>NC_143117.1:1314457-2519200 GCF_061535455.1 Colias philodice | reverse complement strand
TTTGCAACAGATACGGACGCGAAAACGGTTTTAAAATCGAGTGAACCTGTGAAAAGTTATTACGAAAAGAAATTTTTACTAAATTAACAAAAGTACGGCGTCGCTGGGAAGTCCCGATTTATATCGGGGACTTCGCGAACCGGAACTGTAGTGTTGTGGGTATTAGTGAAACGAGTGCCTGTGAAAATTTTGGGATTTTTAGGACCCATACATAAGGTAAAACAAACAATTTTCGGCAAGCCGGGCGGTGGCAATCCTCCCTAACTCAGTGCATGGTGAAACGATACAAGTGCAAATAGACGCGTCTTATCAAAATAAAGGTTGTGGTTTTTGTCCCGGGGAAATCGGTTGAAAATTGGCGAAGATAGACACCAAAGAGTGTTTTAACCTAAAAGTAGAAACTTTCTTCCGCCAAAACTATACTTTTCTCCTTTCCCCCCACCGTGTTTCCTACTTAAATTAGTGCTGGGATATTCCATACACCTTCCCGCACAAAGATAATAAATTATCTTAACTCCTCATAACGTATTTCGGGAGAAATATCTAAGTAGGTCACGGGTGCAATCAACAAAACAGTAAACACGTGGTGGCGAATTAATGTTTTCTTTTTAACCTAATTTATATTTTGTATTTGTATATTAGTATTTTGTAAAAATAGACCAGCTACATCATTTTTGGTGTAGCTGTTAGACTAAGGTATTATATACTGAGTGCTTAGGGACCATATTATATCACACAACACAATAATATTATAATATTATTATCTTTTATTCATATGTATTATTTGTCCATATATGTATTCATTTTGATCTTATCTATATATTAATTCTATCTTAAATCATAAACAGGCGACTCCCCTATTGGGAGACCTGATAGTCTTAAGTAATAATAATAATTATTAATTATTGACTTGAGTGGTTAGTACTGACTAGCTAGCTTTAGTAAGCTAGTGCTAGCTTAGTAGGTCGAACCGTACGATAATATTATCGTATAACTTATAGATTGACTTTTAAACTGAACAATAGACTATAATACTTATTAGGTATTACTAATATCATATTATTAGTATTTGCTGCTCATTTCCATTTTTATTTTATTTTATTGTAATCACTGACAGGTGCCTCCCCTATTGGGAGACTGATTAAGTATAAGTATTGACTTTTTTATTGACCTGATTTTTTTTTTTTTTTTTTTTTTTTTTTTTTTTTTTTTTTTTTTTTTTTTTTTTTTTTTTTTTTTTTTTTTTTTTTTTTTTTTTTTTTTTTTTTTTTTTATTGTTGACCAATTGTAATTATTACGGACGTATTAATATTTTATTAATATTTTAAATAGTGCTAAGTTGACAATTTGTAACTATCAGTGACCTATTAATATTTTATATTTTTATTTTATATTATATTTTTATATTATTATTTTATATCTTATATTTATAGCTGTGATATTTATTTTAATTGTAATTATTGACAGGTATCTTCCCTATTGGGAGACCTAATAGTGTTAAGTTGACCATTTTTAACTATCAGTGACCTTAATATTTTATATTATATTTTTATATTAATATTTTATACCTTATATTTATATCTGTGATATTAATTTTTAATTGTAATTATTGACAGGTATCTCCCCTATTGGGAGACCTAATAGTGTTAAGAATAATTATTATTACAGGGGTTTTTTTTTTTTTTTTTTTTTTTTTTTTTTTTTTTTTTTTTTTTTTTTTTTTTTTTTTTTTTTTCTCCCCTAAGTCATCATGATCCACACTCCCCAGAGGCGTGCCAGTGACACGTTCACTATCTCCGAACCAGTGAAGAAGCCTGCAACACCTAAAAGTCGGACTGCAGAAGGGAAAGCCCTTCTGCTGAAAGGGAAAGCCCACCTGCGGGAGTCCCGAAATTTAAAGACTGATATAAAAGACGGGGTAATTACGGCGCTAGAAAGGATGTATGAAATAATAAAAGAGATTGAATTTGAACTCACCAATGCCAGGGCTGGTAGTGGAGGGCGTAGTGGGGACCCTATACATCCCCCCCCGCCATCCGATGCTGGTCCCAGCGTAGTTGACGACGCATTGGTGAGAAATCTGGACCTAAGTGAAGGAATGAAAGAAAGTATGAAAGAGATGATGACAAGAATGGAAGATATGAGAGTAAGCATGCGGGAGAATGAAAATAAAATGGACAAATTGAGCTCGCTTTTGGAGGGCAACATGACTGTCGCCAAAACGGCGAGTTATGCGGGCGTTGTCTCGAAGGGAGTCATAGAGAAACTCCCCGAAGCAAGAGCCCTGCATTCGGTCATGGTGTCATCCAAAGACGAACAAGAGACGGGTGATGAGGTGTTAGAAATGATCAGAAAGACTGTGGATGCAAAGGACGGATGGGTGAAAGTAGAGAGGGTAAGAAAGGTGAAGAACAGGAAGGTGGTCGTCGGCTGTGCGAATGAGGAAGAAAGAATCAAGGTGAAGGAAAGGCTGAGAAAGAATGAGGGATTAGTAGTGGAAGATGTAAAAAATAAGAGCCCTCTACTAGTCTTCAGGGATGTAATGAAATGCGAAGTTGACGATTTCGTCACAGCATTCAGTAATCAAAATGCAAGCATCCTTGAGGGCCTGAAGGGGGAAGAGAGAAAGGTAGAAGTAGCGTACGTGATGAAAGCAAGGAACCACCTCCAGAACCACGTAGTGGCCAGGGTGAGTCCACAGGTATGGAAGAGATGCACGAGTGAAGGATACGCCCATATAGGGCTAAGTAGAGTGAAAGTGATGGATCAAAGTCCGTTAGTGCAGTGCTCGCGCTGTCTTGGGTACGGGCATACGAGACGAATGTGTAGGGAGGAGAAGGAACGATGCAGCCACTGCGCCGGTCCTCACATGAAGACCGAGTGCGACAAGTGGCTGCGGGGAGAAGTGCCTCAATGCATCAACTGCATAAAGGCTAAGAAAGGCAGCGCAGAGCACAGCGCCTTTGACAGAGAGTGTACGGAAAGAAAGAGGTGGGATGCTCTGGCCAGATCGGCGGTAGCGTATTGCTAAGGTTGCCCAAGGTGAGTCCTTCCAGTACCGAATGCTGCAGGCCAATCTCCAGCGGAGCCAAATCGCCACACGGGAGCTACTGCTCGAAGCCACCAAGCGTAAGGCATGCGTAGCATTGCTGCAAGAGCCCTACGTTGGTGGGGCGAAAAGTATGAGGACATACAATGGAGTGAGGATCTTCCAGAGCGAAGGGGAAGGGGGTGGAGCAGTAAAGGCGTGTATTGTGGTACTCGACGACACACTGGATGTCGAACTACATACACGCCTTAGCAGTAACAACATCGTTGTGGCCACTCTCAGAACCAAAGCCTGGGAGATGATTGTAGTGTCCTTCTACTTCGAGCCCGATAAACCAGTGGGGCTCTACCTGGACCATCTTAGGCGGATAGGGAGAGAGCTGGGTATCCATAGGATGGTCCTGGGAGGCGATGCGAACGCAAAAAGCCCGTGGTGGGGTGGCGAAGTGGAAGACTCGCGAGGAAGAGATGTGTCTGCTGTACTGGAAGAAATGGGAATCCACATACTCAACACCGGGGACATCCCTACGTTCGATACCATTAGAGGTGGGAAAAGGTACTCTAGCTACGTGGATGTGACAGCGTGCTCCGACGATCTGCTGAACCGAGTGGACAACTGGAGGGTTGAGGAGAGTCTCACGAGCTCGGACCACAACGGCATATCCTTCGGCATCAGACAACATAAATCCACAGGCACGAACATAATACGAACTACACGCATATTTAACACACACAAGGCAAACTGGACTCAGTTTCATGAGAAACTGACCCAGCTGATGTCGGACAGACAATTAACTATACAAGACATAGACACAATACACAGCACACAACAAATAGATGACGCAATAGACAGATACACTGAAGCAATCACACAGACATGCAGAGACACAATGCCGACCAAAAAACACACACAGAAATTCACCCTGTCGTGGTGGAATGATGAGCTCGCGCAGATGAAGAAGCAGGTGGCCACGAGGAGACGCAGGATCCGAAACGCAGCACCTGATCGCAGAGACCGCGTGGTTGGATTGTACCTGGAAGAAAGAGAGATGTATGAAAAGGCAGTGAAAGAAGCGCAAGAGAAGAGTTGGAAGGAGTTTTGCCGGAAACAGGATAGGGAGGGGGTCTGGGAGGGCATCTACAGGGTGCTTAATAGAGCCACAGGGAGAGAGGAGGATCTGCCCCTTTCGAGGGGCGGTGAGACCCTCGATGCCCGGAGCTCGGCAGAACTGTTGGCGGAGACCTTCTACCCCGAGGACCAGGAAAGTGGTGAAAGTGGGGGACATCGTCGGGTGCGCAGGTGTGCGGAGTCCTTGGACACCGAACCACCGGCGGGCCCGGATGACCCTCCTTTCATCATGGAGGAGTTGAAGAGAGCCGTAAGGTCCTTCAACCCCAAGAAGGCCCCCGGGGCGGATGGACTCACGGCCGACATCTGTCAGCACGCTGTGGATTGTAACCCGGGATGGTTCCTTGCCTTGCTCAACAGATGCCTCTCTGCCGCCTACTTCCCCGCACAGTGGAAGTGGGCGACCGTGGTTATACTGCGAAAGCCGGGCAAGGAATCATATCGGGTACCGAAAGCCTATCGACCGATCGGCCTCTTACCTGTTCTCGGCAAAATCTTCGAAAAGATGCTGGTCGGCCGACTCAGGTTTTACCTGTTGCCCAAAATAAGCCCCCACCAGTATGGCTTTATGCCACAGAGGAGCACCGAGGACGCCCTCTATAGACTAGTGAACCACATCAGAAATATGAGGGAGGAGAAGAAGATTTCTGTTGTGGTATCGCTGGACATAGAGGGAGCCTTCGACAGCGCCTGGTGGCCAGCCATAAAGGTGCGGTTGGCTGAAGTTGGGTGCCCGGGGAACGTGAGGCGGGTGATCAGCAGCTACCTGAGTGAAAGGGGAGTGAAAGTTAGATATGCGGGCGTGGAAGTGAGTAGGGGGACCAGCAAGGGGTGCGTGCAGGGATCCATAGGTGGACCAATCCTGTGGAACCTCTTGCTGGACCCTCTGCTATGGATGCTAGAGGAGATGAAAGTATTCTGTCAGGCGTTCGCCGACGACATTGTGTTGGTCTTTGAGGGTGACACGGCCCTTGAAATTGAAATGGAAGCTAACCGTGTCTTAAAGGCAATAGATGAATGGGGAAAGGAAAACAAATTAAAATTTGCACCGCATAAAACTTGTGCCCTCCTTTCCACGAGGAGATTAAAATATGACGTGCCACGGCTCGCTATGGGGAATGTGGAAATAAAATATTTTGACCATATAAAAATATTGGGCCTAACAATAGACAGCGGCCTCACCTTTAACGCCCACGTCGGGGCTGTATGCCAAAAGGCAATAGCCCGGTATAAACTCTTGGCTAAGGCAGCCAGAGTTGGTTGGGGACTTAGCCCAGATATTATTAAGACTATTTATGTAGCTGTTATCGAACCGACTATTATGTATGCATCGGCAGCGTGGGCACCCACCGTGGAAAAGATGGGGGTCCAAAAAAGGCTGAACACCGTGCAACGGGGTTTCGCCCAAAAAATCTGCAGAGCATATCGGACCGTCTCCCTGAACTCAGCTATGCTGTTGGCTGGGATACTCCCCCTTGATCTCAGAATTCTCGAAGTCTCGAGATTATATGGGATCAAGAAGGGGGTGTCGCACCCAGCGTTGGGAGACAGGGAGGTGGAAAGAATGGCTCCGGCGATTGAGGACCCACATCCGGCAGAGCAGGAAGGGCTGGGGTTCGGGCTGGTGGACGAGGACTCGTATTCCGACGTGGCTAATAGCCACGTACATAGGATCTACACGGACGGCAGCAAGATTGAGGGTCGAGTCGGAGCCGCCCTTTCCGTATGGGAGGGGGAGGCCGAGACGAAGGCCGTCAAGCTTGCTTTGCCGCCGTATTGCACCGTCTACCAGGCCGAACTCCTAGCGCTCCAAAGAGCAGTAATTAGAGCCTGCAAGAGTGGAGTGTCGAAGGTCGGCATCTTCAGCGACTCCAGATCGGCCCTCCAGGCAGTCACACTCGGTTCCCCCCACCCCCTTGCTGTGCAAACAAGGGCGGCCCTCCGAAAAGCTGCTTCGCAGAGGCGGGAGGTCGCTCTGTTTTGGATCAAGGCGCACGCAGGGCTAAGGGGGAACGAAAGAGTGGACCAGTTAGCCAAGGAGGCCGCTCTGGGGTCGAAGAAGAAACCCGACTACGATCTGTGTCCTGTTTCATTCGTCAAGCGTATCCTGAGACGGGATACGATCGGGGAATGGGACAGGAGATATGATGTGGGGGAGACGGCTGGAGGCACGAAGCTCTTTTTCCCAAGCGCTGCTGCTGCATACAAAATAGTACGGAAAATAGACATCACACACCACACCACACAAGCACTGACTGGACACGGTGGATTCGCCTTCTACTTGAACAGATTCAAGCTGAAGGAGAATCCATCGTGCCTGTGTCAGCCCGGAGTCGACGAGACGGTTTCTCACCTGTTGCTCGAGTGTCCGATTTTTGCAAGAGATAGATATGTTATTGAGCAAAAATTGGGCATCGCGATGACGGGTGAGAATCTGCCCGCGGCCCTGGGGGATGAAACGAGAACTGAATTCTTGGAGTATTGTAAATACATTGTTGGAGTGGTTAACAAACGAAACTGTGATAAGCTGTGATGTTAGGGTTAAGTTTTATTGTTGTGCCGTGTTAATTTGTATATTTATTTGTATTGGTTTTATTTTTATTGTAATGTTTAAATTGTTAATTTTAAAGTGACTTTTAATTATTGTATTTTATTATTATTTTGAAAATTCTAGAAAATTTTAGAAATTTTATTGTAAATTGTTAATGTGTATTCTTTTTATTGTATTTCTATTTTATTATTTTCTTTGTAATGTTTTTAATTAATTTTAGTATCTTATTATTACGTTGGAAATTTATTGTAAATTGTCAATTTGTATTTTACCTTTACTTGTACTAATTTAGGCCTAAATTGTTAATAAAGAATTGTTTGGTATTTATTTGATTAAAGAAAAATAAACATCTCTGGACAATATTCCAGAGGAAAGCACACAACACCCTGTGATGGCGGGTGCTTTTAAAAAAAAAAAAAAAAAAAAAAAAAAAAAACCTAACCTAACCTAACCTAACCTAACCTAACCTAACCTAACCTAACCTAACCTAACCTAACCTAACCTAACCTAACCTAACCTAACCTAACCTAACCTAACCTAACCTAACCTAACCTAACCTAACCTAACCTAACCTAACCTAACCTAACCTAACCTAACCTAACCTAACCTAACCTAACC
Organism: Colias philodice; assembly: GCF_061535455.1. NCBI lineage: Eukaryota > Metazoa > Arthropoda > Insecta > Lepidoptera > Pieridae > Colias > Colias philodice. The sequence continues at coordinate 2,511,854 of NC_143117.1, read as the reverse complement.
TAACCTAACCTAACCTAACCTAACCTAACCTAACCTAACCTAACCTAACCTAACCTAACCTAACCTAACCTAACCTAACCTAACCTAACCTAACCTAACCTAACCTAACCTAACCTAACCTAACCTAACCTAACCTAACCTAACCTAACCTAACCTAACCTAACCTAACCTAACCTAACCTAACCTAACCTAACTAACCTAACCTAACCTAACCTAACCTAACCTAACCTAACCTAACCTAACCTAACCTAACCTAACCTAACCTAACCTAACCTAACCTAACCTAACCTAACCTAACCTAACCTAACCTAACCTAACCTAACCTAACCTAACCTAACCTAACCTAACCTAACCTAACCTAACCTAACCTAACCTAACCTAACCTAACCTAACCTAACCTAACCTAACCTAACCTAACCTAACCTAACCTAACCTAACCTAACCTAACCTAACCTAACCTAACCTAACCTAACCTAACCTAACCTAACCTAACCTAACCTAACCTAACCTAACCTAACCTAACCTAACCTAACCTAACCTAACCTAACCTAACCTAACCTAACCTAACCTAACCTAACCTAACCTAACCTAACCTAACCTAACCTAACCTAACCTAACCTAACCTAACCTAACCTAACCTAACCTAACCTAACCTAACCTAACCTAACCTAACCTAACCTAACCTAACCTAACCTAACCTAACCTAACCTAACCTAACCTAACCTAACCTAACCTAACCTAACCTAACCTAACCTAACCTAACCTAACCTAACCTAACCTAACCTAACCTAACCTAACCTAACCTAACCTAACCTAACCTAACCTAACCTAACCTAACCTAACCTAACCTAACCTAACCTAACCTAACCTAACCTAACCTAACCTAACCTAACCTAACCTAACCTAACCTAACCTAACCTAACCTAACCTAACCTAACCTAACCTAACCTAACCTAACCTAACCTAACCTAACCTAACCTAACCTAACCTAACCTAACCTAACCTAACCTAACCTAACCTAACCTAACCTAACCTAACCTAACCTAACCTAACCTAACCTAACCTAACCTAACCTAACCTAACCTAACCTAACCTAACCTAACCTAACCTAACCTAACCTAACCTAACCTAACCTAACCTAACCTAACCTAACCTAACCTAACCTAACCTAACCTAACCTAACCTAACCTAACCTAACCTAACCTAACCTAACCTAACCTAACCTAACCTAACCTAACCTAACCTAACCTAACCTAACCTAACCTAACCTAACCTAACCTAACCTAACCTAACCTAACCTAACCTAACCTAACCTAACCTAACCTAACCTAACCTAACCTAACCTAACCTAACCTAACCTAACCTAACCTAACCTAACCTAACCTAACCTAACCTAACCTAACCTAACCTAACCTAACCTAACCTAACCTAACCTAACCTAACCTAACCTAACCTAACCTAACCTAACCTAACCTAACCTAACCTAACCTAACCTAACCTAACCTAACCTAACCTAACCTAACCTAACCTAACCTAACCTAACCTAACCTAACCTAACCTAACCTAACCTAACCTAACCTAACCTAACCTAACCTAACCTAACCTAACCTAACCTAACCTAACCTAACCTAACCTAACCTAACCTAACCTAACCTAACCTAACCTAACCTAACCTAACCTAACCTAACCTAACCTAACCTAACCTAACCTAACCTAACCTAACCTAACCTAACCTAACCTAACCTAACCTAACCTAACCTAACCTAACCTAACCTAACCTAACCTAACCTAACCTAACCTAACCTAACCTAACCTAACCTAACCTAACCTAACCTAACCTAACCTAACCTAACCTAACCTAACCTAACCTAACCTAACCTAACCTAACCTAACCTAACCTAACCTAACCTAACCTAACCTAACCTAACCTAACCTAACCTAACCTAACCTAACCTAACCTAACCTAACCTAACCTAACCTAACCTAACCTAACCTAACCTAACCTAACCTAACCTAACCTAACCTAACCTAACCTAACCTAACCTAACCTAACCTAACCTAACCTAACCTAACCTAACCTAACCTAACCTAACCTAACCTAACCTAACCTAACCTAACCTAACCTAACCTAACCTAACCTAACCTAACCTAACCTAACCTAACCTAACCTAACCTAACCTAACCTAACCTAACCTAACCTAACCTAACCTAACCTAACCTAACCTAACCTAACCTAACCTAACCTAACCTAACCTAACCTAACCTAACCTAACCTAACCTAACCTAACCTAACCTAACCTAACCTAACCTAACCTAACCTAACCTAACCTAACCTAACCTAACCTAACCTAACCTAACCTAACCTAACCTAACCTAACCTAACCTAACCTAACCTAACCTAACCTAACCTAACCTAACCTAACCTAACCTAACCTAACCTAACCTAACCTAACCTAACCTAACCTAACCTAACCTAACCTAACCTAACCTAACCTAACCTAACCTAACCTAACCTAACCTAACCTAACCTAACCTAACCTAACCTAACCTAACCTAACCTAACCTAACCTAACCTAACCTAACCTAACCTAACCTAACCTAACCTAACCTAACCTAACCTAACCTAACCTAACCTAACCTAACCTAACCTAACCTAACCTAACCTAACCTAACCTAACCTAACCTAACCTAACCTAACCTAACCTAACCTAACCTAACCTAACCTAACCTAACCTAACCTAACCTAACCTAACCTAACCTAACCTAACCTAACCTAACCTAACCTAACCTAACCTAACCTAACCTAACCTAACCTAACCTAACCTAACCTAACCTAACCTAACCTAACCTAACCTAACCTAACCTAACCTAACCTAACCTAACCTAACCTAACCTAACCTAACCTAACCTAACCTAACCTAACCTAACCTAACCTAACCTAACCTAACCTAACCTAACCTAACCTAACCTAACCTAACCTAACCTAACCTAACCTAACCTAACCTAACCTAACCTAACCTAACCTAACCTAACCTAACCTAACCTAACCTAACCTAACCTAACCTAACCTAACCTAACCTAACCTAACCTAACCTAACCTAACCTAACCTAACCTAACCTAACCTAACCTAACCTAACCTAACCTAACCTAACCTAACCTAACCTAACCTAACCTAACCTAACCTAACCTAACCTAACCTAACCTAACCTAACCTAACCTAACCTAACCTAACCTAACCTAACCTAACCTAACCTAACCTAACCTAACCTAACCTAACCTAACCTAACCTAACCTAACCTAACCTAACCTAACCTAACCTAACCTAACCTAACCTAACCTAACCTAACCTAACCTAACCTAACCTAACCTAACCTAACCTAACCTAACCTAACCTAACCTAACCTAACCTAACCTAACCTAACCTAACCTAACCTAACCTAACCTAACCTAACCTAACCTAACCTAACCTAACCTAACCTAACCTAACCTAACCTAACCTAACCTAACCTAACCTAACCTAACCTAACCTAACCTAACCTAACCTAACCTAACCTAACCTAACCTAACCTAACCTAACCTAACCTAACCTAACCTAACCTAACCTAACCTAACCTAACCTAACCTAACCTAACCTAACCTAACCTAACCTAACCTAACCTAACCTAACCTAACCTAACCTAACCTAACCTAACCTAACCTAACCTAACCTAACCTAACCTAACCTAACCTAACCTAACCTAACCTAACCTAACCTAACCTAACCTAACCTAACCTAACCTAACCTAACCTAACCTAACCTAACCTAACCTAACCTAACCTAACCTAACCTAACCTAACCTAACCTAACCTAACCTAACCTAACCTAACCTAACCTAACCTAACCTAACCTAACCTAACCTAACCTAACCTAACCTAACCTAACCTAACCTAACCTAACCTAACCTAACCTAACCTAACCTAACCTAACCTAACCTAACCTAACCTAACCTAACCTAACCTAACCTAACCTAACCTAACCTAACCTAACCTAACCTAACCTAACCTAACCTAACCTAACCTAACCTAACCTAACCTAACCTAACCTAACCTAACCTAACCTAACCTAACCTAACCTAACCTAACCTAACCTAACCTAACCTAACCTAACCTAACCTAACCTAACCTAACCTAACCTAACCTAACCTAACCTAACCTAACCTAACCTAACCTAACCTAACCTAACCTAACCTAACCTAACCTAACCTAACCTAACCTAACCTAACCTAACCTAACCTAACCTAACCTAACCTAACCTAACCTAACCTAACCTAACCTAACCTAACCTAACCTAACCTAACCTAACCTAACCTAACCTAACCTAACCTAACCTAACCTAACCTAACCTAACCTCGCATCACTATAACTAGCTGCATGCTACTGCAAGAAACACCGTAGAAAGAACAATTGGGGTCCTTAAAGCCAGATTTAGATGCCTATTAGCACATAGAGTCCTACATTATGACCCCGACACGGCGACCGGTGGAAATAATAATAAATTAATATTTATTTTACGTTTCAGGGTCATCGAGTCGTCCACAACAACGGCAAAGAAGACGATCACCTCCATCACAAAGGCGGCAATCTCAATTAACAACCTTTACTGAAAGGTTTCTTAGCTTGGAAGAGCAACGGATTGAGATTGACCGTCGCTACTGTGAGTTACAGGAGTGAGTGATGGTCAACTCACAAAGGGAGACCAACAGAATGACAGCAGAGGGCCTGATTGCCAATATTTTTATTAGGAGTTAGGAGTTTTCAATGATTTCGCCTGCTCTCCAATTTTTATGAATTCCGTGAACTTCGGTAATAAAGCCTAAATTACTCAGAAATAAAGTAGTTTTTTTAATGATGAAAGAATTTTTGAAGGAATTAATCCAGTAGTTTTTGAGTTAAATATTTACAAACAAACAAAGATTCGTCTTTATAATTAATTAGCTAAGAGGTAACTCACCTAACAAGTACACAGATTCGCCTGTTTGTACTAATTGTTCGAGGTGGTCCCGAATGATGCAATTATTAAAAATAAGGCTGTCGTGAGTCGCTCCGCCATATGTTGCATCTACATGTATTATGTTCAAATCTGCATCTGTGAACTGCAAAAAGAATTATTTTACAACTATTTTTATGTGGCTGTTCTAATGAATGTTAAAAAAAATATAGGTACTAGCAGCGTCTTGTGATTTATACTGCTTCGTTAATGATCCTATGGAATTGGTCCAAATTTCATTAAATCGATTTTCTGTGGTTCAAGTGCGAAAGCGTATACAGACATTATTATATCAGGCTTACCATTTGTACATTTCTTGCATGATATCCTTTGCGACAGTAGTATCGTTCTTCATGGCAAGTTGGTCTCACCATTGTCACAAAAGTCCCATCTACACATCCTAATACCCCAGGAATACTGAATTTCTCATAGAATCTGCAATAAGAAATAAAAAAATCATTAAATATTTTTCATTAACATGATAGGTTTATTTAGGTAGGTACACAAACCTTGTTTTGAGTCTCAGTCTTTCTTCAGAATTTTGGGGAAATCTTATGTATTTTTTTACTATACTTGGATGGCTTAGGGCTTCTATGACCTCGTGGATACTACGAGATGCTGATGGCTGCGACACAAACGAATTTATGTGTTTTCCACATATCCTTTGATAGCTCCCAGTCGCAAAGAAAGAAAGTGCACATAACAACTGAAAAAAATTAATGAAATTTCTTGAAACTATCAAAATAAAAGGTACTTAATCTGATAAGGAAACCATCCATAATTAAAGTCGGTTAATAACTCAAAACGTTTTTAAAGAAACCGTAAGGGAGAGAAACTTTGGACTTTAACATAGGGTACCTACCACTTGAAAGGGTGACATCATAAAAAATAATCGGGGATTAGATGACGTTATCGTTAGTGGTTCTATGTTCTATGCGAGGAAGTTATGTTACCTACCTACATAATGGAATGTTTTACAGAGTTATGGGAAAGTTATCCCAATATTCACACGGGATCGGGACTTCCGCAGATGAAATCACGGGACCGATGACTATTGTAACAGTAACTTTTCATGACATTATGAATACACATATAAAGCACTTAGATACATACCTTGACTCTAGCAGTTAATCCTCTTCGTCGACGTTGAGGTTTTTTAACTAAAACTTTAATGTCTTCCATCACTTGAGAAACTAGTTCTTCCGATAAACGGTAGCATTCAACAAAATTTTTATTTCGATTAATAATTTGCATTTCCCGAATGCTGGTACTTTGCCGGCGACTTTCTATTATATCCACAGCATTAGCTTCTCGTATTATAGCACTTAATATAAAATAACGCGCCATTTTAGTAAAAAAATATATAAAATTTGTATCAAATTTGTTCCACAACCACTAACTCACTCACGAACTCGGCACCTAATAGGCGAGTGAATTGCTGACAGGTGAATTCGTATTTGTAAATACTCGAACTCGACGTTCGAGGTGTAAAATTACCTTACAGAATGCCGAATTCATACTATAAACGTCAAAATCACAGACATGTACATATATTTAAGTAGACAACGCAAGTACCGCGATCTGTATGAAAACCAAGCGTGTCATATTTTTTGTACTGACCTTGACGCGTTATGACGTCACGAGCGCTTTTTAGTGATGTTAATTTCATTTTACGCTAAATCGATTAGGCCGCCACTCGCGCGGCGATTCTAGTATCGTCCTATCCCATCGAAGTAAATCGAAAGAAATCAGATCAAACTAGATCTATGTCTAAGAGGTAGTCAAATAAATGAATCGTAATCGATTACTAAATCGATTCAAGACAGAAAAATGATAATTACCATAGACAGAGGGATGATAAAATAAAGTTATAAACCTTTTAATATTCTAACAAGTAAACTAATGTGTTTTAGCTTTTTCTTACATATGCCCATTGAGTTACCATGTACTACGTACTAGAGAGGCCATCGAAAGAAAGTAATGAAACTGTCAATCAATCAATCTTTATGTCCCGTTGCATCGATCCATTTTCCTTTTATGTTCGGGTTACTTGGAAAACTGAAAAAACAAACATAGTCTAAGCAATAAGGAGTTTTCTTAAAAAACTCCCAAGATGACACTTTATAACTAATGGCGTCCATGTCATAATATTTATTTTTAGTACCTTTGTATTAAAATACTTAAAAGTTCTAGGTCAAGTCGTATTAAATGACAAAAAAAATCTATGCCTTTTTTTCTGAAAAATTGCTCCTTCAAATTATCATTTTTCTGTTCGATTATAAAATCGATTAGAATCGAGAACTGTTGCATCAAATGAACATCACTAACCACAAAATTGGACAGAAAAATGAGAACAGAAAAATGAGAAGACGCTATTCATTGCTTGTTATCATACGACGCGATCTTTACCGTGCCAAGTAAAAGCCGCAATGTATTCCGAATCATTTCGTATGATTTGGTATCCGTGTTTGTCACGATCGTTTTCCACAGATATTCTTTATTTGATTTTAAAATAAATAGTGCATATTCTGATTAGAAAATTACTTACCGGTGGAAGGAAACATCTATGCTAACTCGGCCACTCACAGCTGTGGAGTTTCTACAGTTTATAACGGCGCAATTCGGCATTTTACTTTATTCAGCTTCACGTCTTTCCTTGGCGAACTGCAAGCGCGGACTGAGTGTAGGCCAGCGTCAAGTAAGTTTCATAAACTTAGTTTGGACACGGGAAGTACATACACTCGCTTAGTCTATCTTGATACATGTCTGTGGTCAAAATACTCACTTAGCACAGTTCGCCTCGTCGCCGCTCTCGACGATGTGGCGCCACTAGTACTGTCGAGTTTTACAGAATACGAAATCGAAAACTCACCGCGGATTCCGCGTTCGAGTTTTTATAATAACCTTACAGAATAGCACTGCAGATTCCATTGGCGCAACGTAATTTTAAGTTTTCATTTTATATTCAATTAGCTTTATAGTTATTAATTGTTAAGACTTGCATCGAGCAAGACGTATTGTAATAAGTTTATATTAAAGTATTTCTAAGTGAATTCGTAGTTTTTTTTGGGGCCTCCGGCTGTCTGAAACATAATTTGTGTAATTGTTTATTTATTCTGAATCTTTAAGTTTATTGATTTTTATCCTTTACATAAGCTGTATTTAATAAAAAATGTTTAAAACTCGAATTTTCGAAATTTTTGATTTATAAGTTCTATGTAACGTTTTATAATTAAGTTATGGTATAATTAAATGTAGATTTCACTTTTGTACAGCTTAGACATTTTTCTGTATGGATACAGTGCCTTTCGATTTGAAGTTGGATAACATTTCATTTTATAGGTACTATTATAAAATTAAGAGCATGAAAGAAAAAAAAAAGCATTTCTTCATAATGCTATTGTTACCACAAAAAATATTTTCTTAATCGCAAATTTTAAGAGAAAATAAATTAAAATTAAAATTGATGTGGCGACGTTATACATACAGACGTTAGAACAAAGTCCACCATAAGAATGACGTCATTTAGGAATAAGACGATTTTTAAACATTAATAAAAACCTAAATATTTTCAAAAAGTAAAAATTACTGTTAGTTTTTATCTAGTTTTAATTAAAATAAAAATAAAAACAAGTAGCAAAAAATTTTGAAATGTTGTAATTTTGGAGCACCCTGTAAAGTCTGTATTTGTATGAACATAAGTGGAGATCGCGTCCACTTATTTTCATGCGTAAACGATGATATTCATACTCAACAGGTAACTTGGATTAACAAATAGGATAGGTTATATCCCGTAAATCCCACGGGAACGGGAACTATTTATTTATTGCACGCCTCATAAGCGAAGCGTTGAGGTGGGTACTACTGTCACTTCGCGCAAAACATCTGATTTTTCAAACTTAAAATGTCTTTATGTATCATACATTGCACTTGTAAGATAATAAATACACACACATATTAAGAAAAAAACACTATTTTTAACATTCATGATATTTTTGATGTCATTTTTGTTATTTAAACTAGTTAAAAAACAGTTTAAAAAAGTTCTGTCTTGGACGTCCGTGTGTCTGTATGTGCGGAGGATTTTCTTGTTAACACGATAGCGACCGAAATACTTTACTAATCGAGTCTTTTTTTTTCTCTTACGCTTGAGTATGCTCAGGAATAGAACCCTTTCATTTTTCAGGGTCTGATTCGATGTGGTTTAATTGTTATTAAATAAACAAAAATAATAATTAATAAATAATTATTAAAAAAAAATTATGAGGCGTGCACTTTTGGATTTTCCAAACTTTTTTCGTTTATTTCTATCTGAATAACCTATCAAAAGTAACATTCAATTGTGTAAATTTTATTTATTACGGATTCAACATCAAACAACTCTACGGTAAGTATCAAGGTGCGTATTAACTATAGAGCTATTATTTATTACCTTACCTACCTATATGTTATAGCTAATTACTGCTGGGCGCTGCAGCTGGCTGCGATTTCGTCCATGTATCTACTGAAAGGTTTCATGACATAATATGAGCACAGGGGAATAAAATAAAAAGACCAGTATGTACATCCAAAAATATTTATTTCAATGATTACAAATTATCCTTAATCTAATTTTGAAAATCTAACACTGAATTAGATTCCTTACAATATTATTCAAATTAATAACAAAATAACGTATTTTACGACAAATTAATATTGAACTAATTATGTAGTTAAAACACGAAAGCGCATTACCTTATTATACCAGCTGCATTAACCAAAAATTTTATATGATAATAAGTATAATATTTTCAACTGATATCAAAATGTACGAAAAATAGTACTTAATAAGTAATTGAACTGAGAACATAATTTAATATTCACACAAAGCTGTATTGTTTCGATATACGTTGTTTTTATTGTAAACTGCATTACATATTTTGATAAAAAAATACTGTAAAACAACAGATGATGAAATTTTCAAAATGAAAAAAAAAAATACAAATTTGCCGCGCAATCGACATTTGACAGCTCTACGACTGAATGAGGCGGTTAAAAAAGTTTGTATAATATTAATAGAAATAATTATCGAGATTTAAATTGCTCTACACAAGATTTATTTTGTTTGTTTTATTACTATACTTCTTAAAGACACAATTAACTCGTACTCGTAATACGATACCTTGGAGTTGGAGCGAAAATATTGTTTGTAATAATTTGGCTAGGAAAATACAACAAATCAAAAACACTATTTACTATGGAAAAAAAACCAGGAAGGTGAAAAACATATATTTACGATTTCGATGCACTCGACTTTTAGTAAAATAATAGGTAGGTAAAAATATTATTATGGTTTTGATCACAGACATATCTGTGGTTTTGATTTTAGCTACTAGTATCAGAAAGCTGCGTGTTCAATGCACGTCGGGGTCACACAACTGTGGAGGATACAGTAGACAATATACCTAATGAAGTTTTTCATCTTTTTATTTTACTGCAAATACAAAATAAAAATTAAACAATGGTAATGTAAATTCTAAACAAACTACTACCAAAATACAATTAGAACAAAAATCATTTGACTGGTTGATTTCACCCAGAGGCCAGAGGCGGCTCGTGACAAAATTGTATGGGTGTTCACTTGAAATAAAACAACGAAAATACAATAGCGTAGCGGGATAATTTATTACAAAAAAAAATGAGCACCACATTTTATAAATGTCTATAACACTAAAAATTACAAAGTACAGGCTATTTCAAAACGAATTCAATGATTATCAATAATTAGTAAATCACCGAATTTGCATTCGCGAGCGTACCTACGCGTAGGTATCCATAGTGTTTGTTTATACTAAAGGAATGGCAACGTCGCAATTGCTGCTGTCATGCGATGCGGCAACGTTGCGTGAGACTCAAAACGCTACCTGCTACGGTATGAACGATTGTTATAAAAATAAAAGTTATACATATTTGTTGGCGTAAACTATTTTATTCATCATTAATTTTGGAAAATAAATAATGTCAAAATTGATTACAATAAAACGCAGTTTTATTTTATTACATTACAGGTAAATTAGCTTGGAGAAATTTTTGCGTTTGTAGTAGTGTATGGTCAGCAAATAAAAAAAAACAACATTTTATTTTTAGTTTTTATTCAAGTATATAATATTAGTATTATTAATATTTTATTAGTTCCAAACATTACAAGCAGTGCCGATTTTTACTTCAGTGAAGACGTGTATGAATTAGGACGTGTTCTCCGGCCAAAAATGTAAACCACGGTAAAAGTGAAACTGTTCGAACGGTTCCGAACACTGCTTTGTGTAGCGCATGTCGCGTGACGGTCGGCTGCCGAGTAGGTATACCTACTCGGCAGCCGCGATACACGCGACATGCGCTACACAGACCAAAAAGTTTGAGACGATGTAATAAAAGTTTCACTTTAATAACAAACAATAACAACAATAACAAACAATAACAACAATCAACAAATACAAAATTTAACAATTAAACTACGTAATAATTATAATTTTCGAATGAAATGTGTGCTTTATGTTCTAACGGTACCAAGCGACTGACGCCGGACTGCACGAGGCACCTGCGGACAGCGTAAACTGGTTTATTCTGGTTTTGTGCGTGTTTCCACTTTCCACTATCAAGTGACGATTTATTTATTTGTTTTGTTTCGTAATTATTATGGTCAAATATTAATTACGAAACAAATTATTATGAACAAGATATTTTATTGTTTCACGGTATTCGCCTTGTCATTGGCTCAAGGACGTAAAATTGAATGATATATTATTTTTTTTATAAAGTCAAAACCATTTTCTTTAAAACATAAATCAGAGTATTGCTAGGGATAAGTATAAAATTAAATAGTAATGTTAGGATATCGAAACATTTTTGTATAGGCTAGAACGATATAATGGAAACGCGCTCTAAGATCTGAGTAATATACACACCACTACATATGCAAAAATTTCTCGAGACTAATTTCACTGTACACTATTGTTTTTTTTTTATCAAAACATGTATGTATTTGAGTAGTTAGCAGCATATAATATTCTGAATTTCTGATCCATGCCTATTCACTCAAAACTAATAACACTAATGATTTGTAACAGTAAATTATTTCAATAGGTATTTGAACATTTCATAACCAACAAGTAAGAATAATTCGTACCTATACAAGATACAATAACAAATCTAATACACTATTTATTATTTTATTATATTTCATTATGTGAAAATAACCAGGAAGGTGAAAAACATATTTACGAAAACAAAGTAACATATGGTTTTGCTATTAGCTATCAGGAAAAAAAATCGTATTGGAACAAAAGAAGGATTGTAACTGAATTAGGTAATTAGGTATGTTTGTTTCTGGGTGCACCGTTTTCGACGACGCGACGGCCGACGCGTGACGTAAACAGAGTAGGTACCTACTTTGCTAAAACAAACTAAGTAATAAAATTGTGTGTCTGTCTGAAAATTCGCTAAAGCATATTTTACCAATGTTTGCAAGTTTGTGATTACTTTGATAGTTTATCGATTTATAATAATTGTATACTTATATCATTGTTTAAAAATATTCAAACACAATATGATATAGGTACTGATTTATCACTGGTTTCAGTGATGAACTGATGAGTCAATGTTAGCCACAATACTAATCACTTTCGTCATACATGTGTATGAACTATGATTGATGTGATTTGCAATGTGGTGAAATTTCATAAAAATCACGGGCCAATTTTTTGTTTTGAATCCCACCGAAAATACATATACATATTACTAATTGCGTTATTAGAATAATTAATGACTATACCCACGATCAATTATTACAATTTACAATATAGTCTCAAATGCATACTAGAGAAATATTGCAATTTGAATCAAAAAATGCATAGCATACAAAAATAAATTCACAACACAAGAAATTCCGCGCGCAAATCATAGCGCGTGTCAATGAAATCAAGAATGTAATTTTATATCAAGCCGACGACGACGCCGAACTAAAGTACCTACAGTACCATTTACCTTCAGTGTACAATATAGTTTACAGACCTACGACGGACGAACAATAATGAGTAATAAATTGTTTACAAAAAAAAACATAGTTTCTAAGGTCATTAGTTTTATTTTATTTTATTGTTATTTTCTTTGAACGATTGGAAATGAAATTACTCAATTATTACACATAGAACTTTGATTTATTAGAATTATGCGAATTATGTATAAGATAACGAACGCGAATGCACGACATCTAGCGCGTCAATGTCTAAACATCGCCATTCGTTTAGACATTGACGCGCTAGATGTCGTGCTTTATGTCGTGTTTCGCTTGGCAAAAGTCACGCACACTACTGTAGAAGTGTCAAATTTTGCCGGTATTTCACTGTTGTTTTTCTAAGTAAATAATGTAAGTTATTGATTAAAAAGGTCGAACGCGGACACATTTCATTGTAGAGAAGTGATAAAATGATTAGTTTTAAAGAAATAGTGTCTGTGTTAAGTGTTTAGTCGTCATCAAAAATGTATGGAGGGACGGTCGGAACATCCACCTTAAACAAGAATTATTTCATATAGGTTTTCTATTCAAGAACTGCTCTTACCAATTCAAGATCCTTGGCATCTTGTGGATGTGGATAACCTGAGCATGATGGTTGATCAGTAGTATTTGATATGTCAATTAAGGCAAATTGAGATGGATGGTCTGCCTGAAAGAGATAAAAATGTTACTTATAACATTGGATATGGTCCCAAGTAATAATAAATAGATTGCTACAGAAACATGGATTTTAGTATTTTTTTTATTAAAAGCATTTATTGAACAAACATAGTGTATTATACTTATGGATAGTGTAGCTTTCCAACAACGAAAGAATTAAAAAAATTGGACCAGTACAACAGTAGGACAACTAAAAAAATAACTCAGTAGGTTTTAAGTACCAGTCATCACACCACTTGTCTCATGACACTCTAGGTCTCTAGAGCATATCAGTCAAAAAAGATATTGTGAAGCTTAAGTAAATGAATCCTTAGACACTATCGGAAATTTAAGAACAATTATAATCTTTTTTCCATTAAAATAATATCCTGGTTTTATTATATCGTAATATTGTCTTAATTCTAACTCTAAAATTCTATCCTTACCATATATAGTATTTAATTTTATTAATATATCCTTTAACACATTTGAACTTAACATAGAATGATGTGTTGAGGACGTACGAATGAAAGCTAATGTATTTTCAATTCTAACCAATTCTTGCAATATATCATCTACATTTTCTGTCATTATGCTAAGGATTTGGGCAAATTTAGCATATTTTATCAAACGGGATATTTGTATCCTGGAATCAGATAAATTTAAAGTCAATAACGTTCAAGATAGAATTCGGGGACAACCACTGAAAATAAGTAATATCGACTTAAATGAAATACACTTCAACCACAGCCCTGAAAATCATGTAAAGTTGAATTCAATAAATTTGGAAGATCTGCATAAGATTCATACTAAGGTACTGATGCAAGCACCGATTGAACTAGAAAAGAATACATCGACGATATACCATACCACTGTCCCAATTTATACATTCCTTTTGGGCACTTTGCTACTTTTCGCAACTTACAAAGTAATCCGTTATAAGAACGTTACGTGCTGGAAGAATCAAGACGACCCTAATACAAAGACGGAAGATCAAGACAGTCAAAATTGTACCGAATCTTCGCCAGGACCACAGTTTCCAGCAACATTTTATCACACCGTGCTCAAATAGTTGCTGGTCTTCGGGGGGAGGAGTTACGCCAACGGATCCCCAAGACATTGCTGCGTCGACGTTTCTCACGGGAACGTATTGTACGGACGTAGCAGCTAGGCTATTCTGTAAAAAACGCGCCCGAACTCGCATCTCACCTGAATGAGTCGACTCACTTCACTTTCGAACGTTCGAGTTTTTGGTTTCACATTCTGTAAACATCCGCTCGGCAGAGGCGAAGCGAAGTGAGTCTCACTTCGAAACTCACTTGCCTAGTGAAGGGATCTTATAGATTTGAATTTATCGACATTGTTATTATCTTTAAAATGCGGCAATTTAACACATTTTGAAGACATAATAACACTTTAGTATTGTACCGTGGGTGGAATTAAACTAAAATTGCAATTTTACACTGATAAATTCTTTAAAATCAAAATAATTCTAGCGTCACTGAAAAAAAAGGACGCTTGTCTGTGGTTCGTTTGACTTATGTTTATTTCTCAAGTGGTTTTTTGTACCTAATTTTAAAGTGTTTCGTGTTGCATTCTTTCTAAAAGTTATGTTGGAGTTTTGGCTGCATATTACATTCGATGTCCCCGAATTTCATTATTTTGTGTTGTTTAATCGATAGCTGGTAGTGGATTTTCTTAACAAACTGCTTTTCTTTTCCATCAAAAATGCGTAGTTTTTGTGAAAATCGAAATTGAAAATGATATTTTTTAACGTTATTTTTGTACTAAAAACGCAACTTAAAGTAAAATCTTAAGCCATTATAGTATCAAAATGTCTAATTATCACACTCACACGCATTATTTTTAAATATATTTACGTACCTATTACTTTATTTACATATTACAATTTATTTTGTCAAAATAGTATTTTAACAATTTAGTATAGCCAAAAATCGTTCCATATTTTGTATTCACAACAAGCCACAGATAACACAGATTAGTTAATATGACGCAGATCACAGATTAGCAATACAAATATACTAGCTTATCATAGAGTATAAATGATACATTTTAATTTTTAATGTTTTTTTTTATAGCTCACTTGCTTCAGTTTTAAAAATCGATTAACTTTTACTTTTAGTATTCAAATAGGTAGCGAGGAGCGAAGCGACGAGCGTGTTAGGTTAACTGTTGAACTGCCGCACGAGCCGAGCGAGCGAAGCGAGCGTGCCGCGGCAGCGGCCGGCGAGTGCCAGAAGCGACTTTAGGGCGATTCCCACTCAAACAAAAAAAAACTACGTAGGTTTAAACAACCTGTTTGTATTTTATTTATGTATCGTAAAATTTTTGTTATTATCAAATGCTATCTAAATTAAAATTACGAAGTGTCTAGTCGTCCGCTAAACGGATGAATAAAATAAATTAGTCGTCCGATTACCGGATGAATAAAATAATTTAATCGTCCGATTATTCGGATTACTAGATAACCTTTTAACACTAAAGCTAGTTGGGTTGGACTAAAGCAAAGGGGGCTCAGGACTTAGAAAATTTTTAATGGAGTTGGTGTCATTATAACACCTATTTATTATTGTTTTATCGTAAAGATTACGCTAATATAAGCATGTTTTATAGGAACAACTTTTCTCTAAAATCAAAAATGGCCGAGATATTCGCCCTCAATTCGTTAGGTTAGGTTTAGGTTAGGTTAGGTTAGGTTTCTTAAAAAAAAAACTACACAGAAATAGGAGCCCCGCGAAGCGGGGCTCCGTCGACGCGCAAAAAAAATCAAGTTTAGGTTAGGTTAGCCGTTAGGTTAGGTTAGGTTAGGTTTCTTAAAAAAAAAACTACACAGAAACAGGAGCCCCGCGAAGCGGGGCTCCGTCGACGCGCAAAAAAAAATCAAGTTTAGGTTAGGTTAGCCGTTAGGTTAGGTTAGGTTAGGTTTCTTAAAAAAAAAACTACACAGAAATAGGAGCCCCGCGAAGCGGGGCTCCGTCGACGCGCAAAAAAAATCAAATACCTACGTGTGCCCTCCTCCCCCCTCTCCTCCCCCCACAAAAAACCTATAATACGTGCGGCAGTTCTCTAAAGAATTATTATTTTATTCATCCGGTAATCGGACAACTAATTTATTTTATTCATCCGTTTAGCGGACGACTAGCGCTGTCCTTAAAATTATTTTTGACAAATTCATTTTAAAAATCACTTTCGAATTATATTTATTATCTACAATTGTGAACGCGTCATAATATAACATTTATTATCTATAATGGCATGTCGTAAATACGTGGTAAATACAAACTTACATTTTCCAGGTAATATAATTTAAGAAATTGTTATAAATAAATTAATAATACGGCATTATATTTAAAAATATTGCCTGTGTGCGAGATTACTAGAAGTTTTAATACGACAATGGTATAAAAGTGTCGTTTTTAGTACAAAAATAACCTTAAAAAAAATAATTTTCATTTTCGATTTTCACAAAAACTACGCATTTTTGTTGGAAAAGAAAAGCAGTTTGTTAAGAAAATCCACTACCAGCTATCGATTAAACAGCACAAAATAATGAAATTCGGGGACATCGAATCAAATATTTAACCGGAGTTTTAGTTAATGTTTCAGTTTGGCTTTATTAAGTTGTTGTGTAATTGGTGTTAAACGTGTTGCATAAATTATTTAAAGGAGAAAACTGCAAAAATAACAACTATGAGGTGAGTAATGTGATTCTTGTATTTAACTAAAATATTATCTTATACAACAAGCTTATTGAAATATTTAACTTAAAATCTTAAACATTGTAGCTCCTCGGAAAGGTCGTCTCATCCCTCCCGTGCCCAAGTAGAGTATCTAGTCGACTATCTTAGCAAACATCCTAGCTTAGCCAAGGGTTTTTCAAAAGTCCCGAGCGCTAGAGACGAAGCTAGAAAAACATGGGAGGAGTTGACTATCAAATTAAATAGCTTGGGAGGCTGCACTAAAACATGGAAACAGTGGACAAAGGTAGGCAATAGGCATATAGAAAACTATTCATCTTATACCGTGTAGGTATCTGGCTTACCTATATATTATTAATAAACTTTTAATTTTGCTTTAGTATTGGTCTGACAAAAAGAGTGCCGTGAAGAAAAAAGCTGCCCTAAGATACCGGGCACGCAATAAGACTGGTGGTGGATGTGAATCGGTGGTGGAGCTTTCAGAGGTGGAGGAGAAAATACTCACATTAATGGGCGGGGAAGGTTTTGCAATTGGTGATAGGCATTTGGAAATTAATCCATTTGAAGTAAGCTATTGTTATCGATTTTGTTGATCCGATACATGTATGTATGTAAAATATAATTATTCAATGTCATGTTCTTTTTTTAGGAAATCCCCGTCCTTACTGATGCCAACGAAAGCCCCACATTGCCGACTTCATCTATGATAAATGAAACCACAACTATTGTAAGTAAATACCTAGTGTATTAATAAAATATTACTTAATAATAAACAACTTATTAGTAAATGTTTCTTATATTGTTCTAGGAATACCAAGTCTTGGATGAGACTGCTATAAATACGGAAAATGTTAGTATGGCAGATACTGAGGTATATATTAATAAGATATTATGAAAATGGTACTTTTTTATTGATTCCAGTATTTGAAATACTATGTTTTTTTTTTCAGAGACCTCAACTAATTCAGCAATATGTTAACTGTATCCCGAATCCCGAACCTTCCCCTGCTCATACACCACCGAGAGCGGAGGTAACGAGCCCTCTGCAAGCAGTTACCCCCTCTGGCTCAGGCAACTTTCCTGCTCGACGTCAATTATTGAACGTCGCGGGTCCATCACCACGTCGTACTACAAGTAATTATGAGATTTATGAATTGATTTACAATATTTATAATCCATACTAATATTATAAATGCGAAAGTAACTCTGTCTGTCTGTCTGTTACTCAATCACGCCTTAACTACTGAACCAATTTGCATGAAATTTGGTATAGAGATATTTTGATACCCGAGAAAGGACATAGGATAGGTTTTATCCCGGAAATCCTACGGGAACGGGTTTTTCTTTGAAAACGCGGGCGAAGCCGCGGGCGGAAAGCTAGTCAACAATAAAAATTTGGAAATACATACAAATAAAACTAAATAATACTTGATAATGAATTAAGGAAATAATAATAACATCAGAAGACTTGTCAAAAATGCGTCACCGCGACCGGTGGAAATAATAATAAATTAATATTTATTTTACGTTTCAGGGTCATCGAGTCGTCCACAACAACGGCAAAGAAGACGATCACCTCCATCACAAAGGCGGCAATCTCAATTAACAACCTTTACTGAAAGGTTTCTTAGCTTGGAAGAGCAACGGATTGAGATTGACCGTCGCTACTGTGAGTTACAGGAGGTGATGGTCAACTCACAAAGGGAGACCAACAGAATGACAGCAGAGGGCCTGATTGCCGTCGGGGAAGGTCTTAAATTATTAGCTGAAAATTTAAAAAAATAAAATACTTTTATACTTAAATACATTTATTAGTTCTTAACTTATTTTAGTAGTAAAAAATTATCTGTGGTTTTACTTATAGTTTCTTAATTTACTAACATTAGTTTATAAGCCCTAATTGAGTTACTAACACCTATGAATATAATTTTCCGGAATAAATAATTTGCATTGATTTTTGATTGAATTAATTACAATTACCGCGTGTTCCTTGCCCTCCATAATTCATTTATCAATCTTTGTCTACATAGCTGACCAAGTGCAGTTTCATTAGGTACATCCTCATTTGAAGCTACACTTTGTCTGGTCCTATGAAAACCAGCCTCAACCTCTAGCTCTGAATTGAATATGGCTGGAGCTGGCAGGCCGGCACGATTACAAATATTGTGAAGCACGCAACATGCTATTACAATCTTCGAAACCGTGTCGGGGTCATAATGTAGGACTCTATGTGCTAATAGGCATCTAAATCTGGCTTTAAGGACCCCAATTGTTCTTTCTACGGTGTTTCTTGCAGTAGCATGCAGCTAGTTATAGTGATGTTCTGGTGTTCCCTCGTCTGCATTTGGAACTGGCACCATTAGGTACTGACGCTGCGGATACCCAGAATCACCTGTAACAATGAATATTGTTAAAAAATAAAATGTTTTGTCATCAACAATTATATTTTTATTAGGAGTTAGGAGTTTTCAATGATTTCGCCTGCTCTCCAATTTTTATGAATTCCGTGAACTTCGGTAATAAAGCCTAAATTACTCAGAAATAAAGTAGTTTTTTTAATGATGAAAGAATTTTTGAAGGAATTAATCCAGTAGTTTTTGAGTTAAATATTTACAAACAAACAAAGATTCGTCTTTATAATTAATTAGCTAAGAGGTAACTCACCTAACAAGTACACAGATTCGCCTGTTTGTACTAATTGTTCGAGGTGGTCCCGAATGATGCAATTATTAAAAATAAGGCTGTCGTGAGTCGCTCCGCCATATGTTGCATCTACATGTATTATGTTCAAATCTGCATCTGTGAACTGCAAAAAGAATTATTTTACAACTATTTTTATGTGGCTGTCCTAATGAATGTTAAAAAAAATATAGGTACTAGCAGCGTCTTGTGATTTATACTGCTTCGTTAATGATCCTATGGAATTGGTCCAAATTTCATTAAATCGATTTTCTGTGGTTCAAGTGCGAAAGCGTATACAGACATTATTATATCAGGCTTACCATTTGTACATTTCTTGCATGATATCCTTTGCGACAGTAGTATCGTTCTTCATGGCAAGTTGGTCTCACCATTGTCACAAAAGTCCCATCTACACATCCTAATACCCCAGGAATACTGAATTTCTCATAGAATCTGCAATAAGAAATAAAAATAATTTGGAAAATCCAAAAGTGCACGCCTCATAATTTTTTTTAATAAATATTTATTAATTATTATTTTTGTTTATTTAATAACAATTAAACCACATCGAATCAGACCCTGAAAAATGAAAGGGTTCTATTCCTGAGCATACTCAAGCGTAAGAGAAAAAAAAAGACTCGATTAGTAAAGTATTTCGGTCGCTATCGTGTTAACAAGAAAAAGGATCCGCACATACAGACACACGGACGTCCAAGACAGAACTTTTTTAAACTGTTTTTTAACTAGTTTAAATAACAAAAATGACATCAAAAATATCATGAATGTTAAAAATAGTGTTTTTTCTTAATATGTGTGTGTATGTATTATCTTACAAGTGCAATGTATGATACATAAAGACATTTTAAGTTTGAAAAATCAGATGTTTTGCGCGAAGTGACAGTAGTACCCACCTCAACGCTTCGCTTATGAGGCGTGCAAAATCATTAAATATTTTTCATTAACATGATAGGTTTATTTAGGTAGGTACACAAACCTTGTTTTGAGTCTCAGTCTTTCTTCAGAATTTTGGGGAAATCTTATGTATTTTTTTACTATACTTGGATGGCTTAGGGCTTCTATGACCTCGTGGATACTACGAGATGCTGATGGCTGCGACACAAACGAATTTATGTGTTTTCCACATATCCTTTGATAGCTCCCAGTCGCAAAGAAAGAAAGTGCACATAACAACTGAAAAAAATTAATGAAATTTCTTGAAACTATCAAAATAAAAGGTACTTAATCTGATAAGGAAACCATCCATAATTAAAGTCGGTTAATAACTCAAAACGTTTTTAAAGAAACCGTAAGGGAGAGAAACTTTGGACTTTAACATAGGGTACCTACCACTTGAAAGGGTGACATCATAAAAAATAATCGGGGATTAGATGACGTTATCGTTAGTGGTTCTATGTTCTATGCGAGGAAGTTATGTTACCTACCTACATAATGGAATGTTTTACAGAGTTATGGGAAAGTTATCCCAATATTCACACGGGATCGGGACTTCCGCAGATGAAATCACGGGACCGATGACTATTGTAACAGTAACTTTTCATGACATTATGAATACACATATAAAGCACTTAGATACATACCTTGACTCTAGCAGTTAATCCTCTTCGTCGACGTTGAGGTTTTTTAACTAAAACTTTAATGTCTTCCATCACTTGAGAAACTAGTTCTTCCGATAAACGGTAGCATTCAACAAAATTTTTATTTCGATTAATAATTTGCATTTCCCGAATGCTGGTACTTTGCCGGCGACTTTCTATTATATTCACAGCATTAGCTTCTCGTATTATAGCACTTAATATAAAATAACGCGCCATTTTAGTAAAAAAATATATAAAATTTGTATCAAATTTGTTCCACAACCACTAACTCACTCACGAACTCGGCACATAATAGGCGAGTGAATTGCTGACAGGTGAATTCGTATTTGTAAATACTCGAACTCGACGTTCGAGGTGTAAAATTACCTTACAGAATGCCGAATTCATACTATAAACGTCAAAATCACAGACATGTACATATATTTAAGTAGACAACGCAAGTACCGCGATCTGTATGAAAACCAAGCGTGTCATATTTTTTGTACTGACCTTGACGCGTTATGACGTCACGAGCGCTTTTTAGTGATGTTAATTTCATTTTACGCTAAATCGATTAGGCCGCCACTCGCGCGGCGATTCTAGTATCGTCCTATCCCATCGAAGTAAATCGAAAGAAATCAGATCAAACTAGATCTATGTCTAAGAGGTAGTCAAATAAATGAATCGTAATCGATTACTAAATCGATTCAAGACAGAAAAATGATAATTACCATAGACAGAGGGATGATAAAATAAAGTTATAAACCTTTTAATATTCTAACAAGTAAACTAATGTGTTTTAGCTTTTTCTTACATATGCCCATTGAGTTACCATGTACTACGTACTAGAGAGGCCATCGAAAGAAAGTAATGAAACTGTCAATCAATCAATCTTTATGTCCCGTTGCATCGATCCATTTTCCTTTTATGTTCGGGTTACTTGGAAAACTGAAAAAACAAACATAGTCTAAGCAATAAGGAGTTTTCTTAAAAAACTCCCAAGATGACACTTTATAACTAATGGCGTCCATGTCATAATATTTATTTTTAGTACCTTTGTATTAAAATACTTAAAAGTTCTAGGTCAAGTCGTATTAAATGACAAAAAAAATCTATGCCTTTTTTTCTGAAAAATTGCTCCTTCAAATTATCATTTTTCTGTTCGATTATAAAATCGATTAGAATCGAGAACTGTTGCATCAAATGAACATCACTAACCACAAAATTGGACAGAAAAATGAGAACAGAAAAATGAGAAGACGCTATTCATTGCTTGTTATCATACGACGCGATCTTTACCGTGCCAAGTAAAAGCCGCAATGTATTCCGAATCATTTCGTATGATTTGGTATCCGTGTTTGTCACGATCGTTTTCCACAGATATTCTTTATTTGATTTTAAAATAAATAGTGCATATTCTGATTAGAAAATTACTTACCGGTGGAAGGAAACATCTATGCTAACTCGGCCACTCACAGCTGTGGAGTTTCTACAGTTTATAACGGCGCAATTCGGCATTTTACTTTATTCAGCTTCACGTCTTTCCTTGGCGAACTGCAAGCGCGGACTGAGTGTAGGCCAGCGTCAAGTAAGTTTCATAAACTTAGTTTGGACACGGGAAGTACATACACTCGCTTAGTCTATCTTGATACATGTCTGTGGTCAAAATACTCACTTAGCACAGTTCGCCTCGTCGCCGCTCTCGACGATGTGGCGCCACTAGTACTGTCGAGTTTTACAGAATACGAAATCGAAAACTCACCGCGGATTCCGCGTTCGAGTTTTTATAATAACCTTACAGAATAGCACTGCAGATTCCATTGGCGCAACGTAATTTTAAGTTTTCATTTTATATTCAATTAGCTTTATAGTTATTAATTGTTAAGACTTGCATCGAGCAAGACGTATTGTAATAAGTTTATATTAAAGTATTTCTAAGTGAATTCGTAGTTTTTTTTGGGGCCTCCGGCTGTCTGAAACATAATTTGTGTAATTGTTTATTTATTCTGAATCTTTAAGTTTATTGATTTTTATCCTTTACATAAGCTGTATTTAATAAAAAATGTTTAAAACTCGAATTTTCGAAATTTTTGATTTATAAGTTCTATGTAACGTTTTATAATTAAGTTATGGTATAATTAAATGTAGATTTCACTTTTGTACAGCTTAGACATTTTTCTGTATGGATACAGTGCCTTTCGATTTGAAGTTGGATAACATTTCATTTTATAGGTACTATTATAAAATTAAGAGCATGAAAGAAAAAAAAAAGCATTTCTTCATAATGCTATTGTTACCACAAAAAATATTTTCTTAATCGCAAATTTTAAGAGAAAATAAATTAAAATTAAAATTGATGTGGCGACGTTATACATACAGACGTTAGAACAAAGTCCACCATAAGAATGACGTCATTTAGGAATAAGACGATTTTTAAACATTAATAAAAACCTAAATATTTTCAAAAAGTAAAAATTACTGTTAGTTTTTATCTAGTTTTAATTAAAATAAAAATAAAAACAAGTAGCAAAAAATTTTGAAATGTTGTAATTTTGGAGCACCCTGTAAAGTCTGTATTTGTATGAACATAAGTGGAGATCGCGTCCACTTATTTTCATGCGTAAACGATGATATTCATACTCAACAGGTAACTTGGATTAACAAATAGGATAGGTTATATCCCGTAAATCCCACGGGAACGGGAACTATTTATTTATTGCACGCCTCATAAGCGAAGCGTTGAGGTGGGTACTACTGTCACTTCGCGCAAAACATCTGATTTTTCAAACTTAAAATGTCTTTATGTATCATACATTGCACTTGTAAGATAATAAATACACACACATATTAAGAAAAAAACACTATTTTTAACATTCATGATATTTTTGATGTCATTTTTGTTATTTAAACTAGTTAAAAAACAGTTTAAAAAAGTTCTGTCTTGGACGTCCGTGTGTCTGTATGTGCGGAGGATTTTCTTGTTAACACGATAGCGACCGAAATACTTTACTAATCGAGTCTTTTTTTTTCTCTTACGCTTGAGTATGCTCAGGAATAGAACCCTTTCATTTTTCAGGGTCTGATTCGATGTGGTTTAATTGTTATTAAATAAACAAAAATAATAATTAATAAATAATTATTAAAAAAAAATTATGAGGCGTGCACTTTTGGATTTTCCAAACTTTTTTCGTTTATTTCTATCTGAATAACCTATCAAAAGTAACATTCAATTGTGTAAATTTTATTTATTACGGATTCAACATCAAACAACTCTACGGTAAGTATCAAGGTGCGTATTAACTATAGAGCTATTATTTATTACCTTACCTACCTATATGTTATAGCTAATTACTGCTGGGCGCTGCAGCTGGCTGCGATTTCGTCCATGTATCTACTGAAAGGTTTCATGACATAATATGAGCACAGGGGAATAAAATAAAAAGACCAGTATGTACATCCAAAAATATTTATTTCAATGATTACAAATTATCCTTAATCTAATTTTGAAAATCTAACACTGAATTAGATTCCTTACAATATTATTCAAATTAATAACAAAATAACGTATTTTACGACAAATTAATATTGAACTAATTATGTAGTTAAAACACGAAAGCGCATTACCTTATTATACCAGCTGCATTAACCAAAAATTTTATATGATAATAAGTATAATATTTTCAACTGATATCAAAATGTACGAAAAATAGTACTTAATAAGTAATTGAACTGAGAACATAATTTAATATTCACACAAAGCTGTATTGTTTCGATATACGTTGTTTTTATTGTAAACTGCATTACATATTTTGATAAAAAAATACTGTAAAACAACAGATGATGAAATTTTCAAAATGAAAAAAAAAAATACAAATTTGCCGCGCAATCGACATTTGACAGCTCTACGACTGAATGAGGCGGTTAAAAAAGTTTGTATAATATTAATAGAAATAATTATCGAGATTTAAATTGCTCTACACAAGATTTATTTTGTTTGTTTTATTACTATACTTCTTAAAGACACAATTAACTCGTACTCGTAATACGATACCTTGGAGTTGGAGCGAAAATATTGTTTGTAATAATTTGGCTAGGAAAATACAACAAATCAAAAACACTATTTACTATGGAAAAAAAACCAGGAAGGTGAAAAACATATATTTACGATTTCGATGCACTCGACTTTTAGTAAAATAATAGGTAGGTAAAAATATTATTATGGTTTTGATCACAGACATATCTGTGGTTTTGATTTTAGCTACTAGTATCAGAAAGCTGCGTGTTCAATGCACGTCGAGGTCACACAACTGTGGAGGATACAGTAGACAATATACCTAATGAAGTTTTTCATCTTTTTATTTTACTGCAAATACAAAATAAAAATTAAACAATGGTAATGTAAATTCTAAACAAACTACTACCAAAATACAATTAGAACAAAAATCATTTGACTGGTTGATTTCACCCAGAGGCCAGAGGCGGCTCGTGACAAAATTGTATGGGTGTTCACTTGAAATAAAACAACGAAAATACAATAGCGTAGCGGGATAATTTATTACAAAAAAAAATGAGCACCACATTTTATAAATGTCTATAACACTAAAAATTACAAAGTACAGGCTATTTCAAAACGAATTCAATGATTATCAATAATTAGTAAATCACCGAATTTGCATTCGCGAGCGTACCTACGCGTAGGTATCCATAGTGTTTGTTTATACTAAAGGAATGGCAACGTCGCAATTGCTGCTGTCATGCGATGCGGCAACGTTGCGTGAGACTCAAAACGCTACCTGCTACGGTATGAACGATTGTTATAAAAATAAAAGTTATACATATTTGTTGGCGTAAACTATTTTATTCATCATTAATTTTGGAAAATAAATAATGTCAAAATTGATTACAATAAATAAATAAATAAATAAATAAATCATTTATTTGCACCATTAGATATATCTTACAAAAATTTAATGACCCAGGCTCCTAATATAGTTGTAAACTGTTTTTCAGGAGCCTGTGTTCACACTAATTTATATTACACTGTTACAATGGCGTATGTACACGAATTTATTCAGCTTTAGACATAATTTATTATAATATTATTTGTTACATTTCAACATTTGTTCATTATACATTATTATTAATTAATTACCTATTTAATAATTATGCATGCATTAAAAAAATAGAAAAAATAAAAAATAAAAATAGTTTATAATCCACTCGGTTAACCCTAGTGTGTGGACGTAAACCATGATAATTATGGTGTGTAGGTGTGAGAGTGTTGTATGAGAGTGTAGTGTTGGAGTGTAGTGTGTGAATGACTTTATTAGAGAAAAGAACTGTCCTAGTTAATAGAGTAAACGTTCAGTATTTAAATAATCAAAAGTAGAGAGCCAGTTTTTAATTTTAGATTTTATTTGGTAATTTGTACACCTAGTTACATTCTGGTAATTATTAAGGGCATTGTACATTTTAGGAGCCAAATGTTTATACTGTCTGTTAGCAAATTTACTCTTAGCCATCGGTACAGGGACGACTATTCTCCTGTTGAATTTCTTGATGCTGTTAAATGAGCATTGTCGATGGAAACGTCTAATACATTTATAAATAAACAATTTCCTAGCACTAAGTACCATAGTCCTCTCATACAAGAGGGCGGTTGGGTAGCGAAACGATTCTTTGATGGCTACTTTCAGCAAGGCCCTCTGAGCTCGTTCAATTTCTATGAAATGGCTTTTTGCAGCTCCACCCCAAGCAGTTAAACAGTAGAATAATAGAGATTCACCTAAGGCCTTATAAATCTGCAAAATTAGGTTGAAGTTAGCAAAAGTCCTCAATGTCTTAAAAATAAACAGCAACCGCCGGATTCTCATTGACACGTGCGCTATTTGGAGCTTCCAATTGAGCTTGTCATCGAGAATTATTCCTAAATACTTAATCTGCGTAGCCCTGCTTATGGATGGACACATGCATTGCGATTGGAAACTATGAGAACTACGATTGCAGGGAAACACATGTAATTTGAGCGACTTATTTACTGGTTCTAAAGCGGAAGTTTTGCTGAAGCAGAGGTAATTAGTTTTAGCGCAGTTAAGACTTAAGAGGCTATCTTCAAGCCATGCCGTTACTTCACCGAGACCACATTCTGTACCTTCAAATAATTGTTTCCACGTTTTGGCCTTAAATATTATGACTGTGTCATCGGCAAACATGGTGATTTCGCCGCCGTTTAGTTTGAGCTTACATAATTCGTTTACATAGACAAGAAAAAGTGTAGGTCCTAATGTACTTCCCTGGGGGACTCCATACAAGCAATGTTCTTCCGTACTTAAAGAGCCTTCCAGACGAACAACTTGAGATCTATTAGATAGATAGTCTCGGAACCAGTCAAGAGTAACACCTCTTACTCCCGAATTTTCCAACCTGGCCAAGAGTATCGGAATTGAGACGGTGTCAAACGCTTTCTTTAGGTCTAGGAAGACACCCAAGCACTTATAGCCATCATCTAAATACGAAGAAATTAAAGTAGTGAGTCTCAGAGTGGCATCTTCAGTGGATTTTCCACACCTAAAGCCAAACTGATGGTTATGCAGTAGATTTTTCTTTTCCAAAAAGCTCATAAGTCTCCTGTTAACGCATTTCTCTAACACCTTAGAAAGGGTACATAATAAGGAAATTGGCCTATAATTTGTCGGTGAGAGTTTATTACCTGATTTATAAATTGGAGTGACTATCGCCTTTTTAAAGCTATGCGGAAAGATTCCAGTTGAAAAGCTTGTATTGCATAGGTGAGATATGGGCGCGGATAAATAATTTCTGAAATTCTTGAAAATAAATGTTGGTATTAAGTCATGACCGGAAGCACTCGTAATATTTATATTTGCAAGGATGGTTTGTATTTCGAGGTGATTAGTTGGAGTAAGCACGAAGGAGTCAAGAGGTGGCTCCTTATTTTTAGATTTAGAAGCCAATGTCTCTTCTGTTTCATTAAGGGAAGCTAGAGTAGTCTTTGCAAGTTCACCTCCTACAGATACAAAGTAATTGTTTATTTCAGCCAAGGCATCATGCTTATTGGGTTTAGTATTCAAGAGGTCAGCATTGGGTACTTTACAAGGCTTTATGTTACAAGACTCTTTGATTATGTTCCAGACCTTCTTAGCGTTACCATTGTTTTTCTCCAACTTAGCTTTATAATATTCTATTTTAACATTTTTTATTATTTTGTTACACACATTCCTATATTTTTTGTATTCGTTAAGGGAGTCGCTATTCATGGATATTTTTAGTTTTTTGTGTAATTTATCTCTTTTTCTAATGCATTTTATCAAACCTTGGGTTATCCACGGCTTAATAGGTTTCTTTCGATTGGGAATTTTCTTCAGGACTTTACAACTATCAAGTACTTCCCGTATCTTATTTAAGATGAATTCTAATATCTGGTTTGGGTCTTCAATTGTGTATATCTCAGACCAGTTTATATGTTTGAAGCGTTCTAAAAGGAGATCATTATTATAAACCGTGGTGTAACGTGGTACGTTATTTTTTGTAATTTTATTCATATTCATTAACAAGAGTATAGGGGCATGGTCAGTAAGAGGATCAAATACAACTGTTTTACATTCATTCTTGCTGCGAACCATGAAATGGTCAATACAGGAGTTCACTCGTGTAGGCCTGTTAATACCTTGCCTTAATCCATAGTAATGCATCAAGTTCAGATAATCACATGTATGACCAGTGATACTACCAGGCAATAAGTCAAGATTGATATCTCCAGTCAAAATAATATTATTAGTTCGCGTAGTGCCTAATATTTGATTTAGGTCTTCAATATATTTAGCTGGATTTGAGCTAGGGGATCGGTAAGAACAAATAAGTGTAGTACTGTTTTTTGCAAGAGATACGCTTAAGCACGAGCCACCATCCACTATTGGTTCAGAGAAAGAGTAATCAAGGTTATCCTTGATATATACAATTACACCGTCATTTTGGTTATGGCTTCTTTGTGTTTGGATAGAGGAATACGAATCAATAGATGGTATGATACTGTTTTTATCTATCCAACACTCAGTCAGTACCACAATATCAATATGGGCGTTTAGACATGACATGAAGAATACAAGAATATCAAAATTTTTAGAGATACTTCGTATGTTAACCGTCAGTACAGTCAGGGAATTTTTAGTAAAACTAGCATTAAATTTGTCCGTATATTCAGATGGACTGGATAGTTGATGACATTCTATTTCACAAATTTCTTCCAATTCAGATAAAATTATATTATTATTTAAAGAATCGAATTTGAAAAACGGGTAGTAGGTTGTCACATTTTAAAAGACTTGCATATTCATTTGTAGAGGTACGACACAACAAACTTGGCCAATGAACTATGATGAAATGGAAAAACATAATGTCCACATATTGGAACAGTTGGCTCTCATCTCTGAACGGATATGAATGAAGGGTAAATGAGTGAGTAATGTGCTTAAATTTATTTGATTTTGTAGCATGTATGTGTATTAGAGTGGATAGTAACAATAATTGTGTTGAATATAATATAATATTACAAGTACATTTAAAAACATGGTTAAAAGTATATAAAGTAAAAGTTCTAATATTGTACAAATCAGAAACAAAATTTAGGAGATTTGCTAGTCATAGGGGGGCGTCGTTCATCCCTCTTAGCTGGGCTTCATCCTTGATAAGAATGTGTTGAGCGCCATCTGTCTTTCTGAGGAAGATCCTACCATTCGAAGTCCAACAAAATTTGTAGTTGCGATTTTTTGCAAAAATCCGAGTTAAATAAAATAATTTTCTTGATTTCGGTGTGAGACTTTCTGTTATGTAGATGGGCACGTTCGGACCAGGGAAATCAAGATTATGAGAACTGAATTTATTATTTGGGTTCTTTTTATTATAATCCTTGACCTTAGCTAGGAGATTGTTTTTTATTGAAGACGAGGAAAAATCAACAAGCACAGTTTGCATAGCTGATTGGGGGTTATGTTTATTGTAGATTCTCACGGTTTCCTTTATGTCTGCTCGTTGTATGGGCACGTCCAAAGATTTGCACGTTTTAGTGACTATTGATGCGAGGTCCGGGCTCGTTTCGATGGCTTTAGAAGGGATGTTTCGTAGTTCAATCATATTTGATTTCTGTGCTCTTTGAATAGTTTCAATTTGGTCTTCTAATGTTTTGACATATTCTAGAGTTTTCTTCCTGTCTTTTTGCATTTCACCTACCAATATTTTTAAATCTTCGTATTTTTGAGATAAAAAGTTAAAAGATTTTTCAATTTCACTGTTTGTATTTCGAATTTCTATATTTGTTTTTTGTATGTTAGCATTTTGTTTTTTTACCTCATTAATATCATCACTAAGTTTTTTTAGAACACACTCTTGCTCCTTTTTCCAAGCATCGATTATTGATAAGATTTCATCTTTAGACTGTGAACGTTCTTCATTAGATTTGCAACTGTCCTCTTCCTGTGACGCACGCCGACGTTTTTGTCGTTTGGAAAATGCACCCTTTTTCTTGTCAATGGCGTTCTGATGCTTAAAGGTTTCTGAATCAGAATTACATACGCTGTGAATTTTATTATCAGGCGGGGTGCGCTGCATTTTATTTATTTATTTATTATTATTATTATTTTTCTTTTTCTCTCTCTTCTTTCCCTATTCTATTTCCCTTAGTTCAGTTGGAAAATTACAACAACCCAAAAAAATAAAAAAAAAATAAATAAATAATTATGGAAGGATGTCTGAGATTTGATCTCGGGGCTTCTGAGGTCTTGAAACGCTGTCCGAAGGCGATACCGTAAAGCTAGCACGACATTTAAGAGTGATCTTGAAAAAATGTATCTGCTTTAGCTTAAGTAAAACCGTTATAAAGTTCAAGGTCGAAGTGTCATTGCACAATAAAACGCAGTTTTATTTTATTACATTACAGGTAAATTAGCTTGGAGAAATTTTTGCGTTTGTAGTAGTGTATGGTCAGCAAATAAAAAAAAACAACATTTTATTTTTAGTTTTTATTCAAGTATATAATATTAGTATTATTAATATTTTATTAGTTCCAAACATTACAAGCAGTGCCGATTTTTACTTCAGTGAAGACGTGTATGAATTAGGTGTTCTCCGGCCAAAAATGTAAACCACGGTAAAAGTGAAACTGTTCGAACGGTTCCGAACACTGCTTTGTGTAGCGCATGTCGCGTGACGGTCGGCTGCCGAGTAGGTATACCTACTCGGCAGCCGCGATACACGCGACATGCGCTACACAGACCAAAAAGTTTGAGACGATGTAATAAAAGTTTCACTTTAATAACAAACAATAACAACAATAACAAACAATAACAACAATCAACAAATACAAAATTTAACAATTAAACTACGTAATAATTATAATTTTCGAATGAAATGTGTGCTTTATGTTCTAACGGTACCAAGCGACTGACGCCGGACTGCACGAGGCACCTGCGGACAGCGTAAACTGGTTTATTCTGGTTTTGTGCGTGTTTCCACTTTCCACTATCAAGTGACGATTTATTTATTTGTTTTGTTTCGTAATTATTATGGTCAAATATTAATTACGAAACAAATTATTATGAACAAGATATTTTATTGTTTCACGGTATTCGCCTTGTCATTGGCTCAAGGACGTAAAATTGAATGATATATTATTTTTTTTATAAAGTCAAAACCATTTTCTTTAAAACATAAATCAGAGTATTGCTAGGGATAAGTATAAAATTAAATAGTAATGTTAGGATATCGAAACATTTTTGTATAGGCTAGAACGATATAATGGAAACGCGCTCTAAGATCTGAGTAATATACACACCACTACATATGCAAAAATTTCTCGAGACTAATTTCACTGTACACTATTGTTTTTTTTTATCAAAACATGTATGTATTTGAGTAGTTAGCAGCATATAATATTCTGAATTTCTGATCCATGCCTATTCACTCAAAACTAATAACACTAATGATTTGTAACAGTAAATTATTTCAATAGGTATTTGAACATTTCATAACCAACAAGTAAGAATAATTCGTACCTATACAAGATACAATAACAAATCTAATACACTATTTATTATTTTATTATATTTCATTATGTGAAAATAACCAGGAAGGTGAAAAACATATTTACGAAAACAAAGTAACATATGGTTTTGCTATTAGCTATCAGGAAAAAAAATCGTATTGGAACAAAAGAAGGATTGTAACTGAATTAGGTAATTAGGTATGTTTGTTTCTGGGTGCACCGTTTTCGACGACGCGACGGCCGACGCGTGACGTAAACAGAGTAGGTACCTACTTTGCTAAAACAAACTAAGTAATAAAATTGTGTGTCTGTCTGAAAATTCGCTAAAGCATATTTTACCAATGTTTGCAAGTTTGTGATTACTTTGATAGTTTATCGATTTATAATAATTGTATACTTATATCATTGTTTAAAAATATTCAAACACAATATGATATAGGTACTGATTTATCACTGGTTTCAGTGATGAACTGATGAGTCAATGTTAGCCACAATACTAATCACTTTCGTCATACATGTGTATGAACTATGATTGATGTGATTTGCAATGTGGTGAAATTTCATAAAAATCACGGGCCAATTTTTTGTTTTGAATCCCACCGAAAATACATATACATATTACTAATTGCGTTATTAGAATAATTAATTACTATACCCACGATCAATTATTACAATTTACAATATAGTCTCAAATGCATACTAGAGAAATATTGCAACTTGAATCAAAAAATGCATAGCATACAAAAATAAATTCACAACACAAGAAATTCCGCGCGCAAATCATAGCGCGTGTCAATGAAATCAAGAATGTAATTTTATATCAAGCCGACGACGACGCCGAACTAAAGTACCTACAGTACCATTTACCTTCAGTGTACAATACAGTTTACAGACCTACGACGGACGAACAATAATGAGTAATAAATTGTTTACAAAAAAAAACATAGTTTCTAAGGTCATTAGTTTTATTTTATTTTATTGTTATTTTCTTTGAACGATTGGAAATGAAATTACTCAATTATTACACATAGAACTTTGATTTATTAGAATTATGCGAATTATGTATAAGATAACGAACGCGAATGCACGACATCTAGCGCGTCAATGTCTAAACATCGCCATTCGTTCAGACATTGACGCGCTAGATGTCGTGCTTTATGTCGTGTTTCGCTTGGCAAAAGTCACGCACACTACTGTAGAAGTGTCAAATTTTGCCGGTATTTCACTGTTGTTTTTCTAAGTAAATAATGTAAGTTATTGATTAAAAAGGTCGAACGCGGACACATTTCATTGTAGAGAAGTGATAAAATGATTAGTTTTAAAGAAATAGTGTCTGTGTTAAGTGTTTAGTCGTCATCAAAAATGTATGGAGGGACGGTCGGAACATCCACCTTAAACAAGAATTATTTCATATAGGTTTTCTATTCAAGAACTGCTCTTACCAATTCAAGATCCTTGGCATCTTGTGGATGTGGATAACCTGAGCATGATGGTTGATCAGTAGTATTTGATATGTCAATTAAGGCAAATTGAGATGGATGGTCTGCCTGAAAGAGATAAAAATGTTACTTATAACATTGGATATGGTCCCAAGTAATAATAAATAGATTGCTACAGAAACATGGACTCAATGTTTGGTAAATTGTAAAACTTTTAGTATTTTTTTTATTAAAAGCATTTATTGAACAAACATAGTGTATTATACTTATGGATAGTGTAGCTTTCCAACAACGAAAGAATTAAAAAAATTGGACCAGTACAACAGTAGGACAACTAAAAAAATAACTCAGTAGGTTTTAAGTACCAGTCATCACACCACTTGTCTCATGACACTCTAGGTCTCTAGAGCATATCAGTCAAAAAAGATATTGTGAAGCTTAAGTAAATGAATCCTTAGACACTATCGGAAATTTAAGAACAATTATAATCTTTTTTCCATTAAAATAATATCCTGGTTTTATTATATCGTAATATTGTCTTAATTCTAACTCTAAAATTCTATCCTTACCATATATAGTATTTAATTTTATTAATATATCCTTTAACACATTTGAACTTAACATAGAATGATGTGTTGAGGACGTACGAATGAAAGCTAATGTATTTTCAATTCTAACCAATTC
This sequence comes from Colias philodice, assembly GCF_061535455.1. Lineage (NCBI taxonomy): Eukaryota > Metazoa > Arthropoda > Insecta > Lepidoptera > Pieridae > Colias > Colias philodice. The sequence goes on along the minus strand of NC_143117.1, from coordinate 2,476,963 downwards.
TTGCAATATATCATCTACATTTTCTGTCATTATGCTAAGGATTTGGGCAAATTTAGCATATTTTATCAAACGGGATATTTGTATCCTGGAATCAGATAAATTTAAAGTCAATAACGTTCAAGATAGAATTCGAGGACAACCACTGAAAATAAGTAATATCGACTTAAATGAAATACACTTCAACCACAGCCCTGAAAATCATGTAAAGTTGAATTCAATAAATTTGGAAGATCTGCATAAGATTCATACTAAGGTACTGATGCAAGCACCGATTGAACTAGAAAAGAATACATCGACGATATACCATACCACTGTCCCAATTTATACATTCCTTTTGGGCACTTTGCTACTTTTCGCAACTTACAAAGTAATCCGTTATAAGAACGTTACGTGCTGGAAGAATCAAGACGACCCTAATACAAAGACGGAAGATCAAGACAGTCAAAATTGTACCGAATCTTCGCCAGGACCACAGTTTCCAGCAACATTTTATCACACCGTGCTCAAATAGTTGCTGGTCTTCGGGGGGAGGAGTTACGCCAACGGATCCCCAAGACATTGCTGCGTCGACGTTTCTCACGGGAACGTATTGTACGGACGTAGCAGCTAGGCTATTCTGTAAAAAACGCGCCCGAACTCGCATCTCACCTGAGTGAGTCGACTCACTTCACTTTCGAACGTTCGAGTTTTTGGTTTCGCATTCTGTAAACATCCGCTCGGCAGAGGCGAAGCGAAGTGAGTCTCACTTCGAAACTCACTTGCCTAGTGAAGGGATCTTATAGATTTGAATTTATCGACATTGTTATTATCTTTAAAATGCGGCAATTTAACACATTTTGAAGACATAATAACACTTTAGTATTGTACCGTGGGTGGAATTAAACTAAAATTGCAATTTTACACTGATAAATTCTTTAAAATCAAAATAATTCTAGCGTCACTGAAAAAAAAGGACGCTTGTCTGTGGTTCGTTTGACTTATGTTTATTTCTCAAGTGGTTTTTTGTACCTAATTTTAAAGTGTTTCGTGTTGCATTCTTTCTAAAAGTTATGTTGGAGTTTTGGCTGCATATTACATTCGACGTCCCCGAATTTCATTATTTTGTGTTGTTTAATCGATAGCTGGTAGTGGATTTTCTTAACAAACTGCTTTTCTTTTCCATCAAAAATGCGTAGTTTTTGTGAAAATCGAAATTGAAAACGATATTTTTTAAGGTTATTTTTGTACTAAAAACGCAACTTAAAGTAAAATCTTAAGCCATTATAGTATCAAAATGTCTAATTATCACACTCACACGCATTATTTTTAAATATATTTACGTACCTATTACTTTATTTACATATTACAATTTATTTTGTCAAAATAGTATTTTAACAATTTAGTATAGCCAAAAATCGTTCCATATTTTGTATTCACAACAAGCCACAGATAACACAGATTAGTTAATATGACGCAGATCACAGATTAGCAATACAAATATACTAGCTTATCATAGAGTATAAATGATACATTTTAATTTTTAATGTTTTTTTTATAGCTCACTTGCTTCAGTTTTAAAAATCGATTAACTTTTACTTTTAGTATTCAAATAGGTAGCGAGGAGCGAAGCGACGAGCGTGTTAGGTTAACTGTTGAACTGCCGCACGAGCCGAGCGAGCGAAGCGAGCGTGCCGCGGCAGCGGCCGGCGAGTGCCAGAAGCGACTTTAGGGCGATTCCCACTCAAACAAAAAAAAACTACGTAGGTTTAAACAACCTGTTTGTATTTTATTTATGTATCGTAAAATTTTTGTTATTATCAAATGCTATCTAAATTAAAATTACGAAGTGTCTAGTCGTCCGCTAAACGGATGAATAAAATAAATTAGTCGTCCGATTACCGGATGAATAAAATAATTTAATCGTCCGATTATTCGGATTACTAGATAACCTTTTAACACTAAAGCTAGTTGGGTTGGACTAAAGCAAAGGGGGCTCAGGACTTAGAAAATTTTTGATGGAGTTGGTGTCATTATAACACCTATTTATTATTGTTTTATCGTAAATATTACGCTAATATAAGCATGTTTTATAGGAACAACTTTTCTCTAAAATCAAAAATGGCCGAGATATTCGCCCTCAATTCGTTAGGTTAGGTTTAGGTTAGGTTAGGTTAGGTTTCTTAAAAAAAAAACTACACAGAAATAGGAGCCCCGCGAAGCGGGGCTCCGTCGACGCGCAAAAAAAATCAAGTTTAGGTTAGGTTAGCCGTTAGGTTAGGTTAGGTTAGGTTTCTTAAAAAAAAAACTACACAGAAACAGGAGCCCCGCGAAGCGGGGCTCCGTCGACGCGCAAAAAAAAATCAAGTTTAGGTTAGGTTAGGTTAGGTTTCTTAAAAAAAAAACTACACAGAAATAGGAGCCCCGCGAAGCGGGGCTCCGTCGACGCGCAAAAAAAATCAAATACCTACGTGTGCCCTCCTCCCCCCTCTCCTCCCCCCACAAAAAACCTATAATACGTGCGGCAGTTCTCTAAAGAATTATTATTTTATTCATCCGGTAATCGGACAACTAATTTATTTTATTCATCCGTTTAGCGGACGACTAGCGCTGTCCTTAAAATTATTTTTGACAAATTCATTTTAAAAATCACTTTCGAATTATATTTATTATCTACAATTGTGAACGCGTCATAATATAACATTTATTATCTATAATGGCATGTCGTAAATACGTGGTAAATACAAACTTACATTTTCCAGGTAATATAATTTAAGAAATTGTTATAAATAAATTAATAATACGGCATTATATTTAAAAATATTGCCTGTGTGCGAGATTACTAGAAGTTTTAATACGACAATGGTATAAAAGTGTCGTTTTTAGTACAAAAATAACCTTAAAAAAAATAATTTTCATTTTCGATTTTCACAAAAACTACGCATTTTTGTTGGAAAAGAAAAGCAGTTTGTTAAGAAAATCCACTACCAGCTATCGATTAAACAGCACAAAATAATGAAATTCGAGGACATCGAATCAAATATTTAACCGGAGTTTTAGTTAATGTTTCAGTTTGGCTTTATTAAGTTGTTGTGTAATTGCTGTTAAACGTGTTGCATAAATTATTTAAAGGAGAAAACTGCAAAAATAACAACTATGAGGTGAGTAATGTGATTCTTGTATTTAACTAAAATATTATCTTATACAACAAGCTTATTGAAATATTTAACTTAAAATCTTAAACATTGTAGCTCCTCGGAAAGGTCGTCTCATCCCTCCCGTGCCCAAGTAGAGTATCTAGTCGACTATCTTAGCAAACATCCTAGCTTAGCCAAGGGTTTTTCAAAAGTCCCGAGCGCTAGAGACGAAGCTAGAAAAACATGGGAGGAGTTGACTATCAAATTAAATAGCTTGGGAGGCTGCACTAAAACATGGAAACAGTGGACAAAGGTAGGCAATAGGCATATAGAAAACTATTCATCTTATACCGTGTAGGTATCTGGCTTACCTATATATTATTAATAAACTTTTAATTTTGCTTTAGTATTGGTCTGACAAAAAGAGTGCCGTGAAGAAAAAAGCTGCCCTAAGATACCGGGCACGCAATAAGACTGGTGGTGGATGTGAATCGGTGGTGGAGCTTTCAGAGGTGGAGGAGAAAATACTCACATTAATGGGCGGGGAAGGTTTTGCAATTGGTGATAGGCATTTGGAAATTAATCCATTTGAAGTAAGCTATTGTTATCGATTTTGTTGATCCGATACATGTATGTATGTAAAATATAATTATTCAATGTCATGTCATGGAGGGTAGTTTGCGCCTCGAAAGTTAACAGCTGTTTTTAAAAGTTCTGTGAATAATTAATTGTATTTAAAGTATATAAGTTACATTTCACTGTGTAATTGGTGAATTTAGTGGGACATATTTATGTGAAGCAGGTTTGCAAGTAAAAATTGTTTCTTAACTTTACTATTTACGTATTAATCTATCATGAATTGTGCTGCGTGTAAGAAATTTTTAAGGCATGATGAAAAACTTGACTGTACTACCTGTGCGGGGTCTTATCACTACAAGTGTATCAATATTTCCGTCGACTACTTCAAGAAAAATCTTAAAGAATTAAAACGATCGTGGCTTTGTCCTCTCTGTAAGAACGTTACATCTCGACGTAAAGGCGATGAAACACCCGCTAAAGCCCAGTTAGAAAACACTTCTCATGAAACCAGCTCATCATCAAATAGTTCCCCTGTAGTCCCACCTTCCCCATTTACTTACGATCAGTTGAAATCCCTACTTGAAAGTAATATAAGTGCCGCCCTCACTGAGATAAAAAAAGAATTCTCGAACACTATTAACATCTTGCGTGATCAACTGGCTGATTATCAAAACGAGCTGCATACTCACAAGGAGAAAATCCTGGCACTGGAAAACGATAACGTCTCACTGAGGGCCGAATTAAGCACCATACGCGATCAACTTTCTTCCCGGGACACAACTAATCTTAGTGATACCGTTAATGCATTACAATCCGAGTTAAACGAACGTTATCAGCTTGATTTACTCAATGATATAGAAATATCTGGCATTCCCGAAACTAACAACGAGTCCCTGACTCATCTTGTTATCACCACTGCACTAAAACTCGGCATCGAAATCGAAGAACGCGACATCGTATGTGCTTATCGCATAGGGTCTAAACATCGTACTAATGATTCTACGATTTCTACGAATGGCTTGCACCTTGATTCCCGCTCCCCGCGTCCCCGGCTTATCGCTGTAAAACTCACGCGCCGATCAATAAAAAATGATTTTATAAAGCAGGCTCGCATTAAACGCAACTTGACAACAGCTGATCTTGGACTCCCACCTCACCATCAAAAATCAATTTATATTAATGAAAGATTAACTAAATCTAATCGCCTACTTTTCGGTAAACTACGTGAAATGTGTAAGGCACAAAATTGGAGATTTGCCTGGACGAAGGAGGGACGTATATATGCAAGACAAAGTGAAACCACAAAAATTTGTTTATTTCGTAATGAACACGATATTACCCGTGTATTCAGAAACAAAAATGTGCCGTACAATGTTGATAACAAAAATTAGATATAATATTGTATTATTTAATAAGCTTGAGTTTTATATATTTCAATATTTTCTATGTATTTGTAGTGGATTGCGCCGTATATTTGAATATGATATTAATCTGTTAATGAACTATTCATTTTCTATCTTGAATTCAATTTCAATACCTAAAATTATGTACTTTATATTGTGGTCAGACCCTTTCTTTGTACTCAACTTTTTTCTAAATAATGTGTTACGTTTAAACTGTATGAACTTATATTATAGTATTGTGAAAATTGTTTTAATTCTTAATTTAATATTACTTTTTGTCGCTATTTTAATTAAACATAAGGTAGATAACTGTGATTGCGTTGTGGTTGTGCGAAACTTGGTATCGTGGTCAGTTATGGCAATATTATATGTTAATTCTATTATTCTGTTTATTTACTTCCTACTCCACGATACAGCTGATAATTCTTCAGGTACCATTTTGGACAATGAACATATAAAAAAATATAAAATCATATCATATTATGAACTTTTAAGAATTTTGGGAATGCTATTGAATAAATTTTATCCTATATCTTTTATCATACACAATCAAATAATATTACTTTATTATTTATATATTACAACATACCTACTACCATATGAGATTATAACATATGCTAACATTATCTTTAATATTATTTTTGTTATTCCTGTTGTATCTAAAAGTATTTATTTTCACAAAACATTATTTATTACCTTAAATTTTTATTATAGTTTACCATACAATTATTCTTATCAATTAAATAATCGCACCCGGGATACGTATGATTTTAAAATTATTGCATTAGGTAGTTACTATTTATTATTTAATTGTTATGGCCAAGTCTACTAGTTTAATTATTGGATTTTTTAATGCGGGTTCTCTGGGTACACGACAGGATGAGTTCCGTGCTGCATTTGATCGCTCACAACCAGATATCTTTGCGATCAATGAGACCTGGCTTCGGGATGGGCAGGAAGCACATGCTCCTTCATTGCCCGGCTTTAATCTCCGTCACCGACCCCGCCCTCCCGAAGTACGCAGTAGGGGTGGAGGTGTAGGGTTCTACGTAAGGCGTGGTATGAGAGCGCGAGACTGTACCATTCCCTCTTCTCCTGCATCTGTCGAACAGATGTGGCTGAGGATGAAGATAAACTCTCGTCGCGTCATTGTCGGCACAGCATACCGCCCGCCATGGCTTAGCGTCGATGTCTTTTTGGACACTTTAACAGACACTATATCTGCATTCAGTGACTACGACTATCTGGTGCTAACTGGTGATTTTAATATAAATCTCATTAACAAACGAGACCCAAATACCGCACGCTTGAATGCATTCTTACAATCTCTGCAATTGGTAAATCATGTCAATGAGCCTACACACTTCACCGATCATAGTCAGTCACTTATTGATGTTGTTTGTACAAATGCTCCTGTAGCTAAAATAAAAGTTGAGCATATCCCAGACCTTGGTGCTCATGCATTTATCACAACAGAATTCAAATTAAGAAAAAACACCTTGTCCCCCAAACACATAATATTTAGACCCTTAAAGGACATAGATATTAATAATTTTAATAAAGCTGTTTCTGTTCTTCCCTGGGATACAATTGTGCGTTTATCCAATGTGAATCAGATGGTAGATGCATTCAATCACTTGATTATAAACTTATTTGACTCATTTGCCCCTATAAAGAAGTCTTTAATAAAAAAAGTGTCGTATCCATGGTTAACTAGTAACGTAAGGTACATGATGAAGTTGAGAGATGAGCAACATTATAAATATCGAAAAACTAACCTTGACGTTCATCTTCAGGACTATAAAAATTTGAAAGGATTAGTGAACACTAGCTTGTTCTATGAAAAGAAAGCCTTCTTCGATCATAACATAAACCAACACAAGAATAACGCTAAACTTCTGTGGAAAAATTTGAAAAGAAATATTATCCCTGATTTTAAATGCACTGGTGAGATCCCGCAACATTTGTGTGACGCCGACGCAATAAATAAACATTTCCTGGATGTTCCCGGTCAAAGTACTGCTGACCCTGTCGACCTTGCTTATTTTAACGAAAATCGTTACTGTGACAGTACTTTTACATTCGAACCCGTTAGTGAAAGCTATGTCGGAAAACTTATTCTGGACATCAAAAGTAATGCAGAAGGAGTTGATGGAATAACCAGGGACATGTTTCTTTTAACACTTCCACATTCTCTTCATGCTTTTACTGAAATTATTAATACATCTCTCTCTTCTTCACTTTTCCCATCGCAGTGGAAGACAGCCCTGGTGCGGCCCATACCAAAAAACAACAATCCCACTGCCCTCAAGGACCTTAGGCCAATCAGTATTCTTCCTTACCTCTCCAAGATCTTAGAGCGAGTTGTCTACAACCAAGTCACTAAGTACTGCGAATCAAATAATATCTTACCGGAGTACCAGTCAGGTTTTAGAAAACTTCGTAGTACCTGTACTGCATTGATTGATGTTGTGGATAACTTGCTCTCTGCATGCGACAATGGCCAGCCATCGATTCTAACTCTGCTTGATTTTTCTAGGGCCTTTGACTGTATAAATATTTCTCTTCTTCTCTCAAAGCTTAATTTCTATGGTTTCAATTCTATTGCTTCATCTTGGTTTGATAGCTATCTTCGCCAACGTCACCAAAGAGTAATGCTGGTTAAAGGTGACGGCAACAGAGATCTTTCTTCGCTTGTGCCTGTCAATAGAGGGGTTCCTCAGGGCTCTATTCTCGGTCCTCTTTTATTTATCATGTACTCGGCAGATATCACCTCTTGCATAAATAACTCCCAATATCATTTATATGCCGATGATTTGCAACTTTACATTCCTATTGATAGAGACCGAATAGAAGAATGCACCAGGAAAATGAATGAGGATTTGGAACGCATATCAGACTGGTCTCATAAAAACTCATTGGTTCTTAATCCATCCAAGTCTAAATATCTTGTTGTTGGGTCTAAGAAGCAAGTCTCTGACTTGGTTAAAGCAGATCCCACCGTTTTTGTAAATTCCACCCCTATAGAGCGGGTTACAATTGCTCGTAACCTGGGCATCGATTTCGACGCTCAGTTAAGGTTCGAAGATTATGTCACTAATTTAGTTAGTAATTGCTTTTATCGACTCAAAGTTCTTTACAATATTCGGCCTTTTCTGAGTGTCGATCTACGAATACGACTGTGCGAAAGCATCGTACTATCTAAATTAAATTATGCTCTCCCTGTTTATGGACCTTGTCTAACGGCAAAAGCACACCGTCTTATTCAGAGGGTCCAAAACTCCTGTGCCAGATTTTGCGTCACAATCCCACCCAGGTCTCACGTCACCCCTTTTCTTAATAGCATAAAGTTTTTAAAAATGAAAGGTCGGCAAGATTTATTATTAGCTTGCCTTTTATTTGATACGATCAATACAAAGCAGCCTGAATATCTGTACACAAAACTATTGTGGCGTAAGTATACTAAAAGAGGTGAAATAAGAAGTGGGACCCAAGAGTTATCAATTCCCCAACATAAAACTACCGCCTTTCGTGGGTCATTTAAATATAATGCGACGAAATGTTGGAACAACATACCACCTCCAATAAAAAAACTCAAGTGCAAATCCAACTTTCGTCGCACTTACAAATCACTACTGCTCAAATTACAATCATCATAATTTTATTTCCTTTGACTATACGTATCCAAACTTATAAATTAACATATTATACATACATATATACCTACCTATATACCTACATATAAATACTGATTTTACTTGACCAAATATATCTATTCTACTGCTTATATATTATTATTATTACACATTTATTATTTCTTTACATTCATAATTAATTATTCTATTTTTATTATACTTATATATACCTACTTGATTGGAGGCGCAAACTATTCATCTGGGTATCTGGCAGAATTATCAGCGTTGTGGAGCTTGCTCCCACAACACTATGCTGAGCCAGGGCCTAATTGCAGCCAGCGCGCAACACAGATAATACATTCGTGTACTTTTTTAACTATAAGTGTAACTAATAACTGTAAGTGTTGTAAATTCCTTATAATTTTGTGTTATTTTATGTCTGTTTTCCTTTTTTTGTATTGTGTATTATTATGTATGTTCTGTTGGTTGCAATAAATCTTTTGTATTATTATTATTATTATCATGTTCTTTTTTTAGGAAATCCCCGTCCTTACTGATGCCAACGAAAGCCCCACATTGCCGACTTCATCTATGATAAATGAAACCACAACTATTGTAAGTAAATACCTAGTGTATTAATAAAATATTACTTAATAATAAACAACTTATTAGTAAATGTTTCTTATATTGTTCTAGGAATACCAAGTCTTGGATGAGACTGCTATAAATACGGAAAATGTTAGTATGGCAGATACTGAGGTATATATTAATAAGATATTATGAAAATGGTACTTTTTTATTGATTCCAGTATTTGAAATACTATGTTTTTTTTTTCAGAGACCTCAACTAATTCAGCAATATGTTAACTGTATCCCGAATCCCGAACCTTCCCCTGCTCATACACCACCGAGAGCGGAGGTAACGAGCCCTCTGCAAGCAGTTACCCCCTCTGGCTCAGGCAACTTTCCTGCTCGACGTCAATTGAACGTCGCGGGTCCATCACCACGTCGTACTACAAGTAATTATGAGATTTATGAATTGATTTACAATATTTATAATCTATACTTATAATAAATCTGTAGAGAGGCCAATTCTGTACATGAAATATATTTAAAAAAAAACTATGAAGGGGTGATAAGGGATCGCTACTGATGCCAAAAATGCAATCAGTAAAATTTTTGTCTGTCTGTCTGTCTGTCTGTCTGTCTGTCTGTCTGTATATTCGTTATAGAAACAAAAACTACACGACGGATTTTAACCAAATTTGGCACAATTATTCTTCATACTCCTGGGCAGGTTATAGTAAAAGAATCATGTAAATCGGTGTAGAAACACCAAAGTTATACATACATTAAGTCATCGCGCGAGAATACAGAATCATGCCATAAGGATTATTTTTGTGTATCAGTTGCCGCGTTCGACGCGCTTCGCGGCGGGAGCTATAAAAAGGCGGCGGGTCTGCACCCGTTTCGCGTTGTCACGGCATCACGTGTGAACGGCTGAACCGATTTCGATAATTCTTTTCTATTATATTCATTGAAGTACGAGGATGGTTCTTATGTAGAGAAAACGTAAATATGTACCACGGGCGAAGCCGGGGCGGACCGCTAGTCCATACTAATATTATAAATGCGAAAGTAACTCTGTCTGTCTGTCTGTTACTCAATCACGCCTTAACTACTGAACCAATTTGCATGAAATTTGGTATAGAGATATTTTGATACCCGAGAAAGGACATAGGATAGGTTTTATCCCGGAAATCCTACGGGAACGGGTTTTTCTTTGAAAACGCGGGCGAAGCCGCGGGCGGAAAGCTAGTCAACAATAAAAATTTGGAAATACATACAAATAAAACTAAATAATACTTGATAATGAATTAAGGAAATAATAATAACATCAGAAGACTTGTCAAAAATGCGTCACCGCGACCGGTGGAAATAATAATAAATTAATATTTATTTTACGTTTCAGGGTCATCGAGTCGTCCACAACAACGGCAAAGAAGACGATCACCTCCATCACAAAGGCGGCAATCTCAATTAACAACCTTTACTGAAAGGTTTCTTAGCTTGGAAGAGCAACGGATTGAGATTGACCGTCGCTACTGTGAGTTACAGGAGGTGATGGTCAACTCACAAAGGGAGACCAACAGAATGACAGCAGAGGGCCTGATTGCCGTCGGGGAAGGTCTTAAATTATTAGCTGAAAATTTAAAAAAATAAAATACTTTTATACTTAAATACATTTATTAGTTCTTAACTTATTTTAGTAGTAAAAAATTATCTGTGGTTTTACTTATAGTTTCTTAATTTACTAACATTAGTTTATAAGCCCTAATTGAGTTACTAACACCTATGAATATAATTTTCCGGAATAAATAATTTGCATTGATTTTTGATTGAATTAATTACAATTACCGCGTGTTCCTTGCCCTCCATAATTCATTTATCAATCTTTGTCTACATAGCTGACCAAGTGCAGTTTCATTAGGTACATCCTCATTTGAAGCTACACTTTGTCTGGTCCTATGAAAACCAGCCTCAACCTCTAGCTCTGAATTGAATATGGCTGGAGCTGGCAGGCCGGCACGATTACAAATATTGTGAAGCACGCAACATGCTATTACAATCTTCGAAACCGTGTCGGGGTCATAATGTAGGACTCTATGTGCTAATAGGCATCTAAATCTGGCTTTAAGGACCCCAATTGTTCTTTCTACGGTGTTTCTTGCAGTAGCATGCAGCTAGTTATAGTGATGTTCTGGTGTTCCCTCGTCTGCATTTGGAACTGGCACCATTAGGTACTGACGCTGCGGATACCCAGAATCACCTGTAACAATGAATATTGTTAAAAAATAAAATGTTTTGTCATCAACAATTATATTTTTATTAGGAGTTAGGAGTTTTCAATGATTTCGCCTGCTCTCCAATTTTTATGAATTCCGTGAACTTCGGTAATAAAGCCTAAATTACTCAGAAATAAAGTAGTTTTTTTAATGATGAAAGAATTTTTGAAGGAATTAATCCAGTAGTTTTTGAGTTAAATATTTACAAACAAACAAAGATTCGTCTTTATAATTAATTAGCTAAGAGGTAACTCACCTAACAAGTACACAGATTCGCCTGTTTGTACTAATTGTTCGAGGTGGTCCCGAATGATGCAATTATTAAAAATAAGGCTGTCGTGAGTCGCTCCGCCATATGTTGCATCTACATGTATTATGTTCAAATCTGCATCTGTGAACTGCAAAAAGAATTATTTTACAACTATTTTTATGTGGCTGTTCTAATGAATGTTAAAAAAAATATAGGTACTAGCAGCGTCTTGTGATTTATACTGCTTCGTTAATGATCCTATGGAATTGGTCCAAATTTCATTAAATCGATTTTCTGTGGTTCAAGTGCGAAAGCGTATACAGACATTATTATATCAGGCTTACCATTTGTACATTTCTTGCATGATATCCTTTGCGACAGTAGTATCGTTCTTCATGGCAAGTTGGTCTCACCATTGTCACAAAAGTCCCATCTACACATCCTAATACCCCAGGAATACTGAATTTCTCATAGAATCTGCAATAAGAAATAAAAAAATCATTAAATATTTTTCATTAACATGATAGGTTTATTTAGGTAGGTACACAAACCTTGTTTTGAGTCTCAGTCTTTCTTCAGAATTTTGGGGAAATCTTATGTATTTTTTTACTATACTTGGATGGCTTAGGGCTTCTATGACCTCGTGGATACTACGAGATGCTGATGGCTGCGACACAAACGAATTTATGTGTTTTCCACATATCCTTTGATAGCTCCCAGTCGCAAAGAAAGAAAGTGCACATAACAACTGAAAAAAATTAATGAAATTTCTTGAAACTATCAAAATAAAAGGTACTTAATCTGATAAGGAAACCATCCATAATTAAAGTCGGTTAATAACTCAAAACGTTTTTAAAGAAACCGTAAGGGAGAGAAACTTTGGACTTTAACATAGGGTACCTACCACTTGAAAGGGTGACATCATAAAAAATAATCGGGGATTAGATGACGTTATCGTTAGTGGTTCTATGTTCTATGCGAGGAAGTTATGTTACCTACCTACATAATGGAATGTTTTACAGAGTTATGGGAAAGTTATCCCAATATTCACACGGGATCGGGACTTCCGCAGATGAAATCACGGGACCGATGACTATTGTAACAGTAACTTTTCATGACATTATGAATACACATATAAAGCACTTAGATACATACCTTGACTCTAGCAGTTAATCCTCTTCGTCGACGTTGAGGTTTTTTAACTAAAACTTTAATGTCTTCCATCACTTGAGAAACTAGTTCTTCCGATAAACGGTAGCATTCAACAAAATTTTTATTTCGATTAATAATTTGCATTTCCCGAATGCTGGTACTTTGCCGGCGACTTTCTATTATATCCACAGCATTAGCTTCTCGTATTATAGCACTTAATATAAAATAACGCGCCATTTTAGTAAAAAAATATATAAAATTTGTATCAAATTTGTTCCACAACCACTAACTCACTCACGAACTCGGCACCTAATAGGCGAGTGAATTGCTGACAGGTGAATTCGTATTTGTAAATACTCGAACTCGACGTTCGAGGTGTAAAATTACCTTACAGAATGCCGAATTCATACTATAAACGTCAAAATCACAGACATGTACATATATTTAAGTAGACAACGCAAGTACCGCGATCTGTATGAAAACCAAGCGTGTCATATTTTTTGTACTGACCTTGACGCGTTATGACGTCACGAGCGCTTTTTAGTGATGTTAATTTCATTTTACGCTAAATCGATTAGGCCGCCACTCGCGCGGCGATTCTAGTATCGTCCTATCCCATCGAAGTAAATCGAAAGAAATCAGATCAAACTAGATCTATGTCTAAGAGGTAGTCAAATAAATGAATCGTAATCGATTACTAAATCGATTCAAGACAGAAAAATGATAATTACCATAGACAGAGGGATGATAAAATAAAGTTATAAACCTTTTAATATTCTAACAAGTAAACTAATGTGTTTTAGCTTTTTCTTACATATGCCCATTGAGTTACCATGTACTACGTACTAGAGAGGCCATCGAAAGAAAGTAATGAAACTGTCAATCAATCAATCTTTATGTCCCGTTGCATCGATCCATTTTCCTTTTATGTTCGGGTTACTTGGAAAACTGAAAAAACAAACATAGTCTAAGCAATAAGGAGTTTTCTTAAAAAACTCCCAAGATGACACTTTATAACTAATGGCGTCCATGTCATAATATTTATTTTTAGTACCTTTGTATTAAAATACTTAAAAGTTCTAGGTCAAGTCGTATTAAATGACAAAAAAAATCTATGCCTTTTTTTCTGAAAAATTGCTCCTTCAAATTATCATTTTTCTGTTCGATTATAAAATCGATTAGAATCGAGAACTGTTGCATCAAATGAACATCACTAACCACAAAATTGGACAGAAAAATGAGAACAGAAAAATGAGAAGACGCTATTCATTGCTTGTTATCATACGACGCGATCTTTACCGTGCCAAGTAAAAGCCGCAATGTATTCCGAATCATTTCGTATGATTTGGTATCCGTGTTTGTCACGATCGTTTTCCACAGATATTCTTTATTTGATTTTAAAATAAATAGTGCATATTCTGATTAGAAAATTACTTACCGGTGGAAGGAAACATCTATGCTAACTCGGCCACTCACAGCTGTGGAGTTTCTACAGTTTATAACGGCGCAATTCGGCATTTTACTTTATTCAGCTTCACGTCTTTCCTTGGCGAACTGCAAGCGCGGACTGAGTGTAGGCCAGCGTCAAGTAAGTTTCATAAACTTAGTTTGGACACGGGAAGTACATACACTCGCTTAGTCTATCTTGATACATGTCTGTGGTCAAAATACTCACTTAGCACAGTTCGCCTCGTCGCCGCTCTCGACGATGTGGCGCCACTAGTACTGTCGAGTTTTACAGAATACGAAATCGAAAACTCACCGCGGATTCCGCGTTCGAGTTTTTATAATAACCTTACAGAATAGCACTGCAGATTCCATTGGCGCAACGTAATTTTAAGTTTTCATTTTATATTCAATTAGCTTTATAGTTATTAATTGTTAAGACTTGCATCGAGCAAGACGTATTGTAATAAGTTTATATTAAAGTATTTCTAAGTGAATTCGTAGTTTTTTTTGGGGCCTCCGGCTGTCTGAAACATAATTTGTGTAATTGTTTATTTATTCTGAATCTTTAAGTTTATTGATTTTTATCCTTTACATAAGCTGTATTTAATAAAAAATGTTTAAAACTCGAATTTTCGAAATTTTTGATTTATAAGTTCTATGTAACGTTTTATAATTAAGTTATGGTATAATTAAATGTAGATTTCACTTTTGTACAGCTTAGACATTTTTCTGTATGGATACAGTGCCTTTCGATTTGAAGTTGGATAACATTTCATTTTATAGGTACTATTATAAAATTAAGAGCATGAAAGAAAAAAAAAAGCATTTCTTCATAATGCTATTGTTACCACAAAAAATATTTTCTTAATCGCAAATTTTAAGAGAAAATAAATTAAAATTAAAATTGATGTGGCGACGTTATACATACAGACGTTAGAACAAAGTCCACCATAAGAATGACGTCATTTAGGAATAAGACGATTTTTAAACATTAATAAAAACCTAAATATTTTCAAAAAGTAAAAATTACTGTTAGTTTTTATCTAGTTTTAATTAAAATAAAAATAAAAACAAGTAGCAAAAAATTTTGAAATGTTGTAATTTTGGAGCACCCTGTAAAGTCTGTATTTGTATGAACATAAGTGGAGATCGCGTCCACTTATTTTCATGCGTAAACGATGATATTCATACTCAACAGGTAACTTGGATTAACAAATAGGATAGGTTATATCCCGTAAATCCCACGGGAACGGGAACTATTTATTTATTGCACGCCTCATAAGCGAAGCGTTGAGGTGGGTACTACTGTCACTTCGCGCAAAACATCTGATTTTTCAAACTTAAAATGTCTTTATGTATCATACATTGCACTTGTAAGATAATAAATACACACACATATTAAGAAAAAAACACTATTTTTAACATTCATGATATTTTTGATGTCATTTTTGTTATTTAAACTAGTTAAAAAACAGTTTAAAAAAGTTCTGTCTTGGACGTCCGTGTGTCTGTATGTGCGGAGGATTTTCTTGTTAACACGATAGCGACCGAAATACTTTACTAATCGAGTCTTTTTTTTTCTCTTACGCTTGAGTATGCTCAGGAATAGAACCCTTTCATTTTTCAGGGTCTGATTCGATGTGGTTTAATTGTTATTAAATAAACAAAAATAATAATTAATAAATAATTATTAAAAAAAAATTATGAGGCGTGCACTTTTGGATTTTCCAAACTTTTTTCGTTTATTTCTATCTGAATAACCTATCAAAAGTAACATTCAATTGTGTAAATTTTATTTATTACGGATTCAACATCAAACAACTCTACGGTAAGTATCAAGGTGCGTATTAACTATAGAGCTATTATTTATTACCTTACCTACCTATATGTTATAGCTAATTACTGCTGGGCGCTGCAGCTGGCTGCGATTTCGTCCATGTATCTACTGAAAGGTTTCATGACATAATATGAGCACAGGGGAATAAAATAAAAAGACCAGTATGTACATCCAAAAATATTTATTTCAATGATTACAAATTATCCTTAATCTAATTTTGAAAATCTAACACTGAATTAGATTCCTTACAATATTATTCAAATTAATAACAAAATAACGTATTTTACGACAAATTAATATTGAACTAATTATGTAGTTAAAACACGAAAGCGCATTACCTTATTATACCAGCTGCATTAACCAAAAATTTTATATGATAATAAGTATAATATTTTCAACTGATATCAAAATGTACGAAAAATAGTACTTAATAAGTAATTGAACTGAGAACATAATTTAATATTCACACAAAGCTGTATTGTTTCGATATACGTTGTTTTTATTGTAAACTGCATTACATATTTTGATAAAAAAATACTGTAAAACAACAGATGATGAAATTTTCAAAATGAAAAAAAAAAATACAAATTTGCCGCGCAATCGACATTTGACAGCTCTACGACTGAATGAGGCGGTTAAAAAAGTTTGTATAATATTAATAGAAATAATTATCGAGATTTAAATTGCTCTACACAAGATTTATTTTGTTTGTTTTATTACTATACTTCTTAAAGACACAATTAACTCGTACTCGTAATACGATACCTTGGAGTTGGAGCGAAAATATTGTTTGTAATAATTTGGCTAGGAAAATACAACAAATCAAAAACACTATTTACTATGGAAAAAAAACCAGGAAGGTGAAAAACATATATTTACGATTTCGATGCACTCGACTTTTAGTAAAATAATAGGTAGGTAAAAATATTATTATGGTTTTGATCACAGACATATCTGTGGTTTTGATTTTAGCTACTAGTATCAGAAAGCTGCGTGTTCAATGCACGTCGGGGTCACACAACTGTGGAGGATACAGTAGACAATATACCTAATGAAGTTTTTCATCTTTTTATTTTACTGCAAATACAAAATAAAAATTAAACAATGGTAATGTAAATTCTAAACAAACTACTACCAAAATACAATTAGAACAAAAATCATTTGACTGGTTGATTTCACCCAGAGGCCAGAGGCGGCTCGTGACAAAATTGTATGGGTGTTCACTTGAAATAAAACAACGAAAATACAATAGCGTAGCGGGATAATTTATTACAAAAAAAATGAGCACCACATTTTATAAATGTCTATAACACTAAAAATTACAAAGTACAGGCTATTTCAAAACGAATTCAATGATTATCAATAATTAGTAAATCACCGAATTTGCATTCGCGAGCGTACCTACGCGTAGGTATCCATAGTGTTTGTTTATACTAAAGGAATGGCAACGTCGCAATTGCTGCTGTCATGCGATGCGGCAACGTTGCGTGAGACTCAAAACGCTACCTGCTACGGTATGAACGATTGTTATAAAAATAAAAGTTATACATATTTGTTGGCGTAAACTATTTTATTCATCATTAATTTTGGAAAATAAATAATGTCAAAATTGATTACAATAAAACGCAGTTTTATTTTATTACATTACAGGTAAATTAGCTTGGAGAAATTTTTGCGTTTGTAGTAGTGTATGGTCAGCAAATAAAAAAAAACAACATTTTATTTTTAGTTTTTATTCAAGTATATAATATTAGTATTATTAATATTTTATTAGTTCCAAACATTACAAGCAGTGCCGATTTTTACTTCAGTGAAGACGTGTATGAATTAGCTGGTGTTCTCCGGCCAAAAATGTAAACCACGGTAAAAGTGAAACTGTTCGAACGGTTCCGAACACTGCTTTGTGTAGCGCATGTCGCGTGACGGTCGGCTGCCGAGTAGGTATACCTACTCGGCAGCCGCGATACACGCGACATGCGCTACACAGACCAAAAAGTTTGAGACGATGTAATAAAAGTTTCACTTTAATAACAAACAATAACAACAATAACAAACAATAACAACAATCAACAAATACAAAATTTAACAATTAAACTACGTAATAATTATAATTTTCGAATGAAATGTGTGCTTTATGTTCTAACGGTACCAAGCGACTGACGCCGGACTGCACGAGGCACCTGCGGACAGCGTAAACTGGTTTATTCTGGTTTTGTGCGTGTTTCCACTTTCCACTATCAAGTGACGATTTATTTATTTGTTTTGTTTCGTAATTATTATGGTCAAATATTAATTACGAAACAAATTATTATGAACAAGATATTTTATTGTTTCACGGTATTCGCCTTGTCATTGGCTCAAGGACGTAAAATTGAATGATATATTATTTTTTTTATAAAGTCAAAACCATTTTCTTTAAAACATAAATCAGAGTATTGCTAGGGATAAGTATAAAATTAAATAGTAATGTTAGGATATCGAAACATTTTTGTATAGGCTAGAACGATATAATGGAAACGCGCTCTAAGATCTGAGTAATATACACACCACTACATATGCAAAAATTTCTCGAGACTAATTTCACTGTACACTATTGTTTTTTTTTATCAAAACATGTATGTATTTGAGTAGTTAGCAGCATATAATATTCTGAATTTCTGATCCATGCCTATTCACTCAAAACTAATAACACTAATGATTTGTAACAGTAAATTATTTCAATAGGTATTTGAACATTTCATAACCAACAAGTAAGAATAATTCGTACCTATACAAGATACAATAACAAATCTAATACACTATTTATTATTTTATTATATTTCATTATGTGAAAATAACCAGGAAGGTGAAAAACATATTTACGAAAACAAAGTAACATATGGTTTTGCTATTAGCTATCAGGAAAAAAAATCGTATTGGAACAAAAGAAGGATTGTAACTGAATTAGGTAATTAGGTATGTTTGTTTCTGGGTGCACCGTTTTCGACGACGCGACGGCCGACGCGTGACGTAAACAGAGTAGGTACCTACTTTGCTAAAACAAACTAAGTAATAAAATTGTGTGTCTGTCTGAAAATTCGCTAAAGCATATTTTACCAATGTTTGCAAGTTTGTGATTACTTTGATAGTTTATCGATTTATAATAATTGTATACTTATATCATTGTTTAAAAATATTCAAACACAATATTATGATATAGGTACTGATTTATCACTGGTTTCAGTGATGAACTGATGAGTCAATGTTAGCCACAATACTAATCACTTTCGTCATACATGTGTATGAACTATGATTGATGTGATTTGCAATGTGGTGAAATTTCATAAAAATCACGGGCCAATTTTTTGTTTTGAATCCCACCGAAAATACATATACATATTACTAATTGCGTTATTAGAATAATTAATGACTATACCCACGATCAATTATTACAATTTACAATATAGTCTCAAATGCATACTAGAGAAATATTGCAATTTGAATCAAAAAATGCATAGCATACAAAAATAAATTCACAACACAAGAAATTCCGCGCGCAAATCATAGCGCGTGTCAATGAAATCAAGAATGTAATTTTATATCAAGCCGACGACGACGCCGAACTAAAGTACCTACAGTACCATTTACCTTCAGTGTACAATACAGTTTACAGACCTACGACGGACGAACAATAATGAGTAATAAATTGTTTACAAAAAAAAACATAGTTTCTAAGGTCATTAGTTTTATTTTATTTTATTGTTATTTTCTTTGAACGATTGGAAATGAAATTACTCAATTATTACACATAGAACTTTGATTTATTAGAATTATGCGAATTATGTATAAGATAACGAACGCGAATGCACGACATCTAGCGCGTCAATGTCTAAACATCGCCATTCGTTTAGACATTGACGCGCTAGATGTCGTGCTTTATGTCGTGTTTCGCTTGGCAAAAGTCACGCACACTACTGTAGAAGTGTCAAATTTTGCCGGTATTTCACTGTTGTTTTTCTAAGTAAATAATGTAAGTTATTGATTAAAAAGGTCGAACGCGGACACATTTCATTGTAGAGAAGTGATAAAATGATTAGTTTTAAAGAAATAGTGTCTGTGTTAAGTGTTTAGTCGTCATCAAAAATGTATGGAGGGACGGTCGGAACATCCACCTTAAACAAGAATTATTTCATATAGGTTTTCTATTCAAGAACTGCTCTTACCAATTCAAGATCCTTGGCATCTTGTGGATGTGGATAACCTGAGCATGATGGTTGATCAGTAGTATTTGATATGTCAATTAAGGCAAATTGAGATGGATGGTCTGCCTGAAAGAGATAAAAATGTTACTTATAACATTGGATATGGTCCCAAGTAATAATAAATAGATTGCTACAGAAACATGGATTTTAGTATTTTTTTTATTAAAAGCATTTATTGAACAAACATAGTGTATTATACTTATGGATAGTGTAGCTTTCCAACAACGAAAGAATTAAAAAAATTGGACCAGTACAACAGTAGGACAACTAAAAAAATAACTCAGTAGGTTTTAAGTACCAGTCATCACACCACTTGTCTCATGACACTCTAGGTCTCTAGAGCATATCAGTCAAAAAAGATATTGTGAAGCTTAAGTAAATGAATCCTTAGACACTATCGGAAATTTAAGAACAATTATAATCTTTTTTCCATTAAAATAATATCCTGGTTTTATTATATCGTAATATTGTCTTAATTCTAACTCTAAAATTCTATCCTTACCATATATAGTATTTAATTTTATTAATATATCCTTTAACACATTTGAACTTAACATAGAATGATGTGTTGAGGACGTACGAATGAAAGCTAATGTATTTTCAATTCTAACCAATTCTTGCAATATATCATCTACATTTTCTGTCATTATGCTAAGAATTTGGGCAAATTTAGCATATTTTATCAAACGGGATATTTGTATCCTGGAATCAGATAAATTTAAAGTCAATAACGTTCAAGATAGAATTCGGGGACAACCACTGAAAATAAGTAATATCGACTTAAATGAAATACACTTCAACCACAGCCCTGAAAATCATGTAAAGTTGAATTCAATAAATTTGGAAGATCTGCATAAGATTCATACTAAGGTACTGATGCAAGCACCGATTGAACTAGAAAAGAATACATCGACGATATACCATACCACTGTCCCAATTTATACATTCCTTTTGGGCACTTTGCTACTTTTCGCAACTTACAAAGTAATCCGTTATAAGAACGTTACGTGCTGGAAGAATCAAGACGACCCTAATACAAAGACGGAAGATCAAGACAGTCAAAATTGTACCGAATCTTCGCCAGGACCACAGTTTCCAGCAACATTTTATCACACCGTGCTCAAATAGTTGCTGGTCTTCGGGGGGAGGAGTTACGCCAACGGATCCCCAAGACATTGCTGCGTCGACGTTTCTCACGGGAACGTATTGTACGGACGTAGCAGCTAGGCTATTCTGTAAAAAACGCGCCCGAACTCGCATCTCACCTGAGTGAGTCGACTCACTTCACTTTCGAACGTTCGAGTTTTTGGTTTCGCATTCTGTAAACATCCGCTCGGCAGAGGCGAAGCGAAGTGAGTCTCACTTCGAAACTCACTTGCCTAGTGAAGGGATCTTATAGATTTGAATTTATCGACATTGTTATTATCTTTAAAATGCGGCAATTTAACACATTTTGAAGACATAATAACACTTTAGTATTGTACCGTGGGTGGAATTAAACTAAAATTGCAATTTTACACTGATTTGAAATTCTTTAAAATCAAAATAATTCTAGCGTCACTGAAAAAAAAGGACGCTTGTCTGTGGTTCGTTTGACTTATGTTTATTTCTCAAGTGGTTTTTTGTACCTAATTTTAAAGTGTTTCGTGTTGCATTCTTTCTAAAAGTTATGTTGGAGTTTTGGCTGCATATTACATTCGATGTCCCCGAATTTCATTATTTTGTGTTGTTTAATCGATAGCTGGTAGTGGATTTTCTTAACAAACTGCTTTTCTTTTCCATCAAAAATGCGTAGTTTTTGTGAAAATCGAAATTGAAAATGATATTTTTTAAGGTTATTTTTGTACTAAAAACGCAACTTAAAGTAAAATCTTAAGCCATTATAGTATCAAAATGTCTAATTATCACACTCACACGCATTATTTTTAAATATATTTACGTACCTATTACTTTATTTACATATTACAATTTATTTTGTCAAAATAGTATTTTAACAATTTAGTATAGCCAAAAATCGTTCCATATTTTGTATTCACAACAAGCCACAGATAACACAGATTAGTTAATATGACGCAGATCACAGATTAGCAATACAAATATACTAGCTTATCATAGAGTATAAATGATACATTTTAATTTTTAATGTTTTTTTTTATAGCTCACTTGCTTCAGTTTTAAAAATCGATTAACTTTTACTTTTAGTATTCAAATAGGTAGCGAGGAGCGAAGCGACGAGCGTGTTAGGTTAACTGTTGAACTGCCGCACGAGCCGAGCGAGCGAAGCGAGCGTGCCGCGGCAGCGGCCGGCGAGTGCCAGAAGCGACTTTAGGGCGATTCCCACTCAAACAAAAAAAAACTACGTAGGTTTAAACAACCTGTTTGTATTTTATTTATGTATCGTAAAATTTTTGTTATTATCAAATGCTATCTAAATTAAAATTACGAAGTGTCTAGTCGTCCGCTAAACGGATGAATAAAATAAATTAGTCGTCCGATTACCGGATGAATAAAATAATTTAATCGTCCGATTATTCGGATTACTAGATAACCTTTTAACACTAAAGCTAGTTGGGTTGGACTAAAGCAAAGGGGGCTCAGGACTTAGAAAATTTTTGATGGAGTTGGTGTCATTATAACACCTATTTATTATTGTTTTATCGTAAAGATTACGCTAATATAAGCATGTTTTATAGGAACAACTTTTCTCTAAAATCAAAAATGGCCGAGATATTCGCCCTCAATTCGTTAGGTTAGGTTTAGGTTAGGTTAGGTTAGGTTTCTTAAAAAAAAAACTACACAGAAATAGGAGCCCCGCGAAGCGGGGCTCCGTCGACGCGCAAAAAAAATCAAGTTTAGGTTAGGTTAGCCGTTAGGTTAGGTTAGGTTAGGTTTCTTAAAAAAAAAACTACACAGAAACAGGAGCCCCGCGAAGCGGGGCTCCGTCGACGCGCAAAAAAAAATCAAGTTTAGGTTAGGTTAGGTTAGGTTTCTTAAAAAAAAAACTACACAGAAATAGGAGCCCCGCGAAGCGGGGCTCCGTCGACGCGCAAAAAAAATCAAATACCTACGTGTGCCCTCCTCCCCCCTCTCCTCCCCCCACAAAAAACCTATAATACGTGCGGCAGTTCTCTAAAGAATTATTATTTTATTCATCCGGTAATCGGACAACTAATTTATTTTATTCATCCGTTTAGCGGACGACTAGCGCTGTCCTTAAAATTATTTTTGACAAATTCATTTTAAAAATCACTTTCGAATTATATTTATTATCTACAATTGTGAACGCGTCATAATATAACATTTATTATCTATAATGGCATGTCGTAAATACGTGGTAAATACAAACTTACATTTTCCAGGTAATATAATTTAAGAAATTGTTATAAATAAATTAATAATACGGCATTATATTTAAAAATATTGCCTGTGTGCGAGATTACTAGAAGTTTTAATACGACAATGGTATAAAAGTGTCGTTTTTAGTACAAAAATAACCTTAAAAAAAATAATTTTCATTTTCGATTTTCACAAAAACTACGCATTTTTGTTGGAAAAGAAAAGCAGTTTGTTAAGAAAATCCACTACCAGCTATCGATTAAACAGCACAAAATAATGAAATTCGGGGACATCGAATCAAATATTTAACCGGAGTTTTAGTTAATGTTTCAGTTTGGCTTTATTAAGTTGTTGTGTAATTGGTGTTAAACGTGTTGCATAAATTATTTAAAGGAGAAAACTGCAAAAATAACAACTATGAGGTGAGTAATGTGATTCTTGTATTTAACTAAAATATTATCTTATACAACAAGCTTATTGAAATATTTAACTTAAAATCTTAAACATTGTAGCTCCTCGGAAAGGTCGTCTCATCCCTCCCGTGCCCAAGTAGAGTATCTAGTCGACTATCTTAGCAAACATCCTAGCTTAGCCAAGGGTTTTTCAAAAGTCCCGAGCGCTAAAGACGAAGCTAGAAAAACATGGGAGGAGTTGACTATCAAATTAAATAGCTTGGGAGGCTGCACTAAAACATGGAAACAGTGGACAAAGGTAGGCAATAGGCATATAGAAAACTATTCATCTTATACCGTGTAGGTATCTGGCTTACCTATATATTATTAATAAACTTTTAATTTTGCTTTAGTATTGGTCTGACAAAAAGAGTGCCGTGAAGAAAAAAGCTGCCCTAAGATACCGGGCACGCAATAAGACTGGTGGTGGATGTGAATCGGTGGTGGAGCTTTCAGAGGTGGAGGAGAAAATACTCACATTAATGGGCGGGGAAGGTTTTGCAATTGGTGATAGGCATTTGGAAATTAATCCATTTGAAGTAAGCTATTGTTATCGATTTTGTTGATCCGATACATGTATGTATGTAAAATATAATTATTCAATGTCATGTTCTTTTTTTAGGAAATCCCCGTCCTTACTGATGCCAACGAAAGCCCCACATTGCCGACTTCATCTATGATAAATGAAACCACAACTATTGTAAGTAAATACCTAGTGTATTAATAAAATATTACTTAATAATAAACAACTTATTAGTAAATGTTTCTTATATTGTTCTAGGAATACCAAGTCTTGGATGAGACTGCTATAAATACGGAAAATGTTAGTATGGCAGATACTGAGGTATATATTAATAAGATATTATGAAAATGGTACTTTTTTATTGATTCCAGTATTTGAAATACTATGTTTTTTTTTTCAGAGACCTCAACTAATTCAGCAATATGTTAACTGTATCCCGAATCCCGAACCTTCCCCTGCTCATACACCACCGAGAGCGGAGGTAACGAGCCCTCTGCAAGCAGTTACCCCCTCTGGCTCAGGCAACTTTCCTGCTCGACGTCAATTGAACGTCGCGGGTCCATCACCACGTCGTACTACAAGTAATTATGAGATTTATGAATTGATTTACAATATTTATAATCCATACTAATATTATAAATGCGAAAGTAACTCTGTCTGTCTGTCTGTTACTCAATCACGCCTTAACTACTGAACCAATTTGCATGAAATTTGGTATAGAGATATTTTGATACCCGAGAAAGGACATAGGATAGGTTTTATCCCGGAAATCCTACGGGAACGGGTTTTTCTTTGAAAACGCGGGCGAAGCCGCGGGCGGAAAGCTAGTCAACAATAAAAATTTGGAAATACATACAAATAAAACTAAATAATACTTGATAATGAATTAAGGAAATAATAATAACATCAGAAGACTTGTCAAAAATGCGTCACCGCGACCGGTGGAAATAATAATAAATTAATATTTATTTTACGTTTCAGGGTCATCGAGTCGTCCACAACAACGGCAAAGAAGACGATCACCTCCATCACAAAGGCGGCAATCTCAATTAACAACCTTTACTGAAAGGTTTCTTAGCTTGGAAGAGCAACGGATTGAGATTGACCGTCGCTACTGTGAGTTACAGGAGGTGATGGTCAACTCACAAAGGGAGACCAACAGAATGACAGCAGAGGGCCTGATTGCCGTCGGGGAAGGTCTTAAATTATTAGCTGAAAATTTAAAAAAATAAAATACTTTTATACTTAAATACATTTATTAGTTCTTAACTTATTTTAGTAGTAAAAAATTATCTGTGGTTTTACTTATAGTTTCTTAATTTACTAACATTAGTTTATAAGCCCTAATTGAGTTACTAACACCTATGAATATAATTTTCCGGAATAAATAATTTGCATTGATTTTTGATTGAATTAATTACAATTACCGCGTGTTCCTTGCCCTCCATAATTCATTTATCAATCTTTGTCTACATAGCTGACCAAGTGCAGTTTCATTAGGTACATCCTCATTTGAAGCTACACTTTGTCTGGTCCTATGAAAACCAGCCTCAACCTCTAGCTCTGAATTGAATATGGCTGGAGCTGGCAGGCCGGCACGATTACAAATATTGTGAAGCACGCAACATGCTATTACAATCTTCGAAACCGTGTCGGGGTCATAATGTAGGACTCTATGTGCTAATAGGCATCTAAATCTGGCTTTAAGGACCCCAATTGTTCTTTCTACGGTGTTTCTTGCAGTAGCATGCAGCTAGTTATAGTGATGTTCTGGTGTTCCCTCGTCTGCATTTGGAACTGGCACCATTAGGTACTGACGCTGCGGATACCCAGAATCACCTGTAACAATGAATATTGTTAAAAAATAAAATGTTTTGTCATCAACAATTATATTTTTATTAGGAGTTAGGAGTTTTCAATGATTTCGCCTGCTCTCCAATTTTTATGAATTCCGTGAACTTCGGTAATAAAGCCTAAATTACTCAGAAATAAAGTAGTTTTTTTAATGATGAAAGAATTTTTGAAGGAATTAATCCAGTAGTTTTTGAGTTAAATATTTACAAACAAACAAAGATTCGTCTTTATAATTAATTAGCTAAGAGGTAACTCACCTAACAAGTACACAGATTCGCCTGTTTGTACTAATTGTTCGAGGTGGTCCCGAATGATGCAATTATTAAAAATAAGGCTGTCGTGAGTCGCTCCGCCATATGTTGCATCTACATGTATTATGTTCAAATCTGCATCTGTGAACTGCAAAAAGAATTATTTTACAACTATTTTTATGTGGCTGTTCTAATGAATGTTAAAAAAAATATAGGTACTAGCAGCGTCTTGTGATTTATACTGCTTCGTTAATGATCCTATGGAATTGGTCCAAATTTCATTAAATCGATTTTCTGTGGTTCAAGTGCGAAAGCGTATACAGACATTATTATATCAGGCTTACCATTTGTACATTTCTTGCATGATATCCTTTGCGACAGTAGTATCGTTCTTCATGGCAAGTTGGTCTCACCATTGTCACAAAAGTCCCATCTACACATCCTATTACCCCAGGAATACTGAATTTCTCATAGAATCTGCAATAAGAAATAAAAAAATCATTAAATATTTTTCATTAACATGATAGGTTTATTTAGGTAGGTACACAAACCTTGTTTTGAGTCTCAGTCTTTCTTCAGAATTTTGGGGAAATCTTATGTATTTTTTTACTATACTTGGATGGCTTAGGGCTTCTATGACCTCGTGGATACTACGAGATGCTGATGGCTGCGACACAAACGAATTTATGTGTTTTCCACATATCCTTTGATAGCTCCCAGTCGCAAAGAAAGAAAGTGCACATAACAACTGAAAAAAATTAATGAAATTTCTTGAAACTATCAAAATAAAAGGTACTTAATCTGATTAGGAAACCATCCATAATTAAAGTCGGTTAATAACTCAAAACGTTTTTAAAGAAACCGTAAGGGAGAGAAACTTTGGACTTTAACATAGGGTACCTACCACTTGAAAGGGTGACATCATAAAAAATAATCGGGGATTAGATGACGTTATCGTTAGTGGTTCTATGTTCTATGCGAGGAAGTTATGTTACCTACTAGGGTTGTTGAGGATTCCTCTTCCGCTTCCTCATAATGCGGAAGTTCCGCAATATTTTGGGTTCCTCTACCGTTACCGCATCCTCAAAAATGAAAATAAAAAAATCCTCTTCCGCTATCGCTTCCTCAAAATTTAGAGGAAATTTATGAGGATGCTGATCCGATCGGGCGGCGAATTTACAAAGCCTATTTAAACTATGTATTTGAGTTACGAGTCGGACTCTACTAACGAACAAGAGTAGTCTTACCGCCATATTTATATCTGCGCCCAACATTTATCTCTAAACATAATAATATAACATTTTCTCTCATACTCGGAAGAAACATATTTTACCAAATAATGTTTGTCAAAAGTCATTTTAAATTAAAAAAACAAACAAGTTGTTTAAGCTTACATAATACCTAATATCTACCAGTAAGTTTTTTTTTTGTGGAAATCGCCTAATGTCGCTTCTGGCACTGATATAGTTAGATTAGGTTTTTTCTGTGGGGTTTTTCGAGTAATATGCATAAACAAAAGCTCATCTGAGTCCGGCTCGTGACTCAAATAGTATAGTTACTTACAGGCTTTGTAAATTCGCGATCGGGCGAGCTAACCTCCCCTAACCTTAAACATCAATATGTAGAGACAGGAGAATGGCTTTTGTTTTAATTTTTAATTTTAAAAGTTTTTGTTTTTTAATTTTAATTATAATTTCATATCATCCTCATCCTCATCCGCTTCCTCTTCCGCTTCCTCATCCGCATCCTCTTCCTCGAAAAAATATCCTCTTCCTCATCCGCATCCTCTAAATTTGTGTGTGAAAATTCCTCTTCCTCCTCCTCTTCCTCATAATCACTTCCTCAACAACCCAATTACCTACCTACATAATGGAATGTTTTACAGAGTTATGGGAAAGTTATCCCAATATTCACACGGGATCGGGACTTCCGCAGATGAAATCACGGGACCGATGACTATTGTAACAGTAACTTTTCATGACATTATGAAAACACATATAAAGCACTTAGATACATACCTTGACTCTAGCAGTTAATCCTCTTCGTCGACGTTGAGGTTTTTTAACTAAAACTTTAATGTCTTCCATCACTTGAGAAACTAGTTCTTCCGATAAACGGTAGCATTCAACAAAATTTTTATTTCGATTAATAATTTGCATTTCCCGAATGCTGGTACTTTGCCGGCGACTTTCTATTATATCCACAGCATTAGCTTCTCGTATTATAGCACTTAATATAAAATAACGCGCCATTTTAGTAAAAAAATATATAAAATTTGTATCAAATTTGTTCCACAACCACTAACTCACTCACGAACTCGGCACCTAATAGGCGAGTGAATTGCTGACAGGTGAATTCGTATTTGTAAATACTCGAACTCGACGTTCGAGGTGTAAAATTACCTTACAGAATGCCGAATTCATACTATAAACGTCAAAATCACAGACATGTATATTTAAGTAGACAACGCAAGTACCGCGATCTGTATGAAAACCAAGCGTGTCATATTTTTTGTACTGACCTTGACGCGTTATGACGTCACGAGCGCTTTTTAGTGATGTTAATTTCATTTTACGCTAAATCGATTAGGCCGCCACTCGCGCGGCGATTCTAGTATCGTCCTATCCCATCGAAGTAAATCGAAAGAAATCAGATCAAACTAGATCTATGTCTAAGAGGTAGTCAAATAAATGAATCGTAATCGATTACTAAATCGATTCAAGACAGAAAAATGATAATTACCATAGACAGAGGGATGATAAAATAAAGTTATAAACCTTTTAATATTCTAACAAGTAAACTAATGTGTTTTAGCTTTTTCTTACATATGCCCATTGAGTTACCATGTACTACGTACTAGAGAGGCCATCGAAAGAAAGTAATGAAACTGTCAATCAATCAATCTTTATGTCCCGTTGCATCGATCCATTTTCCTTTTATGTTCGGGTTACTTGGAAAACTGAAAAAACAAACATAGTCTAAGCAATAAGGAGTTTTCTTAAAAAACTCCCAAGATGACACTTTATAACTAATGGCGTCCATGTCATAATATTTATTTTTAGTACCTTTGTATTAAAATACTTAAAAGTTCTAGGTCAAGTCGTATTAAATGACAAAAAAAATCTATGCCTTTTTTTCTGAAAAATTGCTCCTTCAAATTATCATTTTTCTGTTCGATTATAAAATCGATTAGAATCGAGAACTGTTGCATCAAATGAACATCACTAACCACAAAATTGGACAGAAAAATGAGAACAGAAAAATGAGAAGACGCTATTCATTGCTTGTTATCATACGACGCGATCTTTACCGTGCCAAGTAAAAGCCGCAATGTATTCCGAATCATTTCGTATGATTTGGTATCCGTGTTTGTCACGATCGTTTTCCACAGATATTCTTTATTTGATTTTAAAATAAATAGTGCATATTCTGATTAGAAAATTACTTACCGGTGGAAGGAAACATCTATGCTAACTCGGCCACTCACAGCTGTGGAGTTTCTACAGTTTATAACGGCGCAATTCGGCATTTTACTTTATTCAGCTTCACGTCTTTCCTTGGCGAACTGCAAGCGCGGACTGAGTGTAGGCCAGCGTCAAGTAAGTTTCATAAACTTAGTTTGGACACGGGAAGTACATACACTCGCTTAGTCTATCTTGATACATGTCTGTGGTCAAAATACTCACTTAGCACAGTTCGCCTCGTCGCCGCTCTCGACGATGTGGCGCCACTAGTACTGTCGAGTTTTACAGAATACGAAATCGAAAACTCACCGCGGATTCCGCGTTCGAGTTTTTATAATAACCTTACAGAATAGCACTGCAGATTCCATTGGCGCAACGTAATTTTAAGTTTTCATTTTATATTCAATTAGCTTTATAGTTATTAATTGTTAAGACTTGCATCGAGCAAGACGTATTGTAATAAGTTTATATTAAAGTATTTCTAAGTGAATTCGTAGTTTTTTTTGGGGCCTCCGGTTGTCTGAAACATAATTTGTGTAACTGTTTATTTATTCTGAATCTTTAAGTTTATTGATTTTTATCCTTTACATAAGCTGTATTTAATAATAAAACCGGCCAAGTGCGAGTCGGGCTCGCGCACAAAGGGTTCCGTAGCAGCAAATATAATAAATTACAGTTAAATCAACCTATCTCAAAAACTATAAGAGATACTTTGATCAAACCAAAAATCGTTGAAAGAGTTAATTAGCATGCATCACCTCTATTTTTTTTAGAATTTTATACCCCGTAGTTATAAAAATAGAGGGGGGGGGACATACTTTTTACGACTTTGAGAGCTGATATCTCAAAAACCGTTCACTTTAAGAAAAATGTTTTTTAGAAAACTTTATATCATTTTAAAAGACCTTTCCATTGATACC
Organism: Colias philodice; assembly: GCF_061535455.1. Taxonomy (NCBI): domain Eukaryota; kingdom Metazoa; phylum Arthropoda; class Insecta; order Lepidoptera; family Pieridae; genus Colias; species Colias philodice. The sequence continues at coordinate 2,445,658 of NC_143117.1, read as the reverse complement.
CCACACGGGTATGTACATCGAAAAAAAAAATTTCATCCCTCAGTTACATGTATGGGGGGCCCCACCCCCAATTCTTTTTTTTACTATTTAGTGTCATATTTTTGTAGCGGTTCATACAACACATATTCCCATCAAATTTCATCACTGTAGTACTTATAGTTTCCGAGTAAATCGGCTGTGACAGACGGACAGACGGACAGACGGACAGACGGACATGACGAAACTATAAGGGTTCCGTTTTTGCCATTTTGGCTACGGAACCCTAAAAAATGTTTAAAACTCGAATTTTCGAAATTTTTGATTTATAAGTTCTATGTAACGTTTTATAATTAAGTTATGGTATAATTAAATGTAGATTTCACTTTTGTACAGCTTAGACATTTTTCTGTATGGATACAGTGCCTTTCGATTTGAAGTTGGATAACATTTCATTTTATAGGTACTATTATAAAATTAAGAGCATGAAAGAAAAAAAAAAGCATTTCTTCATAATGCTATTGTTACCACAAAAAATATTTTCTTAATCGCAAATTTTAAGAGAAAATAAATTAAAATTAAAATTGATGTGGCGACGTTATACATACAGACGTTAGAACAAAGTCCACCATAAGAATGACGTCATTTAGGAATAAGACGATTTTTAAACATTAATAAAAACCTAAATATTTTCAAAAAGTAAAAATTACTGTTAGTTTTTATCTAGTTTTAATTAAAATAAAAATAAAAACAAGTAGCAAAAAATTTTGAAATGTTGTAATTTTGGAGCACCCTGTAAAGTCTGTATTTGTATGAACATAAGTGGAGATCGCGTCCACTTATTTTCATGCGTAAACGATGATATTCATACTCAACAGGTAACTTGGATTAACAAATAGGATAGGTTATATCCCGTAAATCCCACGGGAACGGGAACTATTTATTTATTGCACGCCTCATAAGCGAAGCGTTGAGGTGGGTACTACTGTCACTTCGCGCAAAACATCTGATTTTTCAAACTTAAAATGTCTTTATGTATCATACATTGCACTTGTAAGATAATAAATACACACACATATTAAGAAAAAAACACTATTTTTAACATTCATGATATTTTTGATGTCATTTTTGTTATTTAAACTAGTTAAAAAACAGTTTAAAAAAGTTCTGTCTTGGACGTCCGTGTGTCTGTATGTGCGGAGGATTTTCTTGTTAACACGATAGCGACCGAAATACTTTACTAATCGAGTCTTTTTTTTTCTCTTACGCTTGAGTATGCTCAGGAATAGAACCCTTTCATTTTTCAGGGTCTGATTCGATGTGGTTTAATTGTTATTAAATAAACAAAAATAATAATTAATAAATAATTATTAAAAAAAAATTATGAGGCGTGCACTTTTGGATTTTCCAAACTTTTTTCGTTTATTTCTATCTGAATAACCTATCAAAAGTAACATTCAATTGTGTAAATTTTATTTATTACGGATTCAACATCAAACAACTCTACGGTAAGTATCAAGGTGCGTATTAACTATAGAGCTATTATTTATTACCTTACCTATATGTTATAGCTAATTACTGCTGGGCGCTGCAGCTGGCTGCGATTTCGTCCATGTATCTACTGAAAGGTTTCATGACATAATATGAGCACAGGGGAATAAAATAAAAAGACCAGTATGTACATCCAAAAATATTTATTTCAATGATTACAAATTATCCTTAATCTAATTTTGAAAATCTAACACTGAATTAGATTCCTTACAATATTATTCAAATTAATAACAAAATAACGTATTTTACGACAAATTAATATTGAACTAATTATGTAGTTAAAACACGAAAGCGCATTACCTTATTATACCAGCTGCATTAACCAAAAATTTTATATGATAATAAGTATAATATTTTCAACTGATATCAAAATGTACGAAAAATAGTACTTAATAAGTAATTGAACTGAGAACATAATTTAATATTCACACAAAGCTGTATTGTTTCGATATACGTTGTTTTTATTGTAAACTGCATTACATATTTTGATAAAAAAATACTGTAAAACAACAGATGATGAAATTTTCAAAATGAAAAAAAAAATACAAATTTGCCGCGCAATCGACATTTGACAGCTCTACGACTGAATGAGGCGGTTAAAAAAGTTTGTATAATATTAATAGAAATAATTATCGAGATTTAAATTGCTCTACACAAGATTTATTTTGTTTGTTTTATTACTATACTTCTTAAAGACACAATTAACTCGTACTCGTAATACGATACCTTGGAGTTGGAGCGAAAATATTGTTTGTAATAATTTGGCTAGGAAAATACAACAAATCAAAAACACTATTTACTATGGAAAAAAAACCAGGAAGGTGAAAAACATATATTTACGATTTCGATGCACTCGACTTTTAGTAAAATAATAGGTAGGTAAAAATATTATTATGGTTTTGATCACAGACATATCTGTGGATTTGATTTTAGCTACTAGTATCAGAAAGCTGCGTGTTCAATGCACGTCGGGGTCACACAACTGTGGAGGATACAGTAGACAATATACCTAGTGAAGTTTTTCATCTTTTTATTTTACTGCAAATACAAAATAAAAATTAAACAATGGTAATGTAAATTCTAAACAAACTACTACCAAAATACAATTAGAACAAAAATCATTTGACTGGTTGATTTCACCCAGAGGCCAGAGGCGGCTCGTGACAAAATTGTATGGGTGTTCACTTGAAATAAAACAACGAAAATACAATAGCGTAGCGGGATAATTTATTACAAAAAAAAATGAGCACCACATTTTATAAATGTCTATAACACTAAAAATTACAAAGTACAGGCTATTTCAAAACGAATTCAATGATTATCAATAATTAGTAAATCACCGAATTTGCATTCGCGAGCGTACCTACGCGTAGGTATCCATAGTGTTTGTTTATACTAAAGGAATGGCAACGTCGCAATTGCTGCTGTCATGCGATGCGGCAACGTTGCGTGAGACTCAAAACGCTACCTGCTACGGTATGAACGATTGTTATAAAAATAAAAGTTATACATATTTGTTGGCGTAAACTATTTTATTCATCATTAATTTTGGAAAATAAATAATGTCAAAATTGATTACAATAAAACGCAGTTTTATTTTATTACATTACAGGTAAATTAGCTTGGAGAAATTTTTGCGTTTGTAGTAGTGTATGGTCAGCAAATAAAAAAAAACAACATTTTATTTTTAGTTTTTATTCAAGTATATAATATTAGTATTATTAATATTTTATTAGTTCCAAACATTACAAGCAGTGCCGATTTTTACTTCAGTGAAGACGTGTATGAATTAGGTGTTCTCCGGCCAAAAATGTAAACCACGGTAAAAGTGAAACTGTTCGAACGGTTCCGAACACTGCTTTGTGTAGCGCATGTCGCGTGACGGTCGGCTGCCGAGTAGGTATACCTACTCGGCAGCCGCGATACACGCGACATGCGCTACACAGACCAAAAAGTTTGAGACGATGTAATAAAAGTTTCACTTTAATAACAAACAATAACAACAATAACAAACAATAACAACAATCAACAAATACAAAATTTAACAATTAAACTACGTAATAATTATAATTTTCGAATGAAATGTGTGCTTTATGTTCTAACGGTACCAAGCGACTGACGCCGGACTGCACGAGGCACCTGCGGACAGCGTAAACTGGTTTATTCTGGTTTTGTGCGTGTTTCCACTTTCCACTATCAAGTGACGATTTATTTATTTGTTTTGTTTCGTAATTATTATGGTCAAATATTAATTACGAAACAAATTATTATGAACAAGATATTTTATTGTTTCACGGTATTCGCCTTGTCATTGGCTCAAGGACGTAAAATTGAATGATATATTATTTTTTTTATAAAGTCAAAACCATTTTCTTTAAAACATAAATCAGAGTATTGCTAGGGATAAGTATAAAATTAAATAGTAATGTTAGGATATCGAAACATTTTTGTATAGGCTAGAACGATATAATGGAAACGCGCTCTAAGATCTGAGTAATATACACACCACTACATATGCAAAAATTTCTCGAGACTAATTTCACTGTACACTATTGTTTTTTTTTATCAAAACATGTATGTATTTGAGTAGTTAGCAGCATATAATATTCTGAATTTCTGATCCATGCCTATTCACTCAAAACTAATAACACTAATGATTTGTAACAGTAAATTATTTCAATAGGTATTTGAACATTTCATAACCAACAAGTAAGAATAATTCGTATACAAGATACAATAACAAATCTAATACACTATTTATTATTTTATTATATTTCATTATGTGAAAATAACCAGGAAGGTGAAAAACATATTTACGAAAACAAAGTAACATATGGTTTTGCTATTAGCTATCAGGAAAAAAAATCGTATTGGAACAAAAGAAGGATTGTAACTGAATTAGGTAATTAGGTATGTTTGTTTCTGGGTGCACCGTTTTCGACGACGCGACGGCCGACGCGTGACGTAAACAGAGTAGGTACCTACTTTGCTAAAACAAACTAAGTAATAAAATTGTGTGTCTGTCTGAAAATTCGCTAAAGCATATTTTACCAATGTTTGCAAGTTTGTGATTACTTTGATAGTTTATCGATTTATAATAATTGTATACTTATATCATTGTTTAAAAATATTCAAACACAATATTATGATATAGGTACTGATTTATCACTGGTTTCAGTGATGAACTGATGAGTCAATGTTAGCCACAATACTAATCACTTTCGTCATACATGTGTATGAACTATGATTGATGTGATTTGCAATGTGGTGAAATTTCATAAAAATCACGGGCCAATTTTTTGTTTTGAATCCCACCGAAAATACATATACATATTACTAATTGCGTTATTAGAATAATTAATGACTATACCCACGATCAATTATTACAATTTACAATATAGTCTCAAATGCATACTAGAGAAATATTGCAATTTGAATCAAAAAATGCATAGCATACAAAAATAAATTCACAACACAAGAAATTCCGCGCGCAAATCATAGCGCGTGTCAATGAAATCAAGAATGTAATTTTATATCAAGCCGACGACGACGCCGAACTAAAGTACCTACAGTACCATTTACCTTCAGTGTACAATACAGTTTACAGACCTACGACGGACGAACAATAATGAGTAATAAATTGTTTACAAAAAAAAACATAGTTTCTAAGGTCATTAGTTTTATTTTATTTTATTGTTATTTTCTTTGAACGATTGGAAATGAAATTACTCAATTATTACACATAGAACTTTGATTTATTAGAATTATGCGAATTATGTATAAGATAACGAACGCGAATGCACGACATCTAGCGCGTCAATGTCTAAACATCGCCATTCGTTTAGACATTGACGCGCTAGATGTCGTGCTTTATGTCGTGTTTCGCTTGGCAAAAGTCACGCACACTACTGTAGAAGTGTCAAATTTTGCCGGTATTTCACTGTTGTTTTTCTAAGTAAATAATGTAAGTTATTGATTAAAAAGGTCGAACGCGGACACATTTCATTGTAGAGAAGTGATAAAATGATTAGTTTTAAAGAAATAGTGTCTGTGTTAAGTGTTTAGTCGTCATCAAAAATGTATGGAGGGACGGTCGGAACATCCACCTTAAACAAGAATTATTTCATATAGGTTTTCTATTCAAGAACTGCTCTTACCAATTCAAGATCCTTGGCATCTTGTGGATGTGGATAACCTGAGCATGATGGTTGATCAGTAGTATTTGATATGTCAATTAAGGCAAATTGAGATGGATGGTCTGCCTGAAAGAGATAAAAATGTTACTTATAACATTGGATATGGTCCCAAGTAATAATAAATAGATTGCTACAGAAACATGGATTTTAGTATTTTTTTTATTAAAAGCATTTATTGAACAAACATAGTGTATTATACTTATGGATAGTGTAGCTTTCCAACAACGAAAGAATTAAAAAAATTGGACCAGTACAACAGTAGGACAACTAAAAATATAACTCAGTAGGTTTTAAGTACCAGTCATCACACCACTTGTCTCATGACACTCTAGGTCTCTAGAGCATATCAGTCAAAAAAGATATTGTGAAGCTTAAGTAAATGAATCCTTAGACACTATCGGAAATTTAAGAACAATTATAATCTTTTTTCCATTAAAATAATATCCTGGTTTTATTATATCGTAATATTGTCTTAATTCTAACTCTAAAATTCTATCCTTACCATATATAGTATTTAATTTTATTAATATATCCTTTAACACATTTGAACTTAACATAGAATGATGTGTTGAGGACGTACGAATGAAAGCTAATGTATTTTCAATTCTAACCAATTCTTGCAATATATCATCTACATTTTCTGTCATTATGCTAAGGATTTGGGCAAATTTAGCATATTTTATCAAACGGGATATTTGTATCCTGGAATCAGATAAATTTAAAGTCAATAACGTTCAAGATAGAATTCGAGGACAACCACTGAAAATAAGTAATATCGACTTAAATGAAATACACTTCAACCACAGCCCTGAAAATCATGTAAAGTTGAATTCAATAAATTTGGAAGATCTGCATAAGATTCATACTAAGGTACTGATGCAAGCACCGATTGAACTAGAAAAGAATACATCGACGATATACCATACCACTGTCCCAATTTATACATTCCTTTTGGGCACTTTGCTACTTTTCGCAACTTACAAAGTAATCCGTTATAAGAACGTTACGTGCTGGAAGAATCAAGACGACCCTAATACAAAGACGGAAGATCAAGACAGTCAAAATTGTACCGAATCTTCGCCAGGACCACAGTTTCCAGCAACATTTTATCACACCGTGCTCAAATAGTTGCTGGTCTTCGGGGGGAGGAGTTACGCCAACGGATCCCCAAGACATTGCTGCGTCGACGTTTCTCACGGGAACGTATTGTACGGACGTAGCAGCTAGGCTATTCTGTAAAAAACGCGCCCGAACTCGCATCTCACCTGAGTGAGTCGACTCACTTCACTTTCGAACGTTCGAGTTTTTGGTTTCGCATTCTGTAAACATCCGCTCGGCAGAGGCGAAGCGAAGTGAGTCTCACTTCGAAACTCACTTGCCTAGTGAAGGGATCTTATAGATTTGAATTTATCGACATTGTTATTATCTTTAAAATGCGGCAATTTAACACATTTTGAAGACATAATAACACTTTAGTATTGTACCGTGGGTGGAATTAAACTAAAATTGCAATTTTACACTGATAAATTCTTTAAAATCAAAATAATTCTAGCGTCACTGAAAAAAAAGGACGCTTGTCTGTGGTTCGTTTGACTTATGTTTATTTCTCAAGTGGTTTTTTGTACCTAATTTTAAAGTGTTTCGTGTTGCATTCTTTCTAAAAGTTATGTTGGAGTTTTGGCTGCATATTACATTCGATGTCCCCGAATTTCATTATTTTGTGTTGTTTAATCGATAGCTGGTAGTGGATTTTCTTAACAAACTGCTTTTCTTTTCCATCAAAAATGCGTAGTTTTTGTGAAAATCGAAATTGAAAATGATATTTTTTAAGGTTATTTTTGTACTAAAAACGCAACTTAAAGTAAAATCTTAAGCCATTATAGTATCAAAATGTCTAATTATCACACTCACACGCATTATTTTTAAATATATTTACGTACCTATTACTTTATTTACATATTACAATTTATTTTGTCAAAATAGTATTTTAACAATTTAGTATAGCCAAAAATCGTTCCATATTTTGTATTCACAACAAGCCACAGATAACACAGATTAGTTAATATGACGCAGATCACAGATTAGCAATACAAATATACTAGCTTATCATAGAGTATAAATGATACATTTTAATTTTTAATGTTTTTTTTATAGCTCACTTGCTTCAGTTTTAAAAATCGATTAACTTTTACTTTTAGTATTCAAATGGGTAGCGAGGAGCGAAGCGACGAGCGTGTTAGGTTAACTGTTGAACTGCCGCACGAGCCGAGCGAGCGAAGCGAGCGTGCCGCGGCAGCGGCCGGCGAGTGCCAGAAGCGACTTTAGGGCGATTCCCACTCAAACAAAAAAAAACTACGTAGGTTTAAACAACCTGTTTGTATTTTATTTATGTATCGTAAAATTTTTGTTATTATCAAATGCTATCTAAATTAAAATTACGAAGTGTCTAGTCGTCCGCTAAACGGATGAATAAAATAAATTAGTCGTCCGATTACCGGATGAATAAAATAATTTAATCGTCCGATTATTCGGATTACTAGATAACCTTTTAACACTAAAGCTAGTTGGGTTGGACTAAAGCAAAGGGGGCTCAGGACTTAGAAAATTTTTGATGGAGTTGGTGTCATTATAACACCTATTTATTATTGTTTTATCGTAAAGATTACGCTAATATAAGCATGTTTTATAGGAACAACTTTTCTCTAAAATCAAAAATGGCCGAGATATTCGCCCTCAATTCGTTAGGTTAGGTTTAGGTTAGGTTAGGTTAGGTTTCTTAAAAAAAAAACTACACAGAAATAGGAGCCCCGCGAAGCGGGGCTCCGTCGACGCGCAAAAAAAATCAAGTTTAGGTTAGGTTAGCCGTTAGGTTAGGTTAGGTTAGGTTTCTTAAAAAAAAAACTACACAGAAACAGGAGCCCCGCGAAGCGGGGCTCCGTCGACGCGCAAAAAAAAATCAAGTTTAGGTTAGGTTAGCCGTTAGGTTAGGTTAGGTTAGGTTTCTTAAAAAAAAAAAATGTGTGCGTGTACTAGAGTACACACGTAAGAAGTGAAACTTCTTTATGTCCTTATTTTTCAAAAAATAATTTACTATATACAATATTAAAGAAATACGTTAGTCACACGCTCGTCGCTACCTACTTAAATATTTACACCGGCCGCTGCTGCAACTCGCTCGCTTCGCTCGCTCGGCTCGTGCGGTAGTTCAAAAGTTAACCTAAGATGCTCGTCGCTTCGCTCCTCGCTACCTATTTACATATTTACACCGGCTGCTGCTGCAACTCGCTCGCTTCGCTCGCTCGGCTCGTGCGGTAGTTCAAAAGTTAACCTAAGATGCTCGTCGCTTCGCTCCTCGCTACCTATTTGAATATTTACGCCGGCCACTGCCGCGACTCGCTCGCTTCGCTCGCTTGGCTCGTACGGTAGTTCAAAAGTTAACCTAAGATGCTCGTCGCTTCGCTCCTCGCTACCTATTTAAATATTTACACCGGCCGCTGCTGCAACTCGCTCGCTTCGCTCGCTCGGCTCGTGCGGTAGTTCAAAAGTTAACCTAAGATGCTCGTCGCTTCGCTCCTCGCTACCTATTTAAATATTTACACCGGCCGCTGCTGCAACTCGCTCGCTTCGCTCGCTCGGCTCGTGCGGTAGTTCAAAAGTTAACCTAAGATGCTCGTCGCTTCGCTCCTCGCTACCTATTTGAATATTTACGCCGGCCACTGCCGTTTTCAGCTTATAAAGGATTTCGACTTAGGCGGATTTTGATTGGACAGAGAGTTTGAGGTTTATTCTTATAAATTTTGAATTCATAAAATTATAATTGAACACCTGACACCAATCAAGCAAACACGTGTTTACGTGAGTCATAGATTTATTATCGTATACTCCTAAAATGTTTTCTAAGAAACAATAGTGTACTTACATTGTCGGCACGTTCTTAAAGTCGGTAACTTATTTTTGTTCGAACAATAGAGGTAATAAATTCCTAATGATCAAGTTGTAAAGGTTGTAAAATAAAAAATATTCTATATTAAAACGTATATATAATATACAGTGCGTCATTAATTTCTGACTGTTTCGAAATTTGGTGCAAAATAAAATAGTGTGTAAATAAAATTTGTAAAAAATCAATAAAATAAAACAATTGAGTAAAGATCTATAGGCATATTCAGGGGCGTGCACAGAGTTTTTGGACAGGGTAGGCAGAAATATTGCAATGATATTAAGTCATAAAAACTAATATTTCATATTGCAGTACTTGATTATTATATTACAGTATTTGATTGGAGATACATAGTATTTCCGCAAAATAATGGAAAACATATCACGAACATAGGTCATATTATCTATAAAATAATTGTCAAAGTAGGTATGATATCCTAACTAGTATTCTATATTATGTAATTAATGATTAACTTTACCTTTGTGTATTACAAATTCCGGTATAGATCCATTTATAGATCGGCCTTTTTCCTATCACTCTCTGTTTGATAAAAGTTTATTCATAAAACAAAAATAAGAATTTTTCGTTAAATTAGGTATGCCTTATTATCTTACAAAATACACTGATGATATACATAATCTATTTAGTTACTCTCAAAACACTTCACTTGCAAATTGTCGTAGTAAACATTATTAATTTTCTGAAAAAACAAATTTAACCTCAAAGTAAACGTTTGTTATTTCCAAAACAAAACAAACGAATAATGATACTATTTGCAGAATATGGTCTTTACCGCTACAAAATTGTATACATTATCACACTTCTTAAATTGGTCGCATATTCAACTTCAGTTTCGACTTTCGATGTAGTTCCGAATTCGGTTCGTACCTAATTCGTATATCTTCGTAAAAAGACACTGCCTACCTTGTGTGTTTGTGTGCGTGGTTTTAATACATCAGTGTGCCGTGTTTATAGGCACGCACACATATAAAATATGCGTAGACACGCAGAGCACACATATAAAAACTTAGACACGGATAGTTTGTGTCTTTGCCGTCCCGTGACGTACTGGGTCCTGTGGCGGCGCTAGTGCAGCGCATGAATAGTGACTTGAGCCGAGCCGGTGTTATAGAAATTACATAATAATGCTACCAAAATACCGATAGATGGATCTAAAATATATTTGAAATATATTTTTATTTCATAACTACATTGCGCAATTAATAAAATTTAATGACGCTGTGAATTTCATTTATGCATTTTAAATATTGATCAGAGTTTGGTAAATGGTAGGGTAGGCAGTGTCTTTATGTCTTTATGGAATGCACGCCACTGGGCATATTATGTATGTATGTAGTATTTATACAAGATATGTATATTATATATTTATACAGGGAACTTCTCAACGTGTTATCTATGAAATTATACTTTTACTCAATTGTTTAATTTTATTTACACACTGTTTTATTTTGCACCAAATCTCGAAACAGTCAGAAATTAATGACGCACATAGTACATAATATATACATATTAAGACAGAGGTTAAGCTTAAATAACTTGAAAAATAAATAACATGATCACGCCCACGTGTTGGTGTTTTAAAAAATTCAATCAAAAACTGAGGTTAACTTTAAATACAATTTTAGAAAAATAAATACCACAATCAACATTCAAGTATTAGAAAAAATTGATACCATAATTCCACCCACGTGTTAGTGTATTGAAAAATACAATCAAAAAGTGAGGTTAATTTTAAATAACTTAGAAAAATAAATACCATAATTACACCTAAGTATTAGAAAAAGATATGTAATTACTTACTTTTTTTTAAATTCACTGGAATTAGAATAATTAAAATAAACACTTTGATTGTGCTGATCACTTTAATATAATATTATCACGTCACCATAGAGCGTTGGAAATAAATACGAGTGCAATAGAAAAACGGTCAAGTAAAGTGGTAGGACGTACGTTAAAACGATACGATATCCCTACTCCGCTGGAGAAAGTATACTTCGAATCACGCGTGGTAGGGATAAGAAAAAGTTGGCGCGTAACGCAAAAATGTCACGAGTACGGCGTAACGCAAAAATGTCACGCGCGCGGCGTAACGCAAAAATGTTACACAAAATTTTTTTCCACCCCCGATAAAGAAGTTTCACTTCAAAAATATTCTATATTAAAACGTATATATAATATACAGTGCGTCATTAATTTCTGACTGTTTCGAAATTTGGTGCAAAATAAAATAGTGTGTAAATAAAATTTGTAAAAAATCAATAAAATAAAACAATTGAGTAAAGATCTATAGGCATATTCAGGGGCGTGCACAGAGTTTTTGGACAGGGTAGGCAGAAATATTGCAATGATATTAAGTCATAAAAACTAATATTTCATATTGCAGTACTTGATTATTATATTACAGTATTTGATTGGAGATACATAGTATTTCCGCAAAATAATGGAAAACATATCACGAACATAGGTCATATTATCTATAAAATAATTGTCAAAGTAGGTATGATATCCTAACTAGTATTCTATATTATGTAATTAATGATTAACTTTACCTTTGTGTATTACAAATTCCGGTATAGATCCATTTATAGATCGGCCTTTTTCCTATCACTCTCTGTTTGATAAAAGTTTATTCATAAAACAAAAATAAGAATTTTTCGTTAAATTAGGTATGCCTTATTATCTTACAAAATACACTGATGATATACATAATCTATTTAGTTACTCTCAAAACACTTCACTTGCAAATTGTCGTAGTAAACATTATTAATTTTCTGAAAAAACAAATTTAACCTCAAAGTAAACGTTTGTTATTTCCAAAACAAAACAAACGAATAATGATACTATTTGCAGAATATGGTCTTTACCGCTACAAAATTGTATACATTATCACACTTCTTAAATTGGTCGCATATTCAACTTCAGTTTCGACTTTCGATGTAGTTCCGAATTCGGTTCGTACCTAATTCGTATATCTTCGTAAAAAGACACTGCCTACCTTGTGTGTTTGTGTGCGTGGTTTTAATACATCAGTGTGCCGTGTTTATAGGCACGCACACATATAAAATATGCGTAGACACGCAGAGCACACATATAAAAACTTAGACACGGATAGTTTGTGTCTTTGCCGTCCCGTGACGTACTGGGTCCTGTGGCGGCGCTAGTGCAGCGCATGAATAGTGACTTGAGCCGAGCCGGTGTTATAGAAATTAGATAATAATGCTACCAAAATACCGATAGATGGATCTAAAATATATTTGAAATATATTTTTATTTCATAACTACATTGCGCAATTAATAAAATTTAATGACGCTGTGAATTTCATTTATGCATTTTAAATATTGATCAGAGTTTGGTAAATGGTAGGGTAGGCAGTGTCTTTATGTCTTTATGGAATGCACGCCACTGGGCATATTATGTATGTATGTAGTATTTATACAAGATATGTATATTATATATTTATACAGGGAACTTCTCAACGTGTTATCTATGAAATTATACTTTTACTCAATTGTTTAATTTTATTTACACACTGTTTTATTTTGCACCAAATCTCGAAACAGTCAGAAATTAATGACGCACATAGTACATAATATATACATATTAAGACAGAGGTTAAGCTTAAATAACTTGAAAAATAAATAACATGATCACGCCCACGTGTTGGTGTTTTAAAAAATTCAATCAAAAACTGAGGTTAACTTTAAATACAATTTTAGAAAAATAAATACCACAATCAACATTCAAGTATTAGAAAAAATTGATACCATAATTCCACCCACGTGTTAGTGTATTGAAAAATACAATCAAAAAGTGAGGTTAATTTTAAATAACTTAGAAAAATAAATACCATAATTACACCTAAGTATTAGAAAAAGATATGTAATTACTTACTTTTTTTTAAATTCACTGGAATTAGAATAATTAAAATAAACACTTTGATTGTGCTGATCACTTTAATATAATATTATCACGTCACCATAGAGCGTTGGAAATAAATACGAGTGCAATAGAAAAACGGTCAAGTAAAGTGGTAGGACGTACGTTAAAACGATACGATATCCCTACTCCGCTGGAGAAAGTATACTTCGAATCACGCGTGGTAGGGATAAGAAAAAGTTGGCGCGTAACGCAAAAATGTCACGAGTACGGCGTAACGCAAAAATGTCACGCGCGCGGCGTAACGCAAAAATGTTACACAAAATTTTTTTCCACCCCCGATAAAGAAGTTTCACTTCAAAAAATCATTAAATATTTTTCATTAACATGATAGGTTTATTTAGGTAGGTACACAAACCTTGTTTTGAGTCTCAGTCTTTCTTCAGAATTTTGGGGAAATCTTATGTATTTTTTTACTATACTTGGATGGCTTAGGGCTTCTATGACCTCGTGGATACTACGAGATGCTGATGGCTGCGACACAAACGAATTTATGTGTTTTCCACATATCCTTTGATAGCTCCCAGTCGCAAAGAAAGAAAGTGCACATAACAACTGAAAAAAATTAATGAAATTTCTTGAAACTATCAAAATAAAAGGTACTTAATCTGATAAGGAAACCATCCATAATTAAAGTCGGTTAATAACTCAAAACGTTTTTAAAGAAACCGTAAGGGAGAGAAACTTTGGACTTTAACATAGGGTACCTACCACTTGAAAGGGTGACATCATAAAAAATAATCGGGGATTAGATGACGTTATCGTTAGTGGTTCTATGTTCTATGCGAGGAAGTTATGTTACCTACCTACATAATGGAATGTTTTACAGAGTTATGGGAAAGTTATCCCAATATTCACACGGGATCGGGACTTCCGCAGATGAAATCACGGGACCGATGACTATTGTAACAGTAACTTTTCATGACATTATGAATACACATATAAAGCACTTAGATACATACCTTGACTCTAGCAGTTAATCCTCTTCGTCGACGTTGAGGTTTTTTAACTAAAACTTTAATGTCTTCCATCACTTGAGAAACTAGTTCTTCCGATAAACGGTAGCATTCAACAAAATTTTTATTTCGATTAATAATTTGCATTTCCCGAATGCTGGTACTTTGCCGGCGACTTTCTATTATATCCACAGCATTAGCTTCTCGTATTATAGCACTTAATATAAAATAACGCGCCATTTTAGTAAAAAAATATATAAAATTTGTATCAAATTTGTTCCACAACCACTAACTCACTCACGAACTCGGCACCTAATAGGCGAGTGAATTGCTGACAGGTGAATTCGTATTTGTAAATACTCGAACTCGACGTTCGAGGTGTAAAATTACCTTACAGAATGCCGAATTCATACTATAAACGTCAAAATCACAGACATGTATATTTAAGTAGACAACGCAAGTACCGCGATCTGTATGAAAACCAAGCGTGTCATATTTTTTGTACTGACCTTGACGCGTTATGACGTCACGAGCGCTTTTTAGTGATGTTAATTTCATTTTACGCTAAATCGATTAGGCCGCCACTCGCGCGGCGATTCTAGTATCGTCCTATCCCATCGAAGTAAATCGAAAGAAATCAGATCAAACTAGATCTATGTCTAAGAGGTAGTCAAATAAATGAATCGTAATCGATTACTAAATCGATTCAAGACAGAAAAATGATAATTACCATAGACAGAGGGATGATAAAATAAAGTTATAAACCTTTTAATATTCTAACAAGTAAACTAATGTGTTTTAGCTTTTTCTTACATATGCCCATTGAGTTACCATGTACTACGTACTAGAGAGGCCATCGAAAGAAAGTAATGAAACTGTCAATCAATCAATCTTTATGTCCCGTTGCATCGATCCATTTTCCTTTTATGTTCGGGTTACTTGGAAAACTGAAAAAACAAACATAGTCTAAGCAATAAGGAGTTTTCTTAAAAAACTCCCAAGATGACACTTTATAACTAATGGCGTCCATGTCATAATATTTATTTTTAGTACCTTTGTATTAAAATACTTAAAAGTTCTAGGTCAAGTCGTATTAAATGACAAAAAAAATCTATGCCTTTTTTTCTGAAAAATTGCTCCTTCAAATTATCATTTTTCTGTTCGATTATAAAATCGATTAGAATCGAGAACTGTTGCATCAAATGAACATCACTAACCACAAAATTGGACAGAAAAATGAGAACAGAAAAATGAGAAGACGCTATTCATTGCTTGTTATCATACGACGCGATCTTTACCGTGCCAAGTAAAAGCCGCAATGTATTCCGAATCATTTCGTATGATTTGGTATCCGTGTTTGTCACGATCGTTTTCCACAGATATTCTTTATTTGATTTTAAAATAAATAGTGCATATTCTGATTAGAAAATTACTTACCGGTGGAAGGAAACATCTATGCTAACTCGGCCACTCACCGCTGTGGAGTTTCTACAGTTTATAACGGCGCAATTCGGCATTTTACTTTATTCAGCTTCACGTCTTTCCTTGGCGAACTGCAAGCGCGGACTGAGTGTAGGCCAGCGTCAAGTAAGTTTCATAAACTTAGTTTGGACACGGGAAGTACATACACTCGCTTAGTCTATCTTGATACATGTCTGTGGTCAAAATACTCACTTAGCACAGTTCGCCTCGTCGCCGCTCTCGACGATGTGGCGCCACTAGTACTGTCGAGTTTTACAGAATACGAAATCGAAAACTCACCGCGGATTCCGCGTTCGAGTTTTTATAATAACCTTACAGAATAGCACTGCAGATTCCATTGGCGCAACGTAATTTTAAGTTTTCATTTTATATTCAATTAGCTTTATAGTTATTAATTGTTAAGACTTGCATCGAGCAAGACGTATTGTAATAAGTTTATATTAAAGTATTTCTAAGTGAATTCGTAGTTTTTTTTGGGGCCTCCGGCTGTCTGAAACATAATTTGTGTAATTGTTTATTTATTCTGAATCTTTAAGTTTATTGATTTTTATCCTTTACATAAGCTGTATTTAATAAAAAATGTTTAAAACTCGAATTTTCGAAATTTTTGATTTATAAGTTCTATGTAACGTTTTATAATTAAGTTATGGTATAATTAAATGTAGATTTCACTTTTGTACAGCTTAGACATTTTTCTGTATGGATACAGTGCCTTTCGATTTGAAGTTGGATAACATTTCATTTTATAGGTACTATTATAAAATTAAGAGCATGAAAGAAAAAAAAAAGCATTTCTTCATAATGCTATTGTTACCACAAAAAATATTTTCTTAATCGCAAATTTTAAGAGAAAATAAATTAAAATTAAAATTGATGTGGCGACGTTATACATACAGACGTTAGAACAAAGTCCACCATAAGAATGACGTCATTTAGGAATAAGACGATTTTTAAACATTAATAAAAACCTAAATATTTTCAAAAAGTAAAAATTACTGTTAGTTTTTATCTAGTTTTAATTAAAATAAAAATAAAAACAAGTAGCAAAAAATTTTGAAATGTTGTAATTTTGGAGCACCCTGTAAAGTCTGTATTTGTATGAACATAAGTGGAGATCGCGTCCACTTATTTTCATGCGTAAACGATGATATTCATACTCAACAGGTAACTTGGATTAACAAATAGGATAGGTTATATCCCGTAAATCCCACGGGAACGGGAACTATTTATTTATTGCACGCCTCATAAGCGAAGCGTTGAGGTGGGTACTACTGTCACTTCGCGCAAAACATCTGATTTTTCAAACTTAAAATGTCTTTATGTATCATACATTGCACTTGTAAGATAATAAATACACACACATATTAAGAAAAAAACACTATTTTTAACATTCATGATATTTTTGATGTCATTTTTGTTATTTAAACTAGTTAAAAAACAGTTTAAAAAAGTTCTGTCTTGGACGTCCGTGTGTCTGTATGTGCGGAGGATTTTCTTGTTAACACGATAGCGACCGAAATACTTTACTAATCGAGTCTTTTTTTTTCTCTTACGCTTGAGTATGCTCAGGAATAGAACCCTTTCATTTTTCAGGGTCTGATTCGATGTGGTTTAATTGTTATTAAATAAACAAAAATAATAATTAATAAATAATTATTAAAAAAAAATTATGAGGCGTGCACTTTTGGATTTTCCAAACTTTTTTCGTTTATTTCTATCTGAATAACCTATCAAAAGTAACATTCAATTGTGTAAATTTTATTTATTACGGATTCAACATCAAACAACTCTACGGTAAGTATCAAGGTGCGTATTAACTATAGAGCTATTATTTATTACCTTACCTACCTATATGTTATAGCTAATTACTGCTGGGCGCTGCAGCTGGCTGCGATTTCGTCCATGTATCTACTGAAAGGTTTCATGACATAATATGAGCACAGGGGAATAAAATAAAAAGACCAGTATGTACATCCAAAAATATTTATTTCAATGAATACAAATTATCCTTAATCTAATTTTGAAAATCTAACACTGAATTAGATTCCTTACAATATTATTCAAATTAATAACAAAATAACGTATTTTACGACAAATTAATATTGAACTAATTATGTAGTTAAAACACGAAAGCGCATTACCTTATTATACCAGCTGCATTAACCAAAAATTTTATATGATAATAAGTATAATATTTTCAACTGATATCAAAATGTACGAAAAATAGTACTTAATAAGTAATTGAACTGAGAACATAATTTAATATTCACACAAAGCTGTATTGTTTCGATATACGTTGTTTTTATTGTAAACTGCATTACATATTTTGATAAAAAAATACTGTAAAACAACAGATGATGAAATTTTCAAAATGAAAAAAAAAAATACAAATTTGCCGCGCAATCGACATTTGACAGCTCTACGACTGAATGAGGCGGTTAAAAAAGTTTGTATAATATTAATAGAAATAATTATCGAGATTTAAATTGCTCTACACAAGATTTATTTTGTTTGTTTTATTACTATACTTCTTAAAGACACAATTAACTCGTACTCGTAATACGATACCTTGGAGTTGGAGCGAAAATATTGTTTGTAATAATTTGGCTAGGAAAATACAACAAATCAAAAACACTATTTACTATGGAAAAAAAACCAGGAAGGTGAAAAACATATATTTACGATTTCGATGCACTCGACTTTTAGTAAAATAATAGGTAGGTAAAAATATTATTATGGTTTTGATCACAGACATATCTGTGGTTTTGATTTTAGCTACTAGTATCAGAAAGCTGCGTGTTCAATGCACGTCGGGGTCACACAACTGTGGAGGATACAGTAGACAATATACCTAATGAAGTTTTTCATCTTTTTATTTTACTGCAAATACAAAATAAAAATTAAACAATGGTAATGTAAATTCTAAACAAACTACTACCAAAATACAATTAGAACAAAAATCATTTGACTGGTTGATTTCACCCAGAGGCCAGAGGCGGCTCGTGACAAAATTGTATGGGTGTTCACTTGAAATAAAACAACGAAAATACAATAGCGTAGCGGGATAATTTATTACAAAAAAAAATGAGCACCACATTTTATAAATGTCTATAACACTAAAAATTACAAAGTACAGGCTATTTCAAAACGAATTCAATGATTATCAATAATTAGTAAATCACCGAATTTGCATTCGCGAGCGTACCTACGCGTAGGTATCCATAGTGTTTGTTTATACTAAAGGAATGGCAACGTCGCAATTGCTGCTGTCATGCGATGCGGCAACGTTGCGTGAGACTCAAAACGCTACCTGCTACGGTATGAACGATTGTTATAAAAATAAAAGTTATACATATTTGTTGGCGTAAACTATTTTATTCATCATTAATTTTGGAAAATAAATAATGTCAAAATTGATTACAATAAAACGCAGTTTTATTTTATTACATTACAGGTAAATTAGCTTGGAGAAATTTTTGCGTTTGTAGTAGTGTATGGTCAGCAAATAAAAAAAAACAACATTTTATTTTTAGTTTTTATTCAAGTATATAATATTAGTATTATTAATATTTTATTAGTTCCAAACATTACAAGCAGTGCCGATTTTTACTTCAGTGAAGACGTGTATGAATTAGGTGTTCTCCGGCCAAAAATGTAAACCACGGTAAAAGTGAAACTGTTCGAACGGTTCCGAACACTGCTTTGTGTAGCGCATGTCGCGTGACGGTCGGCTGCCGAGTAGGTATACCTACTCGGCAGCCGCGATACACGCGACATGCGCTACACAGACCAAAAAGTTTGAGACGATGTAATAAAAGTTTCACTTTAATAACAAACAATAACAACAATAACAAACAATAACAACAATCAACAAATACAAAATTTAACAATTAAACTACGTAATAATTATAATTTTCGAATGAAATGTGTGCTTTATGTTCTAACGGTACCAAGCGACTGACGCCGGACTGCACGAGGCACCTGCGGACAGCGTAAACTGGTTTATTCTGGTTTTGTGCGTGTTTCCACTTTCCACTATCAAGTGACGATTTATTTATTTGTTTTGTTTCGTAATTATTATGGTCAAATATTAATTACGAAACAAATTATTATGAACAAGATATTTTATTGTTTCACGGTATTCGCCTTGTCATTGGCTCAAGGACGTAAAATTGAATGATATATTATTTTTTTTATAAAGTCAAAACCATTTTCTTTAAAACATAAATCAGAGTATTGCTAGGGATAAGTATAAAATTAAATAGTAATGTTAGGATATCGAAACATTTTTGTATAGGCTAGAACGATATAATGGAAACGCGCTCTAAGATCTGAGTAATATACACACCACTACATATGCAAAAATTTCTCGAGACTAATTTCACTGTACACTATTGTTTTTTTTTATCAAAACATGTATGTATTTGAGTAGTTAGCAGCATATAATATTCTGAATTTCTGATCCATGCCTATTCACTCAAAACTAATAACACTAATGATTTGTAACAGTAAATTATTTCAATAGGTATTTGAACATTTCATAACCAACAAGTAAGAATAATTCGTATACAAGATACAATAACAAATCTAATACACTATTTATTATTTTATTATATTTCATTATGTGAAAATAACCAGGAAGGTGAAAAACATATTTACGAAAACAAAGTAACATATGGTTTTGCTATTAGCTATCAGGAAAAAAAATCGTATTGGAACAAAAGAAGGATTGTAACTGAATTAGGTAATTAGGTATGTTTGTTTCTGGGTGCACCGTTTTCGACGACGCGACGGCCGACGCGTGACGTAAACAGAGTAGGTACCTACTTTGCTAAAACAAACTAAGTAATAAAATTGTGTGTCTGTCTGAAAATTCGCTAAAGCATATTTTACCAATGTTTGCAAGTTTGTGATTACTTTGATAGTTTATCGATTTATAATAATTGTATACTTATATCATTGTTTAAAAATATTCAAACACAATATGATATAGGTACTGATTTATCACTGGTTTCAGTGATGAACTGATGAGTCAATGTTAGCCACAATACTAATCACTTTCGTCATACATGTGTATGAACTATGATTGATGTGATTTGCAATGTGGTGAAATTTCATAAAAATCACGGGCCAATTTTTTGTTTTGAATCCCACCGAAAATACATATACATATTACTAATTGCGTTATTAGAATAATTAATGACTATACCCACGATCAATTATTACAATTTACAATATAGTCTCAAATGCATACTAGAGAAATATTGCAATTTGAATCAAAAAATGCATAGCATACAAAAATAAATTCACAACACAAGAAATTCCGCGCGCAAATCATAGCGCGTGTCAATGAAATCAAGAATGTAATTTTATATCAAGCCGACGACGACGCCGAACTAAAGTACCTACAGTACCATTTACCTTCAGTGTACAATACAGTTTACAGACCTACGACGGACGAACAATAATGAGTAATAAATTGTTTACAAAAAAAAAACATAGTTTCTAAGGTCATTAGTTTTATTTTATTTTATTGTTATTTTCTTTGAACGATTGGAAATGAAATTACTCAATTATTACACATAGAACTTTGATTTATTAGAATTATGCGAATTATGTATAAGATAACGAACGCGAATGCACGACATCTAGCGCGTCAATGTCTAAACATCGCCATTCGTTTAGACATTGACGCGCTAGATGTCGTGCTTTATGTCGTGTTTCGCTTGGCAAAAGTCACGCACACTACTGTAGAAGTGTCAAATTTTGCCGGTATTTCACTGTTGTTTTTCTAAGTAAATAATGTAAGTTATTGATTAAAAAGGTCGAACGCGGACACATTTCATTGTAGAGAAGTGATAAAATGATTAGTTTTAAAGAAATAGTGTCTGTGTTAAGTGTTTAGTCGTCATCAAAAATGTATGGAGGGACGGTCGGAACATCCACCTTAAACAAGAATTATTTCATATAGGTTTTCTATTCAAGAACTGCTCTTACCAATTCAAGATCCTTGGCATCTTGTGGATGTGGATAACCTGAGCATGATGGTTGATCAGTAGTATTTGATATGTCAATTAAGGCAAATTGAGATGGATGGTCTGCCTGAAAGAGATAAAAATGTTACTTATAACATTGGATATGGTCCCAAGTAATAATAAATAGATTGCTACAGAAACATGGACTCAATGTTTGGTAAATTGTAAAACTTTTAGTATTTTTTTTATTAAAAGCATTTATTGAACAAACATAGTGTATTATACTTATGGATAGTGTAGCTTTCCAACAACGAAAGAATTAAAAAAATTGGACCAGTACAACAGTAGGACAACTAAAAAAATAACTCAGTAGGTTTTAAGTACCAGTCATCACACCACTTGTCTCATGACACTCTAGGTCTCTAGAGCATATCAGTCAAAAAAGATATTGTGAAGCTTAAGTAAATGAATCCTTAGACACTATCGGAAATTTAAGAACAATTATAATCTTTTTTCCATTAAAATAATATCCTGGTTTTATTATATCGTAATATTGTCTTAATTCTAACTCTAAAATTCTATCCTTACCATATATAGTATTTAATTTTATTAATATATCCTTTAACACATTTGAACTTAACATAGAATGATGTGTTGAGGACGTACGAATGAAAGCTAATGTATTTTCAATTCTAACCAATTCTTGCAATATATCATCTACATTTTCTGTCATTATGCTAAGGATTTGGGCAAATTTAGCATATTTTATCAAACGGGATATTTGTATCCTGGAATCAGATAAATTTAAAGTCAATAACGTTCAAGATAGAATTCGAGGACAACCACTGAAAATAAGTAATATCGACTTAAATGAAATACACTTCAACCACAGCCCTGAAAATCATGTAAAGTTGAATTCAATAAATTTGGAAGATCTGCATAAGATTCATACTAAGGTACTGATGCAAGCACCGATTGAACTAGAAAAGAATACATCGACAATATACCATACCACTGTCCCAATTTATACATTCCTTTTGGGCACTTTGCTACTTTTCGCAACTTACAAAGTAATCCGTTATAAGAACGTTACGTGCTGGAAGAATCAAGACGACCCTAATACAAAGACGGAAGATCAAGACAGTCAAAATTGTACCGAATCTTCGCCAGGACCACAGTTTCCAGCAACATTTTATCACACCGTGCTCAAATAGTTGCTGGTCTTCGGGGGGAGGAGTTACGCCAACGGATCCCCAAGACATTGCTGCGTCGACGTTTCTCACGGGAACGTATTGTACGGACGTAGCAGCTAGGCTATTCTGTAAAAAACGCGCCCGAACTCGCATCTCACCTGAGTGAGTCGACTCACTTCACTTTCGAACGTTCGAGTTTTTGGTTTCGCATTCTGTAAACATCCGCTCGGCAGAGGCGAAGCGAAGTGAGTCTCACTTCGAAACTCACTTGCCTAGTGAAGGGATCTTATAGATTTGAATTTATCGACATTGTTATTATCTTTAAAATGCGGCAATTTAACACATTTTGAAGACATAATAACACTTTAGTATTGTACCGTGGGTGGAATTAAACTAAAATTGCAATTTTACACTGATAAATTCTTTAAAATCAAAATAATTCTAGCGTCACTGAAAAAAAAGGACGCTTGTCTGTGGTTCGTTTGACTTATGTTTATTTCTCAAGTGGTTTTTTGTACCTAATTTTAAAGTGTTTCGTGTTGCATTCTTTCTAAAAGTTATGTTGGAGTTTTGGCTGCATATTACATTCGATGTCCCCGAATTTCATTATTTTGTGTTGTTTAATCGATAGCTGGTAGTGGATTTTCTTAACAAACTGCTTTTCTTTTCCATCAAAAATGCGTAGTTTTTGTGAAAATCGAAATTGAAAATGATATTTTTTAAGGTTATTTTTGTACTAAAAACGCAACTTAAAGTAAAATCTTAAGCCATTATAGTATCAAAATGTCTAATTATCACACTCACACGCATTATTTTTAAATATATTTACGTACCTATTACTTTATTTACATATTACAATTTATTTTGTCAAAATAGTATTTTAACAATTTAGTATAGCCAAAAATCGTTCCATATTTTGTATTCACAACAAGCCACAGATAACACAGATTAGTTAATATGACGCAGATCACAGATTAGCAATACAAATATACTAGCTTATCATAGAGTATAAATGATACATTTTAATTTTTAATGTTTTTTTTTATAGCTCACTTGCTTCAGTTTTAAAAATCGATTAACTTTTACTTTTAGTATTCAAATAGGTAGCGAGGAGCGAAGCGACGAGCGTGTTAGGTTAACTGTTGAACTGCCGCACGAGCCGAGCGAGCGAAGCGAGCGTGCCGCGGCAGCGGCCGGCGAGTGCCAGAAGCGACTTTAGGGCGATTCCCACTCAAACAAAAAAAAACTACGTAGGTTTAAACAACCTGTTTGTATTTTATTTATGTATCGTAAAATTTTTGTTATTATCAAATGCTATCTAAATTAAAATTACGAAGTGTCTAGTCGTCCGCTAAACGGATGAATAAAATAAATTAGTCGTCCGATTACCGGATGAATAAAATAATTTAATCGTCCGATTATTCGGATTACTAGATAACCTTTTAACACTAAAGCTAGTTGGGTTGGACTAAAGCAAAGGGGGCTCAGGACTTAGAAAATTTTTGATGGAGTTGGTGTCATTATAACACCTATTTATTATTGTTTTATCGTAAAGATTACGCTAATATAAGCATGTTTTATAGGAACAACTTTTCTCTAAAATCAAAAATGGCCGAGATATTCGCCCTCAATTCGTTAGGTTAGGTTTAGGTTAGGTTAGGTTAGGTTTCTTAAAAAAAAAACTACACAGAAATAGGAGCCCCGCGAAGCGGGGCTCCGTCGACGCGCAAAAAAAATCAAGTTTAGGTTAGGTTAGCCGTTAGGTTAGGTTAGGTTAGGTTTCTTAAAAAAAAACTACACAGAAACAGGAGCCCCGCGAAGCGGGGCTCCGTCGACGCGCAAAAAAAAATCAAGTTTAGGTTAGGTTAGGTTAGGTTTCTTAAAAAAAAAAACTACACAGAAATAGGAGCCCCGCGAAGCGGGGCTCCGTCGACGCGCAAAAAAAATCAAATACCTACGTGTGCCCTCCTCCCCCCTCTCCTCCCCCCACAAAAAACCTATAATACGTGCGGCAGTTCTCTAAAGAATTATTATTTTATTCATCCGGTAATCGGACAACTAATTTATTTTATTCATCCGTTTAGCGGACGACTAGCGCTGTCCTTAAAATTATTTTTGACAAATTCATTTTAAAAATCACTTTCGAATTATATTTATTATCTACAATTGTGAACGCGTCATAATATAACATTTATTATCTATAATGGCATGTCGTAAATACGTGGTAAATACAAACTTACATTTTCCAGGTAATATAATTTAAGAAATTGTTATAAATAAATTAATAATACGGCATTATATTTAAAAATATTGCCTGTGTGCGAGATTACTAGAAGTTTTAATACGACAATGGTATAAAAGTGTCGTTTTTAGTACAAAAATAACCTTAAAAAAAATAATTTTCATTTTCGATTTTCACAAAAACTACGCATTTTTGTTGGAAAAGAAAAGCAGTTTGTTAAGAAAATCCACTACCAGCTATCGATTAAACAGCACAAAATAATGAAATTCGGGGACATCGAATCAAATATTTAACCGGAGTTTTAGTTAATGTTTCAGTTTGGCTTTATTAAGTTGTTGTGTAATTGGTGTTAAACGTGTTGCATAAATTATTTAAAGGAGAAAACTGCAAAAATAACAACTATGAGGTGAGTAATGTGATTCTTGTATTTAACTAAAATATTATCTTATACAACAAGCTTATTGAAATATTTAACTTAAAATCTTAAACATTGTAGCTCCTCGGAAAGGTCGTCTCATCCCTCCCGTGCCCAAGTAGAGTATCTAGTCGACTATCTTAGCAAACATCCTAGCTTAGCCAAGGGTTTTTCAAAAGTCCCGAGCGCTAGAGACGAAGCTAGAAAAACATGGGAGGAGTTGACTATCAAATTAAATAGCTTGGGAGGCTGCACTAAAACATGGAAACAGTGGACAAAGGTAGGCAATAGGCATATAGAAAACTATTCATCTTATACCGTGTAGGTATCTGGCTTACCTATATATTATTAATAAACTTTTAATTTTGCTTTAGTATTGGTCTGACAAAAAGAGTGCCGTGAAGAAAAAAGCTGCCCTAAGATACCGGGCACGCAATAAGACTGGTGGTGGATGTGAATCGGTGGTGGAGCTTTCAGAGGTGGAGGAGAAAATACTCACATTAATGGGCGGGGAAGGTTTTGCAATTGGTGATAGGCATTTGGAAATTAATCCATTTGAAGTAAGCTATTGTTATCGATTTTGTTGATCCGATACATGTATGTATGTAAAATATAATTATTCAATGTCATGTTCTTTTTTTAGGAAATCCCCGTCCTTACTGATGCCAACGAAAGCCCCACATTGCCGACTTCATCTATGATAAATGAAACCACAACTATTGTAAGTAAATACCTAGTGTATTAATAAAATATTACTTAATAATAAACAACTTATTAGTAAATGTTTCTTATATTGTTCTAGGAATACCAAGTCTTGGATGAGACTGCTATAAATACGGAAAATGTTAGTATGGCAGATACTGAGGTATATATTAATAAGATATTATGAAAATGGTACTTTTTTATTGATTCCAGTATTTGAAATACTATGTTTTTTTTTTCAGAGACCTCAACTAATTCAGCAATATGTTAACTGTATCCCGAATCCCGAACCTTCCCCTGCTCATACACCACCGAGAGCGGAGGTAACGAGCCCTCTGCAAGCAGTTACCCCCTCTGGCTCAGGCAACTTTCCTGCTCGACGTCAATTATTGAACGTCGCGGGTCCATCACCACGTCGTACTACAAGTAATTATGAGATTTATGAATTGATTTACAATATTTATAATCCATACTAATATTATAAATGCGAAAGTAACTCTGTCTGTCTGTCTGTTACTCAATCACGCCTTAACTACTGAACCAATTTGCATGAAATTTGGTATAGAGATATTTTGATACCCGAGAAAGGACATAGGATAGGTTTTATCCCGGAAATCCTACGGGAACGGGTTTTTCTTTGAAAACGCGGGCGAAGCCGCGGGCGGAAAGCTAGTCAACAATAAAAATTTGGAAATACATACAAATAAAACTAAATAATACTTGATAATGAATTAAGGAAATAATAATAACATCAGAAGACTTGTCAAAAATGCGTCACCGCGACCGGTGGAAATAATAATAAATTAATATTTATTTTACGTTTCAGGGTCATCGAGTCGTCCACAACAACGGCAAAGAAGACGATCACCTCCATCACAAAGGCGGCAATCTCAATTAACAACCTTTACTGAAAGGTTTCTTAGCTTGGAAGAGCAACGGATTGAGATTGACCGTCGCTACTGTGAGTTACAGGAGGTGATGGTCAACTCACAAAGGGAGACCAACAGAATGACAGCAGAGGGCCTGATTGCCGTCGGGGAAGGTCTTAAATTATTAGCTGAAAATTTAAAAAAATAAAATACTTTTATACTTAAATACATTTATTAGTTCTTAACTTATTTTAGTAGTAAAAAATTATCTGTGGTTTTACTTATAGTTTCTTAATTTACTAACATTAGTTTATAAGCCCTAATTGAGTTACTAACACCTATGAATATAATTTTCCGGAATAAATAATTTGCATTGATTTTTGATTGAATTAATTACAATTACCGCGTGTTCCTTGCCCTCCATAATTCATTTATCAATCTTTGTCTACATAGCTGACCAAGTGCAGTTTCATTAGGTACATCCTCATTTGAAGCTACACTTTGTCTGGTCCTATGAAAACCAGCCTCAACCTCTAGCTCTGAATTGAATATGGCTGGAGCTGGCAGGCCGGCACGATTACAAATATTGTGAAGCACGCAACATGCTATTACAATCTTCGAAACCGTGTCGGGGTCATAATGTAGGACTCTATGTGCTAATAGGCATCTAAATCTGGCTTTAAGGACCCCAATTGTTCTTTCTACGGTGTTTCTTGCAGTAGCATGCAGCTAGTTATAGTGATGTTCTGGTGTTCCCTCGTCTGCATTTGGAACTGGCACCATTAGGTACTGACGCTGCGGATACCCAGAATCACCTGTAACAATGAATATTGAATTTATATTTTTGGTTTTATGGCATTCAAATGCTTTATAAATATAAATTTATAAAGAATAGAAAAAATTCGATCACGAGGCGGGACTCGAACCCGCATCCTTCGCGCCATTCCGGGGCGGATGCCTTACCAACTCAGCCACTCGTGACCCGCCAGAGCAATCGAATTTATTCTATTCTTTCAGTTTTATGTGTCTGAAGGGACACACCGCGCGCCATCTATTGAGATGATTAACAACCATTTCAACCAATATGAAGCACTTTTCAGTGAATACAATATTGTAACGATGGAACACGACCTTTTTTGTTGAATTTATATTTTTGGTTTTATGGCATTCAAATGCTTTATAAATATAAATTTATAAAGAATAGAAAAAATTCGATCACGAGGCGGGACTCGAACCCGCATCCTTCGCGCCATTCCGGGGCGGATGCCTTACCAACTCAGCCACTCGTGACCCGCCAGAGCAATCGAATTTATTCTATTCTTTCAGTTTTATGTGTCTGAAGGGACACACCGCGCGCCATCTATTGAGATGATTAACAACCATTTCAACCAATATGAAGCACTTTTCAGTGAATACAATATTGTAACGATGGAACACGACCTTTTTTGTTGAATTTATATTTTTGGTTTTATGGCATTCAAATGCTTTATAAATATAAATTTATAAAGAATAGAAAAAATTCGATCACGAGGCGGGACTCGAACCCGCATCCTTCGCGCCATTCCGGGGCGGATGCCTTACCAACTCAGCCACTCGTGACCCGCCAGAGCAATCGAATTTATTCTATTCTTTCAGTTTTATGTGTCTGAAGGGACACACCGCGCGCCTTTTCTTTATAAATTTATATTTATAAAGCATTTGAATGCCATAAAACCAAAAATATAAATTCAACAAAAAAGGTCGTGTTCCATCGTTACAATATTGTATTCACTGAAAAGTGCTTCATATTGGTTGAAATGGTTGTTAATCATCTCAATAGATGGCGCGCGGTGTGTCCCTTCAGACACATAAAACTGAAAGAATAGAATAAATTCGATTGCTCTGGCGGGTCACGAGTGGCTGAGTTGGTAAGGCATCCGCCCCGGAATGGCGCGAAGGATGCGGGTTCGAGTCCCGCCTCGTGATCGAATTTTTTCTATTCTTTATAAATTTATATTAACAATGAATATTGTTAAAAAATAAAATGTTTTGTCATCAACAATTATATTTTTATTAGGAGTTAGGAGTTTTCAATGATTTCGCCTGCTCTCCAATTTTTATGAATTCCGTGAACTTCGGTAATAAAGCCTAAATTACTCAGAAATAAAGTAGTTTTTTTAATGATGAAAGAATTTTTGAAGGAATTAATCCAGTAGTTTTTGAGTTAAATATTTACAAACAAACAAAGATTCGTCTTTATAATTAATTAGCTAAGAGGTAACTCACCTAACAAGTACACAGATTCGCCTGTTTGTACTAATTGTTCGAGGTGGTCCCGAATGATGCAATTATTAAAAATAAGGCTGTCGTGAGTCGCTCCGCCATATGTTGCATCTACATGTATTATGTTCAAATCTGCATCTGTGAACTGCAAAAAGAATTATTTTACAACTATTTTTATGTGGCTGTTCTAATGAATGTTAAAAAAAATATAGGTACTAGCAGCGTCTTGTGATTTATACTGCTTCGTTAATGATCCTATGGAATTGGTCCAAATTTCATTAAATCGATTTTCTGTGGTTCAAGTGCGAAAGCGTATACAGACATTATTATATCAGGCTTACCATTTGTACATTTCTTGCATGATATCCTTTGCGACAGTAGTATCGTTCTTCATGGCAAGTTGGTCTCACCATTGTCACAAAAGTCCCATCTACACATCCTATTACCCCAGGAATACTGAATTTCTCATAGAATCTGCAATAAGAAATAAAAAAATCATTAAATATTTTTCATTAACATGATAGGTTTATTTAGGTAGGTACACAAACCTTGTTTTGAGTCTCAGTCTTTCTTCAGAATTTTGGGGAAATCTTATGTATTTTTTTACTATACTTGGATGGCTTAGGGCTTCTATGACCTCGTGGATACTACGAGATGCTGATGGCTGCGACACAAACGAATTTATGTGTTTTCCACATATCCTTTGATAGCTCCCAGTCGCAAAGAAAGAAAGTGCACATAACAACTGAAAAAAATTAATGAAATTTCTTGAAACTATCAAAATAAAAGGTACTTAATCTGATAAGGAAACCATCCATAATTAAAGTCGGTTAATAACTCAAAACGTTTTTAAAGAAACCGTAAGGGAGAGAAACTTTGGACTTTAACATAGGGTACCTACCACTTGAAAGGGTGACATCATAAAAAATAATCGGGGATTAGATGACGTTATCGTTAGTGGTTCTATGTTCTATGCGAGGAAGTTATGTTACCTACCTACATAATGGAATGTTTTACAGAGTTATGGGAAAGTTATCCCAATATTCACACGGGATCGGGACTTCCGCAGATGAAATCACGGGACCGATGACTATTGTAACAGTAACTTTTCATGACATTATGAATACACATATAAAGCACTTAGATACATACCTTGACTCTAGCAGTTAATCCTCTTCGTCGACGTTGAGGTTTTTTAACTAAAACTTTAATGTCTTCCATCACTTGAGAAACTAGTTCTTCCGATAAACGGTAGCATTCAACAAAATTTTTATTTCGATTAATAATTTGCATTTCCCGAATGCTGGTACTTTGCCGGCGACTTTCTATTATATCCACAGTGTAGTGTATGTGAGTGAAAGAGACGGAAGTATTATGTCATCTCTTGCGCACGTGCAACGGTGACACCGCTTACACAGCTCAGTTGGCTGCAGGCGGTCGGAGTGAGAGGTCGTGTGCGTCTAAGAGCCGATAATAGGGAAGGACTTACACTACATTTTTGGCGACGAGGTAAATTGGGAATAAATGTAAGTAATTTTTTTTTGATAATAAAAAAAAAAATACAAAACAAAAAAAAAAAGGGGAGGAAATAGGTGTGCTGTGATAACTATTGAACTAATTATATCCACAGTCAAGTTACATCGAAGGGAATTTTAAAGTTAATAATAATATACACACATACCTATTTTCATTATGATATTTTGTGCCGCTTACATAAAAAAAAATATCCGCACAAAGTAGATAAATAACATGTGCGTGCCTTTCGAGAGGCCTCCGGCCTCCGCGCCGTAGAAAACGAAGGTTTCGTTTACATAAAGATTTAGCAAAACCTCTTAAATAATTGTAGCCAGAAGGATAAAGTAGGTTTGTAAATGGTTTCTCGTATACAATATAACTACACTGATACCAATGCATACGCGGGCTGTCTTTATTGCTCGAGCGTATGGTGCCTGTTTGATAAATACACTGTACAGTGTACGGGTATACAGCTAGCGTCGTCCAGTATGTACTCACGTAGTCATGCATAGGACTGTAACTGCGTTATGCGAGACTAAATGTGATATTTTGTTAGTCGAGGCTGTAGATTATTATTTTGGGACATTTGTTTACATATAAATTTATTAATACTGATAATATGTAAGAACCTGCTTTGGGGATTGGTTAAACATAATTAAATGAGCTAAGAAGGTTCGATTCCCGATCAGCTCAGAATAGATTTGTCTGGTTACAAAATAGAATTATACCAAATACCCACTTATTTCTTATTTAATTACTCGATGTGAAGTTGCATGAGTATTATTTAAGATTATTTATTATTGCACATAAAGAAGTAATTAATGATGATCATGCAAGGAACGTAAGTTTCCTGGACAGGCTAATATGGTAACATCGGTAACATTATGGAAGTTCTGATGTATGTGTTTCGATAATGTGGACCACGACAAGGTATTTCTAAATTTGTTGTTGTTACGCTATAATGTTACAAGATGAAGCCTGAGAAAAAAAAAAGGGTAACGCCCGTGTATGTACTTTAAAATGTATTACCAGATGATGCCTGGTAGTACAGGAAAAAACGGGTGATGTCCGTGTGATACCAGATAATGCCTGGTGGTCAAGAAAAATCGGGTGACGCCCGTGTGTATTTTGTAATGTTATACCAGATGATGCCTGGTAGTACAAAAACAAAAATCGGGTGACGCCCGTGTGTACTTTGTAATGTTATAGCAGATGATGCCTGGTAGTACAAAAACAAAAATCGGGTGACGCCCGTGTGTACTTTGTAATGTTATACCAGATGATGCCTGGTAGTAACAAAAAAAAAATCGGGTGACGCCCGTGTGTACCTACATTGTAATGTTATACCAGATGATGCCTGGTAGTCGTAATATAATTACAATACAGGTGATGCCTGTAGTGATGTGATACGGGTGATGCTCGTATAAAATGTTTATATTTTGGGTGATGCCCATATTGCGAATTCATGCACTTAAATACGCGATCTTAAAAAAAAAAAAAAAAGTGATAGTTCGTCACCATTTCACAGTGAAGTATTGTTCGTAAGATAGATTGTATCTTCGAAAATACTTACGGTTAGTATTGATATCCAAATAAAAAATGGAATAATACAATTTTTAAGAGCATACAGTAAATACTAAAATATTTAAAGTAGCTTTTATTATTCTTATCTAAAAGTGACTTAATATTTTCATAATTTCATAGCAGATTTTGTTAAACAACGAAAGAATAATCATAATGATAACAATACCTAAAATATCTGCGATAGGTATTGCACATATAACCGACAACTATAAAGTTAGACAGGTTAAGTGATAATATAATAATCATAAACAGGGTAAGGTAATAAAACAATGAATATTCGAAAACAAAAATAAATGGAATGAGAGACATACAGAGTAGTCTCAATATTCATTATTTCAAACTACCCACCTGGCAGACGTTGTTATGCTCTTTCGCCTTTTATCGGTTCTTTAAACGAATTGGAACATGAATATTATCCGAATTGGTCGAGCCGATACGCCGCGCGCCGAGGTTTGAGTTTTACACTTAGCAACATATTTGGCTATTCATTTTTATTGTATATACTATGTGGCGTTGTAGGTGAGGTGGAAACAAAAAAATAATAATAAGAACTAGATACTCACCATACAGTCGACAATTAATTTAGTTAATTAATAAAATAAAATACAAATATCAGTAACAATAAGGGTCGTGGTGTGCCTAGGTCCAAACCCTCCGGTAGGGCTCTTACTGATATAGGTGGACGTAAGATGGAGTGCGCGTCTCGTTGCGAAGGCTAGGCGGTAGGGTGTCTTAGGGGTTGGTCGCTGAATTCCTTCAACAGGAATTAAGGAGCCGAAGCAAGCAAGACGTAGAAGGATTTCCTCAGCGGCAATCGTAGCAATGTCGTAGTACTACTGAAGATGGGTCTTAAGCGGTATGTAGCAGCGTATGAGGTTCCTTATCGGAACGTGGCAAGGACGCGACAATTCCCTGCGCGGGAACGTTGCGGGTATGTAGAAGCTTTCTAAACGGAACGTAGCAGTAGCATAACACCACTCCCTCAGCGGAAATGTAGCACCCCGGTTTGGGGTTAGGTATAACACACTGTTAATCATTACATGTTGGAACGTTGAAAACGACTTTTACGTAATTTATACAATAATATACCGTGAAAGACAATAGTTGGACAATAGACAGTTGGCATAAAATATGAATCGTTAATTGTTAATAACTAGCAAACCTGGCGAAGTCCGTTTCGCACCAGAGACACCTTTTCCTTGTTATAAACCTCACGGAGCCCGAGACCTTTCCAACGAGTGCAAAGCCGTGGAAATCGGTTCGTGCGTTCTGGAGTTGTAGCGTCAGGAAGGAGAATTTAAAAACACCAATTTTATAATAGACGAGAAAACACTAGAAACACCAATTACTACTAAAATTTAACGCTTTATGTGTTTTAAAGTGAAAAACATCACTTCTACTAGAGATAAATACTAAATAAATTCTGCGCGATGTTATTGCGCACGAATTCATAAACGCTATGAGCTTGGCAGATGACAGCACTTCAAAGGCGATGTCAAATTGGCGATGACAAGATGACATACTAGGGACGCGCTCTTGCTAGTGAGGTGAAAGATCCATCGATGTTCGGTAAGGTGACCCTATTTTATAGAGATATATAGGATTCATAGACAGCTTTCTTCATCCAACGCTGTGTGTTTTAGAAAGACACATAATACATCTTTTAAGAGCTCATCTTTTGAACATTAAATATCGCACCTAATGCATTAACACCGCTGCGAAAAAATAATGGATATCGTACTTGATTGAATAAAAGATTATCAATTAAGAAATACGTTAAAGATTTCTTGTCAAAGCAAAAAAAAAAAAAAAAAAAATGTATTATCGCGAAAAGGTCACCATTCGTGCCTTAGTCAGAATATAAATTCCAAGTATTAATCTCTACAATATTGAGGTGGTATAGTGGTATTGATTTCGAAATGCAAAATTGAATATTGTAAATTCAAGTTAATTAATTTATGCAAATACTTATATAGTTATAGGTAACAAAGTTTTTATTGATTGTTACAGTTAAATTTGTATTACTGATTGTTACAGTTAACATTGTACAGTTAAAAAAAATATGTATCCAACTACTTATTTTCAGACCAGATTTTTTGTGTGATTAATGTCTAGCCATTATTATTGTCATTAAGTTATCTTTTTCTTTTTCAAGTGGCTATTAAGTTGTCAGTAATACAAATACAAATGTTATCATAAGTAACAAATAAAAAAAGTCATCAACAAAATGATACATTTTGATTCGTTTTAGGTTCGTTACATTAATTGAATTTTAAATACCTATGTGTTATTAATGTAATAATCATACAATGAACAACACCGCGTGTGTGTTGAGGTTACAATAAGAAGTATAAAAAAAGTAATACATTATTAATCACGCTTTACTTACTAAATATTCATTATTGTATTGTCAATAAATTGTTGTAATATTGTCACTGAAGTTAAATCTGTACGGTTTGGGTAGGTCATAAGCGAATCGAAAAGAATCGGTTGCATACAGTCATACGAACATACAGGTGAAGCTAAAAGCGGTTCAATAGAAGTCAATGGCACAGTATAGTATGATATTGTACTGTTGCAGAGCAAGCTCCACTAAGACTATAATTCTGTCAGAGTGGTTTATACCCGAAAGTTGGTATTTAAATAATTGATAATTATGAACCTTAACATTGTAATACTATGTATCTGTATGAATTAAATATTTTTAATGCGCTATAAAAAAGGCTGCCACTTTCTAGCCTCTAAACTATCACCCAAAAATATATCATAAATCGCTTTATTGCGATATGAAAGAGAGACGGACAAACGAATAAATAAACAAATCTTCCCTGTGCCTAAAGATCATATGATAAGTTGTTGTTGCTTAAATAAGAATAAATAATGAACCAATTTGTAGTGTATGTCCTTCCCTATTATCGGCTCTTAGACGCACACGACCTCTCGCTCCGACCGCCTGCAGCCAACTGAGCTGTGTGAGCGGTGTCACCGTTGCACGTGCGCAAGAGATGACATAATACTTCCCTCTCTTTCACTCACATACACTACATCCCTCCTTTATTTTAGAAATTTTTAATTTGTTCAATTAATTTTATTAAATAAAATATTATGTTCTATTCGGGTATGTTAGTCTATACCTAAGCACCAGTATCAGTTAGTAAACACAACTCAGGGACACGTCCGCTCCATACCAGTGATAGAGTAGAATGTGTCACCTGGCCTAGTAATATAATTCTATCTATATGCAACATCTCTCCTTTTCATTTTTTTTTTCTTTTTTTTTTCTACATTAAGTAGGTATATGTATATTCAAAATTATAATAATTTTTACAATATATGTATTCAAATCGATATTAATTAATAATTTTTTCAAACTCAAACCTTCATTCATCAACCAGACCTCGTCCAGAAACATTTTAAAATCGTCAATATAAGGACAAAATATGAATTTACCACTGGTTCGGAAAGCCGCCTCAACAGAGAAGAGCCGGCAAGAATATATGTATAGGCATATAGTCGCTCCTTCAAAATCATAGAAAATAGAAATGTAACATCTTACGTAGGTATTTATAATAACAATAATGACAATTTATTTAAGTATACGACAATCTATCATGAATAAGTTGTATACTTATATTTAAGTTTATCATTTATTTATTAACCAATGGGACGAAATCGTTTTCAGTAACTTAATGTATATGTAAGGTATAATGTTTAAACTATGTTCCTTCTGTAACATAACTATACTTTTGACTAACTGTACCTGTACTGTACCTGTACTGTACCTGTTTTATTTTTTCCTTACATGACTATTGCACTACCTTGTTGATATGTTTCACTCACTATTTATGATGACCTGCACTCCAGGTCATTTAGAAGAGGTGAATGCTGCTTCCTCTGACGCATAATTTAATTCACTTTACCTGCACCGGCATCACACACCGGCATTTTCCCACATATTAAAATTATAAATAAACGATAGCTGCAAAAGACCTTATAATTGGATTAGTAACAATCTAAGTAAAACTTCGGTACAATTATTACCAAGTGAAATGCCTATAGACTGGGTACATACTTAAATGCTCGGTTATTATTTAATATCTATATTCTGTATATATGTACTTCGTTACTAAAACAATATAATATGTTCCGATTTTAATTCAATATACCTAATAAAATCGGAATGTATTATAATATGTATATACAGGGTGTAATCGTTAAGTGTGCACAGGCGATTATTCCGTAACTATTACAGATATCAAAAAACTTTAAACTGATATCGAAAGTACTTAACCTAATGAGTAAAATGGCCATAATAAATTTTTAAAAATAATACGAGAAATATCTAAAAAATTAACTTTATACCCTCCCATACATTTAGTATGAGATATGAATATCCCATGTACATGGGTTGATCCAAAAGTAATGATAATCAATATTAAACAAGGTCATTACAGTTAAAATAATTATGTATTTCTCTAGATAGTCTTCTAACTAGATAATATACTTCGATATTTTTTTTCCTTAACTTAGAAAAAAAAAACTTTGACTTCATCTACAAAAATCGGCCTTCACTTCGCTGTCGTCTTAAAATTTCTTGTATCGACGGTGTTTCTTGTGCCGAGGTAAGAGATAGAATTAAATAGGAGCTAGATCTTACAAACAGGGTGGGTGTTCAAGCATTTTCAATGCCGATTTTTTATTGGCAGCCATCGCAACTGACGCTTTCAAGACCGAAGTTTGCCATGTCTCTTTTTCTTACTAACCTACCCGCAATCTTTTAATTTGGTCTGTGTAGTAAGAGCCCTGTGTAGTAGTGGCTACCTTCTTAAAATATTCCACATTTCTTCAGCGTCCCAAAAAACTACGGCTTTAATCTATCCCACTAATTTTCACTTTGAAAATCTTCACCGTCACTTTGGAAGCTCGCATCCAGGCCATTGATTGTTTCTTGGTTTCAGCATAAACATGGTGAACCCAGGTAACGCCCATGGTCACAAATCGTGACAAAAAATTATCCTGATCTCATTAAAAATTTAGAAATTCACCCTCTAAATGTCGAATCGTTGTTTCTTCTTTTCGTCGGGAAACATTCTGGCTCGCACTGTTCACATTAAAATTAATGTTAATACTTGGAAACGTGGCCTGTAGATATAATTTTTTTGTGATAACTTAGTGATTACATGAGCAAGCATAAAACATTTATTTTATATTTTTATGTGCACAGGAAATACCCAATTATCATTACTTTTGGATCAACCTATACATTTAATATGAAAGATTTTAGCTTTTTTTTTTGTTTTTTTGGTTTTCTGCTTTAATTACTTCGCAAATTTGGAGGGAAGTTCATTTAGAAACTGTAAATAGACCTCCTCATTGTATTGCACAATAAGGACGTCACTTCGAAAATCTACTATGAATACAAAATGTATGGGAAATAAATTGTATGGGAGCGTTTAATGTAACATTTTTGGTTATTTCTCGTTTTATTTTTAAAAATTTATTATGGCCATTTTACTCATTAGGTTAAGTACTTTCGATATCAGTTTAAAGTTTTTTGATATCTGCAATAGTTACGGAATAGTCGCTTGTGCACACTTAACGATTACACCCTGTATATCTGTACCCTAAATAATATAATAAATATTATACGGCAAAATTTTAACCAAACATAATTGGTTCATTATTTATTCTTATTTAAGCAACAACAACTTATCATATGATCCTTAGGCACAAGGAAGATTTGTTTATTTCTTCGTTTGTCCGTCTCTCTTTCATATCGTAATAAAGCGATTTATGATATATTTTTGGGCGATAGTTTAGAGGCTAGAAAGTGGCAGCCTTTTTTATAGCGCATTAAAAATATTTAATTCATACAGATACATAGTATTACAATGTTAAGGTTCATAATTATCAATTATTTAAATACCAACTTTCGGGTATAAACCACTCTGACAGAATTATAGTCTTAGTGGAGCTTGCTCTGCAACAGTACAATATCATACTACCTATACTGTGCCATTGACTTCTATTGAACCGCTTTTAGCTTCACCTGTATGTTCGTATGACTGTATGCAACCAATTCTTTTCGATTCGCTTAGGACCTACCCAAACCGTACAGATTTAACTTCAGTGACAATATTACAAGTTACAACAATTTATTGACAATACAATAATGAATATTTAGTAAAGCGTGATTAATAATGTATTTCTTTTTTTTATACTTCTTATTGTAACCTCAACACACACGCGGTGTTGTTCATTGTATGGTTATTACATTAATAACACATAGGTATTTAAAATTCAATAAATGTAACGAACCTAAAACGAATCAAAATGTATCATTTTGTTGATGACTTTTTTTTATTTGTTACTTATGATAACATTTGTATTTGTATTACTGACAACTTAATAGCCACTTGAAAAAGATAAAGATAACTTAATGACAATAATAGTGGCTAGACATTAATCACACATTAATGGTCTGAAAATAAGTACTTAGTTGGATACATATTATTTTTTTTTAACTGTACAATGTTAACTGTAACAATCAGTAATACAAATTTAACTGTAACAATCAATAAAAATTAATTAACTTGAATTTACAATATTCAATTTTGCATTTCGAAATCAATACCACTATACCACCTCAATATTGTAGAGATTAATACTTGGAATTTATATTCTGACTAAGGCACGAATGGTGACCTTTTCGCGATAATACATTTTTTTTTTTTTGCTTTGATAAGAAATCTTTAACGTATTTCTTAATTGATAATCTTTTATTCATTCTAGTACGATATCCATTATTTTTTCGCAGCGGTGTTAATGCATTAGGTGCGATATTGAATGTTCAAAAGATGAGCTCTTAAAAGATGTATTACGTCGTAAGTACCTACTTTATGAATATGAAATCAGACCAGTCTTACAAACCACCATTAAAACTTGGATTTTATATGAATTACTACGTTGTAAATCTTATTAAATTCTTAATAACTTTTAAACTTGTAAATAAAATTATTAGTGTATTGACTTTTATAATACTATTCACGTTGATGTTTGTGTTGCTGATTTTCTCGTCTATTATAAAATTGGTGTTTTTAAATTAAAAACAGTCGTTATTAATATAGTAATAACTAGATACACATGGTGTATGATTTTACCATGGTTCTTACATATACCTTGCATATAGGTACCAATATTTGCGGTATGATGTGGTTATGATCCATTTTTTATTTTACATTAAATGTTCGTCTTGAAATTGACCTTTATTATCTATCTAAAAATTTTAAGTGTATATTTGACAGGTTGTTTGTCACTATACACTATCTAAGTATCAAAGTAATCTACTATATAAAAATAAGTCGGGTTTTCCTTCCTGACGCTACAACTCCAGAACGCACGAACCGATTTCCACGGCTTTGCACTCGTTGGAAAGGTCTCGGGCTCCGTGAGGTTTATAACAAGGAAAAGGTGTCTCTGGTGCGAAACGGACTTCGCCAGGTTTGCTAGTTATTAACAATTAACGATTCATATTTTATGCCAACTGTCTATTGTCCAACTATTGTCTTTCACGGTATGTTATTGTATAAATTACGTAAAAGTCGTTTTCA
This sequence comes from Colias philodice, assembly GCF_061535455.1. NCBI lineage: Eukaryota > Metazoa > Arthropoda > Insecta > Lepidoptera > Pieridae > Colias > Colias philodice. The sequence continues at coordinate 2,405,232 of NC_143117.1, read as the reverse complement.
ACGTTCCAACATGTAATGATTAACAGTGTGTTATACCTAACCCCAAACCGGGGTGCTACATTTCCGCTGAGGGAGTAGTGTTATACTACTGCTACGTTCCGTTTAGAAAGCTTCTACATACCCGCAACGTTCCCGCGCAGGGAATTGTCGCGTCCTTGCCACGTTCCGATAAGGAACCTCATACGCTGCTACATACCGCTTAAGACCCATCTTCAGTAGTAGTACGACATTGCTACGATTGCCGCTGAGGAAATTCTTCTACGTCTTGCTTGCTTCGGCTCCTTAATTCCTGTTGAAGGAATTCAGCGACCAACCCTAACGACACCCTACCGCCTAGCCTTCGCAACGAGACGCGCACTCCATCTTACGTCCACCTTTATCAGTAAGAGCCCTACCGGAGGGTTTGGACCTAGGCACACCACGGCTCTTATTGTTACTGATATTTGTATTTTATTTTATTAATTAACTAAATTAATTGTCGACTGTATGGTGAGCAGTTCTTATTATTATTTTTTTTGTTTCCACCTCACCTACAACGCCACATAGTATGTATATACAATAAAAATGAATAGCCAAATATGTTGCCAAGTGTAAAACTCAAACCTCGGCGCGCGGCGCGTATCGGCTTAACCAATCCGGATAATATTCATATTCCAATTCGTTTAACGAACCGATAAATGGCGAAAGAGCATAACAACGTCTGCCAGGTGGCTAGTTTGAAATAATGAATATTGAGACTACTCTGTATGTCTCTCATTCCATTTATTTTTGTTTTCGAATATTCATTGTTTTATTACCTTACTCTGTTTATGATTATTATACAATCACTTAACCTGACTAACTTTATAGTTGTCGGTTAAAATATGTGCAATACCTACCGCAGATATTTTAGGCATTGTTATCATTATGATTATTCTTTCGTTGTTTAACAAAATCTGCTATGAATTTACGAAAATATTAAGTCACCTTTAGATATTATGAATAATAAAAACTACCTACTGTAAATATTTTAGCATTTATTATTTATACTCTTAAAATTGTGTTATTCCATTTTTAATTTGGATAACAATACTAACCGTAAGTATTTTCGAAGATACAATCCATATTAGAAGAAACACTATGAAATGATGACTAACTATCACATCTTTTTTAAAATCGCGTATGTAAGTGCATGAATTCGCAATATCGGCATCACCCAAAATATAAACATTTTATACGAGCATCACCCGTATTACATCACTACAGGCATCACCTGTATTGTAATTATATTACGACTACCAGGCATCTCTGGTATAAAATTACAAAGTACATACGGGCGTCACCCGATTTTTGTTTTTTCCACTACCAGGCATCATCATCTGGTATAACATTACAAAATACACACGGGCGTCACCCGATTTTTCTTGACCACCAGGCGTTATCTGGTAACACAGTACAAAGTACACACGGGCATCACCCGTTTTTTTCCTGTACTACCAGGCATCATCTGGTAACACATTTCAAAGTACGTACACGGACGTTACCCTTTTTTTGTCAGGCTTCATCTTGTAAAATTATAGCTTAACAACAACAACTTTAGAAATCCCTTGTCGTGGTCCACATCACCATCGAAACACATACATCAGAACTTCCATAATGTTACTATATTAGCCTGTCCAGGAAACTTACGTTCCTGATATAACCATGATGATAACCATTAATTACTTCTTTATGCAATAATGAATAATCTTAAATAATACTCATGCAACTTCACATCGAGTAATTAAAATAAGATATAAGTGGGTATTTGGTATAATTATATTTTTTGTAACCAGACAAACCTATTCCGAGCTGATCGGGAATCGAACCTTCTTAGCTCATTTAATCATGTTTAACCAATCCTCTAAGCAGGTTTTTACATATCAGTATTAATAAATTTATATGTAATCAAATGTCCCAAAATAATAATCTACAGCCTCGACTAAACAAAATATCACCTAAATTAATCTCGCTTAACGCAGTTACAGTCCTATGAATGACTACGTGAGTACATACTGGACGACGCTAGCTGTATACCCGTACACTGTACAGTGTATTTATCATACAGGCACCATACGCTCGAGCAATAAAGACAGCCCGCGTATGCATTGGTATTTGGTATCAGTGAAGTTATGTATACGAGAAACATTTTACAACACCTACTTTATCCTTCTGGCTACAAAAACAGCGTTATTAATACATACCTACTTACTAACGCATTATCACCAATACAGTTGTTCTCTCTTTTACTCTCACGCACGAGACATAATACATGTCTCACTCATGTACTTCGTAATAACAACTGCCGATTAAAATATAAAAGAACGTCCAGCCACGACGCTGAATGGTGCGTGACTAAGTGAAACTCGGGCACTTAGCTGAGTTTTTTCTTGCCAAAATAGAGAGCGGGTAACGTATCTAGCTTTTTATATATCATAGTCTGGCTACAATTATTTAAGAGGTTTTGCTAAATCTTTATGTAAACGAAACCTTCGTTTTCTACGGCGCGGAGGCACGCACATGTTATTGCTTTGTGCGGGTATTTTTTTTTTATGTAAGCGGCACAAAATATCATAATTAAAATAAGTATGTGTGTCTATTATTATTAACTTTAATATTCCCTTCGATGTAACTTGACTGTGGATATAATTAGTTCAATAGTTATCACAGCACACCTATTTCCTCCCTTTTTTTGTTTGTTTTGTAATTTTTTTTTTTTTTATTATCAACAAAAAATTACTTACATTTATTCCCGATTTACCTCGTCGCCAAAAATGTAGTGTATGTCCTTCCCTATTATCGGCTCTTAGACGCACACGACCTCTCGCTCCGACCGCCTGCAGCCAACTGAGCTGTGTGAGCGGTGTCACCGTTGCACGTGCGCAAGAGATGACATAATACTTCCCTCTCTTTCACTCACATACACTACACAATTAATGTTTGGTTAAAATTTTGCCGTATAATATTTATTATATTATTTAGGGTACAGATATATACATATTATATTACATTCCGATTTTATTAGGTATATTGAATTAAAATCGGAACATATATTGTTTTAGTAACGAAGTACATATACAGAATATAGATATTAAATAATAACCGAGCATTTAAGTATGTACCCAGTCTATAGGCATTTCACTTGGTAATAATTCGGTTTGCAGCTATCGTTTATTAATAATTTTAATATGTGGGAAAACAGTGGTTACTTAGATGGTGCAGATGCCGGTGCAGGTAAAGTGAATTAAATTATGCGTCAGAAGAAGCAGCATTCACCTCTTCTAAATGACCTGGAGTGCGGGTCATGATAAATAGTGAGTGAAACATATCAACAAGGTAGTGCAATAGTCATGTAAGGAAAAAATAAAACAGGTTAAGTACAGTACAGGTACAGTACAGGTACAGTACAGGTACAGTACAGGTACAGTACAGGTACAGTACAGGTACAGTACAGGTACAGTTAGTCAAAAGTATAGTTAAGTTACAGAAGGAACATAGTTTAAACATTATACCTTACATATACATTAAGTTACTGAAAACGATTTCGTCCCATTGGTTAATAAATAAATAATGACTTAATAAACTTAAATATAAGTATACAACTTATTCATGATAGATTGTCGTATACTTAAATAAATTGTCATTATTGTTATTATAAATACCTATGTAAGATGTTACATTTCTATGATTTTGAAGGAGCGACTATATGCCTATATATTCTTGCCGGCTCTTCTCTGTTGAGGCGGCTTTCCGAACCAGTGGTAAATTCGTTGGTAAATAAATTGTCCTTATACTGACGATTTTAAAACGTTTCTGGACGAGGTCTGGTTGATGAATGAAGGTTTGAGTTTGAAAAAATTATTAATTAATATCGATTTGAATACATATATTGTAAAAATTATTATAATTTTGAATATACATATACTTAATGGAAAAAAAAAAAGAAAAAAAAATGAAAAGGAGAGATGTTGCATATAGATAGAATTATATTACTAGGCCAGGTGACACATTCTACTCTATGGCTGGTATGGAGCGGACGTGTCCCTGAGTTGTGTTTACTAACTGATACTGGTGCTTAGGTATAGACTAGAATAGAATCATACATATAACATACCCGAATAGAACATAATATTTTATTTAATAAAATTAATTGAAAAAATTAAAAATTTCTAAAATAAAGGAGGGATGTAGTGTATGTGAGTGAAAGAGACGGAAGTATTATGTCATCTCTTGCGCACGTGCAACGGTGACACCGCTTACACAGCTCAGTTGGCTGCAGGCGGTCGGAGTGAGAGGTCGTGTGCGTCTAAGAGCCGATAATAGGGAAGGACTTACACTACACACAGCATTAGCTTCTCGTATTATAGCACTTAATATAAAATAACGCGCCATTTTAGTAAAAAAATATATAAAATTTGTATCAAATTTGTTCCACAACCACTAACTCACTCACGAACTCGGCACCTAATAGGCGAGTGAATTGCTGACAGGTGAATTCGTATTTGTAAATACTCGAACTCGACGTTCGAGGTGTAAAATTACCTTACAGAATGCCGAATTCATACTATAAACGTCAAAATCACAGACATGTATATTTAAGTAGACAACGCAAGTACCGCGATCTGTATGAAAACCAAGCGTGTCATATTTTTTGTACTGACCTTGACGCGTTATGACGTCACGAGCGCTTTTTAGTGATGTTAATTTCATTTTACGCTAAATCGATTAGGCCGCCACTCGCGCGGCGATTCTAGTATCGTCCTATCCCATCGAAGTAAATCGAAAGAAATCAGATCAAACTAGATCTATGTCTAAGAGGTAGTCAAATAAATGAATCGTAATCGATTACTAAATCGATTCAAGACAGAAAAATGATAATTACCATAGACAGAGGGATGATAAAATAAAGTTATAAACCTTTTAATATTCTAACAAGTAAACTAATGTGTTTTAGCTTTTTCTTACATATGCCCATTGAGTTACCATGTACTACGTACTAGAGAGGCCATCGAAAGAAAGTAATGAAACTGTCAATCAATCAATCTTTATGTCCCGTTGCATCGATCCATTTTCCTTTTATGTTCGGGTTACTTGGAAAACTGAAAAAACAAACATAGTCTAAGCAATAAGGAGTTTTCTTAAAAAACTCCCAAGATGACACTTTATAACTAATGGCGTCCATGTCATAATATTTATTTTTAGTACCTTTGTATTAAAATACTTAAAAGTTCTAGGTCAAGTCGTATTAAATGACAAAAAAAATCTATGCCTTTTTTTCTGAAAAATTGCTCCTTCAAATTATCATTTTTCTGTTCGATTATAAAATCGATTAGAATCGAGAACTGTTGCATCAAATGAACATCACTAACCACAAAATTGGACAGAAAAATGAGAACAGAAAAATGAGAAGACGCTATTCATTGCTTGTTATCATACGACGCGATCTTTACCGTGCCAAGTAAAAGCCGCAATGTATTCCGAATCATTTCGTATGATTTGGTATCCGTGTTTGTCACGATCGTTTTCCACAGATATTCTTTATTTGATTTTAAAATAAATAGTGCATATTCTGATTAGAAAATTACTTACCGGTGGAAGGAAACATCTATGCTAACTCGGCCACTCACAGCTGTGGAGTTTCTACAGTTTATAACGGCGCAATTCGGCATTTTACTTTATTCAGCTTCACGTCTTTCCTTGGCGAACTGCAAGCGCGGACTGAGTGTAGGCCAGCGTCAAGTAAGTTTCATAAACTTAGTTTGGACACGGGAAGTACATACACTCGCTTAGTCTATCTTGATACATGTCTGTGGTCAAAATACTCACTTAGCACAGTTCGCCTCGTCGCCGCTCTCGACGATGTGGCGCCACTAGTACTGTCGAGTTTTACAGAATACGAAATCGAAAACTCACCGCGGATTCCGCGTTCGAGTTTTTATAATAACCTTACAGAATAGCACTGCAGATTCCATTGGCGCAACGTAATTTTAAGTTTTCATTTTATATTCAATTAGCTTTATAGTTATTAATTGTTAAGACTTGCATCGAGCAAGACGTATTGTAATAAGTTTATATTAAAGTATTTCTAAGTGAATTCGTAGTTTTTTTTGGGGCCTCCGGCTGTCTGAAACATAATTTGTGTAATTGTTTATTTATTCTGAATCTTTAAGTTTATTGATTTTTATCCTTTACATAAGCTGTATTTAATAAAAAATGTTTAAAACTCGAATTTTCGAAATTTTTGATTTATAAGTTCTATGTAACGTTTTATAATTAAGTTATGGTATAATTAAATGTAGATTTCACTTTTGTACAGCTTAGACATTTTTCTGTATGGATACAGTGCCTTTCGATTTGAAGTTGGATAACATTTCATTTTATAGGTACTATTATAAAATTAAGAGCATGAAAGAAAAAAAAAAGCATTTCTTCATAATGCTATTGTTACCACAAAAAATATTTTCTTAATCGCAAATTTTAAGAGAAAATAAATTAAAATTAAAATTGATGTGGCGACGTTATACATACAGACGTTAGAACAAAGTCCACCATAAGAATGACGTCATTTAGGAATAAGACGATTTTTAAACATTAATAAAAACCTAAATATTTTCAAAAAGTAAAAATTACTGTTAGTTTTTATCTAGTTTTAATTAAAATAAAAATAAAAACAAGTAGCAAAAAATTTTGAAATGTTGTAATTTTGGAGCACCCTGTAAAGTCTGTATTTGTATGAACATAAGTGGAGATCGCGTCCACTTATTTTCATGCGTAAACGATGATATTCATACTCAACAGGTAACTTGGATTAACAAATAGGATAGGTTATATCCCGTAAATCCCACGGGAACGGGAACTGAAAATTATTCCCCGCGCGCTTGCAAGGGTTAAACGCATTCGCACAGCTGTTACGTTATAAAATAAAATCTGTGAATATGTCGTACAAAACTTTGGAAAATGTTATTCGTGAGTTAAATAAGACTGTGTTACATCTGCAAGACAAAGTAACTTCACTAGAAACGCTCATTCTAGAACAGAATTTGATCATAAAAAAATTTGTTGAAAATAAAGAAATGACCGATCCGGCGGTAGATTTGAGTTCGCCAAGCAAAAAGTGTGATGATGAAGAGGGTAACTCTAAGCAGCGGCCGCTTCGCGATGCTCGTCTTCGTGCGCTTACGACTATCAACGTTTCGAAGCCCAAGGTGCGAGCAGGAAAGAAGATGTTACCGCTCGCATCTCCGTCCCCACCGAGCGGCACTGACGGCGAGATCGTCCCTACTACGTGTTCTACGCAAGTCACGCAGAACTCGCAAGACAACTTCGAGGACGCGGATGGTTCGAACGACCGGAACGGTTACGGGGCTAACATGGAATGGGTCGACGTGAGGCGGCGTCGAGTTAGACGTGAGGCGAGAAATGTAGCTCGTGGTACGGCCGCGCCCGGTTCGACGTTATTGGAGGCGTCCGAACGTAAAAGTTACTTACATGTATATTATTTAAAAAAAGGAACTACAGTCGAACAAATTATTGAACATTTGTTATGTATTTGCCCAAATGATACATGTTTGGTAGAACAATTGAATTCGCGTGGTGACTATGCATCTTTTAAGTTAACTGTTCCCACAAAAAATTTGGATACTTATATGTCGCCTATTCATTGGGCGGAGGATGTACGTGTATACATTAAGCCTTGGCGTAGTGGATTTCGCAACCGAAAAACGACACAAAACCCCTAAATTAAAAAGTATTTGTACGCTACAATCGAATTTTGTAAGTGGGTATAGCTTCGGAGAACACCAAATTAAGAAACAATGCGGAAGTAAACCTTTCGAAATACTATACCAAAATGTAAGAGGCCTCCGAACGAAGTTACAAGATTTCTACATTAGCGTATCTTCGATTTTAGTGGATTTGTTCGCTATAACAGAAACTGGCTGCAACGAGTCAATATCAGACGCGGAATTAGTTCCTCCCGGTTACAGTATAATACGTTGCGATCGCATGGACGGCCGCAAGCAGGGCGGAGCGTGTCTTGTGGCCGCACCGCGCTTCGAGCTGCGGAGTGTACCCGTGCCGTGTGACATAAACATCGCCGCTCGCGCATTCGAACTTGTTTGTGCTACAGTGTACTTGAAAAAAAGATATTTATTCACGGTTTGCGTAGTTTACATTCCGCCAAATAGTAATGAGTGCGAATATATGTTGTTATTTAAAACTATAGAAGGGTATTATAATAAATACAGTGATTTATTAGTGATAGGAGATTTCAATTTATATTCATGTTCATTAAATATATTAAATTATTACGAGTACTTTTTTAGTTATTGTGGATTCACCCAGTGCAACAAAGTAAGTAATATCAACAACCGACAGTTGGATTTAGTGTTGAGTGCATTGAGTGAAGGAAGTTTGGTAAGTGTGTGTGAAGCGTCCGAGCCGCTGGTGCCGGTGGACGCGTACCACCCGCCGCTGCTGGTGTCGGCGTGGCCGCGCGGCCCGCCCGCTGCCGCTCCTTACTCAGACGCAGATGTGAGTACGACTACTTCCTTAGAGTGGAATTTTAATAAAGCCGATTTTGTTTTACTTTATTCTAAAATAGCACAAGTAGACTGGACGGATTTTTATAACTTAGGATTAGATATGAGTTTGAAGTATTTCTATAATGTTTTAAATTCAATTTTCGATTCCTGTGTGCCGTTAAAGAAGAAAAATAAAGTATGTTCGAAATACATTTATCCTGAGTGGTACACAAAAGAAATAATTCGAGACATTAAAATTAAAGCAGCGCATCATAAACGTTTTAAGGCTAGTAAATCGCAAAAAGATTATGAAATATTCAGTAGGTATAGATCTAAGGTAAAATGTTCGATTGAAATGGCGTTAAACAGTTATCGTCGGCGAGTTGAAGCGAATTTAATAGAAGATCCTAAATCCTTTTGGAAGTTTATTAACAATAGTCGGGTAATTAAAAAATCTAAACCTATGGTTGACGCCGATGGCAAGGTAATGACAGCACAGCAGAGCGTGAATGCATTTTCTGAATATTTTAGGTCGGTTTATATTCAGCAAAAACCAAAGTTAGATGTAAACTTAGCGATAACACAAGCAAATTGTTTAAACGGAGCAGTAAGAGTGCACATTGGGGAATTACAGCTTTGTGAAGTGCTGCAGGCGCTAAGTCAACTTAAGCCAAAGACATCTTCAGGTCCAGACCAGATACCGCCATATATATTGAAGGACTGCCGCCTGGTGTTGGCAAAACCCCTTCTCCATATATACAACTTATGCCTTAAAACAGCTGTTTTCCCAAACTGTTGGAAGATAAGTCGCGTCGTTCCAGTGCCCAAAGGGGGACGTGGTAACAGTGTGGATGAGTATAGGCCTGTTGCAATATTGCCCTCGCCAGCGAAGGTTTTCGAGTCTGTGGTGCAAAAAAGCATATTTACACAGGTGCGATCTCACTTGTCAGACGCTCAACATGGCTTTAGACCCCAACGTAACACTGCTAGCAATCTACTAAGCTATATGGCGGATATTATACCCGTAGTCGACGGTGGCGGACAAGTCGATGCGGCCTACTTTGACTTCAAAAAAGCATTCGACCTGGTCGACAATGATGTGCTGATAAAAAAGTTAGCAGAATTTGGATTCACTCCGCATCTGTTAAACTTTATGGCTAATTATATGACGGATAGGCAGCAATACGTAAATTATGCTGGACATGCATCAAATCCGTATTTTACCAGATCTGGTGTAGTTCAGGGCAGCAATTTGGGCCCCTTGGAGTTTATTTTGATGATAAATGATCTTCCAAAGGTAGTTCATTATGCAAAGTGCTTGCTTTTCGCTGATGATCTAAAACTATCAATGGTAATAAAAGATATAAGTGATTGTGAGAAACTACAGAGCGATATTGATAGAGTTGTAGACTGGAGTAAAAATAATTTATTACAGTTCAACACCGCAAAATGCATGATAATTACTTTCTCTAAAAGTACTCAAAACCAAACAAAATATAATTACCACGTTGACGGGGCACAGATTTCGAGGGTAACTGAAGTTAAAGATCTTGGCGTTAATCTCAGTGCTGACTTGAGTTATAGTAAGCATATAACTAATATTTGTAAGAAAGCTTTTAAGAACTTAGGGTTTATATTGCGGATGTCTCGAAATTTTTCGAATATTAGAGCTATTATTAATTTATACAATACTCTAGTAAGAAGCCAGTTGGAGTATAATTCCTTTATTTGGGGCCCGCATGAAATTAAATATAATCTTATGCTAGAGCGCATACAAAATAAATTCACTCGTTTCCTTTACATGAGATTATACGGGGTTTATCCTTTCTATCCGCTTATGTATCCGACTTTATTCGTTTTGGGCATGGTGGGATATAACGAGCTGAGGGTTAGAAGGGACCTGGCGTTAATCTCGTACCTGTTCAGGATTTTTAGAGGTAAGATACATAACGCGGATATTCTGGGTAAAATGTATTTGTATGTACCAGATGGATATGTGGGGCGCCGGCGCCGGCCTCCGCTGCTGCTGGTGCCGTCCGCTCGCACCAACTTGCTAGGTCAGGCACCTATGACGCGTGCACTTCGTTCACTCAATGAAATAGCAATTAAAACGGATATATTTTGTTGCACTTGGGATGAATTCACGCGAGTAGCTTTATTTGTAATATGCTATAAAAAGTGATAATGTCTTTATTTGTATGTTAAATATTTATAATTTCAATGTAACCAATTAAATGTAAAACCACTATCGTATTGGGAAACTGTAATGTTAGTGTGTGTTTTTTGAATAAATAAATAAATAAATAAATAAATAAACTATTTATTTATTGCACGCCTCATAAGCGAAGCGTTGAGGTGGGTACTACTGTCACTTCGCGCAAAACATCTGATTTTTCAAACTTAAAATGTCTTTATGTATCATACATTGCACTTGTAAGATAATAAATACACACACATATTAAGAAAAAAACACTATTTTTAACATTCATGATATTTTTGATGTCATTTTTGTTATTTAAACTAGTTAAAAAACAGTTTAAAAAAGTTCTGTCTTGGACGTCCGTGTGTCTGTATGTGCGGAGGATTTTCTTGTTAACACGATAGCGACCGAAATACTTTACTAATCGAGTCTTTTTTTAGGGTTCCGTAGCCAAAATGGCAAAAACGGAACCCTTATAGTTTCGTCATGTCCGTCTGTCCGTCTGTCCGTCTGTCCGTCTGTCACAGCCGATTTACTCGGAAACTATAAGTACTACAGTGATGAAATTTGATGGGAATATGTGTTGTATGAACCGCTACAAAAATATGACACTAAATAGTAAAAAAAAGAATTGGGGGTGGGGCCCCCCATACATGTAACTGAGGGATGAAATTTTTTTTTTCGATGTACATACCCGTGTGGGGTATCAATGGAAAGGTCTTTTAAAATGATATAAAGTTTTCTAAAAAACATTTTTCTTAAAGTGAACGGTTTTTGAGATATCAGCTCTCAAAGTCGTAAAAAGTATGTCCCCCCCCCTCTATTTTTATAACTACGGGGTATAAAATTCTAAAAAAAATAGAGGTGATGCATGCTAATTAACTCTTTCAACGATTTTTGGTTTGATCAAAGTATCTCTTATAGTTTTTGAGATAGGTTGATTTAACTGTAATTTATTATATTTGCTGCTACGGAACCCTTTGTGCGCGAGCCCGACTCGCACTTGGCCGGTTTTTTTCTCTTACGCTTGAGTATGCTCAGGAATAGAACCCTTTCATTTTTCAGGGTCTGATTCGATGTGGTTTAATTGTTATTAAATAAACAAAAATAATAAATAATAAATAATTATTAAAAAAAAATTATGAGGCGTGCACTTTTGGATTTTCCAAACTTTTTTCGTTTATTTCTATCTGAATAACCTATCAAAAGTAACATTCAATTGTGTAAATTTTATTTATTACGGATTCAACATCAAACAACTCTACGGTAAGTATCAAGGTGCGTATTAACTATAGAGCTATTATTTATTACCTTACCTATATGTTATAGCTAATTACTGCTGGGCGCTGCAGCTGGCTGCGATTTCGTCCATGTATCTACTGAAAGGTTTCATGACATAATATGAGCACAGGGGAATAAAATAAAAAGACCAGTATGTACATCCAAAAATATTTATTTCAATGATTACAAATTATCCTTAATCTAATTTTGAAAATCTAACACTGAATTAGATTCCTTACAATATTATTCAAATTAATAACAAAATAACGTATTTTACGACAAATTAATATTGAACTAATTATGTAGTTAAAACACGAAAGCGCATTACCTTATTATACCAGCTGCATTAACCAAAAATTTTATATGATAATAAGTATAATATTTTCAACTGATATCAAAATGTACGAAAAATAGTACTTAATAAGTAATTGAACTGAGAACATAATTTAATATTCACACAAAGCTGTATTGTTTCGATATACGTTGTTTTTATTGTAAACTGCATTACATATTTTGATAAAAAAATACTGTAAAACAACAGATGATGAAATTTTCAAAATGAAAAAAAAAAATACAAATTTGCCGCGCAATCGACATTTGACAGCTCTACGACTGAATGAGGCGGTTAAAAAAGTTTGTATAATATTAATAGAAATAATTATCGAGATTTAAATTGCTCTACACAAGATTTATTTTGTTTGTTTTATTACTATACTTCTTAAAGACACAATTAACTCGTACTCGTAATACGATACCTTGGAGTTGGAGCGAAAATATTGTTTGTAATAATTTGGCTAGGAAAATACAACAAATCAAAAACACTATTTACTATGGAAAAAAAACCAGGAAGGTGAAAAACATATATTTACGATTTCGATGCACTCGACTTTTAGTAAAATAATAGGTAGGTAAAAATATTATTATGGTTTTGATCACAGACATATCTGTGGTTTTGATTTTAGCTACTAGTATCAGAAAGCTGCGTGTTCAATGCACGTCGGGGTCACACAACTGTGGAGGATACAGTAGACAATATACCTAATGAAGTTTTTCATCTTTTTATTTTACTGCAAATACAAAATAAAAATTAAACAATGGTAATGTAAATTCTAAACAAACTACTACCAAAATACAATTAGAACAAAAATCATTTGACTGGTTGATTTCACCCAGAGGCCAGAGGCGGCTCGTGACAAAATTGTATGGGTGTTCACTTGAAATAAAACAACGAAAATACAATAGCGTAGCGGGATAATTTATTACAAAAAAAAATGAGCACCACATTTTATAAATGTCTATAACACTAAAAATTACAAAGTACAGGCTATTTCAAAACGAATTCAATGATTATCAATAATTAGTAAATCACCGAATTTGCATTCGCGAGCGTACCTACGCGTAGGTATCCATAGTGTTTGTTTATACTAAAGGAATGGCAACGTCGCAATTGCTGCTGTCATGCGATGCGGCAACGTTGCGTGAGACTCAAAACGCTACCTGCTACGGTATGAACGATTGTTATAAAAATAAAAGTTATACATATTTGTTGGCGTAAACTATTTTATTCATCATTAATTTTGGAAAATAAATAATGTCAAAATTGATTACAATAAAACGCAGTTTTATTTTATTACATTACAGGTAAATTAGCTTGGAGAAATTTTTGCGTTTGTAGTAGTGTATGGTCAGCAAATAAAAAAAAACAACATTTTATTTTTAGTTTTTATTCAAGTATATAATATTAGTATTATTAATATTTTATTAGTTCCAAACATTACAAGCAGTGCCGATTTTTACTTCAGTGAAGACGTGTATGAATTAGGTGTTCTCCGGCCAAAAATGTAAACCACGGTAAAAGTGAAACTGTTCGAACGGTTCCGAACACTGCTTTGTGTAGCGCATGTCGCGTGACGGTCGGCTGCCGAGTAGGTATACCTACTCGGCAGCCGCGATACACGCGACATGCGCTACACAGACCAAAAAGTTTGAGACGATGTAATAAAAGTTTCACTTTAATAACAAACAATAACAACAATAACAAACAATAACAACAATCAACAAATACAAAATTTAACAATTAAACTACGTAATAATTATAATTTTCGAATGAAATGTGTGCTTTATGTTCTAACGGTACCAAGCGACTGACGCCGGACTGCACGAGGCACCTGCGGACAGCGTAAACTGGTTTATTCTGGTTTTGTGCGTGTTTCCACTTTCCACTATCAAGTGACGATTTATTTATTTGTTTTGTTTCGTAATTATTATGGTCAAATATTAATTACGAAACAAATTATTATGAACAAGATATTTTATTGTTTCACGGTATTCGCCTTGTCATTGGCTCAAGGACGTAAAATTGAATGATATATTATTTTTTTTATAAAGTCAAAACCATTTTCTTTAAAACATAAATCAGAGTATTGCTAGGGATAAGTATAAAATTAAATAGTAATGTTAGGATATCGAAACATTTTTGTATAGGCTAGAACGATATAATGGAAACGCGCTCTAAGATCTGAGTAATATACACACCACTACATATGCAAAAATTTCTCGAGACTAATTTCACTGTACACTATTGTTTTTTTTTATCAAAACATGTATGTATTTGAGTAGTTAGCAGCATATAATATTCTGAATTTCTGATCCATGCCTATTCACTCAAAACTAATAACACTAATGATTTGTAACAGTAAATTATTTCAATAGGTATTTGAACATTTCATAACCAACAAGTAAGAATAATTCGTATACAAGATACAATAACAAATCTAATACACTATTTATTATTTTATTATATTTCATTATGTGAAAATAACCAGGAAGGTGAAAAACATATTTACGAAAACAAAGTAACATATGGTTTTGCTATTAGCTATCAGGAAAAAAAATCGTATTGGAACAAAAGAAGGATTGTAACTGAATTAGGTAATTAGGTATGTTTGTTTCTGGGTGCACCGTTTTCGACGACGCGACGGCCGACGCGTGACGTAAACAGAGTAGGTACCTACTTTGCTAAAACAAACTAAGTAATAAAATTGTGTGTCTGTCTGAAAATTCGCTAAAGCATATTTTACCAATGTTTGCAAGTTTGTGATTACTTTGATAGTTTATCGATTTATAATAATTGTATACTTATATCATTGTTTAAAAATATTCAAACACAATATGATATAGGTACTGATTTATCACTGGTTTCAGTGATGAACTGATGAGTCAATGTTAGCCACAATACTAATCACTTTCGTCATACATGTGTATGAACTATGATTGATGTGATTTGCAATGTGGTGAAATTTCATAAAAATCACGGGCCAATTTTTTGTTTTGAATCCCACCGAAAATACATATACATATTACTAATTGCGTTATTAGAATAATTAATTACTATACCCACGATCAATTATTACAATTTACAATATAGTCTCAAATGCATACTAGAGAAATATTGCAACTTGAATCAAAAAATGCATAGCATACAAAAATAAATTCACAACACAAGAAATTCCGCGCGCAAATCATAGCGCGTGTCAATGAAATCAAGAATGTAATTTTATATCAAGCCGACGACGACGCCGAACTAAAGTACCTACAGTACCATTTACCTTCAGTGTACAATACAGTTTACAGACCTACGAGTCCTACGACGGACGAACAATAATGAGTAATAAATTGTTTACAAAAAAAAACATAGTTTCTAAGGTCATTAGTTTTATTTTATTTTATTGTTATTTTCTTTGAACGATTGGAAATGAAATTACTCAATTATTACACATAGAACTTTGATTTATTAGAATTATGCGAATTATGTATAAGATAACGAACGCGAATGCACGACATCTAGCGCGTCAATGTCTAAACATCGCCATTCGTTCAGACATTGACGCGCTAGATGTCGTGCTTTATGTCGTGTTTCGCTTGGCAAAAGTCACGCACACTACTGTAGAAGTGTCAAATTTTGCCGGTATTTCACTGTTGTTTTTCTAAGTAAATAATGTAAGTTATTGATTAAAAAGGTCGAACGCGGACACATTTCATTGTAGAGAAGTGATAAAATGATTAGTTTTAAAGAAATAGTGTCTGTGTTAAGTGTTTAGTCGTCATCAAAAATGTATGGAGGGACGGTCGGAACATCCACCTTAAACAAGAATTATTTCATATAGGTTTTCTATTCAAGAACTGCTCTTACCAATTCAAGATCCTTGGCATCTTGTGGATGTGGATAACCTGAGCATGATGGTTGATCAGTAGTATTTGATATGTCAATTAAGGCAAATTGAGATGGATGGTCTGCCTGAAAGAGATAAAAATGTTACTTATAACATTGGATATGGTCCCAAGTAATAATAAATAGATTGCTACAGAAACATGGACTCAATGTTTGGTAAATTGTAAAACTTTTAGTATTTTTTTTATTAAAAGCATTTATTGAACAAACATAGTGTATTATACTTATGGATAGTGTAGCTTTCCAACAACGAAAGAATTAAAAAAATTGGACCAGTACAACAGTAGGACAACTAAAAAAATAACTCAGTAGGTTTTAAGTACCAGTCATCACACCACTTGTCTCATGACACTCTAGGTCTCTAGAGCATATCAGTCAAAAAAGATATTGTGAAGCTTAAGTAAATGAATCCTTAGACACTATCGGAAATTTAAGAACAATTATAATCTTTTTTCCATTAAAATAATATCCTGGTTTTATTATATCGTAATATTGTCTTAATTCTAACTCTAAAATTCTATCCTTACCATATATAGTATTTAATTTTATTAATATATCCTTTAACACATTTGAACTTAACATAGAATGATGTGTTGAGGACGTACGAATGAAAGCTAATGTATTTTCAATTCTAACCAATTCTTGCAATATATCATCTACATTTTCTGTCATTATGCTAAGGATTTGGGCAAATTTAGCATATTTTATCAAACGGGATATTTGTATCCTGGAATCAGATAAATTTAAAGTCAATAACGTTCAAGATAGAATTCGAGGACAACCACTGAAAATAAGTAATATCGACTTAAATGAAATACACTTCAACCACAGCCCTGAAAATCATGTAAAGTTGAATTCAATAAATTTGGAAGATCTGCATAAGATTCATACTAAGGTACTGATGCAAGCACCGATTGAACTAGAAAAGAATACATCGACGATATACCATACCACTGTCCCAATTTATACATTCCTTTTGGGCACTTTGCTACTTTTCGCAACTTACAAAGTAATCCGTTATAAGAACGTTACGTGCTGGAAGAATCAAGACGACCCTAATACAAAGACGGAAGATCAAGACAGTCAAAATTGTACCGAATCTTCGCCAGGACCACAGTTTCCAGCAACATTTTATCACACCGTGCTCAAATAGTTGCTGGTCTTCGGGGGGAGGAGTTACGCCAACGGATCCCCAAGACATTGCTGCGTCGACGTTTCTCACGGGAACGTATTGTACGGACGTAGCAGCTAGGCTATTCTGTAAAAAACGCGCCCGAACTCGCATCTCACCTGAGTGAGTCGACTCACTTCACTTTCGAACGTTCGAGTTTTTGGTTTCGCATTCTGTAAACATCCGCTCGGCAGAGGCGAAGCGAAGTGAGTCTCACTTCGAAACTCACTTGCCTAGTGAAGGGATCTTATAGATTTGAATTTATCGACATTGTTATTATCTTTAAAATGCGGCAATTTAACACATTTTGAAGACATAATAACACTTTAGTATTGTACCGTGGGTGGAATTAAACTAAAATTGCAATTTTACACTGATAAATTCTTTAAAATCAAAATAATTCTAGCGTCACTGAAAAAAAAGGACGCTTGTCTGTGGTTCGTTTGACTTATGTTTATTTCTCAAGTGGTTTTTTGTACCTAATTTTAAAGTGTTTCGTGTTGCATTCTTTCTAAAAGTTATGTTGGAGTTTTGGCTGCATATTACATTCGATGTCCCCGAATTTCATTATTTTGTGTTGTTTAATCGATAGCTGGTAGTGGATTTTCTTAACAAACTGCTTTTCTTTTCCATCAAAAATGCGTAGTTTTTGTGAAAATCGAAATTGAAAATGATATTTTTTAAGGTTATTTTTGTACTAAAAACGCAACTTAAAGTAAAATCTTAAGCCATTATAGTATCAAAATGTCTAATTATCACACTCACACGCATTATTTTTAAATATATTTACGTACCTATTACTTTATTTACATATTACAATTTATTTTGTCAAAATAGTATTTTAACAATTTAGTATAGCCAAAAATCGTTCCATATTTTGTATTCACAACAAGCCACAGATAACACAGATTAGTTAATATGACGCAGATCACAGATTAGCAATACAAATATACTAGCTTATCATAGAGTATAAATGATACATTTTAATTTTTAATGTTTTTTTTATAGCTCACTTGCTTCAGTTTTAAAAATCGATTAACTTTTACTTTTAGTATTCAAATAGGTAGCAAGGAGCGAAGCGACGAGCGTGTTAGGTTAACTGTTGAACTGCCGCACGAGCCGAGCGAGCGAAGCGAGCGTGCCGCGGCAGCGGCCGGCGAGTGCCAGAAGCGACTTTAGGGCGATTCCCACTCAAACAAAAAAAAACTACGTAGGTTTAAACAACCTGTTTGTATTTTATTTATGTATCGTAAAATTTTTGTTATTATCAAATGCTATCTAAATTAAAATTACGAAGTGTCTAGTCGTCCGCTAAACGGATGAATAAAATAAATTAGTCGTCCGATTACCGGATGAATAAAATAATTTAATCGTCCGATTATTCGGATTACTAGATAACCTTTTAACACTAAAGCTAGTTGGGTTGGACTAAAGCAAAGGGGGCTCAGGACTTAGAAAATTTTTGATGGAGTTGGTGTCATTATAACACCTATTTATTATTGTTTTATCTTAAAGATTACGCTAATATAAGCATGTTTTATAGGAACAACTTTTCTCTAAAATCAAAAATGGCCGAGATATTCGCCCTCAATTCGTTAGGTTAGGTTTAGGTTAGGTTAGGTTAGGTTTCTTAAAAAAAAACTACACAGAAATAGGAGCCCCGCGAAGCGGGGCTCCGTCGACGCGCAAAAAAAATCAAGTTTAGGTTAGGTTAGCCGTTAGGTTAGGTTAGGTTAGGTTTCTTAAAAAAAAAACTACACAGAAACAGGAGCCCCGCGAAGCGGGGCTCCGTCGACGCGCAAAAAAAATCAAGTTTAGGTTAGGTTAGGTTAGGTTTCTTAAAAAAAAAACTACACAGAAATAGGAGCCCCGCGAAGCGGGGCTCCGTCGACGCGCAAAAAAAATCAAATACCTACGTGTGCCCTCCTCCCCCCTCTCCTCCCCCCACAAAAAACCTATAATACGTGCGGCAGTTCTCTAAAGAATTATTATTTTATTCATCCGGTAATCGGACAACTAATTTATTTTATTCATCCGTTTAGCGGACGACTAGCGCTGTCCTTAAAATTATTTTTGACAAATTCATTTTAAAAATCACTTTCGAATTATATTTATTATCTACAATTGTGAACGCGTCATATAACATTTATTATCTATAATGGCATGTCGTAAATACGTGGTAAATACAAACTTACATTTTCCAGGTAATATAATTTAAGAAATTGTTATAAATAAATTAATAATACGGCATTATATTTAAAAATATTGCCTGTGTGCGAGATTACTAGAAGTTTTAATACGACAATGGTATAAAAGTGTCGTTTTTAGTACAAAAATAACCTTAAAAAAAATAATTTTCATTTTCGATTTTCACAAAAACTACGCATTTTTGTTGGAAAAGAAAAGCAGTTTGTTAAGAAAATCCACTACCAGCTATCGATTAAACAGCACAAAATAATGAAATTCGGGGACATCGAATCAAATATTTAACCGGAGTTTTAGTTAATGTTTCAGTTTGGCTTTATTAAGTTGTTGTGTAATTGGTGTTAAACGTGTTGCATAAATTATTTAAAGGAGAAAACTGCAAAAATAACAACTATGAGGTGAGTAATGTGATTCTTGTATTTAACTAAAATATTATCTTATACTACAAGCTTATTGAAATATTTAACTTAAAATCTTAAACATTGTAGCTCCTCGGAAAGGTCGTCTCATCCCTCCCGTGCCCAAGTAGAGTATCTAGTCGACTATCTTAGCAAACATCCTAGCTTAGCCAAGGGTTTTTCAAAAGTCCCGAGCGCTAGAGACGAAGCTAGAAAAACATGGGAGGAGTTGACTATCAAATTAAATAGCTTGGGAGGCTGCACTAAAACATGGAAACAGTGGACAAAGGTAGGCAATAGGCATATAGAAAACTATTCATCTTATACCGTGTAGGTATCTGGCTTACCTATGTATTATTAATAAACTTTTAATTTTGCTTTAGTATTGGTCTGACAAAAAGAGTGCCGTGAAGAAAAAAGCTGCCCTAAGATACCGGGCACGCAATAAGACTGGTGGTGGATGTGAATCGGTGGTGGAGCTTTCAGAGGTGGAGGAGAAAATACTCACATTAATGGGCGGGGAAGGTTTTGCAATTGGTGATAGGCATTTGGAAATTAATCCATTTGAAGTAAGCTATTGTTATCGATTTTGTTGATCCGATACATGTATGTATGTAAAATATAATTATTCAATGTCATGTTCTTTTTTTAGGAAATCCCCGTCCTTACTGATGCCAACGAAAGCCCCACATTGCCGACTTCATCTATGATAAATGAAACCACAACTATTGTAAGTAAATACCTAGTGTATTAATAAAATATTACTTAATAATAAACAACTTATTAGTAAATGTTTCTTATATTGTTCTAGGAATACCAAGTCTTGGATGAGACTGCTATAAATACGGAAAATGTTAGTATGGCAGATACTGAGGTATATATTAATAAGATATTATGAAAATGGTACTTTTTTATTGATTCCAGTATTTGAAATACTATGTTTTTTTTTTCAGAGACCTCAACTAATTCAGCAATATGTTAACTGTATCCCGAATCCCGAACCTTCCCCTGCTCATACACCACCGAGAGCGGAGGTAACGAGCCCTCTGCAAGCAGTTACCCCCTCTGGCTCAGGCAACTTTCCTGCTCGACGTCAATTGAACGTCGCGGGTCCATCACCACGTCGTACTACAAGTAATTATGAGATTTATGAATTGATTTACAATATTTATAATCCATACTAATATTATAAATGCGAAAGTAACTCTGTCTGTCTGTCTGTTACTCAATCACGCCTTAACTACTGAACCAATTTGCATGAAATTTGGTATAGAGATATTTTGATACCCGAGAAAGGACATAGGATAGGTTTTATCCCGGAAATCTTACGGGAACGGGTTTTTCTTTGAAAACGCGGGCGAAGCCGCGGGCGGAAAGCTAGTCAACAATAAAAATTTGGAAATACATACAAATAAAACTAAATAATACTTGATAATGAATTAAGGAAATAATAATAACATCAGAAGACTTGTCAAAAATGCGTCACCGCGACCGGTGGAAATAATAATAAATTAATATTTATTTTACGTTTCAGGGTCATCGAGTCGTCCACAACAACGGCAAAGAAGACGATCACCTCCATCACAAAGGCGGCAATCTCAATTAACAACCTTTACTGAAAGGTTTCTTAGCTTGGAAGAGCAACGGATTGAGATTGACCGTCGCTACTGTGAGTTACAGGAGGTGATGGTCAACTCACAAAGGGAGACCAACAGAATGACAGCAGAGGGCCTGATTGCCGTCGGGGAAGGTCTTAAATTATTAGCTGAAAATTTAAAAAAATAAAATACTTTTATACTTAAATACATTTATTAGTTCTTAACTTATTTTAGTAGTAAAAAATTATCTGTGGTTTTACTTATAGTTTCTTAATTTACTAACATTAGTTTATAAGCCCTAATTGAGTTACTAACACCTATGAATATAATTTTCCGGAATAAATAATTTGCATTGATTTTTGATTGAATTAATTACAATTACCGCGTGTTCCTTGCCCTCCATAATTCATTTATCAATCTTTGTCTACATAGCTGACCAAGTGCAGTTTCATTAGGTACATCCTCATTTGAAGCTACACTTTGTCTGGTCCTATGAAAACCAGCCTCAACCTCTAGCTCTGAATTGAATATGGCTGGAGCTGGCAGGCCGGCACGATTACAAATATTGTGAAGCACGCAACATGCTATTACAATCTTCGAAACCGTGTCGGGGTCATAATGTAGGACTCTATGTGCTAATAGGCATCTAAATCTGGCTTTAAGGACCCCAATTGTTCTTTCTACGGTGTTTCTTGCAGTAGCATGCAGCTAGTTATAGTGATGTTCTGGTGTTCCCTCGTCTGCATTTGGAACTGGCACCATTAGGTACTGACGCTGCGGATACCCAGAATCACCTGTAACAATGAATATTGTTAAAAAATAAAATGTTTTGTCATCAACAATTATATTTTTATTAGGAGTTAGGAGTTTTCAATGATTTCGCCTGCTCTCCAATTTTTATGAATTCCGTGAACTTCGGTAATAAAGCCTAAATTACTCAGAAATAAAGTAGTTTTTTTAATGATGAAAGAATTTTTGAAGGAATTAATCCAGTAGTTTTTGAGTTAAATATTTACAAACAAACAAAGATTCGTCTTTATAATTAATTAGCTAAGAGGTAACTCACCTAACAAGTACACAGATTCGCCTGTTTGTACTAATTGTTCGAGGTGGTCCCGAATGATGCAATTATTAAAAATAAGGCTGTCGTGAGTCGCTCCGCCATATGTTGCATCTACATGTATTATGTTCAAATCTGCATCTGTGAACTGCAAAAAGAATTATTTTACAACTATTTTTATGTGGCTGTTCTAATGAATGTTAAAAAAAATATAGGTACTAGCAGCGTCTTGTGATTTATACTGCTTCGTTAATGATCCTATGGAATTGGTCCAAATTTCATTAAATCGATTTTCTGTGGTTCAAGTGCGAAAGCGTATACAGACATTATTATATCAGGCTTACCATTTGTACATTTCTTGCATGATATCCTTTGCGACAGTAGTATCGTTCTTCATGGCAAGTTGGTCTCACCATTGTCACAAAAGTCCCATCTACACATCCTATTACCCCAGGAATACTGAATTTCTCATAGAATCTGCAATAAGAAATAAAAAAATCATTAAATATTTTTCATTAACATGATAGGTTTATTTAGGTAGGTACACAAACCTTGTTTTGAGTCTCAGTCTTTCTTCAGAATTTTGGGGAAATCTTATGTATTTTTTTACTATACTTGGATGGCTTAGGGCTTCTATGACCTCGTGGATACTACGAGATGCTGATGGCTGCGACAC
Source organism: Colias philodice (assembly GCF_061535455.1). Classification (NCBI taxonomy): domain Eukaryota; kingdom Metazoa; phylum Arthropoda; class Insecta; order Lepidoptera; family Pieridae; genus Colias; species Colias philodice. Next base: position 2,381,872 of record NC_143117.1, on the reverse strand, counting down.
AAACGAATTTATGTGTTTTCCACATATCCTTTGATAGCTCCCAGTCGCAAAGAAAGAAAGTGCACATAACAACTGAAAAAAATTAATGAAATTTCTTGAAACTATCAAAATAAAAGGTACTTAATCTGATAAGGAAACCATCCATAATTAAAGTCGGTTAATAACTCAAAACGTTTTTAAAGAAACCGTAAGGGAGAGAAACTTTGGACTTTAACATAGGGTACCTACCACTTGAAAGGGTGACATCATAAAAAATAATCGGGGATTAGATGACGTTATCGTTAGTGGTTCTATGTTCTATGCGAGGAAGTTATGTTACCTACCTACATAATGGAATGTTTTACAGAGTTATGGGAAAGTTATCCCAATATTCACACGGGATCGGGACTTCCGCAGATGAAATCACGGGACCGATGACTATTGTAACAGTAACTTTTCATGACATTATGAATACACATATAAAGCACTTAGATACATACCTTGACTCTAGCAGTTAATCCTCTTCGTCGACGTTGAGGTTTTTTAACTAAAACTTTAATGTCTTCCATCACTTGAGAAACTAGTTCTTCCGATAAACGGTAGCATTCAACAAAATTTTTATTTCGATTAATAATTTGCATTTCCCGAATGCTGGTACTTTGCCGGCGACTTTCTATTATATCCACAGCATTAGCTTCTCGTATTATAGCACTTAATATAAAATAACGCGCCATTTTAGTAAAAAAATATATAAAATTTGTATCAAATTTGTTCCACAACCACTAACTCACTCACGAACTCGGCACCTAATAGGCGAGTGAATTGCTGACAGGTGAATTCGTATTTGTAAATACTCGAACTCGACGTTCGAGGTGTAAAATTACCTTACAGAATGCCGAATTCATACTATAAACGTCAAAATCACAGACATGTATATTTAAGTAGACAACGCAAGTACCGCGATCTGTATGAAAACCAAGCGTGTCATATTTTTTGTACTGACCTTGACGCGTTATGACGTCACGAGCGCTTTTTAGTGATGTTAATTTCATTTTACGCTAAATCGATTAGGCCGCCACTCGCGCGGCGATTCTAGTATCGTCCTATCCCATCGAAGTAAATCGAAAGAAATCAGATCAAACTAGATCTATGTCTAAGAGGTAGTCAAATAAATGAATCGTAATCGATTACTAAATCGATTCAAGACAGAAAAATGATAATTACCATAGACAGAGGGATGATAAAATAAAGTTATAAACCTTTTAATATTCTAACAAGTAAACTAATGTGTTTTAGCTTTTTCTTACATATGCCCATTGAGTTACCATGTACTACGTACTAGAGAGGCCATCGAAAGAAAGTAATGAAACTGTCAATCAATCAATCTTTATGTCCCGTTGCATCGATCCATTTTCCTTTTATGTTCGGGTTACTTGGAAAACTGAAAAAACAAACATAGTCTAAGCAATAAGGAGTTTTCTTAAAAAACTCCCAAGATGACACTTTATAACTAATGGCGTCCATGTCATAATATTTATTTTTAGTACCTTTGTATTAAAATACTTAAAAGTTCTAGGTCAAGTCGTATTAAATGACAAAAAAAATCTATGCCTTTTTTTCTGAAAAATTGCTCCTTCAAATTATCATTTTTCTGTTCGATTATAAAATCGATTAGAATCGAGAACTGTTGCATCAAATGAACATCACTAACCACAAAATTGGACAGAAAAATGAGAACAGAAAAATGAGAAGACGCTATTCATTGCTTGTTATCATACGACGCGATCTTTACCGTGCCAAGTAAAAGCCGCAATGTATTCCGAATCATTTCGTATGATTTGGTATCCGTGTTTGTCACGATCGTTTTCCACAGATATTCTTTATTTGATTTTAAAATAAATAGTGCATATTCTGATTAGAAAATTACTTACCGGTGGAAGGAAACATCTATGCTAACTCGGCCACTCACAGCTGTGGAGTTTCTACAGTTTATAACGGCGCAATTCGGCATTTTACTTTATTCAGCTTCACGTCTTTCCTTGGCGAACTGCAAGCGCGGACTGAGTGTAGGCCAGCGTCAAGTAAGTTTCATAAACTTAGTTTGGACACGGGAAGTACATACACTCGCTTAGTCTATCTTGATACATGTCTGTGGTCAAAATACTCACTTAGCACAGTTCGCCTCGTCGCCGCTCTCGACGATGTGGCGCCACTAGTACTGTCGAGTTTTACAGAATACGAAATCGAAAACTCACCGCGGATTCCGCGTTCGAGTTTTTATAATAACCTTACAGAATAGCACTGCAGATTCCATTGGCGCAACGTAATTTTAAGTTTTCATTTTATATTCAATTAGCTTTATAGTTATTAATTGTTAAGACTTGCATCGAGCAAGACGTATTGTAATAAGTTTATATTAAAGTATTTCTAAGTGAATTCGTAGTTTTTTTTGGGGCCTCCGGCTGTCTGAAACATAATTTGTGTAATTGTTTATTTATTCTGAATCTTTAAGTTTATTGATTTTTATCCTTTACATAAGCTGTATTTAATAAAAAATGTTTAAAACTCGAATTTTCGAAATTTTTGATTTATAAGTTCTATGTAACGTTTTATAATTAAGTTATGGTATAATTAAATGTAGATTTCACTTTTGTACAGCTTAGACATTTTTCTGTATGGATACAGTGCCTTTCGATTTGAAGTTGGATAACATTTCATTTTATAGGTACTATTATAAAATTAAGAGCATGAAAGAAAAAAAAAAGCATTTCTTCATAATGCTATTGTTACCACAAAAAATATTTTCTTAATCGCAAATTTTAAGAGAAAATAAATTAAAATTAAAATTGATGTGGCGACGTTATACATACAGACGTTAGAACAAAGTCCACCATAAGAATGACGTCATTTAGGAATAAGACGATTTTTAAACATTAATAAAAACCTAAATATTTTCAAAAAGTAAAAATTACTGTTAGTTTTTATCTAGTTTTAATTAAAATAAAAATAAAAACAAGTAGCAAAAAATTTTGAAATGTTGTAATTTTGGAGCACCCTGTAAAGTCTGTATTTGTATGAACATAAGTGGAGATCGCGTCCACTTATTTTCATGCGTAAACGATGATATTCATACTCAACAGGTAACTTGGATTAACAAATAGGATAGGTTATATCCCGTAAATCCCACGGGAACGGGAACTATTTATTTATTGCACGCCTCATAAGCGAAGCGTTGAGGTGGGTACTACTGTCACTTCGCGCAAAACATCTGATTTTTCAAACTTAAAATGTCTTTATGTATCATACATTGCACTTGTAAGATAATAAATACACACACATATTAAGAAAAAAACACTATTTTTAACATTCATGATATTTTTGATGTCATTTTTGTTATTTAAACTAGTTAAAAAACAGTTTAAAAAAGTTCTGTCTTGGACGTCCGTGTGTCTGTATGTGCGGAGGATTTTCTTGTTAACACGATAGCGACCGAAATACTTTACTAATCGAGTCTTTTTTTTTCTCTTACGCTTGAGTATGCTCAGGAATAGAACCCTTTCATTTTTCAGGGTCTGATTCGATGTGGTTTAATTGTTATTAAATAAACAAAAATAATAATTAATAAATAATTATTTAAAAAAAATTATGAGGCGTGCACTTTTGGATTTTCCAAACTTTTTTCGTTTATTTCTATCTGAATAACCTATCAAAAGTAACATTCAATTGTGTAAATTTTATTTATTACGGATTCAACATCAAACAACTCTACGGTAAGTATCAAGGTGCGTATTAACTATAGAGCTATTATTTATTACCTTACCTATATGTTATAGCTAATTACTGCTGGGCGCTGCAGCTGGCTGCGATTTCGTCCATGTATCTACTGAAAGGTTTCATGACATAATATGAGCACAGGGGAATAAAATAAAAAGACCAGTATGTACATCCAAAAATATTTATTTCAATGATTACAAATTATCCTTAATCTAATTTTGAAAATCTAACACTGAATTAGATTCCTTACAATATTATTCAAATTAATAACAAAATAACGTATTTTACGACAAATTAATATTGAACTAATTATGTAGTTAAAACACGAAAGCGCATTACCTTATTATACCAGCTGCATTAACCAAAAATTTTATATGATAATAAGTATAATATTTTCAACTGATATCAAAATGTACGAAAAATAGTACTTAATAAGTAATTGAACTGAGAACATAATTTAATATTCACACAAAGCTGTATTGTTTCGATATACGTTGTTTTTATTGTAAACTGCATTACATATTTTGATAAAAAAATACTGTAAAACAACAGATGATGAAATTTTCAAAATGAAAAAAAAAATACAAATTTGCCGCGCAATCGACATTTGACAGCTCTACGACTGAATGAGGCGGTTAAAAAAGTTTGTATAATATTAATAGAAATAATTATCGAGATTTAAATTGCTCTACACAAGATTTATTTTGTTTGTTTTATTACTATACTTCTTAAAGACACAATTAACTCGTACTCGTAATACGATACCTTGGAGTTGGAGCGAAAATATTGTTTGTAATAATTTGGCTAGGAAAATACAACAAATCAAAAACACTATTTACTATGGAAAAAAAACCAGGAAGGTGAAAAACATATATTTACGATTTCGATGCACTCGACTTTTAGTAAAATAATAGGTAGGTAAAAATATTATTATGGTTTTGATCACAGACATATCTGTGGTTTTGATTTTAGCTACTAGTATCAGAAAGCTGCGTGTTCAATGCACGTCGGGGTCACACAACTGTGGAGGATACAGTAGACAATATACCTAATGAAGTTTTTCATCTTTTTATTTTACTGCAAATACAAAATAAAAATTAAACAATGGTAATGTAAATTCTAAACAAACTACTACCAAAATACAATTAGAACAAAAATCATTTGACTGGTTGATTTCACCCAGAGGCCAGAGGCGGCTCGTGACAAAATTGTATGGGTGTTCACTTGAAATAAAACAACGAAAATACAATAGCGTAGCGGGATAATTTATTACAAAAAAAACCGGCCAAGTGCGAGTCGGGCTCGCGCACAAAGGGTTCCGTAGCAGCAAATATAATAAATTACAGTTAAATCAACCTATCTCAAAAACTATAAGAGATACTTTGATCAAACCAAAAATCGTTGAAAGAGTTAATTAGCATGCATCACCTCTATTTTTTTTAGAATTTTATACCCCGTAGTTATAAAAATAGAGGGGGGGGGACATACTTTTTACGACTTTGAGAGCTGATATCTCAAAAACCGTTCACTTTAAGAAAAATGTTTTTTAGAAAACTTTATATCATTTTAAAAGACCTTTCCATTGATACCCCACACGGGTATGTACATCGAAAAAAAAAATTTCATCCCTCAGTTACATGTATGGGGGGCCCCACCCCCAATTCTTTTTTTTACTATTTAGTGTCATATTTTTGTAGCGGTTCATACAACACATATTCCCATCAAATTTCATCACTGTAGTACTTATAGTTTCCGAGTAAATCGGCTGTGACAGACGGACAGACGGACAGACGGACAGACGGACATGACGAAACTATAAGGGTTCCGTTTTTGCCATTTTGGCTACGGAACCCTAAAAAATGAGCACCACATTTTATAAATGTCTATAACACTAAAAATTACAAAGTACAGGCTATTTCAAAACGAATTCAATGATTATCAATAATTAGTAAATCACCGAATTTGCATTCGCGAGCGTACCTACGCGTAGGTATCCATAGTGTTTGTTTATACTAAAGGAATGGCAACGTCGCAATTGCTGCTGTCATGCGATGCGGCAACGTTGCGTGAGACTCAAAACGCTACCTGCTACGGTATGAACGATTGTTATAAAAATAAAAGTTATACATATTTGTTGGCGTAAACTATTTTATTCATCATTAATTTTGGAAAATAAATAATGTCAAAATTGATTACAATAAAACGCAGTTTTATTTTATTACATTACAGGTAAATTAGCTTGGAGAAATTTTTGCGTTTGTAGTAGTGTATGGTCAGCAAATAAAAAAAAACAACATTTTATTTTTAGTTTTTATTCAAGTATATAATATTAGTATTATTAATATTTTATTAGTTCCAAACATTACAAGCAGTGCCGATTTTTACTTCAGTGAAGACGTGTATGAATTAGGTGTTCTCCGGCCAAAAATGTAAACCACGGTAAAAGTGAAACTGTTCGAACGGTTCCGAACACTGCTTTGTGTAGCGCATGTCGCGTGACGGTCGGCTGCCGAGTAGGTATACCTACTCGGCAGCCGCGATACACGCGACATGCGCTACACAGACCAAAAAGTTTGAGACGATGTAATAAAAGTTTCACTTTAATAACAAACAATAACAACAATAACAAACAATAACAACAATCAACAAATACAAAATTTAACAATTAAACTACGTAATAATTATAATTTTCGAATGAAATGTGTGCTTTATGTTCTAACGGTACCAAGCGACTGACGCCGGACTGCACGAGGCACCTGCGGACAGCGTAAACTGGTTTATTCTGGTTTTGTGCGTGTTTCCACTTTCCACTATCAAGTGACGATTTATTTATTTGTTTTGTTTCGTAATTATTATGGTCAAATATTAATTACGAAACAAATTATTATGAACAAGATATTTTATTGTTTCACGGTATTCGCCTTGTCATTGGCTCAAGGACGTAAAATTGAATGATATATTATTTTTTTTATAAAGTCAAAACCATTTTCTTTAAAACATAAATCAGAGTATTGCTAGGGATAAGTATAAAATTAAATAGTAATGTTAGGATATCGAAACATTTTTGTATAGGCTAGAACGATATAATGGAAACGCGCTCTAAGATCTGAGTAATATACACACCACTACATATGCAAAAATTTCTCGAGACTAATTTCACTGTACACTATTGTTTTTTTTTATCAAAACATGTATGTATTTGAGTAGTTAGCAGCATATAATATTCTGAATTTCTGATCCATGCCTATTCACTCAAAACTAATAACACTAATGATTTGTAACAGTAAATTATTTCAATAGGTATTTGAACATTTCATAACCAACAAGTAAGAATAATTCGTATACAAGATACAATAACAAATCTAATACACTATTTATTATTTTATTATATTTCATTATGTGAAAATAACCAGGAAGGTGAAAAACATATTTACGAAAACAAAGTAACATATGGTTTTGCTATTAGCTATCAGGAAAAAAAATCGTATTGGAACAAAAGAAGGATTGTAACTGAATTAGGTAATTAGGTATGTTTGTTTCTGGGTGCACCGTTTTCGACGACGCGACGGCCGACGCGTGACGTAAACAGAGTAGGTACCTACTTTGCTAAAACAAACTAAGTAATAAAATTGTGTGTCTGTCTGAAAATTCGCTAAAGCATATTTTACCAATGTTTGCAAGTTTGTGATTACTTTGATAGTTTATCGATTTATAATAATTGTATACTTATATCATTGTTTAAAAATATTCAAACACAATATGATATAGGTACTGATTTATCACTGGTTTCAGTGATGAACTGATGAGTCAATGTTAGCCACAATACTAATCACTTTCGTCATACATGTGTATGAACTATGATTGATGTGATTTGCAATGTGGTGAAATTTCATAAAAATCACGGGCCAATTTTTTGTTTTGAATCCCACCGAAAATACATATACATATTACTAATTGCGTTATTAGAATAATTAATTACTATACCCACGATCAATTATTACAATTTACAATATAGTCTACTAATATTACAAATGCATACTAGAGAAATATTGCAATTTGAATCAAAAAATGCATAGCATACAAAAATAAATTCACAACACAAGAAATTCCGCGCGCAAATCATAGCGCGTGTCAATGAAATCAAGAATGTAATTTTATATCAAGCCGACGACGACGCCGAACTAAAGTACCTACAGTACCATTTACCTTCAGTGTACAATACAGTTTACAGACCTACGACGGACGAACAATAATGAGTAATAAATTGTTTACAAAAAAAAACATAGTTTCTAAGGTCATTAGTTTTATTTTATTTTATTGTTATTTTCTTTGAACGATTGGAAATGAAATTACTCAATTATTACACATAGAACTTTGATTTATTAGAATTATGCGAATTATGTATAAGATAACGAACGCGAATGCACGACATCTAGCGCGTCAATGTCTAAACATCGCCATTCGTTTAGACATTGACGCGCTAGATGTCGTGCTTTATGTCGTGTTTCGCTTGGCAAAAGTCACGCACACTACTGTAGAAGTGTCAAATTTTGCCGGTATTTCACTGTTGTTTTTCTAAGTAAATAATGTAAGTTATTGATTAAAAAGGTCGAACGCGGACACATTTCATTGTAGAGAAGTGATAAAATGATTAGTTTTAAAGAAATAGTGTCTGTGTTAAGTGTTTAGTCGTCATCAAAAATGTATGGAGGGACGGTCGGAACATCCACCTTAAACAAGAATTATTTCATATAGGTTTTCTATTCAAGAACTGCTCTTACCAATTCAAGATCCTTGGCATCTTGTGGATGTGGATAACCTGAGCATGATGGTTGATCAGTAGTATTTGATATGTCAATTAAGGCAAATTGAGATGGATGGTCTGCCTGAAAGAGATAAAAATGTTACTTATAACATTGGATATGGTCCCAAGTAATAATAAATAGATTGCTACAGAAACATGGACTCAATGTTTGGTAAATTGTAAAACTTTTAGTATTTTTTTTATTAAAAGCATTTATTGAACAAACATAGTGTATTATACTTATGGATAGTGTAGCTTTCCAACAACGAAAGAATTAAAAAAATTGGACCAGTACAACAGTAGGACAACTAAAAAAATAACTCAGTAGGTTTTAAGTACCAGTCATCACACCACTTGTCTCATGACACTCTAGGTCTCTAGAGCATATCAGTCAAAAAAGATATTGTGAAGCTTAAGTAAATGAATCCTTAGACACTATCGGAAATTTAAGAACAATTATAATCTTTTTTCCATTAAAATAATATCCTGGTTTTATTATATCGTAATATTGTCTTAATTCTAACTCTAAAATTCTATCCTTACCATATATAGTATTTAATTTTATTAATATATCCTTTAACACATTTGAACTTAACATAGAATGATGTGTTGAGGACGTACGAATGAAAGCTAATGTATTTTCAATTCTAACCAATTCTTGCAATATATCATCTACATTTTCTGTCATTATGCTAAGGATTTGGGCAAATTTAGCATATTTTATCAAACGGGATATTTGTATCCTGGAATCAGATAAATTTAAAGTCAATAACGTTCAAGATAGAATTCGAGGACAACCACTGAAAATAAGTAATATCGACTTAAATGAAATACACTTCAACCACAGCCCTGAAAATCATGTAAAGTTGAATTCAATAAATTTGGAAGATCTGCATAAGATTCATACTAAGGTACTGATGCAAGCACCGATTGAACTAGAAAAGAATACATCGACGATATACCATACCACTGTCCCAATTTATACATTCCTTTTGGGCACTTTGCTACTTTTCGCAACTTACAAAGTAATCCGTTATAAGAACGTTACGTGCTGGAAGAATCAAGACGACCCTAATACAAAGACGGAAGATCAAGACAGTCAAAATTGTACCGAATCTTCGCCAGGACCACAGTTTCCAGCAACATTTTATCACACCGTGCTCAAATAGTTGCTGGTCTTCGGGGGGAGGAGTTACGCCAACGGATCCCCAAGACATTGCTGCGTCGACGTTTCTCACGGGAACGTATTGTACGGACGTAGCAGCTAGGCTATTCTGTAAAAAACGCGCCCGAACTCGCATCTCACCTGAGTGAGTCGACTCACTTCACTTTCGAACGTTCGAGTTTTTGGTTTCGCATTCTGTAAACATCCGCTCGGCAGAGGCGAAGCGAAGTGAGTCTCACTTCGAAACTCACTTGCCTAGTGAAGGGATCTTATAGATTTGAATTTATCGACATTGTTATTATCTTTAAAATGCGGCAATTTAACACATTTTGAAGACATAATAACACTTTAGTATTGTACCGTGGGTGGAATTAAACTAAAATTGCAATTTTACACTGATAAATTCTTTAAAATCAAAATAATTCTAGCGTCACTGAAAAAAAAGGACGCTTGTCTGTGGTTCGTTTGACTTATGTTTATTTCTCAAGTGGTTTTTTGTACCTAATTTTAAAGTGTTTCGTGTTGCATTCTTTCTAAAAGTTATGTTGGAGTTTTGGCTGCATATTACATTCGATGTCCCCGAATTTCATTATTTTGTGTTGTTTAATCGATAGCTGGTAGTGGATTTTCTTAACAAACTGCTTTTCTTTTCCATCAAAAATGCGTAGTTTTTGTGAAAATCGAAATTGAAAATGATATTTTTTAAGGTTATTTTTGTACTAAAAACGCAACTTAAAGTAAAATCTTAAGCCATTATAGTATCAAAATGTCTAATTATCACACTCACACGCATTATTTTTAAATATATTTACGTACCTATTACTTTATTTACATATTACAATTTATTTTGTCAAAATAGTATTTTAACAATTTAGTATAGCCAAAAATCGTTCCATATTTTGTATTCACAACAAGCCACAGATAACACAGATTAGTTAATATGACGCAGATCACAGATTAGCAATACAAATATACTAGCTTATCATAGAGTATAAATGATACATTTTAATTTTTAATGTTTTTTTTATAGCTCACTTGCTTCAGTTTTAAAAATCGATTAACTTTTACTTTTAGTATTCAAATGGGTAGCGAGGAGCGAAGCGACGAGCGTGTTAGGTTAACTGTTGAACTGCGGCACGAGCCGAGCGAGCGAAGCGAGCGTGCCGCGGCAGCGGCCGGCGAGTGCCAGAAGCGACTTTAGGGCGATTCCCACTCAAACAAAAAAAAACTACGTAGGTTTAAACAACCTGTTTGTATTTTATTTATGTATCGTAAAATTTTTGTTATTATCAAATGCTATCTAAATTAAAATTACGAAGTGTCTAGTCGTCCGCTAAACGGATGAATAAAATAAATTAGTCGTCCGATTACCGGATGAATAAAATAATTTAATCGTCCGATTATTCGGATTACTAGATAACCTTTTAACACTAAAGCTAGTTGGGTTGGACTAAAGCAAAGGGGGCTCAGGACTTAGAAAATTTTTGATGGAGTTGGTGTCATTATAACACCTATTTATTATTGTTTTATCGTAAAGATTACGCTAATATAAGCATGTTTTATAGGAACAACTTTTCTCTAAAATCAAAAATGGCCGAGATATTCGCCCTCAATTCGTTAGGTTAGGTTTAGGTTAGGTTAGGTTAGGTTTCTTAAAAAAAAAACTACACAGAAATAGGAGCCCCGCGAAGCGGGGCTCCGTCGACGCGCAAAAAAAATCAAGTTTAGGTTAGGTTAGCCGTTAGGTTAGGTTAGGTTAGGTTTCTTAAAAAAAAAACTACACAGAAACAGGAGCCCCGCGAAGCGGGGCTCCGTCGACGCGCAAAAAAAATCAAGTTTAGGTTAGGTTAGGTTAGGTTTCTTAAAAAAAAAACTACACAGAAATAGGAGCCCCGCGAAGCGGGGCTCCGTCGACGCGCAAAAAAAATCAAATACCTACGTGTGCCCTCCTCCCCCCTCTCCTCCCCCCACAAAAAACCTATAATACGTGCGGCAGTTCTCTAAAGAATTATTATTTTATTCATCCGGTAATCGGACAACTAATTTATTTTATTCATCCGTTTAGCGGACGACTAGCGCTGTCCTTAAAATTATTTTTGACAAATTCATTTTAAAAATCACTTTCGAATTATATTTATTATCTACAATTGTGAACGCGTCATAATATAACATTTATTATCTATAATGGCATGTCGTAAATACGTGGTAAATACAAACTTACATTTTCCAGGTAATATAATTTAAGAAATTGTTATAAATAAATTAATAATACGGCATTATATTTAAAAATATTGCCTGTGTGCGAGATTACTAGAAGTTTTAATACGACAATGGTATAAAAGTGTCGTTTTTAGTACAAAAATAACCTTAAAAAAAATAATTTTCATTTTCGATTTTCACAAAAACTACGCATTTTTGTTGGAAAAGAAAAGCAGTTTGTTAAGAAAATCCACTACCAGCTATCGATTAAACAGCACAAAATAATGAAATTCGGGGACATCGAATCAAATATTTAACCGGAGTTTTAGTTAATGTTTCAGTTTGGCTTTATTAAGTTGTTGTGTAATTGGTGTTAAACGTGTTGCATAAATTATTTAAAGGAGAAAACTGCAAAAATAACAACTATGAGGTGAGTAATGTGATTCTTGTATTTAACTAAAATATTATCTTATACAACAAGCTTATTGAAATATTTAACTTAAAATCTTAAACATTGTAGCTCCTCGGAAAGGTCGTCTCATCCCTCCCGTGCCCAAGTAGAGTATCTAGTCGACTATCTTAGCAAACATCCTAGCTTAGCCAAGGGTTTTTCAAAAGTCCCGAGCGCTAGAGACGAAGCTAGAAAAACATGGGAGGAGTTGACTATCAAATTAAATAGCTTGGGAGGCTGCACTAAAACATGGAAACAGTGGACAAAGGTAGGCAATAGGCATATAGAAAACTATTCATCTTATACCGTGTAGGTATCTGGCTTACCTATATATTATTAATAAACTTTTAATTTTGCTTTAGTATTGGTCTGACAAAAAGAGTGCCGTGAAGAAAAAAGCTGCCCTAAGATACCGGGCACGCAATAAGACTGGTGGTGGATGTGAATCGGTGGTGGAGCTTTCAGAGGTGGAGGAGAAAATACTCACATTAATGGGCGGGGAAGGTTTTGCAATTGGTGATAGGCATTTGGAAATTAATCCATTTGAAGTAAGCTATTGTTATCGATTTTGTTGATCCGATACATGTATGTATGTAAAATATAATTATTCAATGTCATGTTCTTTTTTTAGGAAATCCCCGTCCTTACTGATGCCAACGAAAGCCCCACATTGTCGACTTCATCTATGATAAATGAAACCACAACTATTGTAAGTAAATACCTAGTGTATTAATAAAATATTACTTAATAATAAACAACTTATTAGTAAATGTTTCTTATATTGTTCTAGGAATACCAAGTCTTGGATGAGACTGCTATAAATACGGAAAATGTTAGTATGGCAGATACTGAGGTATATATTAATAAGATATTATGAAAATGGTACTTTTTTATTGATTCCAGTATTTGAAATACTATGTTTTTTTTTTCAGAGACCTCAACTAATTCAGCAATATGTTAACTGTATCCCGAATCCCGAACCTTCCCCTGCTCATACACCACCGAGAGCGGAGGTAACGAGCCCTCTGCAAGCAGTTACCCCCTCTGGCTCAGGCAACTTTCCTGCTCGACGTCAATTGAACGTCGCGGGTCCATCACCACGTCGTACTACAAGTAATTATGAGATTTATGAATTGATTTACAATATTTATAATCCATACTAATATTATAAATGCGAAAGTAACTCTGTCTGTCTGTCTGTTACTCAATCACGCCTTAACTACTGAACCAATTTGCATGAAATTTGGTATAGAGATATTTTGATACCCGAGAAAGGACATAGGATAGGTTTTATCCCGGAAATCCTACGGGAACGGGTTTTTCTTTGAAAACGCGGGCGAAGCCGCGGGCGGAAAGCTAGTCAACAATAAAAATTTGGAAATACATACAAATAAAACTAAATAATACTTGATAATGAATTAAGGAAATAATAATAACATCAGAAGACTTGTCAAAAATGCGTCACCGCGACCGGTGGAAATAATAATAAATTAATATTTATTTTACGTTTCAGGGTCATCGAGTCGTCCACAACAACGGCAAAGAAGACGATCACCTCCATCACAAAGGCGGCAATCTCAATTAACAACCTTTACTGAAAGGTTTCTTAGCTTGGAAGAGCAACGGATTGAGATTGACCGTCGCTACTGTGAGTTACAGGAGGTGATGGTCAACTCACAAAGGGAGACCAACAGAATGACAGCAGAGGGCCTGATTGCCGTCGGGGAAGGTCTTAAATTATTAGCTGAAAATTTAAAAAAATAAAATACTTTTATACTTAAATACATTTATTAGTTCTTAACTTATTTTAGTAGTAAAAAATTATCTGTGGTTTTACTTATAGTTTCTTAATTTACTAACATTAGTTTATAAGCCCTAATTGAGTTACTAACACCTATGAATATAATTTTCCGGAATAAATAATTTGCATTGATTTTTGATTGAATTAATTACAATTACCGCGTGTTCCTTGCCCTCCATAATTCATTTATCAATCTTTGTCTACATAGCTGACCAAGTGCAGTTTCATTAGGTACATCCTCATTTGAAGCTACACTTTGTCTGGTCCTATGAAAACCAGCCTCAACCTCTAGCTCTGAATTGAATATGGCTGGAGCTGGCAGGCCGGCACGATTACAAATATTGTGAAGCACGCAACATGCTATTACAATCTTCGAAACCGTGTCGGGGTCATAATGTAGGACTCTATGTGCTAATAGGCATCTAAATCTGGCTTTAAGGACCCCAATTGTTCTTTCTACGGTGTTTCTTGCAATAGCATGCAGCTAGTTATAGTGATGTTCTGGTGTTCCCTCGTCTGCATTTGGAACTGGCACCATTAGGTACTGACGCTGCGGATACCCAGAATCACCTGTAACAATGAATATTGTTAAAAAATAAAATGTTTTGTCATCAACAATTATATTTTTATTAGGAGTTAGGAGTTTTCAATGATTTCGCCTGCTCTCCAATTTTTATGAATTCCGTGAACTTCGGTAATAAAGCCTAAATTACTCAGAAATAAAGTAGTTTTTTTAATGATGAAAGAATTTTTGAAGGAATTAATCCAGTAGTTTTTGAGTTAAATATTTACAAACAAACAAAGATTCGTCTTTATAATTAATTAGCTAAGAGGTAACTCACCTAACAAGTACACAGATTCGCCTGTTTGTACTAATTGTTCGAGGTGGTCCCGAATGATGCAATTATTAAAAATAAGGCTGTCGTGAGTCGCTCCGCCATATGTTGCATCTACATGTATTATGTTCAAATCTGCATCTGTGAACTGCAAAAAGAATTATTTTACAACTATTTTTATGTGGCTGTTCTAATGAATGTTAAAAAAAATATAGGTACTAGCAGCGTCTTGTGATTTATACTGCTTCGTTAATGATCCTATGGAATTGGTCCAAATTTCATTAAATCGATTTTCTGTGGTTCAAGTGCGAAAGCGTATACAGACATTATTATATCAGGCTTACCATTTGTACATTTCTTGCATGATATCCTTTGCGACAGTAGTATCGTTCTTCATGGCAAGTTGGTCTCACCATTGTCACAAAAGTCCCATCTACACATCCTATTACCCCAGGAATACTGAATTTCTCATAGAATCTGCAATAAGAAATAAAAAAATCATTAAATATTTTTCATTAACATGATAGGTTTATTTAGGTAGGTACACAAACCTTGTTTTGAGTCTCAGTCTTTCTTCAGAATTTTGGGGAAATCTTATGTATTGCACGCCTCATAAGCGAAGCGTTGAGGTGGGTACTACTGTCACTTCGCGCAAAACATCTGATTTTTCAAACTTAAAATGTCTTTATGTATCATACATTGCACTTGTAAGATAATACATACACACACATATTAAGAAAAAACACTATTTTTAACGTTCATGATATTTTTGATGTCATTTTTGTTATTTAAACTAGTTAAAAAACAGTTTAAAAAAGTTCTGTCTTGGACGTCCGTGTGTCTGTATGTGCGGATCCTTTTTCTTGTTAACACGATAGCGACCGAAATACTTTACTAATCGAGTCTTTTTTTTTCTCTTACGCTTGAGTATTCTCAGGAATAGAACCCTTTCATTTTTCAGGGTCTGATTCGATGTGGTTTAATTGTTATTAAATAAACAAAAATAATAATTAATAAATATTTATTAAAAAAAAATTATGAGGCGTGCACTTTTGGATTTTCCAAATTATTTTTTTACTATACTTGGATGGCTTAGGGCTTCTATGACCTCGTGGATACTACGAGATGCTGATGGCTGCGACACAAACGAATTTATGTGTTTTCCACATATCCTTTGATAGCTCCCAGTCGCAAAGAAAGAAAGTGCACATAACAACTGAAAAAAATTAATGAAATTTCTTGAAACTATCAAAATAAAAGGTACTTAATCTGATAAGGAAACCATCCATAATTAAAGTCGGTTAATAACTCAAAACGTTTTTAAAGAAACCGTAAGGGAGAGAAACTTTGGACTTTAACATAGGGTACCTACCACTTGAAAGGGTGACATCATAAAAAATAATCGGGGATTAGATGACGTTATCGTTAGTGGTTCTATGTTCTATGCGAGGAAGTTATGTTACCTACCTACATAATGGAATGTTTTACAGAGTTATGGGAAAGTTATCCCAATATTCACACGGGATCGGGACTTCCGCAGATGAAATCACGGGACCGATGACTATTGTAACAGTAACTTTTCATGACATTATGAATACACATATAAAGCACTTAGATACATACCTTGACTCTAGCAGTTAATCCTCTTCGTCGACGTTGAGGTTTTTTAACTAAAACTTTAATGTCTTCCATCACTTGAGAAACTAGTTCTTCCGATAAACGGTAGCATTCAACAAAATTTTTATTTCGATTAATAATTTGCATTTCCCGAATGCTGGTACTTTGCCGGTGACTTTCTATTATATCCACAGCATTAGCTTCTCGTATTATAGCACTTAATATAAAATAACGCGCCATTTTAGTAAAAAAATATATAAAATTTGTATCAAATTTGTTCCACAACCACTAACTCACTCACGAACTCGGCACCTAATAGGCGAGTGAATTGCTGACAGGTGAATTCGTATTTGTAAATACTCGAACTCGACGTTCGAGGTGTAAAATTACCTTACAGAATGCCGAATTCATATAACATTTATTATCTATAATGGCATGTCGTAAATACGTGGTAAATACAAACTTACATTTTCCAGGTAATATAATTTAAGAAATTGTTATAAATAAATTAATAATACGGCATTATATTTAAAAATATTGCCTGTGTGCGAGATTACTAGAAGTTTTAATACGACAATGGTATAAAAGTGTCGTTTTTAGTACAAAAATAACCTTAAAAAAAATAATTTTCATTTTCGATTTTCACAAAAACTACGCATTTTTGTTGGAAAAGAAAAGCAGTTTGTTAAGAAAATCCACTACCAGCTATCGATTAAACAGCACAAAATAATGAAATTCGGGGACATCGAATCAAATATTTAACCGGAGTTTTAGTTAATGTTTCAGTTTGGCTTTATTAAGTTGTTGTGTAATTGGTGTTAAACGTGTTGCATAAATTATTTAACCCTTGGCATGCCTGGTGGGCATAAGTTACACTCTATGCCTGGTGGGTCTCTCAGACCCCGATTTTAAAATGGTATTTTTTCTATAAATTTTATTATGTAAGGTGATTTAATGATTCAAGACGCATGCTTAAAGGGCAAAAAAGAGATAGTAATAAAAATCACATTAGAAATTAATCAACTTTATTAAAATATTTGAAATTAAACTTTAACTCACATTTTTAAGCAACATTTCGTGACTATACCTTTGTTAACATATAATTTGTATCAAAAGTAATGAGATCATAATCAGACTTTAATCCAATGTAAGGCACTATCATATACTTAATCTAAATAATAAAATAATTAGTCTTCATCACTTGCATTTACACTTTGTAAAGCTTTGGTTTGGTAACACTTTGCGCATGGAAAAATCGAGTGGTCAAGCCAAATGTGACAACTAATTGTCTCACAAATGTACTAATGGATGGACAGAGGCACCTCCATTTCAGTATCCGAAGAGGTGGAGCCTGCATCATTTTCTTCCTCCTCAATCAAATGCAACTAAGTCTTCCTCATCCAAACTCTTAGAATATTAAACTAGGTATATCCTCGTCTGTTAGTTGTTTATTCATGATTAAACTGAAAAAAAGAATAAAATAGGATAATGTAAAGTACAAACTAATATTATAACACCAAATTCCAATATTTATAAGAAAAAAGAAAAATAAATACTTACAAAATAAAGTCACGCCGTATGCCTGGTGGGGTCTGTGGGACCCGCACGCACTTTAAGCACATCCTTTTACGCTTGTAGCTCGCCTCGGGCTGAGGAAGTGGGTGGAGGGCATTCCACGGTTAGTAACGGCCAGCTACTAAAAACGGTGAGGCGCGAAATTCAAATTTAAACGAACTACAACGGTTCGCGCGTTGGTGTGGGTCTGACAGACCCTACCAGGCATGCCAAGGGTTAAAGGAGAAAACTGCAAAAATAACAACTATGAGGTGAGTAATGTGATTCTTGTATTTAACTAAAATATTATCTTATACAACAAGCTTATTGAAATATTTAACTTAAAATCTTAAACATTGTAGCTCCTCGGAAAGGTCGTCTCATCCCTCCCGTGCCCAAGTAGAGTATCTAGTCGACTATCTTAGCAAACATCCTAGCTTAGCCAAGGGTTTTTCAAAAGTCCCGAGCGCTAGAGACGAAGCTAGAAAAACATGGGAGGAGTTGACTATCAAATTAAATAGCTTGGGAGGCTGCACTAAAACATGGAAACAGTGGACAAAGGTAGGCAATAGGCATATAGAAAACTATTCATCTTATACCGTGTAGGTATCTGGCTTACCTATATATTATTAATAAACTTTTAATTTTGCTTTAGTATTGGTCTGAAAAAAAGAGTGCCGTGAAGAAAAAAGCTGCCCTAAGATACCGGGCACGCAATAAGACTGGTGGTGGATGTGAATCGGTGGTGGAGCTTTCAGAGGTGGAGGAGAAAATACTCACATTAATGGGCGGGGAAGGTTTTGCAATTGGTGATAGGCATTTGGAAATTAATCCATTTGAAGTAAGCTATTGTTATCGATTTTGTTGATCCGATACATGTATGTATGTAAAATATAATTATTCAATGTCATGTTCTTTTTTTAGGAAATCCCCGTCCTTACTGATGCCAACGAAAGCCCCACATTGCCGACTTCATCTATGATAAATGAAACCACAACTATTGTAAGTAAATACCTAGTGTATTAATAAAATATTACTTAATAATAAACAACTTATTAGTAAATGTTTCTTATATTGTTCTAGGAATACCAAGTCTTGGATGAGACTGCTATAAATACGGAAAATGTTAGTATGGCAGATACTGAGGTATATATTAATAAGATATTATGAAAATGGTACTTTTTTATTGATTCCAGTATTTGAAATACTATGTTTTTTTTTTCAGAGACCTCAACTAATTCAGCAATATGTTAACTGTATCCCGAATCCCGAACCTTCCCCTGCTCATACACCACCGAGAGCGGAGGTAACGAGCCCTCTGCAAGCAGTTACCCCCTCTGGCTCAGGCAACTTTCCTGCTCGACGTCAATTATTGAACGTCGCGGGTCCATCACCACGTCGTACTACAAGTAATTATGAGATTTATGAATTGATTTACAATATTTATAATCCATACTAATATTATAAATGCGAAAGTAACTCTGTCTGTCTGTCTGTTACTCAATCACGCCTTAACTACTGAACCAATTTGCATGAAATTTGGTATAGAGATATTTTGATACCCGAGAAAGGACATAGGATAGGTTTTATCCCGGAAATCCTACGGGAACGGGTTTTTCTTTGAAAACGCGGGCGAAGCCGCGGGCGGAAAGCTAGTCAACAATAAAAATTTGGAAATACATACAAATAAAACTAAATAATACTTGATAATGAATTAAGGAAATAATAATAACATCAGAAGACTTGTCAAAAATGCGTCACCGCGACCGGTGGAAATAATAATAAATTAATATTTATTTTACGTTTCAGGGTCATCGAGTCGTCCACAACAACGGCAAAGAAGACGATCACCTCCATCACAAAGGCGGCAATCTCAATTAACAACCTTTACTGAAAGGTTTCTTAGCTTGGAAGAGCAACGGATTGAGATTGACCGTCGCTACTGTGAGTTACAGGAGGTGATGGTCAACTCACAAAGGGAGACCAACAGAATGACAGCAGAGGGCCTGATTGCCGTCGGGGAAGGTCTTAAATTATTAGCTGAAAATTTAAAAAAATAAAATACTTTTATACTTAAATACATTTATTAGTTCTTAACTTATTTTAGTAGTAAAAAATTATCTGTGGTTTTACTTATAGTTTCTTAATTTACTAACATTAGTTTATAAGCCCTAATTGAGTTACTAACACCTATGAATATAATTTTCCGGAATAAATAATTTGCATTGATTTTTGATTGAATTAATTACAATTACCGCGTGTTCCTTGCCCTCCATAATTCATTTATCAATCTTTGTCTACATAGCTGACCAAGTGCAGTTTCATTAGGTACATCCTCATTTGAAGCTACACTTTGTCTGGTCCTATGAAAACCAGCCTCAACCTCTAGCTCTGAATTGAATATGGCTGGAGCTGGCAGGCCGGCACGATTACAAATATTGTGAAGCACGCAACATGCTATTACAATCTTCGAAACCGTGTCGGGGTCATAATGTAGGACTCTATGTGCTAATAGGCATCTAAATCTGGCTTTAAGGACCCCAATTGTTCTTTCTACGGTGTTTCTTGCAGTAGCATGCAGCTAGTTATAGTGATGTTCTGGTGTTCCCTCGTCTGCATTTGGAACTGGCACCATTAGGTACTGACGCTGCGGATACCCAGAATCACCTGTAACAATGAATATTGTTAAAAAATAAAATGTTTTGTCATCAACAATTATATTTTTATTAGGAGTTAGGAGTTTTCAATGATTTCGCCTGCTCTCCAATTTTTATGAATTCCGTGAACTTCGGTAATAAAGCCTAAATTACTCAGAAATAAAGTAGTTTTTTTAATGATGAAAGAATTTTTGAAGGAATTAATCCAGTAGTTTTTGAGTTAAATATTTACAAACAAACAAAGATTCGTCTTTATAATTAATTAGCTAAGAGGTAACTCACCTAACAAGTACACAGATTCGCCTGTTTGTACTAATTGTTCGAGGTGGTCCCGAATGATGCAATTATTAAAAATAAGGCTGTCGTGAGTCGCTCCGCCATATGTTGCATCTACATGTATTATGTTCAAATCTGCATCTGTGAACTGCAAAAAGAATTATTTTACAACTATTTTTATGTGGCTGTTCTAATGAATGTTAAAAAAAATATAGGTACTAGCAGCGTCTTGTGATTTATACTGCTTCGTTAATGATCCTATGGAATTGGTCCAAATTTCATTAAATCGATTTTCTGTGGTTCAAGTGCGAAAGCGTATACAGACATTATTATATCAGGCTTACCATTTGTACATTTCTTGCATGATATCCTTTGCGACAGTAGTATCGTTCTTCATGGCAAGTTGGTCTCACCATTGTCACAAAAGTCCCATCTACACATCCTAATACCCCAGGAATACTGAATTTCTCATAGAATCTGCAATAAGAAATAAAAAAATCATTAAATATTTTTCATTAACATGATAGGTTTATTTAGGTAGGTACACAAACCTTGTTTTGAGTCTCAGTCTTTCTTCAGAATTTTGGGGAAATCTTATGTATTTTTTTACTATACTTGGATGGCTTAGGGCTTCTATGACCTCGTGGATACTACGAGATGCTGATGGCTGCGACACAAACGAATTTATGTGTTTTCCACATATCCTTTGATA
Source organism: Colias philodice (assembly GCF_061535455.1). Taxonomy (NCBI): domain Eukaryota; kingdom Metazoa; phylum Arthropoda; class Insecta; order Lepidoptera; family Pieridae; genus Colias; species Colias philodice. Next base: position 2,360,047 of record NC_143117.1, on the reverse strand, counting down.
GCTCCCAGTCGCAAAGAAAGAAAGTGCACATAACAACTGAAAAAAATTAATGAAATTTCTTGAAACTATCAAAATAAAAGGTACTTAATCTGATAAGGAAACCATCCATAATTAAAGTCGGTTAATAACTCAAAACGTTTTTAAAGAAACCGTAAGGGAGAGAAACTTTGGACTTTAACATAGGGTACCTACCACTTGAAAGGGTGACATCATAAAAAATAATCGGGGATTAGATGACGTTATCGTTAGTGGTTCTATGTTCTATGCGAGGAAGTTATGTTACCTACCTACATAATGGAATGTTTTACAGAGTTATGGGAAAGTTATCCCAATATTCACACGGGATCGGGACTTCCGCAGATGAAATCACGGGACCGATGACTATTGTAACAGTAACTTTTCATGACATTATGAATACACATATAAAGCACTTAGATACATACCTTGACTCTAGCAGTTAATCCTCTTCGTCGACGTTGAGGTTTTTTAACTAAAACTTTAATGTCTTCCATCACTTGAGAAACTAGTTCTTCCGATAAACGGTAGCATTCAACAAAATTTTTATTTCGATTAATAATTTGCATTTCCCGAATGCTGGTACTTTGCCGGCGACTTTCTATTATATCCACAGCATTAGCTTCTCGTATTATAGCACTTAATATAAAATAACGCGCCATTTTAGTAAAAAAATATATAAAATTTGTATCAAATTTGTTCCACAACCACTAACTCACTCACGAACTCGGCACCTAATAGGCGAGTGAATTGCTGACAGGTGAATTCGTATTTGTAAATACTCGAACTCGACGTTCGAGGTGTAAAATTACCTTACAGAATGCCGAATTCATACTATAAACGTCAAAATCACAGACATGTATATTTAAGTAGACAACGCAAGTACCGCGATCTGTATGAAAACCAAGCGTGTCATATTTTTTGTACTGACCTTGACGCGTTATGACGTCACGAGCGCTTTTTAGTGATGTTAATTTCATTTTACGCTAAATCGATTAGGCCGCCACTCGCGCGGCGATTCTAGTATCGTCCTATCCCATCGAAGTAAATCGAAAGAAATCAGATCAAACTAGATCTATGTCTAAGAGGTAGTCAAATAAATGAATCGTAATCGATTACTAAATCGATTCAAGACAGAAAAATGATAATTACCATAGACAGAGGGATGATAAAATAAAGTTATAAACCTTTTAATATTCTAACAAGTAAACTAATGTGTTTTAGCTTTTTCTTACATATGCCCATTGAGTTACCATGTACTACGTACTAGAGAGGCCATCGAAAGAAAGTAATGAAACTGTCAATCAATCAATCTTTATGTCCCGTTGCATCGATCCATTTTCCTTTTATGTTCGGGTTACTTGGAAAACTGAAAAAACAAACATAGTCTAAGCAATAAGGAGTTTTCTTAAAAAACTCCCAAGATGACACTTTATAACTAATGGCGTCCATGTCATAATATTTATTTTTAGTACCTTTGTATTAAAATACTTAAAAGTTCTAGGTCAAGTCGTATTAAATGACAAAAAAAATCTATGCCTTTTTTTCTGAAAAATTGCTCCTTCAAATTATCATTTTTCTGTTCGATTATAAAATCGATTAGAATCGAGAACTGTTGCATCAAATGAACATCACTAACCACAAAATTGGACAGAAAAATGAGAACAGAAAAATGAGAAGACGCTATTCATTGCTTGTTATCATACGACGCGATCTTTACCGTGCCAAGTAAAAGCCGCAATGTATTCCGAATCATTTCGTATGATTTGGTATCCGTGTTTGTCACGATCGTTTTCCACAGATATTCTTTATTTGATTTTAAAATAAATAGTGCATATTCTGATTAGAAAATTACTTACCGGTGGAAGGAAACATCTATGCTAACTCGGCCACTCACAGCTGTGGAGTTTCTACAGTTTATAACGGCGCAATTCGGCATTTTACTTTATTCAGCTTCACGTCTTTCCTTGGCGAACTGCAAGCGCGGACTGAGTGTAGGCCAGCGTCAAGTAAGTTTCATAAACTTAGTTTGGACACGGGAAGTACATACACTCGCTTAGTCTATCTTGATACATGTCTGTGGTCAAAATACTCACTTAGCACAGTTCGCCTCGTCGCCGCTCTCGACGATGTGGCGCCACTAGTACTGTCGAGTTTTACAGAATACGAAATCGAAAACTCACCGCGGATTCCGCGTTCGAGTTTTTATAATAACCTTACAGAATAGCACTGCAGATTCCATTGGCGCAACGTAATTTTAAGTTTTCATTTTATATTCAATTAGCTTTATAGTTATTAATTGTTAAGACTTGCATCGAGCAAGACGTATTGTAATAAGTTTATATTAAAGTATTTCTAAGTGAATTCGTAGTTTTTTTTGGGGCCTCCGGCTGTCTGAAACATAATTTGTGTAATTGTTTATTTATTCTGAATCTTTAAGTTTATTGATTTTTATCCTTTACATAAGCTGTATTTAATAAAAAATGTTTAAAACTCGAATTTTCGAAATTTTTGATTTATAAGTTCTATGTAACGTTTTATAATTAAGTTATGGTATAATTAAATGTAGATTTCACTTTTGTACAGCTTAGACATTTTTCTGTATGGATACAGTGCCTTTCGATTTGAAGTTGGATAACATTTCATTTTATAGGTACTATTATAAAATTAAGAGCATGAAAGAAAAAAAAAAGCATTTCTTCATAATGCTATTGTTACCACAAAAAATATTTTCTTAATCGCAAATTTTAAGAGAAAATAAATTAAAATTAAAATTGATGTGGCGACGTTATACATACAGACGTTAGAACAAAGTCCACCATAAGAATGACGTCATTTAGGAATAAGACGATTTTTAAACATTAATAAAAACCTAAATATTTTCAAAAAGTAAAAATTACTGTTAGTTTTTATCTAGTTTTAATTAAAATAAAAATAAAAACAAGTAGCAAAAAATTTTGAAATGTTGTAATTTTGGAGCACCCTGTAAAGTCTGTATTTGTATGAACATAAGTGGAGATCGCGTCCACTTATTTTCATGCGTAAACGATGATATTCATACTCAACAGGTAACTTGGATTAACAAATAGGATAGGTTATATCCCGTAAATCCCACGGGAACGGGAACTATTTATTTATTGCACGCCTCATAAGCGAAGCGTTGAGGTGGGTACTACTGTCACTTCGCGCAAAACATCTGATTTTTCAAACTTAAAATGTCTTTATGTATCATACATTGCACTTGTAAGATAATAAATACACACACATATTAAGAAAAAAACACTATTTTTAACATTCATGATATTTTTGATGTCATTTTTGTTATTTAAACTAGTTAAAAAACAGTTTAAAAAAGTTCTGTCTTGGACGTCCGTGTGTCTGTATGTGCGGAGGATTTTCTTGTTAACACGATAGCGACCGAAATACTTTACTAATCGAGTCTTTTTTTTTCTCTTACGCTTGAGTATGCTCAGGAATAGAACCCTTTCATTTTTCAGGGTCTGATTCGATGTGGTTTAATTGTTATTAAATAAACAAAAATAATAATTAATAAATAATTATTAAAAAAAAATTATGAGGCGTGCACTTTTGGATTTTCCAAACTTTTTTCGTTTATTTCTATCTGAATAACCTATCAAAAGTAACATTCAATTGTGTAAATTTTATTTATTACGGATTCAACATCAAACAACTCTACGGTAAGTATCAAGGTGCGTATTAACTATAGAGCTATTATTTATTACCTTACCTATATGTTATAGCTAATTACTGCTGGGCGCTGCAGCTGGCTGCGATTTCGTCCATGTATCTACTGAAAGGTTTCATGACATAATATGAGCACAGGGGAATAAAATAAAAAGACCAGTATGTACATCCAAAAATATTTATTTCAATGATTACAAATTATCCTTAATCTAATTTTGAAAATCTAACACTGAATTAGATTCCTTACAATATTATTCAAATTAATAACAAAATAACGTATTTTACGACAAATTAATATTGAACTAATTATGTAGTTAAAACACGAAAGCGCATTACCTTATTATACCAGCTGCATTAACCAAAAATTTTATATGATAATAAGTATAATATTTTCAACTGATATCAAAATGTACGAAAAATAGTACATAATAAGTAATTGAACTGAGAACATAATTTAATATTCACACAAAGCTGTATTGTTTCGATATACGTTGTTTTTATTGTAAACTGCATTACATATTTTGATAAAAAAATACTGTAAAACAACAGATGATGAAATTTTCAAAATGAAAAAAAAAATACAAATTTGCCGCGCAATCGACATTTGACAGCTCTACGACTGAATGAGGCGGTTAAAAAAGTTTGTATAATATTAATAGAAATAATTATCGAGATTTAAATTGCTCTACACAAGATTTATTTTGTTTGTTTTATTACTATACTTCTTAAAGACACAATTAACTCGTACTCGTAATACGATACCTTGGAGTTGGAGCGAAAATATTGTTTGTAATAATTTGGCTAGGAAAATACAACAAATCAAAAACACTATTTACTATGGAAAAAAAACCAGGAAGGTGAAAAACATATATTTACGATTTCGATGCACTCGACTTTTAGTAAAATAATAGGTAGGTAAAAATATTATTATGGTTTTGATCACAGACATATCTGTGGTTTTGATTTTAGCTACTAGTATCAGAAAGCTGCGTGTTCAATGCACGTCGGGGTCACACAACTGTGGAGGATACAGTAGACAATATACCTAATGAAGTTTTTCATCTTTTTATTTTACTGCAAATACAAAATAAAAATTAAACAATGGTAATGTAAATTCTAAACAAACTACTACCAAAATACAATTAGAACAAAAATCATTTGACTGGTTGATTTCACCCAGAGGCCAGAGGCGGCTCGTGACAAAATTGTATGGGTGTTCACTTGAAATAAAACAACGAAAATACAATAGCGTAGCGGGATAATTTATTACAAAAAAAAATGAGCACCACATTTTATAAATGTCTATAACACTAAAAATTACAAAGTACAGGCTATTTCAAAACGAATTCAATGATTATCAATAATTAGTAAATCACCGAATTTGCATTCGCGAGCGTACCTACGCGTAGGTATCCATAGTGTTTGTTTATACTAAAGGAATGGCAACGTCGCAATTGCTGCTGTCATGCGATGCGGCAACGTTGCGTGAGACTCAAAACGCTACCTGCTACGGTATGAACGATTGTTATAAAAATAAAAGTTATACATATTTGTTGGCGTAAACTATTTTATTCATCATTAATTTTGGAAAATAAATAATGTCAAAATTGATTACAATAAAACGCAGTTTTATTTTATTACATTACAGGTAAATTAGCTTGGAGAAATTTTTGCGTTTGTAGTAGTGTATGGTCAGCAAATAAAAAAAAACAACATTTTATTTTTAGTTTTTATTCAAGTATATAATATTAGTATTATTAATATTTTATTAGTTCCAAACATTACAAGCAGTGCCGATTTTTACTTCAGTGAAGACGTGTATGAATTAGGTGTTCTCCGGCCAAAAATGTAAACCACGGTAAAAGTGAAACTGTTCGAACGGTTCCGAACACTGCTTTGTGTAGCGCATGTCGCGTGACGGTCGGCTGCCGAGTAGGTATACCTACTCGGCAGCCGCGATACACGCGACATGCGCTACACAGACCAAAAAGTTTGAGACGATGTAATAAAAGTTTCACTTTAATAACAAACAATAACAACAATAACAAACAATAACAACAATCAACAAATACAAAATTTAACAATTAAACTACGTAATAATTATAATTTTCGAATGAAATGTGTGCTTTATGTTCTAACGGTACCAAGCGACTGACGCCGGACTGCACGAGGCACCTGCGGACAGCGTAAACTGGTTTATTCTGGTTTTGTGCGTGTTTCCACTTTCCACTATCAAGTGACGATTTATTTATTTGTTTTGTTTCGTAATTATTATGGTCAAATATTAATTACGAAACAAATTATTATGAACAAGATATTTTATTGTTTCACGGTATTCGCCTTGTCATTGGCTCAAGGACGTAAAATTGAATGATATATTATTTTTTTTATAAAGTCAAAACCATTTTCTTTAAAACATAAATCAGAGTATTGCTAGGGATAAGTATAAAATTAAATAGTAATGTTAGGATATCGAAACATTTTTGTATAGGCTAGAACGATATAATGGAAACGCGCTCTAAGATCTGAGTAATATACACACCACTACATATGCAAAAATTTCTCGAGACTAATTTCACTGTACACTATTGTTTTTTTTTATCAAAACATGTATGTATTTGAGTAGTTAGCAGCATATAATATTCTGAATTTCTGATCCATGCCTATTCACTCAAAACTAATAACACTAATGATTTGTAACAGTAAATTATTTCAATAGGTATTTGAACATTTCATAACCAACAAGTAAGAATAATTCGTATACAAGATACAATAACAAATCTAATACACTATTTATTATTTTATTATATTTCATTATGTGAAAATAACCAGGAAGGTGAAAAACATATTTACGAAAACAAAGTAACATATGGTTTTGCTATTAGCTATCAGGAAAAAAAATCGTATTGGAACAAAAGAAGGATTGTAACTGAATTAGGTAATTAGGTATGTTTGTTTCTGGGTGCACCGTTTTCGACGACGCGACGGCCGACGCGTGACGTAAACAGAGTAGGTACCTACTTTGCTAAAACAAACTAAGTAATAAAATTGTGTGTCTGTCTGAAAATTCGCTAAAGCATATTTTACCAATGTTTGCAAGTTTGTGATTACTTTGATAGTTTATCGATTTATAATAATTGTATACTTATATCATTGTTTAAAAATATTCAAACACAATATGATATAGGTACTGATTTATCACTGGTTTCAGTGATGAACTGATGAGTCAATGTTAGCCACAATACTAATCACTTTCGTCATACATGTGTATGAACTATGATTGATGTGATTTGCAATGTGGTGAAATTTCATAAAAATCACGGGCCAATTTTTTGTTTTGAATCCCACCGAAAATACATATACATATTACTAATTGCGTTATTAGAATAATTAATTACTATACCCACGATCAATTATTACAATTTACAATATAGTCTCAAATGCATACTAGAGAAATATTGCAATTTGAATCAAAAAATGCATAGCATACAAAAATAAATTCACAACACAAGAAATTCCGCGCGCAAATCATAGCGCGTGTCAATGAAATCAAGAATGTAATTTTATATCAAGCCGACGACGACGCCGAACTAAAGTACCTACAGTACCATTTACCTTCAGTGTACAATACAGTTTACAGACCTACGACGGACGAACAATAATGAGTAATAAATTGTTTACAAAAAAAAACATAGTTTCTAAGGTCATTAGTTTTATTTTATTTTATTGTTATTTTCTTTGAACGATTGGAAATGAAATTACTCAATTATTACACATAGAACTTTGATTTATTAGAATTATGCGAATTATGTATAAGATAACGAACGCGAATGCACGACATCTAGCGCGTCAATGTCTAAACATCGCCATTCGTTTAGACATTGACGCGCTAGATGTCGTGCTTTATGTCGTGTTTCGCTTGGCAAAAGTCACGCACACTACTGTAGAAGTGTCAAATTTTGCCGGTATTTCACTGTTGTTTTTCTAAGTAAATAATGTAAGTTATTGATTAAAAAGGTCGAACGCGGACACATTTCATTGTAGAGAAGTGATAAAATGATTAGTTTTAAAGAAATAGTGTCTGTGTTAAGTGTTTAGTCGTCATCAAAAATGTATGGAGGGACGGTCGGAACATCCACCTTAAACAAGAATTATTTCATATAGGTTTTCTATTCAAGAACTGCTCTTACCAATTCAAGATCCTTGGCATCTTGTGGATGTGGATAACCTGAGCATGATGGTTGATCAGTAGTATTTGATATGTCAATTAAGGCAAATTGAGATGGATGGTCTGCCTGAAAGAGATAAAAATGTTACTTATAACATTGGATATGGTCCCAAGTAATAATAAATAGATTGCTACAGAAACATGGACTCAATGTTTGGTAAATTGTAAAACTTTTAGTATTTTTTTTATTAAAAGCATTTATTGAACAAACAAAGTGTATTATACTTATGGATAGTGTAGCTTTCCAACAACGAAAGAATTAAAAAAATTGGACCAGTACAACAGTAGGACAACTAAAAAAATAACTCAGTAGGTTTTAAGTACCAGTCATCACACCACTTGTCTCATGACACTCTAGGTCTCTAGAGCATATCAGTCAAAAAAGATATTGTGAAGCTTAAGTAAATGAATCCTTAGACACTATCGGAAATTTAAGAACAATTATAATCTTTTTTCCATTAAAATAATATCCTGGTTTTATTATATCGTAATATTGTCTTAATTCTAACTCTAAAATTCTATCCTTACCATATATAGTATTTAATTTTATTAATATATCCTTTAACACATTTGAACTTAACATAGAATGATGTGTTGAGGACGTACGAATGAAAGCTAATGTATTTTCAATTCTAACCAATTCTTGCAATATATCATCTACATTTTCTGTCATTATGCTAAGGATTTGGGCAAATTTAGCATATTTTATCAAACGGGATATTTGTATCCTGGAATCAGATAAATTTAAAGTCAATAACGTTCAAGATAGAATTCGAGGACAACCACTGAAAATAAGTAATATCGACTTAAATGAAATACACTTCAACCACAGCCCTGAAAATCATGTAAAGTTGAATTCAATAAATTTGGAAGATCTGCATAAGATTCATACTAAGGTACTGATGCAAGCACCGATTGAACTAGAAAAGAATACATCGACGATATACCATACCACTGTCCCAATTTATACATTCCTTTTGGGCACTTTGCTACTTTTCGCAACTTACAAAGTAATCCGTTATAAGAACGTTACGTGCTGGAAGAATCAAGACGACCCTAATACAAAGACGGAAGATCAAGACAGTCAAAATTGTACCGAATCTTCGCCAGGACCACAGTTTCCAGCAACATTTTATCACACCGTGCTCAAATAGTTGCTGGTCTTCGGGGGGAGGAGTTACGCCAACGGATCCCCAAGACATTGCTGCGTCGACGTTTCTCACGGGAACGTATTGTAACGACGTAGCAGCTAGGCTATTCTGTAAAAAACGCGCCCGAACTCGCATCTCACCTGAGTGAGTCGACTCACTTCACTTTCGAACGTTCGAGTTTTTGGTTTCGCATTCTGTAAACATCCGCTCGGCAGAGGCGAAGCGAAGTGAGTCTCACTTCGAAACTCACTTGCCTAGTGAAGGGATCTTATAGATTTGAATTTATCGACATTGTTATTATCTTTAAAATGCGGCAATTTAACACATTTTGAAGACATAATAACACTTTAGTATTGTACCGTGGGTGGAATTAAACTAAAATTGCAATTTTACACTGATAAATTCTTTAAAATCAAAATAATTCTAGCGTCACTGAAAAAAAAGGACGCTTGTCTGTGGTTCGTTTGACTTATGTTTATTTCTCAAGTGGTTTTTTGTACCTAATTTTAAAGTGTTTCGTGTTGCATTCTTTCTAAAAGTTATGTTGGAGTTTTGGCTGCATATTACATTCGACGTCCCCGAATTTCATTATTTTGTGTTGTTTAATCGATAGCTGGTAGTGGATTTTCTTAACAAACTGCTTTTCTTTTCCATCAAAAATGCGTAGTTTTTGTGAAAATCGAAATTGAAAATGATATTTTTTAAGGTTATTTTTGTACTAAAAACGCAACTTAAAGTAAAATCTTAAGCCATTATAGTATCAAAATGTCTAATTATCACACTCACACGCATTATTTTTAAATATATTTACGTACCTATTACTTTATTTACATATTACAATTTATTTTGTCAAAATAGTATTTTAACAATTTAGTATAGCCAAAAATCGTTCCATATTTTGTATTCACAACAAGCCACAGATAACACAGATTAGTTAATATGACGCAGATCACAGATTAGCAATACAAATATACTAGCTTATCATAGAGTATAAATGATACATTTTAATTTTTAATGTTTTTTTTATAGCTCACTTGCTTCAGTTTTAAAAATCGATTAACTTTTACTTTTAGTATTCAAATAGGTAGCGAGGAGCGAAGCGACGAGCGTGTTAGGTTAACTGTTGAACTGCCGCACGAGCCGAGCGAGCGAAGCGAGCGTGCCGCGGCAGCGGCCGGCGAGTGCCAGAAGCGACTTTAGGGCGATTCCCACTCAAACAAAAAAAAACTACGTAGGTTTAAACAACCTGTTTGTATTTTATTTATGTATCGTAAAATTTTTGTTATTATCAAATGCTATCTAAATTAAAATTACGAAGTGTCTAGTCGTCCGCTAAACGGATGAATAAAATAAATTAGTCGTCCGATTACCGGATGAATAAAATAATTTAATCGTCCGATTATTCGGATTACTAGATAACCTTTTAACACTAAAGCTAGTTGGGTTGGACTAAAGCAAAGGGGGCTCAGGACTTAGAAAATTTTTGATGGAGTTGGTGTCATTATAACACCTATTTATTATTGTTTTATCGTAAATATTACGCTAATATAAGCATGTTTTATAGGAACAACTTTTCTCTAAAATCAAAAATGGCCGAGATATTCGCCCTCAATTCGTTAGGTTAGGTTTAGGTTAGGTTAGGTTAGGTTTCTTAAAAAAAAAACTACACAAATAGGCGCAAAAAAAATCAAGTTTAGGTTAGGTTAGCCGTTAGGTTAGGTTAGGTTAGGTTTCTTAAAAAAAAAACTACACAGAAACAGGAGCCCCGCGAAGCGGGGCTCCGTCGACGCGCAAAAAAAAATCAAGTTTAGGTTAGGTTAGGTTAGGTTTCTTAAAAAAAAAACTACACAGAAATAGGAGCCCCGCGAAGCGGGGCTCCGTCGACGCGCAAAAAAAATCAAATACCTACGTGTGCCCTCCTCCCCCCTCTCCTCCCCCCACAAAAAACCTATAATACGTGCGGCAGTTCTCTAAAGAATTATTATTTTATTCATCCGGTAATCGGACAACTAATTTATTTTATTCATCCGTTTAGCGGACGACTAGCGCTGTCCTTAAAATTATTTTTGACAAATTCATTTTAAAAATCACTTTCGAATTATATTTATTATCTACAATTGTGAACGCGTCATATAACATTTATTATCTATAATGGCATGTCGTAAATACGTGGTAAATACAAACTTACATTTTCCAGGTAATATAATTTAAGAAATTGTTATAAATAAATTAATAATACGGCATTATATTTAAAAATATTGCCTGTGTGCGAGATTACTAGAAGTTTTAATACGACAATGGTATAAAAGTGTCGTTTTTAGTACAAAAATAACCTTAAAAAAAATAATTTTCATTTTCGATTTTCACAAAAACTACGCATTTTTGTTGGAAAAGAAAAGCAGTTTGTTAAGAAAATCCACTACCAGCTATCGATTAAACAGCACAAAATAATGAAATTCGGGGACATCGAATCAAATATTTAACCGGAGTTTTAGTTAATGTTTCAGTTTGGCTTTATTAAGTTGTTGTGTAATTGGTGTTAAACGTGTTGCATAAATTATTTAAAGGAGAAAACTGCAAAAATAACAACTATGAGGTGAGTAATGTGATTCTTGTATTTAACTAAAATATTATCTTATACAACAAGCTTATTGAAATATTTAACTTAAAATCTTAAACATTGTAGCTCCTCGGAAAGGTCGTCTCATCCCTCCCGTGCCCAAGTAGAGTATCTAGTCGACTATCTTAGCAAACATCCTAGCTTAGCCAAGGGTTTTTCAAAAGTCCCGAGCGCTAGAGACGAAGCTAGAAAAACATGGGAGGAGTTGACTATCAAATTAAATAGCTTGGGAGGCTGCACTAAAACATGGAAACAGTGGACAAAGGTAGGCAATAGGCATATAGAAAACTATTCATCTTATACCGTGTAGGTATCTGGCTTACCTATGTATTATTAATAAACTTTTAATTTTGCTTTAGTATTGGTCTGACAAAAAGAGTGCCGTGAAGAAAAAAGCTGCCCTAAGATACCGGGCACGCAATAAGACTGGTGGTGGATGTGAATCGGTGGTGGAGCTTTCAGAGGTGGAGGAGAAAATACTCACATTAATGGGCGGGGAAGGTTTTGCAATTGGTGATAGGCATTTGTTGATCCGATACATGTATGTATGTAAAATATAATTATTCAATGTCATGTTCTTTTTTTAGGAAATCCCCGTCCTTACTGATGCCAACGAAAGCCCCACATTGCCGACTTCATCTATGATAAATGAAACCACAACTATTGTAAGTAAATACCTAGTGTATTAATAAAATATTACTTAATAATAAACAACTTATTAGTAAATGTTTCTTATATTGTTCTAGGAATACCAAGTCTTGGATGAGACTGCTATAAATACGGAAAATGTTAGTATGGCAGATACTGAGGTATATATTAATAAGATATTATGAAAATGGTACTTTTTTATTGATTCCAGTATTTGAAATACTATGTTTTTTTTTTCAGAGACCTCAACTAATTCAGCAATATGTTAACTGTATCCCGAATCCCGAACCTTCCCCTGCTCATACACCACCGAGAGCGGAGGTAACGAGCCCTCTGCAAGCAGTTACCCCCTCTGGCTCAGGCAACTTTCCTGCTCGACGTCAATTGAACGTCGCGGGTCCATCACCACGTCGTACTACAAGTAATTATGAGATTTATGAATTGATTTACAATATTTATAATCCATACTAATATTATAAATGCGAAAGTAACTCTGTCTGTCTGTCTGTTACTCAATCACGCCTTAACTACTGAACCAATTTGCATGAAATTTGGTATAGAGATATTTTGATACCCGAGAAAGGACATAGGATAGGTTTTATCCCGGAAATCCTACGGGAACGGGTTTTTCTTTGAAAACGCGGGCGAAGCCGCGGGCGGAAAGCTAGTCAACAATAAAAATTTGGAAATACATACAAATAAAACTAAATAATACTTGATAATGAATTAAGGAAATAATAATAACATCAGAAGACTTGTCAAAAATGCGTCACCGCGACCGGTGGAAATAATAATAAATTAATATTTATTTTACGTTTCAGGGTCATCGAGTCGTCCACAACAACGGCAAAGAAGACGATCACCTCCATCACAAAGGCGGCAATCTCAATTAACAACCTTTACTGAAAGGTTTCTTAGCTTGGAAGAGCAACGGATTGAGATTGACCGTCGCTACTGTGAGTTACAGGAGGTGATGGTCAACTCACAAAGGGAGACCAACAGAATGACAGCAGAGGGCCTGATTGCCGTCGGGGAAGGTCTTAAATTATTAGCTGAAAATTTAAAAAAATAAAATACTTTTATACTTAAATACATTTATTAGTTCTTAACTTATTTTAGTAGTAAAAAATTATCTGTGGTTTTACTTATAGTTTCTTAATTTACTAACATTAGTTTATAAGCCCTAATTGAGTTACTAACACCTATGAATATAATTTTCCGGAATAAATAATTTGCATTGATTTTTGATTGAATTAATTACAATTACCGCGTGTTCCTTGCCCTCCATAATTCATTTATCAATCTTTGTCTACATAGCTGACCAAGTGCAGTTTCATTAGGTACATCCTCATTTGAAGCTACACTTTGTCTGGTCCTATGAAAACCAGCCTCAACCTCTAGCTCTGAATTGAATATGGCTGGAGCTGGCAGGCCGGCACGATTACAAATATTGTGAAGCACGCAACATGCTATTACAATCTTCGAAACCGTGTCGGGGTCATAATGTAGGACTCTATGTGCTAATAGGCATCTAAATCTGGCTTTAAGGACCCCAATTGTTCTTTCTACGGTGTTTCTTGCAGTAGCATGCAGCTAGTTATAGTGATGTTCTGGTGTTCCCTCGTCTGCATTTGGAACTGGCACCATTAGGTACTGACGCTGCGGATACCCAGAATCACCTGTAACAATGAATATTGTTAAAAAATAAAATGTTTTGTCATCAACAATTATATTTTTATTAGGAGTTAGGAGTTTTCAATGATTTCGCCTGCTCTCCAATTTTTATGAATTCCGTGAACTTCGGTAATAAAGCCTAAATTACTCAGAAATAAAGTAGTTTTTTTAATGATGAAAGAATTTTTGAAGGAATTAATCCAGTAGTTTTTGAGTTAAATATTTACAAACAAACAAAGATTCGTCTTAGTTACGCCAACGGATCCCCAAGACATTGCTGCGTCGACGTTTCTCACGGGAACGTATTGTGCGGACGTAGCAGATTCCATTGGCGACACGTAATTTTAAGTTTTCATTTTATATTCAATTAGCTTTATAATTATTAATTGTTAAGACTTGCATCGAGCAAGACGTATTGTAATAAGTTTATATTAAAGTACTTCTAAGTGAATTCGTAGTTTTTTTTGGGGCCTCCGGCTGTCTGAAACATAATTGGCGCAGTCGGTAGGATCCTCAAAAATAAGTGGCATAGATAGTGACCTTCGCTATTGCTACGAGGATCCAGAATCTACGGTTTCTGCGGCCTGGAGGCGACATCCGAACATTGATCCCGAAAGAAGCCGAATTATGTTCATGTAAGTACATAGAATAGATCTGTGTTACTTATCCTTTTAGTTTTAATCCTTTTTGATATTTTTTATATTTCCAAAATTTTCCATCCGAGAGAATTATTTTCCCGGGAGCCTGCATCGAGTAGGTTATCTCGTAGGTCGTATCTAGATAATAATCGTAGGAATTTAGGTAGCTTAGAAAGTATTTTTGAAGAGATGGCTGTACATGACCCTGACGTTATATTTAAGGCCTTACGCCCGGTTCCCGAATTCGACGGGAATCCGAATGTTTTAACTAGATTTATAAAAATTTGCGATCTAATAGTTAACCAATATGTTAGTACAGGGCCAGGTAGTGAATTATCAAATTTATGTTTAATAAACGGAATTTTAAATAAAATTACCGGTTCTGCCTCTCGGTTTATGAACTCAAATGGAATTCCCGAAAATTGGGCCGGTATAAGGTCAGCTTTAATTAATAATTTTTCAGACCAAAGAGATGAAATCTCTTTGTACAATGACTTATCTATGGCTTCACAGGGGTCCTCAACCCCTCAGGAATATTACGAAAGGTGCCAGCAACTTTTTAGTACAATCATGACTTACGTTTCACTTCACGAAGTTATCGAAAGTACAATCGAAGCAAAACGTACGCTCTATAAAAAAGTAGCCCTTCAGGCTTATGTTCGCGGTTTGAAAGAACCCCTAGGGTCACGAATTCGGTGTATGAGGCCCGAAACGATGGAAAAGGCCCTCGAATACGTGCAAGAGGAGCTTAACGCGACATACTTGCAAAATAGAAATAGTATTCAAAAATTAGATAAAAAGCAATTTAATTTAGGGCCCATGCCTTTGGGGCCCCAATTTTCATTCAATAATACACATGTTCCAAGAAATTCCGAACAATTTGCACCGATGCCTAGACCTAGTACGCATCAACCTGTTCAAGGTCGGCCGCAATTTAATAATTTCAATAGGCAGCCGACGCGAACACAACAGATGTTCCGCGCTTTACCACCGAATTATAATCCGCAAAGTAACGTTTTTAGGCTACAACCAAAATTTAATCAAAATCAAGGTCCGAAACCAATGAGCGGCGTTAGTCATTATGTAACTAAAGAGATTCCATCTTCTCAAATTGCGCATAATTTTAGGAATAGGGAGATGCATATGCATGAATCCCAAATACCTCATGAAAGTTACTACTTTGATAATGATTTTAATAATTATGACAATAACTGTTACTATGACTCTGAACAATACTTTAACGATTATAATGACTATGACTCATCTAACCTTGACTGTAACTATATTGAAGAACAGCATTGCGACTTATCCCAAGTAGTGACACCTGAGTTAGAGCCCTCTAGCGGTGATAGTGAAAATTTTACGAAAAAGTGCCTTTTAAAAAAGCCAAGATAGAGCTTAACATTCAAACGCAAAGGCAGCTTCCCTTCATACAAATTTCAGATCCACCTTTAAAATTATTAATCGATACTGGTGCTAATCAGTCGTTTATAAGTCCGGAAGCAGTTCAATTATTTTTTGCACATGTAAAATTAGATTACGATCCCTTTGAGGTAACGAACGTTCACGCGACAACTCGCAATAATTATTCAATAACTATACCGTGCTTTTCAGAATTTAGGGATAGCGAAAATATAAAACTTTTTATATATAAATTTCATGAATTCTTTGATGGGCTTATAGGATTAGATTTGTTAGAATTTTGGGGCGCAAAAATTGATTTGAAGGACAGAGTTTTAATTACGCGTTATGCTCGAAACCCCATCCTCATGTATAACTCGTGTAACGTTAATTTCTATGAAGACGTCATACCTGCCGGTTCATCAAAATTGGTTAAAATTCCCATTAATTGCGAAAATGGTGACGTCATAATTTCCGAACAGGCTGTAGGCAGCTGCGTGATACCCCAATGTCTAACTTCAGTAGTAGAAAGTAGAGGTTTCTTAGAAGTGCACAACCCATCTCCGCATGACGTAATTTTTTCATTAGATAGACCAATTAACTGCGAAATTTTTAATGCAGAAGTTTTTAGCAATAATAGAGTTACATCTCGTGCAGATAAAGTTTTATCCAAACTTAGAACCGATCATTTAAATCCGGAAGAACGTATCAATTTAGAGAAATTATGTGCTAGGTACGCGGACGTATTTTACATTGAGGGAGAGCCTCTCACGTTCACTAATAAGATTAAGCATAAAATTAGGACAACGGATGAGGTACCCGTTCACACTCGTAGCTACAGATATCCATTTATTCATAGAGAGGAAGTCAAAAGCCAAATTAAAAATATGTTAGAACAAGGTATCATTAGACCTTCTGCATCTGCATGGAGCTCACCTATATGGGTGGTCCCAAAAAAAGCAGACGCTTCAGGTAAAACTAAGTGGCGGCTTGTTGTAGACTTCAGAAAGGTTAATGAAAAGACAGTAGATGATAAATATCCCATCCCCAATATAAATGACGTCCTCCATAAGCTAGGAAATTGCCAGTATTTCACCACCTTAGATTTAGCTAGTGGATTCTATCAGGTGGAAATGCACCCTGATGACGTCCACAAGACAGGTTTCAATGTCGAGCATGGGCACTACGAATTTTTACGTATGCCCATGGGCTTAAAAAATTCTCCATCAACTTTTCAAAGAGTGATGGATAATGTTCTCAAAGACCTACAGAACACGATTTGCCTAGTTTATCTCGACGATATCATTGTTTTTAGTACGTCATTGCAAGAGCACATGAATAATTTGGAAAAGGTTTTTGCAAAATTGAGAGAATCAAATTTTAAAATCCAAATGGACAAGTCAGAATTTTTAAAATTAGAGACATCGTATTTAGGCCATGTTATTTCTAAGGACGGAATTAAGCCCAATCTGGACAAAATTTCAGCAATAGAAAAGTATCCTATACCTAAAACGCCTAAGCAAATTAAGCAATTTCTCGGTTTATTGGGCTATTATAGAAAATTTGTACCCGATTTCGCTCGTATCACAAAACCTCTAACGCAGTGTTTGAAAAAAGGCAAGAAGATAATTTTAGATACTGATTACATAAATTGTTTTACGAAATGTAAGTCTCTCTTAACGAATGATCCGATTTTACAGTATCCAGATTTTAGTAAAGATTTCATTTTAACAACGGACGCTTCAAATTTTGCTTTAGGAGCTATCTTATCGCAAGGTCCTATTGGTTCTGATAAGCCTATCTGTTACGCATCTAGAACACTTAATGACAGTGAATTAAATTATAGTACTATAGAAAAAGAGCTTTTAGCTATAGTCTGGGCAACAAAGTACTTTCGCCCTTATTTATTTGGCCGTAAATTCAAAATCGTTACAGATCATAAGCCATTACAGTGGGTTATGAGTATGAAAGAACCGAACGCAAGACTAACGCGGTGGAAACTTAAGCTTAGTGAATATGATTTTTCGGTAATTTATAAAAAGGGAAAAGCTAACACAAACGCAGACGCGCTATCTCGCGTTGAAATTCATAACGAAGAAATTAGTTCCGTATTAGTTAACACATCAGTAGATAATATTTCAAATAGCTCATCCACAGAGACAGTTCATCTTAGCTCACCTAGACGTAATCAGAACGCAATGAGGTCTTCAACCGAAACGGCTTATTCACCATCAGGTGACCATATATCGCTAGGCTCATCCACGGAAACAGCACATACTAGTAGAGAAAATCCTATACTTGAGGTACCAATTACGGACGAACCATTAAATAAATTTCACAGGCAATTATTCATTACGGTAGTAGGCGATATTAAACGTAAGCCTAAAGTAACTAAGCCTTTTGAAAATCACACGCGTATTTCTCTCCAACTACGTCAACCTTACCTTGAGGAAGATATAGTCGATATGATTAAGGAATTTGTTAGTCCAAAAATTAAAACCGCGATGTTAATAGAACCATATGACTGTATGTTCGATATTGTTCCCATTATACAGGAAAAGTTCAAGAGTTCATCATACAAACTTGTGATAGCCAAATCCGAGATAGAAAATGTCAGTGACTACTTAAACCAGCAGGATTTAATTAGAAAGTACCACGACGGTAAAACAAACCACCGGGGGATAAACGAATGTTACTTAGCTCTTTCCAAACGTTATTTTTGGCCTAAAATGAAGGATGAAATTACTAAATTTATTAACGAATGTAGTATATGCGGTCAGGTAAAATATGACAGGAAACCCATTAAACAGCAATTCAAGGTTGTTCCACCAGCTACCAAGCCTTTCGAAATTGTTCACATAGATACTTTTACAGTTGAGACCGAAAAATATCTAACTATTATAGACGTGTTTTCCAAGTACGCGCAAGCTTATTACCTCCGAGATATTACTGCTATAAGTATTGTGCAAGCTCTTTTAACATTTTCAACGCATCACGGTCTGCCTTTAACGATTGTAACTGATAATGGCACGGAATTTACGAACCAAATTTTTTCTGAATTTGTTAACTTACATAAAATTAATCATCATAAAATACTTCCAAATTCGCCAAATGATAACGGTAATATAGAAAGATTCCATTCCACGCTTTTAGAACACCTTAGAATACTTAGATTAAAAAATAAAGAGGCTATGGTGACGCACTTAATACCTTACGCACTTTTAGCATACAATAGTACCATCCATAGTTTTACGAAATGTAGGCCTTATGACCTCATACTTGGGCATATGGACCCTAGAGACCCTGTGGATATTGATCTAACAAAACACTTAATGCAGCAATATATATTAACACACAGGAGTAGAGTACAGGAAGTATATAAAACGATTAACGAATTTTCTTTGCAAAATAGAACTAATCTAATAGAAAATAGGAATAGGGATCGGGATCCCGAGATCCAGTACGAGCCTGGTCAGATAGTATTTGTCAATAACCCATTAGCTGCCCGTAAGAAATTAGCACCCCGTTATACTAAAGATAAGGTTTTAACTAATTTGCCTATACATATATATACCTCTCGTAAGAAGGACCCCGTTGCAAAACACAGACTTAAACGTGTGCCTAAGACCGCCAAATTGTTACAGGATACTGATGCTTCTCACGATCCCCGTAGTAATGACACAGGAGATAAAACTTGACGACTTAGGAAATGGACCAGGACTACTGCCGTTTAAACTTGGACAAGCGAGACTTTTGACGCATTATCATACGTTTTTAGAATACATAGAACTTAATGACATTGACATTAAATTAAGGACATTACAGGACCAAATTATACACTATAAAAGGACTCTAGACAGTGAAGCTTTAAGTTTGTACGAAAATCAAATTGAGCACCTTTCTTCTAAATTAGTGCAAGTTTTAGAACAGCTTAAATCGCTTGAGCCAAGTCGTGTAAAAAGAGGTCTCATTGATGGGCTAGGATCGGTAATAAAAGGCATAACTGGTAATTTAGATTACACAGACGCAATAAGATACGATAGTGTTATCAAAAATTTAGAACACAATCAGGATCAAATAGTTAATGAATTCAATACTCATATTAGTATAAGCAAAGAATGGATGAAACGTCATTCTGAACTTATATCTAAAATTGTCGAAAATCAGGTAAAGATAAATTCTACTTTAATATTTTTTATGACGCAACAAGACTATAAAATATCCCGTTTGATAAAATATGCTAAATTTGCCCAAATCCTTAGCATAATGACAGAAAATGTAGATGATATATTGCAAGAATTGGTTAGAATTGAAAATACATTAGCTTTCATTCGGACGTCCTCAACACATCATTCTATGTTAAGTTCAAATGTGTTAAAGGATATATTAATAAAATTAAATACTATATATGGTAAGGATAGAATTTTAGAGTTAGAATTAAGACAATATTACGATATAATAAAACCAGGATATTATTTTAATGGAAAAAAGATTATAATTGTTCTTAAATTTCCGATAGTGTCTAAGGATTCATTTACTTTTTATAAATTAGCTGTTTTTCCTAATAAGTACATGCAGGCTCTCATCCCTCCTTATCCTTTCATTGCCACAAGTACACAGTCTTTCTTGTACATGGAGGCTGAATGCCCGAAGTACGGTAATGGGTATCTTTGTGAGATAAAAACCAATCAGATCCAAACGAAAGCAGACTGCATACAGGATTTTATACAAAGTCAAGTCTTGGGCCAAGGATGCAGGATGACGGAAGTAATTCTTTCTCAAGAAATGATACTAGGACTGGATGACAGACACTACATCCTATCTATGCCACACCAGACGAAAATACATCTAAGATGCAAACAGGACGACTTCATGACTATTAATGGCAGCTTCCTCATAACCGTTCCTGAAAATTGTATCCTGGAATCAGATAAATTTAAAGTCAATAACGTCCAAGATAGAATTCGAGGACAACCACTGAAAATAAGTAATATCGACTTAAATGAAATACACTTCAACCACAGCCTTGAAAATCATGTAAAGTTGAATTCAATAAATTTGGAAGATCTGCATAAGATTCATACTAAGGTACTGATGCAAGCACCGATTGAACTAGAAAAGGATACATCGACGATATACCATACCACTATCCCAATTTATACATTCCTTTTGGGCACTTTACTACTTTTCGCAACTTACAAAGTAATCAGTTATAAGAAGGTTACGTGCTGGAAGAATCAAGACGACCCTAATACAAAGACGGAAGATCAAGACAGTCAAAATTGTACCGAATCTTCGCCAGGACCACAGTTTCCAGCAACATTTTATCACACCGTGCTCAAATAGTTGCTGGTCTTCGGGGGGAGGAGTTACGCCAACGGATCCCCAAGACATTGCTGCGTCGACGTTTCTCACGGGAACGTATTGTGCGGACGTAGCAGATTCCATTGGCGACACGTAATTTTAAGTTTTCATTTTATATTCAATTAGCTTTATAATTATTAATTGTTAAGACTTGCATCGAGCAAGACGTATTGTAATAAGTTTATATTAAAGTACTTCTAAGTGAATTCGTAGTTTTTTTTGGGGCCTCCGGCTGTCTGAAACATAATTTCTTTATAATTAATTAGCTAAGAGGTAACTCACCTAACAAGTACACAGATTCGCCTGTTTGTACTAATTGTTCGAGGTGGTCCCGAATGATGCAATTATTAAAAATAAGGCTGTCGTGAGTCGCTCCGCCATATGTTGCATCTACATGTATTATGTTCAAATCTGCATCTGTGAACTGCAAAAAGAATTATTTTACAACTATTTTTATGTGGCTGCTCTAATGAATGTTAAAAAAAATATAGGTACTAGCAGCGTCTTGTGATTTATACTGCTTCGTTAATGATCCTATGGAATTGGTCCAAATTTCATTAAATCGATTTTCTGTGGTTCAAGTGCGAAAGCGTATACAGACATTATTATATCAGGCTTACCATTTGTACATTTCTTGCATGATATCCTTTGCGACAGTAGTATCGTTCTTCATGGCAAGTTGGTCTCACCATTGTCACAAAAGTCCCATCTACACATCCTATTACCCCAGGAATACTGAATTTCTCATAGAATCTGCAATAAGAAATAAAAAAATCATTAAATATTTTTCATTAACATGATAGGTTTATTTAGGTAGGTACACAAACCTTGTTTTGAGTCTCAGTCTTTCTTCAGAATTTTGGGGAAATCTTATGTATTTTTTTACTATACTTGGATGGCTTAGGGCTTCTATGACCTCGTGGATACTACGAGATGCTGATGGCTGCGACACAAACGAATTTATGTGTTTTCCACATATCCTTTGATAGCTCCCAGTCGCAAAGAAAGAAAGTGCACATAACAACTGAAAAAAATTAATGAAATTTCTTGAAACTATCAAAATAAAAGGTACTTAATCTGATAAGGAAACCATCCATAATTAAAGTCGGTTAATAACTCAAAACGTTTTTAAAGAAACCGTAAGGGAGAGAAACTTTGGACTTTAACATAGGGTACCTACCACTTGAAAGGGTGACATCATAAAAAATAATCGGGGATTAGATGACGTTATCGTTAGTGGTTCTATGTTCTATGCGAGGAAGTTATGTTACCTACCTACATAATGGAATGTTTTACAGAGTTATGGGAAAGTTATCCCAATATTCACACGGGATCGGGACTTCCGCAGATGAAATCACGGGACCGATGACTATTGTAACAGTAACTTTTCATGACATTATGAATACACATATAAAGCACTTAGATACATACCTTGACTCTAGCAGTTAATCCTCTTCGTCGACGTTGAGGTTTTTTAACTAAAACTTTAATGTCTTCCATCACTTGAGAAACTAGTTCTTCCGATAAACGGTAGCATTCAACAAAATTTTTATTTCGATTAATAATTTGCATTTCCCGAATGCTGGTACTTTGCCGGCGACTTTCTATTATATCCACAGCATTAGCTTCTCGTATTATAGCACTTAATATAAAATAACGCGCCATTTTAGTAAAAAAATATATAAAATTTGTATCAAATTTGTTCCACAACCACTAACTCACTCACGAACTCGGCACCTAATAGGCGAGTGAATTGCTGACAGGTGAATTCGTATTTGTAAATACTCGAACTCGACGTTCGAGGTGTAAAATTACCTTACAGAATGCCGAATTCATACTATAAACGTCAAAATCACAGACATGTATATTTAAGTAGACAACGCAAGTACCGCGATCTGTATGAAAACCAAGCGTGTCATATTTTTTGTACTGACCTTGACGCGTTATGACGTCACGAGCGCTTTTTAGTGATGTTAATTTCATTTTACGCTAAATCGATTAGGCCGCCACTCGCGCGGCGATTCTAGTATCGTCCTATCCCATCGAAGTAAATCGAAAGAAATCAGATCAAACTAGATCTATGTCTAAGAGGTAGTCAAATAAATGAATCGTAATCGATTACTAAATCGATTCAAGACAGAAAAATGATAATTACCATAGACAGAGGGATGATAAAATAAAGTTATAAACCTTTTAATATTCTAACAAGTAAACTAATGTGTTTTAGCTTTTTCTTACATATGCCCATTGAGTTACCATGTACTACGTACTAGAGAGGCCATCGAAAGAAAGTAATGAAACTGTCAATCAATCAATCTTTATGTCCCGTTGCATCGATCCATTTTCCTTTTATGTTCGGGTTACTTGGAAAACTGAAAAAACAAACATAGTCTAAGCAATAAGGAGTTTTCTTAAAAAACTCCCAAGATGACACTTTATAACTAATGGCGTCCATGTCATAATATTTATTTTTAGTACCTTTGTATTAAAATACTTAAAAGTTCTAGGTCAAGTCGTATTAAATGACAAAAAAAATCTATGCCTTTTTTTCTGAAAAATTGCTCCTTCAAATTATCATTTTTCTGTTCGATTATAAAATCGATTAGAATCGAGAACTGTTGCATCAAATGAACATCACTAACCACAAAATTGGACAGAAAAATGAGAACAGAAAAATGAGAAGACGCTATTCATTGCTTGTTATCATACGACGCGATCTTTACCGTGCCAAGTAAAAGCCGCAATGTATTCCGAATCATTTCGTATGATTTGGTATCCGTGTTTGTCACGATCGTTTTCCACAGATATTCTTTATTTGATTTTAAAATAAATAGTGCATATTCTGATTAGAAAATTACTTACCGGTGGAAGGAAACATCTATGCTAACTCGGCCACTCACAGCTGTGGAGTTTCTACAGTTTATAACGGCGCAATTCGGCATTTTACTTTATTCAGCTTCACGTCTTTCCTTGGCGAACTGCAAGCGCGGACTGAGTGTAGGCCAGCGTCAAGTAAGTTTCATAAACTTAGTTTGGACACGGGAAGTACATACACTCGCTTAGTCTATCTTGATACATGTCTGTGGTCAAAATACTCACTTAGCACAGTTCGCATCGTCGCCGCTCTCGACGATGTGGCGCCACTAGTACTGTCGAGTTTTACAGAATACGAAATCGAAAACTCACCGCGGATTCCGCGTTCGAGTTTTTATAATAACCTTACAGAATAGCACTGCAGATTCCATTGGCGCAACGTAATTTTAAGTTTTCATTTTATATTCAATTAGCTTTATAGTTATTAATTGTTAAGACTTGCATCGAGCAAGACGTATTGTAATAAGTTTATATTAAAGTATTTCTAAGTGAATTCGTAGTTTTTTTTGGGGCCTCCGGCTGTCTGAAACATAATTTGTGTAATTGTTTATTTATTCTGAATCTTTAAGTTTATTGATTTTTATCCTTTACATAAGCTGTATTTAATAAAAAATGTTTAAAACTCGAATTTTCGAAATTTTTGATTTATAAGTTCTATGTAACGTTTTATAATTAAGTTATGGTATAATTAAATGTAGATTTCACTTTTGTACAGCTTAGACATTTTTCTGTATGGATACAGTGCCTTTCGATTTGAAGTTGGATAACATTTCATTTTATAGGTACTATTATAAAATTAAGAGCATGAAAGAAAAAAAAAAGCATTTCTTCATAATGCTATTGTTACCACAAAAAATATTTTCTTAATCGCAAATTTTAAGAGAAAATAAATTAAAATTAAAATTGATGTGGCGACGTTATACATACAGACGTTAGAACAAAGTCCACCATAAGAATGACGTCATTTAGGAATAAGACGATTTTTAAACATTAATAAAAACCTAAATATTTTCAAAAAGTAAAAATTACTGTTAGTTTTTATCTAGTTTTAATTAAAATAAAAATAAAAACAAGTAGCAAAAAATTTTGAAATGTTGTAATTTTGGAGCACCCTGTAAAGTCTGTATTTGTATGAACATAAGTGGAGATCGCGTCCACTTATTTTCATGCGTAAACGATGATATTCATACTCAACAGGTAACTTGGATTAACAAATAGGATAGGTTATATCCCGTAAATCCCACGGGAACGGGAACTATTTATTTATTGCACGCCTCATAAGCGAAGCGTTGAGGTGGGTACTACTGTCACTTCGCGCAAAACATCTGATTTTTCAAACTTAAAATGTCTTTATGTATCATACATTGCACTTGTAAGATAATAAATACACACACATATTAAGAAAAAAACACTATTTTTAACATTCATGATATTTTTGATGTCATTTTTGTTATTTAAACTAGTTAAAAAACAGTTTAAAAAAGTTCTGTCTTGGACGTCCGTGTGTCTGTATGTGCGGAGGATTTTCTTGTTAACACGATAGCGACCGAAATACTTTACTAATCGAGTCTTTTTTTTTCTCTTACGCTTGAGTATGCTCAGGAATAGAACCCTTTCATTTTTCAGGGTCTGATTCGATGTGGTTTAATTGTTATTAAATAAACAAAAATAATAATTAATAAATAATTATTAAAAAAAAATTATGAGGCGTGCACTTTTGGATTTTCCAAACTTTTTTCGTTTATTTCTATCTGAATAACCTATCAAAAGTAACATTCAATTGTGTAAATTTTATTTATTACGGATTCAACATCAAACAACTCTACGGTAAGTATCAAGGTGCGTATTAACTATAGAGCTATTATTTATTACCTTACCTACCTATATGTTATAGCTAATTACTGCTGGGCGCTGCAGCTGGCTGCGATTTCGTCCATGTATCTACTGAAAGGTTTCATGACATAATATGAGCACAGGGGAATAAAATAAAAAGACCAGTATGTACATCCAAAAATATTTATTTCAATGATTACAAATTATCCTTAATCTAATTTTGAAAATCTAACACTGAATTAGATTCCTTACAATATTATTCAAATTAATAACAAAATAACGTATTTTACGACAAATTAATATTGAACTAATTATGTAGTTAAAACACGAAAGCGCATTACCTTATTATACCAGCTGCATTAACCAAAAATTTTATATGATAATAAGTATAATATTTTCAACTGATATCAAAATGTACGAAAAATAGTACTTAATAAGTAATTGAACTGAGAACATAATTTAATATTCACACAAAGCTGTATTGTTTCGATATACGTTGTTTTTATTGTAAACTGCATTACATATTTTGATAAAAAAATACTGTAAAACAACAGATGATGAAATTTTCAAAATGAAAAAAAAAATACAAATTTGCCGCGCAATCGACATTTGACAGCTCTACGACTGAATGAGGCGGTTAAAAAAGTTTGTATAATATTAATAGAAATAATTATCGAGATTTAAATTGCTCTACACAAGATTTATTTTGTTTGTTTTATTACTATACTTCTTAAAGACACAATTAACTCGTACTCGTAATACGATACCTTGGAGTTGGAGCGAAAATATTGTTTGTAATAATTTGGCTAGGAAAATACAACAAATCAAAAACACTATTTACTATGGAAAAAAAACCAGGAAGGTGAAAAACATATATTTACGATTTCGATGCACTCGACTTTTAGTAAAATAATAGGTAGGTAAAAATATTATTATGGTTTTGATCACAGACATATCTGTGGTTTTGATTTTAGCTACTAGTATCAGAAAGCTGCGTGTTCAATGCACGTCGGGGTCACACAACTGTGGAGGATACAGTAGACAATATACCTAATGAAGTTTTTCATCTTTTTATTTTACTGCAAATACAAAATAAAAATTAAACAATGGTAATGTAAATTCTAAACAAACTACTACCAAAATACAATTAGAACAAAAATCATTTGACTGGTTGATTTCACCCAGAGGCCAGAGGCGGCTCGTGACAAAATTGTATGGGTGTTCACTTGAAATAAAACAACGAAAATACAATAGCGTAGCGGGATAATTTATTACAAAAAAAAATGAGCACCACATTTTATAAATGTCTATAACACTAAAAATTACAAAGTACAGGCTATTTCAAAACGAATTCAATGATTATCAATAATTAGTAAATCACCGAATTTGCATTCGCGAGCGTACCTACGCGTAGGTATCCATAGTGTTTGTTTATACTAAAGGAATGGCAACGTCGCAATTGCTGCTGTCATGCGATGCGGCAACGTTGCGTGAGACTCAAAACGCTACCTGCTACGGTATGAACGATTGTTATAAAAATAAAAGTTATACATATTTGTTGGCGTAAACTATTTTATTCATCATTAATTTTGGAAAATAAATAATGTCAAAATTGATTACAATAAAACGCAGTTTTATTTTATTACATTACAGGTAAATTAGCTTGGAGAAATTTTTGCGTTTGTAGTAGTGTATGGTCAGCAAATAAAAAAAAACAACATTTTATTTTTAGTTTTTATTCAAGTATATAATATTAGTATTATTAATATTTTATTAGTTCCAAACATTACAAGCAGTGCCGATTTTTACTTCAGTGAAGACGTGTATGAATTAGGTGTTCTCCGGCCAAAAATGTAAACCACGGTAAAAGTGAAACTGTTCGAACGGTTCCGAACACTGCTTTGTGTAGCGCATGTCGCGTGACGGTCGGCTGCCGAGTAGGTATACCTACTCGGCAGCCGCGATACACGCGACATGCGCTACACAGACCAAAAAGTTTGAGACGATGTAATAAAAGTTTCACTTTAATAACAAACAATAACAACAATAACAAACAATAACAACAATCAACAAATACAAAATTTAACAATTAAACTACGTAATAATTATAATTTTCGAATGAAATGTGTGCTTTATGTTCTAACGGTACCAAGCGACTGACGCCGGACTGCACGAGGCACCTGCGGACAGCGTAAACTGGTTTATTCTGGTTTTGTGCGTGTTTCCACTTTCCACTATCAAGTGACGATTTATTTATTTGTTTTGTTTCGTAATTATTATGGTCAAATATTAATTACGAAACAAATTATTATGAACAAGATATTTTATTGTTTCACGGTATTCGCCTTGTCATTGGCTCAAGGACGTAAAATTGAATGATATATTATTTTTTTTATAAAGTCAAAACCATTTTCTTTAAAACATAAATCAGAGTATTGCTAGGGATAAGTATAAAATTAAATAGTAATGTTAGGATATCGAAACATTTTTGTATAGGCTAGAACGATATAATGGAAACGCGCTCTAAGATCTGAGTAATATACACACCACTACATATGCAAAAATTTCTCGAGACTAATTTCACTGTACACTATTGTTTTTTTTAATCAAAACATGTATGTATTTGAGTAGTTAGCAGCATATAATATTCTGAATTTCTGATCCATGCCTATTCACTCAAAACTAATAACACTAATGATTTGTAACAGTAAATTATTTCAATAGGTATTTGAACATTTCATAACCAACAAGTAAGAATAATTCGTATACAAGATACAATAACAAATCTAATACACTATTTATTATTTTATTATATTTCATTATGTGAAAATAACCAGGAAGGTGAAAAACATATTTACGAAAACAAAGTAACATATGGTTTTGCTATTAGCTATCAGGAAAAAAAATCGTATTGGAACAAAAGAAGGATTGTAACTGAATTAGGTAATTAGGTATGTTTGTTTCTGGGTGCACCGTTTTCGACGACGCGACGGCCGACGCGTGACGTAAACAGAGTAGGTACCTACTTTGCTAAAACAAACTAAGTAATAAAATTGTGTGTCTGTCTGAAAATTCGCTAAAGCATATTTTACCAATGTTTGCAAGTTTGTGATTACTTTGATAGTTTATCGATTTATAATAATTGTATACTTATATCATTGTTTAAAAATATTCAAACACAATATGATATAGGTACTGATTTATCACTGGTTTCAGTGATGAACTGATGAGTCAATGTTAGCCACAATACTAATCACTTTCGTCATACATGTGTATGAACTATGATTGATGTGATTTGCAATGTGGTGAAATTTCATAAAAATCACGGGCCAATTTTTTGTTTTGAATCCCACCGAAAATACATATACATATTACTAATTGCGTTATTAGAATAATTAATTACTATACCCACGATCAATTATTACAATTTACAATATAGTCTCAAATGCATACTAGAGAAATATTGCAATTTGAATCAAAAAATGCATAGCATACAAAAATAAATTCACAACACAAGAAATTCCGCGCGCAAATCATAGCGCGTGTCAATGAAATCAAGAATGTAATTTTATATCAAGCCGACGACGACGCCGAACTAAAGTACCTACAGTACCATTTACCTTCAGTGTACAATACAGTTTACAGACCTACGACGGACGAACAATAATGAGTAATAAATTGTTTACAAAAAAAAACATAGTTTCTAAGGTCATTAGTTTTATTTTATTTTATTGTTATTTTCTTTGAACGATTGGAAATGAAATTACTCAATTATTACACATAGAACTTTGATTTATTAGAATTATGCGAATTATGTATAAGATAACGAACGCGAATGCACGACATCTAGCGCGTCAATGTCTAAACATCGCCATTCGTTTAGACATTGACGCGCTAGATGTCGTGCTTTATGTCGTGTTTCGCTTGGCAAAAGTCACGCACACTACTGTAGAAGTGTCAAATTTTGCCGGTATTTCACTGTTGTTTTTCTAAGTAAATAATGTAAGTTATTGATTAAAAAGGTCGAACGCGGACACATTTCATTGTAGAGAAGTGATAAAATGATTAGTTTTAAAGAAATAGTGTCTGTGTTAAGTGTTTAGTCGTCATCAAAAATGTATGGAGGGACGGTCGGAACATCCACCTTAAACAAGAATTATTTCATATAGGTTTTCTATTCAAGAACTGCTCTTACCAATTCAAGATCCTTGGCATCTTGTGGATGTGGATAACCTGAGCATGATGGTTGATCAGTAGTATTTGATATGTCAATTAAGGCAAATTGAGATGGATGGTCTGCCTGAAAGAGATAAAAATGTTACTTATAACATTGGATATGGTCCCAAGTAATAATAAATAGATTGCTACAGAAACATGGACTCAATGTTTGGTAAATTGTAAAACTTTTAGTATTTTTTTTATTAAAAGCATTTATTGAACAAACAAAGTGTATTATACTTATGGATAGTGTAGCTTTCCAACAACGAAAGAATTAAAAAAATTGGACCAGTACAACAGTAGGACAACTAAAAAAATAACTCAGTAGGTTTTAAGTACCAGTCATCACACCACTTGTCTCATGACACTCTAGGTCTCTAGAGCATATCAGTCAAAAAAGATATTGTGAAGCTTAAGTAAATGAATCCTTAGACACTATCGGAAATTTAAGAACAATTATAATCTTTTTTCCATTAAAATAATATCCTGGTTTTATTATATCGTAATATTGTCTTAATTCTAACTCTAAAATTCTATCCTTACCATATATAGTATTTAATTTTATTAATATATCCTTTAACACATTTGAACTTAACATAGAATGATGTGTTGAGGACGTACGAATGAAAGCTAATGTATTTTCAATTCTAACCAATTCTTGCAATATATCATCTACATTTTCTGTCATTATGCTAAGGATTTGGGCAAATTTAGCATATTTTATCAAACGGGATATTTGTATCCTGGAATCAGATAAATTTAAAGTCAATAACGTTCAAGATAGAATTCGAGGACAACCACTGAAAATAAGTAATATCGACTTAAATGAAATACACTTCAACCACAGCCCTGAAAATCATGTAAAGTTGAATTCAATAAATTTGGAAGATCTGCATAAGATTCATACTAAGGTACTGATGCAAGCACCGATTGAACTAGAAAAGAATACATCGACGATATACCATACCACTGTCCCAATTTATACATTCCTTTTGGGCACTTTGCTACTTTTCGCAACTTACAAAGTAATCCGTTATAAGAACGTTACGTGCTGGAAGAATCAAGACGACCCTAATACAAAGACGGAAGATCAAGACAGTCAAAATTGTACCGAATCTTCGCCAGGACCACAGTTTCCAGCAACATTTTATCACACCGTGCTCAAATAGTTGCTGGTCTTCGGGGGGAGGAGTTACGCCAACGGATCCCCAAGACATTGCTGCGTCGACGTTTCTCACGGGAACGTATTGTAACGACGTAGCAGCTAGGCTATTCTGTAAAAAACGCGCCCGAACTCGCATCTCACCTGAGTGAGTCGACTCACTTCACTTTCGAACGTTCGAGTTTTTGGTTTCGCATTCTGTAAACATCCGCTCGGCAGAGGCGAAGCGAAGTGAGTCTCACTTCGAAACTCACTTGCCTAGTGAAGGGATCTTATAGATTTGAATTTATCGACATTGTTATTATCTTTAAAATGCGGCAATTTAACACATTTTGAAGACATAATAACACTTTAGTATTGTACCGTGGGTGGAATTAAACTAAAATTGCAATTTTACACTGATAAATTCTTTAAAATCAAAATAATTCTAGCGTCACTGAAAAAAAAGGACGCTTGTCTGTGGTTCGTTTGACTTATGTTTATTTCTCAAGTGGTTTTTTGTACCTAATTTTAAAGTGTTTCGTGTTGCATTCTTTCTAAAAGTTATGTTGGAGTTTTGGCTGCATATTACATTCGACGTCCCCGAATTTCATTATTTTGTGTTGTTTAATCGATAGCTGGTAGTGGATTTTCTTAACAAACTGCTTTTCTTTTCCATCAAAAATGCGTAGTTTTTGTGAAAATCGAAATTGAAAATGATATTTTTTAAGGTTATTTTTGTACTAAAAACGCAACTTAAAGTAAAATCTTAAGCCATTATAGTATCAAAATGTCTAATTATCACACTCACACGCATTATTTTTAAATATATTTACGTACCTATTACTTTATTTACATATTACAATTTATTTTGTCAAAATAGTATTTTAACAATTTAGTATAGCCAAAAATCGTTCCATATTTTGTATTCACAACAAGCCACAGATAACACAGATTAGTTAATATGACGCAGATCACAGATTAGCAATACAAATATACTAGCTTATCATAGAGTATAAATGATACATTTTAATTTTTAATGTTTTTTTTATAGCTCACTTGCTTCAGTTTTAAAAATCGATTAACTTTTACTTTTAGTATTCAAATAGGTAGCGAGGAGCGAAGCGACGAGCGTGTTAGGTTAACTGTTGAACTGCCGCACGAGCCGAGCGAGCGAAGCGAGCGTGCCGCGGCAGCGGCCGGCGAGTGCCAGAAGCGACTTTAGGGCGATTCCCACTCAAACAAAAAAAAACTACGTAGGTTTAAACAACCTGTTTGTATTTTATTTATGTATCGTAAAATTTTTGTTATTATCAAATGCTATCTAAATTAAAATTACGAAGTGTCTAGTCGTCCGCTAAACGGATGAATAAAATAAATTAGTCGTCCGATTACCGGATGAATAAAATAATTTAATCGTCCGATTATTCGGATTACTAGATAACCTTTTAACACTAAAGCTAGTTGGGTTGGACTAAAGCAAAGGGGGCTCAGGACTTAGAAAATTTTTGATGGAGTTGGTGTCATTATAACACCTATTTATTATTGTTTTATCGTAAATATTACGCTAATATAAGCATGTTTTATAGGAACAACTTTTCTCTAAAATCAAAAATGGCCGAGATATTCGCCCTCAATTCGTTAGGTTAGGTTTAGGTTAGGTTAGGTTAGGTTTCTTAAAAAAAAAACTACACAAATAGGCGCAAAAAAAATCAAGTTTAGGTTAGGTTAGCCGTTAGGTTA
The DNA here is from genome assembly GCF_061535455.1 of Colias philodice. NCBI lineage: Eukaryota > Metazoa > Arthropoda > Insecta > Lepidoptera > Pieridae > Colias > Colias philodice. The sequence continues at coordinate 2,326,794 of NC_143117.1, read as the reverse complement.
GGTTAGGTTAGGTTTCTTAAAAAAAAAACTACACAGAAACAGGAGCCCCGCGAAGCGGGGCTCCGTCGACGCGCAAAAAAAAATCAAGTTTAGGTTAGGTTAGGTTAGGTTTCTTAAAAAAAAAACTACACAGAAATAGGAGCCCCGCGAAGCGGGGCTCCGTCGACGCGCAAAAAAAATCAAATACCTACGTGTGCCCTCCTCCCCCCTCTCCTCCCCCCACAAAAAACCTATAATACGTGCGGCAGTTCTCTAAAGAATTATTATTTTATTCATCCGGTAATCGGACAACTAATTTATTTTATTCATCCGTTTAGCGGACGACTAGCGCTGTCCTTAAAATTATTTTTGACAAATTCATTTTAAAAATCACTTTCGAATTATATTTATTATCTACAATTGTGAACGCGTCATATAACATTTATTATCTATAATGGCATGTCGTAAATACGTGGTAAATACAAACTTACATTTTCCAGGTAATATAATTTAAGAAATTGTTATAAATAAATTAATAATACGGCATTATATTTAAAAATATTGCCTGTGTGCGAGATTACTAGAAGTTTTAATACGACAATGGTATAAAAGTGTCGTTTTTAGTACAAAAATAACCTTAAAAAAAATAATTTTCATTTTCGATTTTCACAAAAACTACGCATTTTTGTTGGAAAAGAAAAGCAGTTTGTTAAGAAAATCCACTACCAGCTATCGATTAAACAGCACAAAATAATGAAATTCGGGGACATCGAATCAAATATTTAACCGGAGTTTTAGTTAATGTTTCAGTTTGGCTTTATTAAGTTGTTGTGTAATTGGTGTTAAACGTGTTGCATAAATTATTTAAAGGAGAAAACTGCAAAAATAACAACTATGAGGTGAGTAATGTGATTCTTGTATTTAACTAAAATATTATCTTATACAACAAGCTTATTGAAATATTTAACTTAAAATCTTAAACATTGTAGCTCCTCGGAAAGGTCGTCTCATCCCTCCCGTGCCCAAGTAGAGTATCTAGTCGACTATCTTAGCAAACATCCTAGCTTAGCCAAGGGTTTTTCAAAAGTCCCGAGCGCTAGAGACGAAGCTAGAAAAACATGGGAGGAGTTGACTATCAAATTAAATAGCTTGGGAGGCTGCACTAAAACATGGAAACAGTGGACAAAGGTAGGCAATAGGCATATAGAAAACTATTCATCTTATACCGTGTAGGTATCTGGCTTACCTATGTATTATTAATAAACTTTTAATTTTGCTTTAGTATTGGTCTGACAAAAAGAGTGCCGTGAAGAAAAAAGCTGCCCTAAGATACCGGGCACGCAATAAGACTGGTGGTGGATGTGAATCGGTGGTGGAGCTTTCAGAGGTGGAGGAGAAAATACTCACATTAATGGGCGGGGAAGGTTTTGCAATTGGTGATAGGCATTTGTTGATCCGATACATGTATGTATGTAAAATATAATTATTCAATGTCATGTTCTTTTTTTAGGAAATCCCCGTCCTTACTGATGCCAACGAAAGCCCCACATTGCCGACTTCATCTATGATAAATGAAACCACAACTATTGTAAGTAAATACCTAGTGTATTAATAAAATATTACTTAATAATAAACAACTTATTAGTAAATGTTTCTTATATTGTTCTAGGAATACCAAGTCTTGGATGAGACTGCTATAAATACGGAAAATGTTAGTATGGCAGATACTGAGGTATATATTAATAAGATATTATGAAAATGGTACTTTTTTATTGATTCCAGTATTTGAAATACTATGTTTTTTTTTTCAGAGACCTCAACTAATTCAGCAATATGTTAACTGTATCCCGAATCCCGAACCTTCCCCTGCTCATACACCACCGAGAGCGGAGGTAACGAGCCCTCTGCAAGCAGTTACCCCCTCTGGCTCAGGCAACTTTCCTGCTCGACGTCAATTGAACGTCGCGGGTCCATCACCACGTCGTACTACAAGTAATTATGAGATTTATGAATTGATTTACAATATTTATAATCCATACTAATATTATAAATGCGAAAGTAACTCTGTCTGTCTGTCTGTTACTCAATCACGCCTTAACTACTGAACCAATTTGCATGAAATTTGGTATAGAGATATTTTGATACCCGAGAAAGGACATAGGATAGGTTTTATCCCGGAAATCCTACGGGAACGGGTTTTTCTTTGAAAACGCGGGCGAAGCCGCGGGCGGAAAGCTAGTCAACAATAAAAATTTGGAAATACATACAAATAAAACTAAATAATACTTGATAATGAATTAAGGAAATAATAATAACATCAGAAGACTTGTCAAAAATGCGTCACCGCGACCGGTGGAAATAATAATAAATTAATATTTATTTTACGTTTCAGGGTCATCGAGTCGTCCACAACAACGGCAAAGAAGACGATCACCTCCATCACAAAGGCGGCAATCTCAATTAACAACCTTTACTGAAAGGTTTCTTAGCTTGGAAGAGCAACGGATTGAGATTGACCGTCGCTACTGTGAGTTACAGGAGGTGATGGTCAACTCACAAAGGGAGACCAACAGAATGACAGCAGAGGGCCTGATTGCCGTCGGGGAAGGTCTTAAATTATTAGCTGAAAATTTAAAAAAATAAAATACTTTTATACTTAAATACATTTATTAGTTCTTAACTTATTTTAGTAGTAAAAAATTATCTGTGGTTTTACTTATAGTTTCTTAATTTACTAACATTAGTTTATAAGCCCTAATTGAGTTACTAACACCTATGAATATAATTTTCCGGAATAAATAATTTGCATTGATTTTTGATTGAATTAATTACAATTACCGCGTGTTCCTTGCCCTCCATAATTCATTTATCAATCTTTGTCTACATAGCTGACCAAGTGCAGTTTCATTAGGTACATCCTCATTTGAAGCTACACTTTGTCTGGTCCTATGAAAACCAGCCTCAACCTCTAGCTCTGAATTGAATATGGCTGGAGCTGGCAGGCCGGCACGATTACAAATATTGTGAAGCACGCAACATGCTATTACAATCTTCGAAACCGTGTCGGGGTCATAATGTAGGACTCTATGTGCTAATAGGCATCTAAATCTGGCTTTAAGGACCCCAATTGTTCTTTCTACGGTGTTTCTTGCAGTAGCATGCAGCTAGTTATAGTGATGTTCTGGTGTTCCCTCGTCTGCATTTGGAACTGGCACCATTAGGTACTGACGCTGCGGATACCCAGAATCACCTGTAACAATGAATATTGTTAAAAAATAAAATGTTTTGTCATCAACAATTATATTTTTATTAGGAGTTAGGAGTTTTCAATGATTTCGCCTGCTCTCCAATTTTTATGAATTCCGTGAACTTCGGTAATAAAGCCTAAATTACTCAGAAATAAAGTAGTTTTTTTAATGATGAAAGAATTTTTGAAGGAATTAATCCAGTAGTTTTTGAGTTAAATATTTACAAACAAACAAAGATTCGTCTTAGTTACGCCAACGGATCCCCAAGACATTGCTGCGTCGACGTTTCTCACGGGAACGTATTGTGCGGACGTAGCAGATTCCATTGGCGACACGTAATTTTAAGTTTTCATTTTATATTCAATTAGCTTTATAATTATTAATTGTTAAGACTTGCATCGAGCAAGACGTATTGTAATAAGTTTATATTAAAGTACTTCTAAGTGAATTCGTAGTTTTTTTTGGGGCCTCCGGCTGTCTGAAACATAATTGGCGCAGTCGGTAGGATCCTCAAAAATAAGTGGCATAGATAGTGACCTTCGCTATTGCTACGAGGATCCAGAATCTACGGTTTCTGCGGCCTGGAGGCGACATCCGAACATTGATCCCGAAAGAAGCCGAATTATGTTCATGTAAGTACATAGAATAGATCTGTGTTACTTATCCTTTTAGTTTTAATCCTTTTTGATATTTTTTATATTTCCAAAATTTTCCATCCGAGAGAATTATTTTCCCGGGAGCCTGCATCGAGTAGGTTATCTCGTAGGTCGTATCTAGATAATAATCGTAGGAATTTAGGTAGCTTAGAAAGTATTTTTGAAGAGATGGCTGTACATGACCCTGACGTTATATTTAAGGCCTTACGCCCGGTTCCCGAATTCGACGGGAATCCGAATGTTTTAACTAGATTTATAAAAATTTGCGATCTAATAGTTAACCAATATGTTAGTACAGGGCCAGGTAGTGAATTATCAAATTTATGTTTAATAAACGGAATTTTAAATAAAATTACCGGTTCTGCCTCTCGGTTTATGAACTCAAATGGAATTCCCGAAAATTGGGCCGGTATAAGGTCAGCTTTAATTAATAATTTTTCAGACCAAAGAGATGAAATCTCTTTGTACAATGACTTATCTATGGCTTCACAGGGGTCCTCAACCCCTCAGGAATATTACGAAAGGTGCCAGCAACTTTTTAGTACAATCATGACTTACGTTTCACTTCACGAAGTTATCGAAAGTACAATCGAAGCAAAACGTACGCTCTATAAAAAAGTAGCCCTTCAGGCTTATGTTCGCGGTTTGAAAGAACCCCTAGGGTCACGAATTCGGTGTATGAGGCCCGAAACGATGGAAAAGGCCCTCGAATACGTGCAAGAGGAGCTTAACGCGACATACTTGCAAAATAGAAATAGTATTCAAAAATTAGATAAAAAGCAATTTAATTTAGGGCCCATGCCTTTGGGGCCCCAATTTTCATTCAATAATACACATGTTCCAAGAAATTCCGAACAATTTGCACCGATGCCTAGACCTAGTACGCATCAACCTGTTCAAGGTCGGCCGCAATTTAATAATTTCAATAGGCAGCCGACGCGAACACAACAGATGTTCCGCGCTTTACCACCGAATTATAATCCGCAAAGTAACGTTTTTAGGCTACAACCAAAATTTAATCAAAATCAAGGTCCGAAACCAATGAGCGGCGTTAGTCATTATGTAACTAAAGAGATTCCATCTTCTCAAATTGCGCATAATTTTAGGAATAGGGAGATGCATATGCATGAATCCCAAATACCTCATGAAAGTTACTACTTTGATAATGATTTTAATAATTATGACAATAACTGTTACTATGACTCTGAACAATACTTTAACGATTATAATGACTATGACTCATCTAACCTTGACTGTAACTATATTGAAGAACAGCATTGCGACTTATCCCAAGTAGTGACACCTGAGTTAGAGCCCTCTAGCGGTGATAGTGAAAATTTTACGAAAAAGTGCCTTTTAAAAAAGCCAAGATAGAGCTTAACATTCAAACGCAAAGGCAGCTTCCCTTCATACAAATTTCAGATCCACCTTTAAAATTATTAATCGATACTGGTGCTAATCAGTCGTTTATAAGTCCGGAAGCAGTTCAATTATTTTTTGCACATGTAAAATTAGATTACGATCCCTTTGAGGTAACGAACGTTCACGCGACAACTCGCAATAATTATTCAATAACTATACCGTGCTTTTCAGAATTTAGGGATAGCGAAAATATAAAACTTTTTATATATAAATTTCATGAATTCTTTGATGGGCTTATAGGATTAGATTTGTTAGAATTTTGGGGCGCAAAAATTGATTTGAAGGACAGAGTTTTAATTACGCGTTATGCTCGAAACCCCATCCTCATGTATAACTCGTGTAACGTTAATTTCTATGAAGACGTCATACCTGCCGGTTCATCAAAATTGGTTAAAATTCCCATTAATTGCGAAAATGGTGACGTCATAATTTCCGAACAGGCTGTAGGCAGCTGCGTGATACCCCAATGTCTAACTTCAGTAGTAGAAAGTAGAGGTTTCTTAGAAGTGCACAACCCATCTCCGCATGACGTAATTTTTTCATTAGATAGACCAATTAACTGCGAAATTTTTAATGCAGAAGTTTTTAGCAATAATAGAGTTACATCTCGTGCAGATAAAGTTTTATCCAAACTTAGAACCGATCATTTAAATCCGGAAGAACGTATCAATTTAGAGAAATTATGTGCTAGGTACGCGGACGTATTTTACATTGAGGGAGAGCCTCTCACGTTCACTAATAAGATTAAGCATAAAATTAGGACAACGGATGAGGTACCCGTTCACACTCGTAGCTACAGATATCCATTTATTCATAGAGAGGAAGTCAAAAGCCAAATTAAAAATATGTTAGAACAAGGTATCATTAGACCTTCTGCATCTGCATGGAGCTCACCTATATGGGTGGTCCCAAAAAAAGCAGACGCTTCAGGTAAAACTAAGTGGCGGCTTGTTGTAGACTTCAGAAAGGTTAATGAAAAGACAGTAGATGATAAATATCCCATCCCCAATATAAATGACGTCCTCCATAAGCTAGGAAATTGCCAGTATTTCACCACCTTAGATTTAGCTAGTGGATTCTATCAGGTGGAAATGCACCCTGATGACGTCCACAAGACAGGTTTCAATGTCGAGCATGGGCACTACGAATTTTTACGTATGCCCATGGGCTTAAAAAATTCTCCATCAACTTTTCAAAGAGTGATGGATAATGTTCTCAAAGACCTACAGAACACGATTTGCCTAGTTTATCTCGACGATATCATTGTTTTTAGTACGTCATTGCAAGAGCACATGAATAATTTGGAAAAGGTTTTTGCAAAATTGAGAGAATCAAATTTTAAAATCCAAATGGACAAGTCAGAATTTTTAAAATTAGAGACATCGTATTTAGGCCATGTTATTTCTAAGGACGGAATTAAGCCCAATCTGGACAAAATTTCAGCAATAGAAAAGTATCCTATACCTAAAACGCCTAAGCAAATTAAGCAATTTCTCGGTTTATTGGGCTATTATAGAAAATTTGTACCCGATTTCGCTCGTATCACAAAACCTCTAACGCAGTGTTTGAAAAAAGGCAAGAAGATAATTTTAGATACTGATTACATAAATTGTTTTACGAAATGTAAGTCTCTCTTAACGAATGATCCGATTTTACAGTATCCAGATTTTAGTAAAGATTTCATTTTAACAACGGACGCTTCAAATTTTGCTTTAGGAGCTATCTTATCGCAAGGTCCTATTGGTTCTGATAAGCCTATCTGTTACGCATCTAGAACACTTAATGACAGTGAATTAAATTATAGTACTATAGAAAAAGAGCTTTTAGCTATAGTCTGGGCAACAAAGTACTTTCGCCCTTATTTATTTGGCCGTAAATTCAAAATCGTTACAGATCATAAGCCATTACAGTGGGTTATGAGTATGAAAGAACCGAACGCAAGACTAACGCGGTGGAAACTTAAGCTTAGTGAATATGATTTTTCGGTAATTTATAAAAAGGGAAAAGCTAACACAAACGCAGACGCGCTATCTCGCGTTGAAATTCATAACGAAGAAATTAGTTCCGTATTAGTTAACACATCAGTAGATAATATTTCAAATAGCTCATCCACAGAGACAGTTCATCTTAGCTCACCTAGACGTAATCAGAACGCAATGAGGTCTTCAACCGAAACGGCTTATTCACCATCAGGTGACCATATATCGCTAGGCTCATCCACGGAAACAGCACATACTAGTAGAGAAAATCCTATACTTGAGGTACCAATTACGGACGAACCATTAAATAAATTTCACAGGCAATTATTCATTACGGTAGTAGGCGATATTAAACGTAAGCCTAAAGTAACTAAGCCTTTTGAAAATCACACGCGTATTTCTCTCCAACTACGTCAACCTTACCTTGAGGAAGATATAGTCGATATGATTAAGGAATTTGTTAGTCCAAAAATTAAAACCGCGATGTTAATAGAACCATATGACTGTATGTTCGATATTGTTCCCATTATACAGGAAAAGTTCAAGAGTTCATCATACAAACTTGTGATAGCCAAATCCGAGATAGAAAATGTCAGTGACTACTTAAACCAGCAGGATTTAATTAGAAAGTACCACGACGGTAAAACAAACCACCGGGGGATAAACGAATGTTACTTAGCTCTTTCCAAACGTTATTTTTGGCCTAAAATGAAGGATGAAATTACTAAATTTATTAACGAATGTAGTATATGCGGTCAGGTAAAATATGACAGGAAACCCATTAAACAGCAATTCAAGGTTGTTCCACCAGCTACCAAGCCTTTCGAAATTGTTCACATAGATACTTTTACAGTTGAGACCGAAAAATATCTAACTATTATAGACGTGTTTTCCAAGTACGCGCAAGCTTATTACCTCCGAGATATTACTGCTATAAGTATTGTGCAAGCTCTTTTAACATTTTCAACGCATCACGGTCTGCCTTTAACGATTGTAACTGATAATGGCACGGAATTTACGAACCAAATTTTTTCTGAATTTGTTAACTTACATAAAATTAATCATCATAAAATACTTCCAAATTCGCCAAATGATAACGGTAATATAGAAAGATTCCATTCCACGCTTTTAGAACACCTTAGAATACTTAGATTAAAAAATAAAGAGGCTATGGTGACGCACTTAATACCTTACGCACTTTTAGCATACAATAGTACCATCCATAGTTTTACGAAATGTAGGCCTTATGACCTCATACTTGGGCATATGGACCCTAGAGACCCTGTGGATATTGATCTAACAAAACACTTAATGCAGCAATATATATTAACACACAGGAGTAGAGTACAGGAAGTATATAAAACGATTAACGAATTTTCTTTGCAAAATAGAACTAATCTAATAGAAAATAGGAATAGGGATCGGGATCCCGAGATCCAGTACGAGCCTGGTCAGATAGTATTTGTCAATAACCCATTAGCTGCCCGTAAGAAATTAGCACCCCGTTATACTAAAGATAAGGTTTTAACTAATTTGCCTATACATATATATACCTCTCGTAAGAAGGACCCCGTTGCAAAACACAGACTTAAACGTGTGCCTAAGACCGCCAAATTGTTACAGGATACTGATGCTTCTCACGATCCCCGTAGTAATGACACAGGAGATAAAACTTGACGACTTAGGAAATGGACCAGGACTACTGCCGTTTAAACTTGGACAAGCGAGACTTTTGACGCATTATCATACGTTTTTAGAATACATAGAACTTAATGACATTGACATTAAATTAAGGACATTACAGGACCAAATTATACACTATAAAAGGACTCTAGACAGTGAAGCTTTAAGTTTGTACGAAAATCAAATTGAGCACCTTTCTTCTAAATTAGTGCAAGTTTTAGAACAGCTTAAATCGCTTGAGCCAAGTCGTGTAAAAAGAGGTCTCATTGATGGGCTAGGATCGGTAATAAAAGGCATAACTGGTAATTTAGATTACACAGACGCAATAAGATACGATAGTGTTATCAAAAATTTAGAACACAATCAGGATCAAATAGTTAATGAATTCAATACTCATATTAGTATAAGCAAAGAATGGATGAAACGTCATTCTGAACTTATATCTAAAATTGTCGAAAATCAGGTAAAGATAAATTCTACTTTAATATTTTTTATGACGCAACAAGACTATAAAATATCCCGTTTGATAAAATATGCTAAATTTGCCCAAATCCTTAGCATAATGACAGAAAATGTAGATGATATATTGCAAGAATTGGTTAGAATTGAAAATACATTAGCTTTCATTCGGACGTCCTCAACACATCATTCTATGTTAAGTTCAAATGTGTTAAAGGATATATTAATAAAATTAAATACTATATATGGTAAGGATAGAATTTTAGAGTTAGAATTAAGACAATATTACGATATAATAAAACCAGGATATTATTTTAATGGAAAAAAGATTATAATTGTTCTTAAATTTCCGATAGTGTCTAAGGATTCATTTACTTTTTATAAATTAGCTGTTTTTCCTAATAAGTACATGCAGGCTCTCATCCCTCCTTATCCTTTCATTGCCACAAGTACACAGTCTTTCTTGTACATGGAGGCTGAATGCCCGAAGTACGGTAATGGGTATCTTTGTGAGATAAAAACCAATCAGATCCAAACGAAAGCAGACTGCATACAGGATTTTATACAAAGTCAAGTCTTGGGCCAAGGATGCAGGATGACGGAAGTAATTCTTTCTCAAGAAATGATACTAGGACTGGATGACAGACACTACATCCTATCTATGCCACACCAGACGAAAATACATCTAAGATGCAAACAGGACGACTTCATGACTATTAATGGCAGCTTCCTCATAACCGTTCCTGAAAATTGTATCCTGGAATCAGATAAATTTAAAGTCAATAACGTCCAAGATAGAATTCGAGGACAACCACTGAAAATAAGTAATATCGACTTAAATGAAATACACTTCAACCACAGCCTTGAAAATCATGTAAAGTTGAATTCAATAAATTTGGAAGATCTGCATAAGATTCATACTAAGGTACTGATGCAAGCACCGATTGAACTAGAAAAGGATACATCGACGATATACCATACCACTATCCCAATTTATACATTCCTTTTGGGCACTTTACTACTTTTCGCAACTTACAAAGTAATCAGTTATAAGAAGGTTACGTGCTGGAAGAATCAAGACGACCCTAATACAAAGACGGAAGATCAAGACAGTCAAAATTGTACCGAATCTTCGCCAGGACCACAGTTTCCAGCAACATTTTATCACACCGTGCTCAAATAGTTGCTGGTCTTCGGGGGGAGGAGTTACGCCAACGGATCCCCAAGACATTGCTGCGTCGACGTTTCTCACGGGAACGTATTGTGCGGACGTAGCAGATTCCATTGGCGACACGTAATTTTAAGTTTTCATTTTATATTCAATTAGCTTTATAATTATTAATTGTTAAGACTTGCATCGAGCAAGACGTATTGTAATAAGTTTATATTAAAGTACTTCTAAGTGAATTCGTAGTTTTTTTTGGGGCCTCCGGCTGTCTGAAACATAATTTCTTTATAATTAATTAGCTAAGAGGTAACTCACCTAACAAGTACACAGATTCGCCTGTTTGTACTAATTGTTCGAGGTGGTCCCGAATGATGCAATTATTAAAAATAAGGCTGTCGTGAGTCGCTCCGCCATATGTTGCATCTACATGTATTATGTTCAAATCTGCATCTGTGAACTGCAAAAAGAATTATTTTACAACTATTTTTATGTGGCTGCTCTAATGAATGTTAAAAAAAATATAGGTACTAGCAGCGTCTTGTGATTTATACTGCTTCGTTAATGATCCTATGGAATTGGTCCAAATTTCATTAAATCGATTTTCTGTGGTTCAAGTGCGAAAGCGTATACAGACATTATTATATCAGGCTTACCATTTGTACATTTCTTGCATGATATCCTTTGCGACAGTAGTATCGTTCTTCATGGCAAGTTGGTCTCACCATTGTCACAAAAGTCCCATCTACACATCCTATTACCCCAGGAATACTGAATTTCTCATAGAATCTGCAATAAGAAATAAAAAAATCATTAAATATTTTTCATTAACATGATAGGTTTATTTAGGTAGGTACACAAACCTTGTTTTGAGTCTCAGTCTTTCTTCAGAATTTTGGGGAAATCTTATGTATTTTTTTACTATACTTGGATGGCTTAGGGCTTCTATGACCTCGTGGATACTACGAGATGCTGATGGCTGCGACACAAACGAATTTATGTGTTTTCCACATATCCTTTGATAGCTCCCAGTCGCAAAGAAAGAAAGTGCACATAACAACTGAAAAAAATTAATGAAATTTCTTGAAACTATCAAAATAAAAGGTACTTAATCTGATAAGGAAACCATCCATAATTAAAGTCGGTTAATAACTCAAAACGTTTTTAAAGAAACCGTAAGGGAGAGAAACTTTGGACTTTAACATAGGGTACCTACCACTTGAAAGGGTGACATCATAAAAAATAATCGGGGATTAGATGACGTTATCGTTAGTGGTTCTATGTTCTATGCGAGGAAGTTATGTTACCTACCTACATAATGGAATGTTTTACAGAGTTATGGGAAAGTTATCCCAATATTCACACGGGATCGGGACTTCCGCAGATGAAATCACGGGACCGATGACTATTGTAACAGTAACTTTTCATGACATTATGAATACACATATAAAGCACTTAGATACATACCTTGACTCTAGCAGTTAATCCTCTTCGTCGACGTTGAGGTTTTTTAACTAAAACTTTAATGTCTTCCATCACTTGAGAAACTAGTTCTTCCGATAAACGGTAGCATTCAACAAAATTTTTATTTCGATTAATAATTTGCATTTCCCGAATGCTGGTACTTTGCCGGCGACTTTCTATTATATCCACAGCATTAGCTTCTCGTATTATAGCACTTAATATAAAATAACGCGCCATTTTAGTAAAAAAATATATAAAATTTGTATCAAATTTGTTCCACAACCACTAACTCACTCACGAACTCGGCACCTAATAGGCGAGTGAATTGCTGACAGGTGAATTCGTATTTGTAAATACTCGAACTCGACGTTCGAGGTGTAAAATTACCTTACAGAATGCCGAATTCATACTATAAACGTCAAAATCACAGACATGTATATTTAAGTAGACAACGCAAGTACCGCGATCTGTATGAAAACCAAGCGTGTCATATTTTTTGTACTGACCTTGACGCGTTATGACGTCACGAGCGCTTTTTAGTGATGTTAATTTCATTTTACGCTAAATCGATTAGGCCGCCACTCGCGCGGCGATTCTAGTATCGTCCTATCCCATCGAAGTAAATCGAAAGAAATCAGATCAAACTAGATCTATGTCTAAGAGGTAGTCAAATAAATGAATCGTAATCGATTACTAAATCGATTCAAGACAGAAAAATGATAATTACCATAGACAGAGGGATGATAAAATAAAGTTATAAACCTTTTAATATTCTAACAAGTAAACTAATGTGTTTTAGCTTTTTCTTACATATGCCCATTGAGTTACCATGTACTACGTACTAGAGAGGCCATCGAAAGAAAGTAATGAAACTGTCAATCAATCAATCTTTATGTCCCGTTGCATCGATCCATTTTCCTTTTATGTTCGGGTTACTTGGAAAACTGAAAAAACAAACATAGTCTAAGCAATAAGGAGTTTTCTTAAAAAACTCCCAAGATGACACTTTATAACTAATGGCGTCCATGTCATAATATTTATTTTTAGTACCTTTGTATTAAAATACTTAAAAGTTCTAGGTCAAGTCGTATTAAATGACAAAAAAAATCTATGCCTTTTTTTCTGAAAAATTGCTCCTTCAAATTATCATTTTTCTGTTCGATTATAAAATCGATTAGAATCGAGAACTGTTGCATCAAATGAACATCACTAACCACAAAATTGGACAGAAAAATGAGAACAGAAAAATGAGAAGACGCTATTCATTGCTTGTTATCATACGACGCGATCTTTACCGTGCCAAGTAAAAGCCGCAATGTATTCCGAATCATTTCGTATGATTTGGTATCCGTGTTTGTCACGATCGTTTTCCACAGATATTCTTTATTTGATTTTAAAATAAATAGTGCATATTCTGATTAGAAAATTACTTACCGGTGGAAGGAAACATCTATGCTAACTCGGCCACTCACAGCTGTGGAGTTTCTACAGTTTATAACGGCGCAATTCGGCATTTTACTTTATTCAGCTTCACGTCTTTCCTTGGCGAACTGCAAGCGCGGACTGAGTGTAGGCCAGCGTCAAGTAAGTTTCATAAACTTAGTTTGGACACGGGAAGTACATACACTCGCTTAGTCTATCTTGATACATGTCTGTGGTCAAAATACTCACTTAGCACAGTTCGCATCGTCGCCGCTCTCGACGATGTGGCGCCACTAGTACTGTCGAGTTTTACAGAATACGAAATCGAAAACTCACCGCGGATTCCGCGTTCGAGTTTTTATAATAACCTTACAGAATAGCACTGCAGATTCCATTGGCGCAACGTAATTTTAAGTTTTCATTTTATATTCAATTAGCTTTATAGTTATTAATTGTTAAGACTTGCATCGAGCAAGACGTATTGTAATAAGTTTATATTAAAGTATTTCTAAGTGAATTCGTAGTTTTTTTTGGGGCCTCCGGCTGTCTGAAACATAATTTGTGTAATTGTTTATTTATTCTGAATCTTTAAGTTTATTGATTTTTATCCTTTACATAAGCTGTATTTAATAAAAAATGTTTAAAACTCGAATTTTCGAAATTTTTGATTTATAAGTTCTATGTAACGTTTTATAATTAAGTTATGGTATAATTAAATGTAGATTTCACTTTTGTACAGCTTAGACATTTTTCTGTATGGATACAGTGCCTTTCGATTTGAAGTTGGATAACATTTCATTTTATAGGTACTATTATAAAATTAAGAGCATGAAAGAAAAAAAAAAGCATTTCTTCATAATGCTATTGTTACCACAAAAAATATTTTCTTAATCGCAAATTTTAAGAGAAAATAAATTAAAATTAAAATTGATGTGGCGACGTTATACATACAGACGTTAGAACAAAGTCCACCATAAGAATGACGTCATTTAGGAATAAGACGATTTTTAAACATTAATAAAAACCTAAATATTTTCAAAAAGCAAAAATTACTGTTAGTTTTTATCTAGTTTTAATTAAAATAAAAATAAAAACAAGTAGCAAAAAATTTTGAAATGTTGTAATTTTGGAGCACCCTGTAAAGTCTGTATTTGTATGAACATAAGTGGAGATCGCGTCCACTTATTTTCATGCGTAAACGATGATATTCATACTCAACAGGTAACTTGGATTAACAAATAGGATAGGTTATATCCCGTAAATCCCACGGGAACGGGAACTATTTATTTATTGCACGCCTCATAAGCGAAGCGTTGAGGTGGGTACTACTGTCACTTCGCGCAAAACATCTGATTTTTCAAACTTAAAATGTCTTTATGTATCATACATTGCACTTGTAAGATAATAAATACACACACATATTAAGAAAAAAACACTATTTTTAACATTCATGATATTTTTGATGTCATTTTTGTTATTTAAACTAGTTAAAAAACAGTTTAAAAAAGTTCTGTCTTGGACGTCCGTGTGTCTGTATGTGCGGAGGATTTTCTTGTTAACACGATAGCGACCGAAATACTTTACTAATCGAGTCTTTTTTTTTCTCTTACGCTTGAGTATGCTCAGGAATAGAACCCTTTCATTTTTCAGGGTCTGATTCGATGTGGTTTAATTGTTATTAAATAAACAAAAATAATAATTAATAAATAATTATTAAAAAAAAATTATAAGGCGTGCACTTTTGGATTTTCCAAACTTTTTTCGTTTATTTCTATCTGAATAACCTATCAAAAGTAACATTCAATTGTGTAAATTTTATTTATTACGGATTCAACATCAAACAACTCTACGGTAAGTATCAAGGTGCGTATTAACTATAGAGCTATTATTTATTACCTTACCTATATGTTATAGCTAATTACTGCTGGGCGCTGCAGCTGGCTGCGATTTCGTCCATGTATCTACTGAAAGGTTTCATGACATAATATGAGCACAGGGGAATAAAATAAAAAGACCAGTATGTACATCCAAAAATATTTATTTCAATGATTACAAATTATCCTTAATCTAATTTTGAAAATCTAACACTGAATTAGATTCCTTACAATATTATTCAAATTAATAACAAAATAACGTATTTGACGACAAATTAATATTGAACTAATTATGTAGTTAAAACACGAAAGCGCATTACCTTATTATACCAGCTGCATTAACCAAAAATTTTATATGATAATAAGTATAATATTTTCAACTGATATCAAAATGTACGAAAAATAGTACTTAATAAGTAATTGAACTGAGAACATAATTTAATATTCACACAAAGCTGTATTGTTTCGATATACGTTGTTTTTATTGTAAACTGCATTACATATTTTGATAAAAAAATACTGTAAAACAACAGATGATGAAATTTTCAAAATGAAAAAAAAAATACAAATTTGCCGCGCAATCGACATTTGACAGCTCTACGACTGAATGAGGCGGTTAAAAAAGTTTGTATAATATTAATAGAAATAATTATCGAGATTTAAATTGCTCTACACAAGATTTATTTTGTTTGTTTTATTACTATACTTCTTAAAGACACAATTAACTCGTACTCGTAATACGATACCTTGGAGTTGGAGCGAAAATATTGTTTGTAATAATTTGGCTAGGAAAATACAACAAATCAAAAACACTATTTACTATGGAAAAAAAACCAGGAAGGTGAAAAACATATATTTACGATTTCGATGCACTCGACTTTTAGTAAAATAATAGGTAGGTAAAAATATTATTATGGTTTTGATCACAGACATATCTGTGGTTTTGATTTTAGCTACTAGTATCAGAAAGCTGCGTGTTCAATGCACGTCGGGGTCACACAACTGTGGAGGATACAGTAGACAATATACCTAATGAAGTTTTTCATCTTTTTATTTTACTGCAAATACAAAATAAAAATTAAACAATGGTAATGTAAATTCTAAACAAACTACTACCAAAATACAATTAGAACAAAAATCATTTGACTGGTTGATTTCACCCAGAGGCCAGAGGCGGCTCGTGACAAAATTGTATGGGTGTTCACTTGAAATAAAACAACGAAAATACAATAGCGTAGCGGGATAATTTATTACAAAAAAAAATGAGCACCACATTTTATAAATGTCTATAACACTAAAAATTACAAAGTACAGGCTATTTCAAAACGAATTCAATGATTATCAATAATTAGTAAATCACTGAATTTGCATTCGCGAGCGTACCTACGCGTAGGTATCCATAGTGTTTGTTTATACTAAAGGAATGGCAACGTCGCAATTGCTGCTGTCATGCGATGCGGCAACGTTGCGTGAGACTCAAAACGCTACCTGCTACGGTATGAACGATTGTTATAAAAATAAAAGTTATACATATTTGTTGGCGTAAACTATTTTATTCATCATTAATTTTGGAAAATAAATAATGTCAAAATTGATTACAATAAAACGCAGTTTTATTTTATTACATTACAGGTAAATTAGCTTGGAGAAATTTTTGCGTTTGTAGTAGTGTATGGTCAGCAAATAAAAAAAAACAACATTTTATTTTTAGTTTTTATTCAAGTATATAATATTAGTATTATTAATATTTTATTAGTTCCAAACATTACAAGCAGTGCCGATTTTTACTTCAGTGAAGACGTGTATGAATTAGGTGTTCTCCGGCCAAAAATGTAAACCACGGTAAAAGTGAAACTGTTCGAACGGTTCCGAACACTGCTTTGTGTAGCGCATGTCGCGTGACGGTCGGCTGCCGAGTAGGTATACCTACTCGGCAGCCGCGATACACGCGACATGCGCTACACAGACCAAAAAGTTTGAGACGATGTAATAAAAGTTTCACTTTAATAACAAACAATAACAACAATAACAAACAATAACAACAATCAACAAATACAAAATTTAACAATTAAACTACGTAATAATTATAATTTTCGAATGAAATGTGTGCTTTATGTTCTAACGGTACCAAGCGACTGACGCCGGACTGCACGAGGCACCTGCGGACAGCGTAAACTGGTTTATTCTGGTTTTGTGCGTGTTTCCACTTTCCACTATCAAGTGACGATTTATTTATTTGTTTTGTTTCGTAATTATTATGGTCAAATATTAATTACGAAACAAATTATTATGAACAAGATATTTTATTGTTTCACGGTATTCGCCTTGTCATTGGCTCAAGGACGTAAAATTGAATGATATATTATTTTTTTTATAAAGTCAAAACCATTTTCTTTAAAACATAAATCAGAGTATTGCTAGGGATAAGTATAAAATTAAATAGTAATGTTAGGATATCGAAACATTTTTGTATAGGCTAGAACGATATAATGGAAACGCGCTCTAAGATCTGAGTAATATACACACCACTACATATGCAAAAATTTCTCGAGACTAAATTTCACTGTACACTATTGTTTTTTTTTATCAAAACATGTATGTATTTGAGTAGTTAGCAGCATATAATATTCTGAATTTCTGATCCATGCCTATTCACTCAAAACTAATAACACTAATGATTTGTAACAGTAAATTATTTCAATAGGTATTTGAACATTTCATAACCAACAAGTAAGAATAATTCGTACCTATACAAGATACAATAACAAATCTAATACACTATTTATTATTTTATTATATTTCATTATGTGAAAATAACCAGGAAGGTGAAAAACATATAATTACGAAAACAAAGTAACATATGGTTTTGCTATTAGCTATCAGGAAAAAAAATCGTATTGGAACAAAAGAAGGATTGTAACTGAATTAGGTAATTAGGTATGTTTGTTTCTGGGTGCACCGTTTTCGACGACGCGACGGCCGACGCGTGACGTAAACAGAGTAGGTACCTACTTTGCTAAAACAAACTAAGTAATAAAATTGTGTGTCTGTCTGAAAATTCGCTAAAGCATATTTTACCAATGTTTGCAAGTTTGTGATTACTTTGATAGTTTATCGATTTATAATAATTGTATACTTATATCATTGTTTAAAAATATTCAAACACAATATGATATAGGTACTGATTTATCACTGGTTTCAGTGATGAACTGATGAGTCAATGTTAGCCACAATACTAATCACTTTCGTCATACATGTGTATGAACTATGATTGATGTGATTTGCAATGTGGTGAAATTTCATAAAAATCACGGGCCAATTTTTTGTTTTGAATCCCACCGAAAATACATATACATGTAAAGAAACTTCATTTCTTTGTATAGTTTAAGTAGTGGATTTGAATTTTGCCGCTCGGCATAGATAATATAACATTAGTGAGACATACCTTCGACAGAGGTCGCGACTCGCGAGAGAACTATAATGGCGAACGACGCCAAATAAAATTGTAATGTGTTAATTTAAAATTATTGTGTAATCTTTGATCTGTTTAAATTGTGTGCTTAAGTTAAATTAAACTTTAAATGTCGTTTCTTTTGTTTTCAGGTTAGTAATTTCTTTTCTCATTTTAGTAACATTAACAATGTAAAAGTTATGTTTGTTAAATGTGCGAATATTAAAGTCTCAACTTTTGTTTTCAGAAGAAACACATCGTTTAATTTAAACTCCCTTATAAAACGACATTTCTAGTTATGAAAATGGATAAACTACGATTCCAATTCGCAGTTTTAGCGGGATCAGATGGAAAATCCAATGTGGTGTGCATAACCTCAATCGAGACTACGGATGGACGCATTTTTAATATTCCAGATGATTTAAAACCTGCAAGTAAGCACACTAGTTTAATATCTTCGGACGTATTCACTAAAATAAAAAACTCATTAAAAAAAAGACATCAGACACGTGCAGTGTGGATACCTTTAAATACAGATTTGAGGAACATATATTTAGACGAAGGCGAAAATTTACAGTTTGGTGACCAGTATTTGGAAGAAATTACAAGAGAAACCGTACCTTTACTGAGTAATAATAAAAACACCACAACAGAAAATAAGAATATTAGTAAAGTAGCTGAACGATTCATGATAGAAAAATTTTCAAATAAAAATTCGAATGTAAATCAGTGGATAACTGTATTTGAGAGTGAATGTGAGAGATTTGAGATTTTAGAAGATAAAGAGAAGATTGAGATATTGAAATATTTATTAGAGAAACAATGTATAGATTGGTATACCAGTATGTTGATAAAACTAACTGTGAATTCAAACTGGATAGAATGGAAAGAAAATTTGTGTGAAACATACGGAAATAAAGGTTGGACTCAAGAGAAATATGCATTTAACTTCAAATATCAAGCTGGATCACTACTGGAATATGCAACTAAAAAGGAAAGACTGTTATTAGAAGTAAACAGGGATATTGACACTCAAACAATGATTAGTCTTATTGTTATGGGATTACCGGAATACATTATGGATAAAATTGACAAAAAAACTGTAAAATCAACTGCCGCACTATATAATGAAATAGGTAAATATGAAAATTTAACAACCAAAAAAAACTACTATAAAACAAAAAGATATTATGATACTAAAGAAATAACAAAACCATATATTGAAAAAATAACAAAACCATGTAAGATTTGTGAAGGTTTAAATAAAGGCGTCAGATATCATCATGAAGATAAGTGTTGGTTTAAACATCCCGGTAAGACATACAACAGTAAAGCTGTAAATAATTCAGTGATAGAGGTGGAATTAAATAACAATGATACAAAAAACGAATAATAACACCATTAATTAAAGTCAAACTAATATTAAATGGAAAATTAGAAGTGTTCGGTATATATGACTCCGGTTCTAATGTATCAATAATTAATTCCAAATTATTAAGGGTGAAAGAAAGTGAAAATATTTTAAATAAGGATAACCTAGTTACAATTAATGGTGTTAAAAAGACTAATGGTTTGACAACAATAAGAATAAAAATTTTAAAAATTGAAGAAAATGTTGATGTTTATATTGTCGACAGCAAAGAGTTTAAATATGATTTTTTAATTGGTCTGGACCTTATTAAGAAGTTTAAACTGATTCAAAATGAGGATTTGGAAATAACACAAAAAACTGAAGAAAAAAATGTTACAAATGAAAATAAAGAAATAAAAAAAGAAGATACGTCATGTGAAAAAGTTTCAATAAATTTTAATGAGCACATATTGGAAGAAAATTTCAAAATAAACATGGGCAATTTAAATAATCAACAGAAAAAAAAGATCTATGAATTGATTGACAACTATAGATCCATCTTTGCGAAAGACAAATATGATGTTGGCACTGTCAAAGAATATGAGGCACGTATTGATTTACTCATGGACAAATATTGCAGTAAAAGACCTTACAGATGTTCAGTTCAAGATAAAATAGAAATAGAACAGCAAATAGCAAAATTACTTGACAAAAATATTATTGAAGAATCTTATAGTCCATTTGCAGCACCAGTAACACTAGCCTTTAAAAAGGAAGACAACAAAAGATCAAGACTTTGCATAGATTTTAGAGACCTAAATAAAATAGTAGTACCCCAGGCTCAACCGTTTCCATTAATAGAAGACCTTGTAATAAAAACAAGAAATTCAAACTATTTTTCTACACTGGACATAAATTCCGCTTTTTGGTCAATTCCTTTAAGGATTGAAGACAGACACAAGACTGCCTTTGTAACACAAGACGGGCATTATCAGTGGACATGCCTACCATTTGGACTAAAGACATCGCCAGCTATTTTCCAAAGAATACTCGGTAATATTTTAAGGAAACATAAGCTTACTGACTTTGCTGTTAACTATATTGACGATATACTTATATTCTCTAAAAGTTTTTCTGAGCATGTTCATCATTTAACAGTATTATTGGAAGCTATTAAAAAAGAAGGTTTTAGACTTAAATTTACAAAATGTATGTTCGCTTCTGACTCCGTTAAATATCTTGGTCATATTATACAAAAAAATACTATTAGCCCCTTACGGGATAATTTAATTTCAATAAAAGATTTTCCTGTACCAACCTGTCAGAAAAATATAAGACAGTTTTTAGGAAAAATTAATTTCTATCATGAATATATACCAAACAGATCAATGATTTTGGATCCTCTTCACAACTTACTTCGTAAAAATCAGACTTTTACTTGGTCTTCAGATTGCCAAAAATCTTTTGAGGCTATAAAACAATTATTGTGCTCAAAACCAATTTTAGAAATATTTGATAAGAACTTACCAATTAATATTTATACAGACGCTTCCTTGGAAGGTATAGGAGCTGTATTGAAACAAATACAACCAAATGGAATTGAAAAACCAGTTGCATATTTTTCCAAAAAATTAAACAAAGTCCAAAAGAAAAAAAAAGCAATATACTTAGAATGTTTAGCAATCAAAGAAGCTATAAAATATTGGCAGTTCTGGCTAATTGGCAAATCATTTACAGTATATACAGACCATAAACCTTTAGAAAATTTAAATATTAGATCAAGGACAGATGATGAGTTGGGAGATTTAACTTATTATTTATCACAATATGATTTCAAAATCAAATACACTCCAGGAAGAGAAAATATTGAAGCGGATTGTTTAAGTAGGAATCCTGTATTAAATGCAAATGAAAACTTAGATGATACATTAAAAATAGTAAATTTGATAAAATTAAATGATATTATTTTGGACCAAGAAAAAAATGAAGAGTTACAAAATAAAAAAAACAGTTTAATATTAAAAAACAATGTCTATTACAAAAAGTTTAAAAATTATGAAAAGATAATTTTATCTGAAAAATTCAGTAAACAATTGATTCAAAATGTCCATAAAAACATGTGTCACATTGGTGTAAGACAAATGCTTAACACAATAAGTCCATTATATTCAGCAAAAAATATCACAACAAATATAAAACTACATTGTAAAAATTGTGAGACTTGTATTAGGAATAAAACAAGAGGGCAAGAAAAATATGGTTTAATGTCACAATTAGGCCCTGCTACCAGACCTTTTGAGATAGTCTCAATCGACACAATTGGAGGCTTTGGAGGCAAACGATCCACAAAAAAATACTTACATCTTCTTGTGGACCATTTCACAAGATATGCTTTTATTATTACATCAAAGACACAAAATGCTAATGATTTTATGAAATTAATAAATAAGGCAACAGACTCAGACACAATTGGGATGCTCTTCTCTGATCAGTACCCAGGAATCAACTCAAAAGAATTCAAAAATTACTTAAAGGAAAAATCAATACCAATAATATTCACTGCAGTAAATGCTCCATTTTCCAATGGTTTAAATGAAAGATTGAATCAAACTCTAGTAAATAAAATTAGATGTAAAGTTAATGAAAATAATTATAAAAAAGCATGGACAACGATTGCTCATGACTGTGTTGATAAATATAATAAAACAAAACATTCAGTCACAGGGTTTTCTCCTAAATATCTATTAGAAGGCACAAATATATCCTGTTTGCCAAATGAACTTAAACATAGTATCTCAGAAGAAGATTTGCTCAGAGATAGGAAAATAGCATTCATAAATAGTTTAAAATCTCATAATTACAACAAAAAAATATTTGATAAACATAGAGCTAAATTTGATTTCCAAGTAGAAGATATGGTATATGTTGAGAATGGTAGTAAATTAAACAGAAACAAATTAGATGAATTGAGAATTGGTCCGTTTAAAATTATTGAAAAGATTTCAAATTCTATTTATAGAATTAATACTGGCCATAAAAAGGCAGAGTCGAACCTCTTTCATATAACGAAACTAATTCCTTTGTCTTTAAAGTAGAATAATAAAAAATGTACCTATTTTATACTTACTGAAAACTGTTAAACTAAAATTATAGTATGTATGTAGTATTAAGAGTTAGATGAAGCTATGTTATGTTATATTATTTGTATTCAAGCATTTGAATTAGAATATTTTAGTTTTGTGTAAATTATATTGCAAAATATGCTCTTTGGGGGGGAGATGTAAAGAAACTTCATTTCTTTGTATAGTTTAAGTAGTGGATTTGAATTTTGCCGCTCGGCATAGATAATATAACATTAGTGAGACATACCTTCGACAGAGGTCGCGACTCGCGAGAGAACTATAATGGCGAACGACGCCAAATAAAATTGTAATGTGTTAATTTAAAATTATTGTGTAATCTTTGATCTGTTTAAATTGTGTGCTTAAGTTAAATTAAACTTTAAATGTCGTTTCTTTTGTTTTCAGGTTAGTAATTTCTTTTCTCATTTTAGTAACATTAACAATGTAAAAGTTATGTTTGTTAAATGTGCGAATATTAAAGTCTCAACTTTTGTTTTCAGAAGAAACACATCGTTTAATTTAAACTCCCTTATATACATATTACTAATTGCGTTATTAGAATAATTAATGACTATACCCACGATCAATTATTACAATTTACAATATAGTCTCAAATGCATACTAGAGAAATATTGCAATTTGAATCAAAAAATGCATAGCATACAAAAATAAATTCACAACACAAGAAATTCCGCGCGCAAATCATAGCGCGTGTCAATGAAATCAAGAATGTAATTTTATATCAAGCCGACGACGACGCCGAACTAAAGTACCTACAGTACCATTTACCTTCAGTGTACAATACAGTTTACAGACCTACGACGGACGAACAATAATGAGTAATAAATTGTTTACAAAAAAAAACATAGTTTCTAAGGTCATTAGTTTTATTTTATTTTATTGTTATTTTCTTTGAACGATTGGAAATGAAATTACTCAATTATTACACATAGAACTTTGATTTATTAGAATTATGCGAATTATGTATAAGATAACGAACGCGAATGCACGACATCTAGCGCGTCAATGTCTAAACATCGCCATTCGTTTAGACATTGACGCGCTAGATGTCGTGCTTTATGTCGTGTTTCGCTTGGCAAAAGTCACGCACACTACTGTAGAAGTGTCAAATTTTGCCGGTATTTCACTGTTGTTTTTCTAAGTAAATAATGTAAGTTATTGATTAAAAAGGTCGAACGCGGACACATTTCATTGTAGAGAAGTGATAAAATGATTAGTTTTAAAGAAATAGTGTCTGTGTTAAGTGTTTAGTCGTCATCAAAAATGTATGGAGGGACGGTCGGAACATCCACCTTAAACAAGAATTATTTCATATAGGTTTTCTATTCAAGAACTGCTCTTACCAATTCAAGATCCTTGGCATCTTGTGGATGTGGATAACCTGAGCATGATGGTTGATCAGTAGTATTTGATATGTCAATTAAGGCAAATTGAGATGGATGGTCTGCCTGAACGAGATAAAAATGTTACTTATAACATTGGATATGGTCCCAAGTAATAATAAATAGATTGCTACAGAAACATGGACTCAATGTTTGGTAAATTGTAAAACTTTTAGTATTTTTTTTATTAAAAGCATTTATTGAACAAACATAGTGTATTATACTTATGGATAGTGTAGCTTTCCAACAACGAAAGAATTAAAAAAATTGGACCAGTACAACAGTAGGACAACTAAAAAAATAACTCAGTAGGTTTTAAGTACCAGTCATCACACCACTTGTCTCATGACACTCTAGGTCTCTAGAGCATATCAGTCAAAAAAGATATTGTGAAGCTTAAGTAAATGAATCCTTAGACACTATCGGAAATTTAAGAACAATTATAATCTTTTTTCCATTAAAATAATATCCTGGTTTTATTATATCGTAATATTGTCTTAATTCTAACTCTAAAATTCTATCCTTACCATATATAGTATTTAATTTTATTAATATATCCTTTAACACATTTGAACTTAACATAGAATGATGTGTTGAGGACGTACGAATGAAAGCTAATGTATTTTCAATTCTAACCAATTCTTGCAATATATCATCTACATTTTCTGTCATTATGCTAAGGATTTGGGCAAATTTAGCATATTTTATCAAACGGGATATTTGTATCCTGGAATCAGATAAATTTAAAGTCAATAACGTTCAAGATAGAATTCGAGGACAACCACTGAAAATAAGTAATATCGACTTAAATGAAATACACTTCAACCACAGCCCTGAAAATCATGTAAAGTTGAATTCAATAAATTTGGAAGATCTGCATAAGATTCATACTAAGGTACTGATGCAAGCACCGATTGAACTAGAAAAGAATACATCGACGATATACCATACCACTGTCCCAATTTATACATTCCTTTTGGGCACTTTGCTACTTTTCGCAACTTACAAAGTAATCCGTTATAAGAACGTTACGTGCTGGAAGAATCAAGACGACCCTAATACAAAGACGGAAGATCAAGACAGTCAAAATTGTACCGAATCTTCGCCAGGACCACAGTTTCCAGCAACATTTTATCACACCGTGCTCAAATAGTTGCTGGTCTTCGGGGGGAGGAGTTACGCCAACGGATCCCCAAGACATTGCTGCGTCGACGTTTCTCACGGGAACGTATTGTACGGACGTAGCAGCTAGGCTATTCTGTAAAAAACGCGCCCGAACTCGCATCTCACCTGAGTGAGTCGACTCACTTCACTTTCGAACGTTCGAGTTTTTGGTTTCGCATTCTGTAAACATCCGCTCGGCAGAGGCGAAGCGAAGTGAGTCTCACTTCGAAACTCACTTGCCTAGTGAAGGGATCTTATAGATTTGAATTTATCGACATTGTTATTATCTTTAAAATGCGGCAATTTAACACATTTTGAAGACATAATAACACTTTAGTATTGTACCGTGGGTGGAATTAAACTAAAATTGCAATTTTACACTGATAAATTCTTTAAAATCAAAATAATTCTAGCGTCACTGAAAAAAAAGGACGCTTGTCTGTGGTTCGTTTGACTTATGTTTATTTCTCAAGTGGTTTTTTGTACCTAATTTTAAAGTGTTTCGTGTTGCATTCTTTCTAAAAGTTATGTTGGAGTTTTGGCTGCATATTACATTCGACGTCCCCGAATTTCATTATTTTGTGTTGTTTAATCGATAGCTGGTAGTGGATTTTCTTAACAAACTGCTTTTCTTTTCCATCAAAAATGCGTAGTTTTTGTGAAAATCGAAATTGAAAATGATATTTTTTAAGGTTATTTTTGTACTAAAAACGCAACTTAAAGTAAAATCTTAAGCCATTATAGTATCAAAATGTCTAATTATCACACTCACACGCATTATTTTTAAATATATTTACGTACCTATTACTTTATTTACATATTACAATTTATTTTGTCAAAATAGTATTTTAACAATTTAGTATAGCCAAAAATCGTTCCATATTTTGTATTCACAACAAGCCACAGATAACACAGATTAGTTAATATGACGCAGATCACAGATTAGCAATACAAATATACTAGCTTATCATAGAGTATAAATGATACATTTTAATTTTTAATGTTTTTTTTATAGCTCACTTGCTTCAGTTTTAAAAATCGATTAACTTTTACTTTTAGTATTCAAATAGGTAGCGAGGAGCGAAGCGACGAGCGTGTTAGGTTAACTGTTGAACTGCCGCACGAGCCGAGCGAGCGAAGCGAGCGTGCCGCGGCAGCGGCCGGCGAGTGCCAGAAGCGACTTTAGGGCGATTCCCACTCAAACAAAAAAAAACTACGTAGGTTTAAACAACCTGTTTGTATTTTATTTATGTATCGTAAAATTTTTGTTATTATCAAATGCTATCTAAATTAAAATTACGAAGTGTCTAGTCGTCCGCTAAACGGATGAATAAAATAAATTAGTCGTCCGATTACCGGATGAATAAAATAATTTAATCGTCCGATTATTCGGATTACTAGATAACCTTTTAACACTAAAGCTAGTTGGGTTGGACTAAAGCAAAGGGGGCTCAGGACTTAGAAAATTTTTGATGGAGTTGGTGTCATTATAACACCTATTTATTATTGTTTTATCGTAAAGATTACGCTAATATAAGCATGTTTTATAGGAACAACTTTTCTCTAAAATCAAAAATGGCCGAGATATTCGCCCTCAATTCGTTAGGTTAGGTTTAGGTTAGGTTAGGTTAGGTTTCTTAAAAAAAAAACTACACAGAAATAGGAGCCCCGCGAAGCGGGGCTCCGTCGACGCGCAAAAAAAATCAAGTTTAGGTTAGGTTAGCCGTTAGGTTAGGTTAGGTTAGGTTTCTTAAAAAAAAAACTACACAGAAACAGGAGCCCCGCGAAGCGGGGCTCCGTCGACGCGCAAAAAAAAATCAAGTTTAGGTTAGGTTAGGTTAGGTTTCTTAAAAAAAAAACTACACAGAAATAGGAGCCCCGCGAAGCGGGGCTCCGTCGACGCGCAAAAAAAATCAAATACCTACGTGTGCCCTCCTCCCCCCTCTCCTCCCCCCACAAAAAACCTATAATACGTGCGGCAGTTCTCTAAAGAATTATTATTTTATTCATCCGGTAATCGGACAACTAAATTCATTTTAAAAATCACTTTCGAATTATATTTATTATCTACAATTGTGAACGCGTCATAATATAACATTTATTATCTATAATGGCATGTCGTAAATACGTGGTAAATACAAACTTACATTTTCCAGGTAATATAATTTAAGAAATTGTTATAAATAAATTAATAATACGGCATTATATTTAAAAATATTGCCTGTGTGCGAGATTACTAGAAGTTTTAATACGACAATGGTATAAAAGTGTCGTTTTTAGTACAAAAATAACCTTAAAAAAAATAATTTTCATTTTCGATTTTCACAAAAACTACGCATTTTTGTTGGAAAAGAAAAGCAGTTTGTTAAGAAAATCCACTACCAGCTATCGATTAAACAGCACAAAATAATGAAATTCGAGGACATCGAATCAAATATTTAACCGGAGTTTTAGTTAATGTTTCAGTTTGGCTTTATTAAGTTGTTGTGTAATTGCTGTTAAACGTGTTGCATAAATTATTTAAAGGAGAAAACTGCAAAAATAACAACTATGAGGTGAGTAATGTGATTCTTGTATTTAACTAAAATATTATCTTATACAACAAGCTTATTGAAATATTTAACTTAAAATCTTAAACATTGTAGCTCCTCGGAAAGGTCGTCTCATCCCTCCCGTGCCCAAGTAGAGTATCTAGTCGACTATCTTAGCAAACATCCTAGCTTAGCCAAGGGTTTTTCAAAAGTCCCGAGCGCTAGAGACGAAGCTAGAAAAACATGGGAGGAGTTGACTATCAAATTAAATAGCTTGGGAGGCTGCACTAAAACATGGAAACAGTGGACAAAGGTAGGCAATAGGCATATAGAAAACTATTCATCTTATACCGTGTAGGTATCTGGCTTACCTATATATTATTAATAAACTTTTAATTTTGCTTTAGTATTGGTCTGACAAAAAGAGTGCCGTGAAGAAAAAAGCTGCCCTAAGATACCGGGCACGCAATAAGACTGGTGGTGGATGTGAATCGGTGGTGGAGCTTTCAGAGGTGGAGGAGAAAATACTCACATTAATGGGCGGGGAAGGTTTTGCAATTGGTGATAGGCATTTGGAAATTAATCCATTTGAAGTAAGCTATTGTTATCGATTTTGTTGATCCGATACATGTATGTATGTAAAATATAATTATTCAATGTCATGTCATGGAGGGTAGTTTGCGCCTCGAAAGTTAACAGCTGTTTTTAAAAGTTCTGTGAATAATTAATTGTATTTAAAGTATATAAGTTACATTTCACTGTGTAATTGGTGAATTTAGTGGGACATATTTATGTGAAGCAGGTTTGCAAGTAAAAATTGTTTCTTAACTTTACTATTTACGTATTAATCTATCATGAATTGTGCTGCGTGTAAGAAATTTTTAAGGCATGATGAAAAACTTGACTGTACTACCTGTGCGGGGTCTTATCACTACAAGTGTATCAATATTTCCGTCGACTACTTCAAGAAAAATCTTAAAGAATTAAAACGATCGTGGCTTTGTCCTCTCTGTAAGAACGTTACATCTCGACGTAAAGGCGATGAAACACCCGCTAAAGCCCAGTTAGAAAACACTTCTCATGAAACCAGCTCATCATCAAATAGTTCCCGGGACATTCTTTAAAAATGTGCAAATTACGCGTCCAAGCATAAAGAACACAGTTTCAGAGATATTTCCATATGTTTTAATTTATTATTTGATAAATCAACTGCTCTTGTAACTATGCCCTTTCGTAAAAATGTCCTATAACCTTCGGTTAATTTTTTATCATCATTCAATATTCAAAATCCTAATTACCATTCGTGTCACAAACCCCATTTTTTCCTACAATACACACGAATTTATTAAGAGAATGTTTAAAGAATGTATTTTAAGTGTGTTTTTTACAAAATAGAATATTGTATCACAGTTCGTCTGAAATATCATCCTTGAAAGAACATATTTAACATATATAATAATAGTCCTAAAATTGTCCTACCAATTCTGGCTAATTACCATTCATTGATATCTCCAGTAATATTTGGAGCCAAATGTTGCCATTTACTGCTTGCAACCGACATGTACGATTGTGAACTAGTCTTCGCTCCGCCTCCGAGCAGTGTAGACGTGTTAAAGAGTGTTTTTTGCCGATCTCAGAAATAAAAGTAGTGTCCCGTCGTGTTTTGTTTTAAAATAGATCTCATTCCCATTTCGACTGTTACTGGTAAGTTAATATGTTAATTTAATAAATTTTTATCACATTTTAACCACTATAAGTACTTCTTTGGCCTTGATAAATAATAAAAATATAGGTATAAGAAATAACGATCTATGAACAAAAATGTGCGATTCTCTAATTACCATTTTTCTAATTACCATAGTTTTCCCGTTCTCGAATTATGGACGGTAATGAGTCGCCAAAAATGGTAATGAGTAATTTGATGAAAATATTTTTAGATGAACTTACCCACTCACGTATCTTGTGAATTTTATTTTCATAAACTAAAATTTGGTTTTATTCACAGTATCCAAGATGCCTCCAAAGAAAAAAACAAAAGAAGAAATTTTGTTGAAAGCTAAATTATCTAGAAGACAAAGATATGCTGCGATAAAAGCCGATCCAATAAAATATGCTTTAGAAAAAGAAAAAGAACATCAGAGATACCTTAAAAGAAAAGAAGCAAAGAAATTATTAAATATAAAAGAAATGACACCACGGGCTCAAAGAAACCAGCGAAAAAAATGGAGAGAATCTTTTAAAAGACATTATACAAAAAAGGTATTGCAGAAAAGAGGCTTAGCGCTTATGGAAAACAACACACCCGGCTGCAGTGAAGGAGAAGAATCTATTGAAGAGGAGGGACAAGACAATTTGGCAGAAGATGATCCTTTAGAAGATAGAAGACAGGAAAATCTTGTATCTATTCAAAATCTTTTGGTAACAAGTAAAGAATCTTCTTTACTTGAGAAGACTAAAAAAAGGATGAGACGTTTACAATACATATTTAAGCTTAAGGAACAAAAATATAAATCAACTATAGAAACATTGCAAAAAAATCTTCAACGTACAAGGAAAGTTATTGAAAGACTAAAGAAAAGATTACAAAGCCCTAACTCTACGGTGGATAGATTACTCAAAGACAAGAGTAAGAAACCAGAAGTGAAAAAGAAAATCTTGTTTGGAGAAGCTATGAAAAAGACCCTGGAAATGAATTACGCAACATTACAATCAAACAAAGACAAAAACTTGTTCAGCGAGACAGTTATTCCTGACAAAGCTATTTTGAAGAAACACAAGGTTCTTACCGAAACGAGAAAATTCACTGTTCGAGATAATATCCGTGCGGGCAAACAAAATAAATACGAGGAGCTAAAGAAAAAAATTATTAGTTTTTTTGAGAGAGATGATGTATCAAGAATGACTGCAGGAAAGAAGGAAACTGTTACACAAAATAAAATAAAAAAACAAAGACGTTATTTATTAGATACTATGAGAAACTTGCACAAAATATTTGAAGAAGAATACGAAACTGTTAGCTATTCTTTTTTTTGTAAACAGCGGCCATTCTGGGTACTTATCCCAAATGTTGACGAAAGAGAAACTTGCTTATGTAAAATTCATGCAAACGTAAGTAATTTGATTGAAGCGCTGTACAAAAGAAAAATAATAAAAGAAAAAGGCACCAAAGAGGTGATTAACCAAGTTTGCTGCCTAAATACGCAATGTCTATTGCAAAAATGCGATGTATGTCAAAATAAAAACATGGAATACAATTTGCATAGCCAAGAATTAGTAGTTTATGAGATGTGGCAAAATGAGAAACAAAAATTTAATATAAAAGGCAAAGAGAAGGAAAAGCGTGTTACTAGTACAAAAAAAATATCTGTTTCACCCAAAAAGGCGGTAGAGGAACTGGAAAACTTGATGCCGATTTTTTTAAAACATGAAGGAATTCGCAGGTGGCAATTCACTGCTATGAAAAATTTGAAAGACCAATTAAAAGAGAGTGAAGCAATTATACATATTGACTTCAGTGAGAATTATGCCTTTAAATATGCTGCTGAAATCCAGGCATTTCACTTTGGTGGAAGCAGAAAAGAGTTGACTCTTCACACAGCAGTTGTATATTATATGCTCGATGGCCAAATCACTTGTCAGTCATTTTGTACGGTCAGTAGTTGATGCTGCTGCAGTGTTGGCCCATATTCTTCCGCTTATAGAGTTTGTGGAATCGCTGGGGAAAATTGATTCGATTCATTTTCAATCAGACTCCCCAAGCAGTCAATATAGGAACAAAACCATGTTTTACATAATTTCAAAATTATACTGGTATTACACGAATTTAAGATTGGTCACATGGAATTATACGGAGGCAGGCCACGGCAAAGGAGCTGCTGACGGCATTGGAGGAACAGTCAAACGTTTAGCTGATGCCGCCGTAGCACACGGCAATAATATTGTATCAATTGATGATTTTGTGTCAGTTGTGACCTACAGTACAGCAAGTATTATAATAAAAATTATTGAGGAGCATAAAATTTTTGAAAATGATTTAATAATACCCTCAGATCAATTGCAACCATTAAAAGGAACAAACAAAGTCCATCAAGTTGTATGGGGAAAGGAGCAAAACAATTTAATCTTTCGAGAAACTAGCTGCTTTGTTTGTTATGGGGTTGATTGTTATCACACTGAACATATTGGAGTACTAAAATACAATAATGGAAATCAACAAAAACTTTTGATTACTGGCCAGCCAAAAGATATAGTTATTACTAAACCTCCTAAATACAAGGTCCGTCCCGAAATATTAGAGCCAAACAGCGAAAACGTGCGCATTACGTCAGACTTAATAATAAAACCAGCTTCAAAATCACACAGTGAAGTCACAAAGCTCTCGGATATTACAGCGGACAGTAAGATGCATTTAGAAAATATAAGCATTAATGAAATGGTAAATATGTACAACGTTAGTGGTATCGAAGCAAATTTTTCGGGTGCATTTGAAAATTTTGTACGCTCCAAAACCTCGATAATAGAAAATCCCTCTACAGATGAAAAATCATGTGCGCATAAAGATGACAGTGATTCAGATTCAGATAAAATTTTTATAATTCGTAGAAAAAGTTCGACTGAAATAAAAGAATCGGAATTAGGAAAAGTTGATACCAAAAATATTGAGCCAAATGACGAAAATTCACCGCCCTTCGTAGCAAGTACGGATAACTTACAAGCTCAATCAAAACCAAATCGTAGTTTTTTCAATTTAACCCTTAAATTGTCACCCCTAGATAACTTGTGTTTATAATGTCCAAATTTGGAGGATGTGTTGGAATTAGGATAGAAAAGAGGAAAATGAAAAAAAAAATTAAAAATTTTAATTTTTTCTATTGTTTTCACTATGTCACATAAAACGGACATTGCCAATTATATGTACATGTTCGAACCGTCACATATAACGGACATTGCACATTATTCCTGCAACCGTGGTACATGAATACAATGCACATTTTCAACTCTGTAATTCAAAATTATTATCAAATTATAATTATGAACGATCTAGAATAAGCTTTTCAAACATCTGTCTTAAAATGTTGGTTAAAACTTTAACGATATCGTTAAAAATAATGGATTTTAAAAAACGACACTACCAAAAATCACAGCCTAAGAATATGCTAAGAATTGGAATAGAAATAGTATTACATAGCCTGAGAACTTATCTAATACACTAAGAAAGTCCTCTTCCCATTCCTTATATTGTACAGATTGAAATGTGTTTGCTTCATCGTATGCAAAGAAGTCGTATACCATGCTTGAGGTACCAAAACAAACAGGAAATTTAAATCGCTTTTTTTTGGATTCTTTGGCATATATTATATCCATTTTCTGCCAGTTTTTTAATTTGTAAGGTATTATTATTTAAATTTTCAAACATTGGGTGGTATTTCTGGTAAGTAACATCATGCTGTGGCTGAAGAACTACTGAGAAGTAGGGAAGATTCATCTCGCACCGCATGTAATGGCTGTAATTCTGCAGCAATAATATTTTGTTGATGGTAAAAATTCTGACTTTTTGGGTCTTCATTGTGTCTCAAATCAATATGTCGTATAATTCCGAAGGTATGGTGCTGGGGGTAAATGATTGACACTGTTATCATAGTGAAATCACTCCCGTAGGTCTACATTTCCTTCAAAATCGTCATCTCAACTCAACGCCAGACTCTTCAGCTTCCGCCAGAGGTAGGGAGGGAATTTTTTATTGATTGCCAAGTCATGCTCCTCTAAAACATATTAAAAATAGAGAAAAATATATCAAAATGATGACGTTGAAAATGGAGGGCCTTATTGGCAACGTCCGTTACATAGGACATGTGAAGAATACCCTAGTATATACTCCAAGTTGTCAACGTCCGTTTTATGGGACATCGTATATAAACTAAGATTTGTATTCCAAATATTGTAAAATATGTAAAAATTATGTCAAAATACTATACTTACAATCGTATTCTAACTAATAATATAACATTAAAAGCAAAATAGCCAAAATACTTACAGTTATTATCAATTTTATCGGGAGAGTCAAGAGATCCGTTTTTTGCAATTTTCAAATGGTCACCATTCGCGACTCTACTTCGCTTTGGTAAAAAAACCTACATGTACGCGAAGGACATAGCTAGTACCTTCCCAATATACCGATTGGCAATGCTTAGGTCTGCTATAACAGCGCCAGCATGTGTGTAAATACTATGTCCTTTAAAACTGACGAAATCAATTTAAGGGTTAAGCGATTCTGAGGACGAGCTTGATGTTTATCCCAGAAAGAAAGTTTATTTTGCAGTTTAGTATGTATTTAATTTTGATATAACGATATTTTGGGGAGCAACCACAATGGTTGCTATTGTTTTTCATTAATATGTTGAATTTCTAAGTTTATTTCAAACTGTTGTTATGTTTAATTTGCGAAATGCGTAAAGTTAGAAAGTAGTGTAGTTTTCAGCATTTTTCATTGTGATATTAAATATAATAAGCTAATATAATAGACTAATAAATAAAAATAAACAAATAAACATTGTGATAATAAATAAAAAATAATAATAAACTTAAAAGATATTAAGATACATGCCAAAAAATAAAGCTCGGAAAATACGATGCATGAGGAGACTGCATTTTGCATATTTAGTCAACGAGAGTGATCGATCTGATTTATCAAAAATTACAATTAAGGTAGCTAAGAATTATATAGATTTTAAGAAATATTTGAGATTTGTTGAGAATTTTTTTTAATTTTGCACGTATTTGTTATTTGAGAAGTGCCTTTAGTTAAGAATTAGTGCAGCTTTCCCTCTTTTACATTGTGATATAAGCATTTGATTGACCAAAATTTATATTTTTTATAGGTAATTTAGTAATAAGAGTAAGTATTCAGTTTTATTGATTGTTAATAAATGTCAATATCTAATATATTATGTTGTTTGATTTCTAATTACCGTTTTACAATAACTAATTACCATAATTATATAATCATTACCATTTTCAGCAAATCTCATCACCATTCGCTCAAAAAATTTAAGCGTCTATAACTTGTTCAAATTAACTTATATTTACGTCCCTAAAAAAAAAATATGTTATATAAGCGCTAAAGATTACAAGAAGTATATAAAGAACCAGTTATGAAGTAAAAAAAAATCGTTCTCCCACGATGGCCGATATGCATACTTTCAAAGAATGTCCCTCCCCTGTAGTCCCACCTTCCCCATTTACTTACGATCAGTTGAAATCCCTACTTGAAAGTAATATAAGTGCCGCCCTCACTGAGATAAAAAAAGAATTCTCGAACACTATTAACATCTTGCGTGATCAACTGGCTGATTATCAAAACGAGCTGCATACTCACAAGGAGAAAATCCTGGCACTGGAAAACGATAACGTCTCACTGAGGGCCGAATTAAGCACCATACGCGATCAACTTTCTTCCCGGGACACAACTAATCTTAGTGATACCGTTAATGCATTACAATCCGAGTTAAACGAACGTTATCAGCTTGATTTACTCAATGATATAGAAATATCTGGCATTCCCGAAACTAACAACGAGTCCCTGACTCATCTTGTTATCACCACTGCACTAAAACTCGGCATCGAAATCGAAGAACGCGACATCGTATGTGCTTATCGCATAGGGTCTAAACATCGTACTAATGATTCTACGATTTCTACGAATGGCTTGCACCTTGATTCCCGCTCCCCGCGTCCCCGGCTTATCGCTGTAAAACTCACGCGCCGATCAATAAAAAATGATTTTATAAAGCAGGCTCGCATTAAACGCAACTTGACAACAGCTGATCTTGGACTCCCACCTCACCATCAAAAATCAATTTATATTAATGAAAGATTAACTAAATCTAATCGCCTACTTTTCGGTAAACTACGTGAAATGTGTAAGGCACAAAATTGGAGATTTGCCTGGACGAAGGAGGGACGTATATATGCAAGACAAAGTGAAACCACAAAAATTTGTTTATTTCGTAATGAACACGATATTACCCGTGTATTCAGAAACAAAAATGTGCCGTACAATGTTGATAACAAAAATTAGATATAATATTGTATTATTTAATAAGCTTGAGTTTTATATATTTCAATATTTTCTATGTATTTGTAGTGGATTGCGCCGTATATTTGAATATGATATTAATCTGTTAATGAACTATTCATTTTCTATCTTGAATTCAATTTCAATACCTAAAATTATGTACTTTATATTGTGGTCAGACCCTTTCTTTGTACTCAACTTTTTTCTAAATAATGTGTTACGTTTAAACTGTATGAACTTATATTATAGTATTGTGAAAATTGTTTTAATTCTTAATTTAATATTACTTTTTGTCGCTATTTTAATTAAACATAAGGTAGATAACTGTGATTGCGTTGTGGTTGTGCGAAACTTGGTATCGTGGTCAGTTATGGCAATATTATATGTTAATTCTATTATTCTGTTTATTTACTTCCTACTCCACGATACAGCTGATAATTCTTCAGGTACCATTTTGGACAATGAACATATAAAAAAATATAAAATCATATCATATTATGAACTTTTAAGAATTTTGGGAATGCTATTGAATAAATTTTATCCTATATCTTTTATCATACACAATCAAATAATATTACTTTATTATTTATATATTACAACATACCTACTACCATATGAGATTATAACATATGCTAACATTATCTTTAATATTATTTTTGTTATTCCTGTTGTATCTAAAAGTATTTATTTTCACAAAACATTATTTATTACCTTAAATTTTTATTATAGTTTACCATACAATTATTCTTATCAATTAAATAATCGCACCCGGGATACGTATGATTTTAAAATTATTGCATTAGGTAGTTACTATTTATTATTTAATTGTTATGGCCAAGTCTACTAGTTTAATTATTGGATTTTTTAATGCGGGTTCTCTGGGTACACGACAGGATGAGTTCCGTGCTGCATTTGATCGCTCACAACCAGATATCTTTGCGATCAATGAGACCTGGCTTCGGGATGGGCAGGAAGCACATGCTCCTTCATTGCCCGGCTTTAATCTCCGTCACCGACCCCGCCCTCCCGAAGTACGCAGTAGGGGTGGAGGTGTAGGGTTCTACGTAAGGCGTGGTATGAGAGCGCGAGACTGTACCATTCCCTCTTCTCCTGCATCTGTCGAACAGATGTGGCTGAGGATGAAGATAAACTCTCGTCGCGTCATTGTCGGCACAGCATACCGCCCGCCATGGCTTAGCGTCGATGTCTTTTTGGACACTTTAACAGACACTATATCTGCATTCAGTGACTACGACTATCTGGTGCTAACTGGTGATTTTAATATAAATCTCATTAACAAACGAGACCCAAATACCGCACGCTTGAATGCATTCTTACAATCTCTGCAATTGGTAAATCATGTCAATGAGCCTACACACTTCACCGATCATAGTCAGTCACTTATTGATGTTGTTTGTACAAATGCTCCTGTAGCTAAAATAAAAGTTGAGCATATCCCAGACCTTGGTGCTCATGCATTTATCACAACAGAATTCAAATTAAGAAAAAACACCTTGTCCCCCAAACACATAATATTTAGACCCTTAAAGGACATAGATATTAATAATTTTAATAAAGCTGTTTCTGTTCTTCCCTGGGATACAATTGTGCGTTTATCCAATGTGAATCAGATGGTAGATGCATTCAATCACTTGATTATAAACTTATTTGACTCATTTGCCCCTATAAAGAAGTCTTTAATAAAAAAAGTGTCGTATCCATGGTTAACTAGTAACGTAAGGTACATGATGAAGTTGAGAGATGAGCAACATTATAAATATCGAAAAACTAACCTTGACGTTCATCTTCAGGACTATAAAAATTTGAAAGGATTAGTGAACACTAGCTTGTTCTATGAAAAGAAAGCCTTCTTCGATCATAACATAAACCAACACAAGAATAACGCTAAACTTCTGTGGAAAAATTTGAAAAGAAATATTATCCCTGATTTTAAATGCACTGGTGAGATCCCGCAACATTTGTGTGACGCCGACGCAATAAATAAACATTTCCTGGATGTTCCCGGTCAAAGTACTGCTGACCCTGTCGACCTTGCTTATTTTAACGAAAATCGTTACTGTGACAGTACTTTTACATTCGAACCCGTTAGTGAAAGCTATGTCGGAAAACTTATTCTGGACATCAAAAGTAATGCAGAAGGAGTTGATGGAATAACCAGGGACATGTTTCTTTTAACACTTCCACATTCTCTTCATGCTTTTACTGAAATTATTAATACATCTCTCTCTTCTTCACTTTTCCCATCGCAGTGGAAGACAGCCCTGGTGCGGCCCATACCAAAAAACAACAATCCCACTGCCCTCAAGGACCTTAGGCCAATCAGTATTCTTCCTTACCTCTCCAAGATCTTAGAGCGAGTTGTCTACAACCAAGTCACTAAGTACTGCGAATCAAATAATATCTTACCGGAGTACCAGTCAGGTTTTAGAAAACTTCGTAGTACCTGTACTGCATTGATTGATGTTGTGGATAACTTGCTCTCTGCATGCGACAATGGCCAGCCATCGATTCTAACTCTGCTTGATTTTTCTAGGGCCTTTGACTGTATAAATATTTCTCTTCTTCTCTCAAAGCTTAATTTCTATGGTTTCAATTCTATTGCTTCATCTTGGTTTGATAGCTATCTTCGCCAACGTCACCAAAGAGTAATGCTGGTTAAAGGTGACGGCAACAGAGATCTTTCTTCGCTTGTGCCTGTCAATAGAGGGGTTCCTCAGGGCTCTATTCTCGGTCCTCTTTTATTTATCATGTACTCGGCAGATATCACCTCTTGCATAAATAACTCCCAATATCATTTATATGCCGATGATTTGCAACTTTACATTCCTATTGATAGAGACCGAATAGAAGAATGCACCAGGAAAATGAGGAAAAATGAATGAGGATTTGGAACGCATATCAGACTGGTCTCATAAAAACTCATTGGTTCTTAATCCATCCAAGTCTAAATATCTTGTTGTTGGGTCTAAGAAGCAAGTCTCTGACTTGGTTAAAGCAGATCCCACCGTTTTTGTAAATTCCACCCCTATAGAGCGGGTTACAATTGCTCGTAACCTGGGCATCGATTTCGACGCTCAGTTAAGGTTCGAAGATTATGTCACTAATTTAGTTAGTAATTGCTTTTATCGACTCAAAGTTCTTTACAATATTCGGCCTTTTCTGAGTGTCGATCTACGAATACGACTGTGCGAAAGCATCGTACTATCTAAATTAAATTATGCTCTCCCTGTTTATGGACCTTGTCTAACGGCAAAAGCACACCGTCTTATTCAGAGGGTCCAAAACTCCTGTGCCAGATTTTGCGTCACAATCCCACCCAGGTCTCACGTCACCCCTTTTCTTAATAGCATAAAGTTTTTAAAAATGAAAGGTCGGCAAGATTTATTATTAGCTTGCCTTTTATTTGATACGATCAATACAAAGCAGCCTGAATATCTGTACACAAAACTATTGTGGCGTAAGTATACTAAAAGAGGTGAAATAAGAAGTGGGACCCAAGAGTTATCAATTCCCCAACATAAAACTACCGCCTTTCGTGGGTCATTTAAATATAATGCGACGAAATGTTGGAACAACATACCACCTCCAATAAAAAAACTCAAGTGCAAATCCAACTTTCGTCGCACTTACAAATCACTACTGCTCAAATTACAATCATCATAATTTTATTTCCTTTGACTATACGTATCCAAACTTATAAATTAACATATTATACATACATATATACCTACCTATATACCTACATATAAATACTGATTTTACTTGACCAAATATATATATTCTACTGCTTATATATTATTATTATTACACATTTATTATTTCTTTACATTCATAATTAATTATTCTATTTTTATCATCACTACATAGTATAAAACAAAGTCGCTTTCCCTGTCCCTATATCCCTATGTCCCTATGTCCCTTTGTACGCTTAAATCTTTGAAACTACGCAACGGATTTTGATGCGGTTTTTTTTAATAGATAGAGTGATTCAAGAGGAAGGTTTATATGTATAATAAAATCCATTAAGTAGTGGAGAAGTACTGTTATTTTTGAGGTTTCTAATGTGATGTCGTAAAAAATTACATTTATTCCGCTTACATTGCAAACGCAGGCTGAACCCTACGAGTTTTATCAAAATAATGTACTAAGTATTATACACATTGAAAAGGTCTACAGAAAAGTCCGCGATAGTATATGTCTATCTCTTATGGATAACCCACAATAACTTTTTTTTGTCATTTACTTTTTACGACAAATAATGGCTAATTTTCGAAGCGATTTTAACCAATACAGCATTAATCCTTAACCAATTAAATACCATGGATACATTGTTCATTTAATATAGATCTATATGGCCCTTTACACCGTATGATTTAAGTGAATATTTTCGAAGATATTACAGATTTAAAAATTGCAGGACGTAGCGTTTGCGGCCGCCCGGCTATGTATTTTATACCCGTGCGATGCCGGAGGCCGGAGCGGGCCGCTATATTTTTATACCTATACAACGTTCACAATTTTTCTGTAGTGTATTTAGTATCAGCATTGCACCCGTGCGAAGCCGGGGCGGGTCGCTAGTTATACTTATATATACCTACTTGATTGGAGGCGCAAACTATTCATCTGGGTATCTGGCAGAATTATCAGCGTTGTGGAGCTTGCTCCCACAACACTATGCTGAGCCAGGGCCTAATTGCAGCCAGCGCGCAACACAGATAATACATTCGTGTACTTTTTTAACTATAAGTGTAACTAATAACTGTAAGTGTTGTAAATTCCTTATAATTTTGTGTTATTTTATGTCTGTTTTCCTTTTTTTGTATTGTGTATTATTATGTATGTTCTGTTGGTTGCAATAAATCTTTTGTATTATTATCATGTTCTTTTTTTAGGAAATCCCCGTCCTTACTGATGCCAACGAAAGCCCCACATTGCCGACTTCATCTATGATAAATGAAACCACAACTATTGTAAGTAAATACCTAGTGTATTAATAAAATATTACTTAATAATAAACAACTTATTAGTAAATGTTTCTTATATTGTTCTAGGAATACCAAGTCTTGGATGAGACTGCTATAAATACGGAAAATGTTAGTATGGCAGATACTGAGGTATATATTAATAAGATATTATGAAAATGGTACTTTTTTATTGATTCTAGTATTTGAAATACTATGTTTTTTTTTTCAGAGACCTCAACTAATTCAGCAATATGTTAACTGTATCCCGAATCCCGAACCTTCCCCTGCTCATACACCACCGAGAGCGGAGGTAACGAGCCCTCTGCAAGCAGTTACCCCCTCTGGCTCAGGCAACTTTCCTGCTCGACGTCAATTGAACGTCGCGGGTCCATCACCACGTCGTACTACAAGTAATTATGAGATTTATGAATTGATTTACAATATTTATAATCTATACTTATAATAAATCTGTAGAGAGGCCAATTCTGTACATGAAATATATTTAAAAAAAAACTATGAAGGGGTGATAAGGGATCGCTACTGATGCCAAAAATGCAATCAGTAAAATTTTTGTCTGTCTGTCTGTCTGTCTGTCTGTCTGTCTGTCTGTATATTCGTTATAGAAACAAAAACTACACGACGGATTTTAACCAAATTTGGCACAATTATTCTTCATACTCCTGGGCAGGTTATAGTAAAAGAATCATGTAAATCGGTGTAGAAACACCAAAGTTATACATACATTAAGTCATCGCGCGAGAATACAGAATCATGCCATAAGGATTATTTTTGTGTATCAGTTGCCGCGTTCGACGCGCTTCGCGGCGGGAGCTATAAAAAGGCGGCGGGTCTGCACCCGTTTCGCGTTGTCACGGCATCACGTGTGAACGGCTGAACCGATTTCGATAATTCTTTTCTATTATATTCATTGAAGTACGAGGATGGTTCTTATGTAGAGAAAACGTAAATATGTACCACGGGCGAAGCCGGGGCGGACCGCTAGTCCATACTAATATTATAAATGCGAAAGTAACTCTGTCTGTCTGTCTGTTACTCAATCACGCCTTAACTACTGAACCAATTTGCATGAAATTTGGTATAGAGATATTTTGATACCCGAGAAAGGACATAGGATAGGTTTTATCCCGGAAATCCTACGGGAACGGGTTTTTCTTTGAAAACGCGGGCGAAGCCGCGGGCGGAAAGCTAGTCAACAATAAAAATTTGGAAATACATACAAATAAAACTAAATAATACTTGATAATGAATTAAGGAAATAATAATAACATCAGAAGACTTGTCAAAAATGCGTCACCGCGACCGGTGGAAATAATAATAAATTAATATTT
Organism: Colias philodice; assembly: GCF_061535455.1. Taxonomy (NCBI): domain Eukaryota; kingdom Metazoa; phylum Arthropoda; class Insecta; order Lepidoptera; family Pieridae; genus Colias; species Colias philodice. The sequence continues at coordinate 2,284,013 of NC_143117.1, read as the reverse complement.
ATTTTACGTTTCAGGGTCATCGAGTCGTCCACAACAACGGCAAAGAAGACGATCACCTCCATCACAAAGGCGGCAATCTCAATTAACAACCTTTACTGAAAGGTTTCTTAGCTTGGAAGAGCAACGGATTGAGATTGACCGTCGCTACTGTGAGTTACAGGAGGTGATGGTCAACTCACAAAGGGAGACCAACAGAATGACAGCAGAGGGCCTGATTGCCGTCGGGGAAGGTCTTAAATTATTAGCTGAAAATTTAAAAAAATAAAATACTTTTATACTTAAATACATTTATTAGTTCTTAACTTATTTTAGTAGTAAAAAATTATCTGTGGTTTTACTTATAGTTTCTTAATTTACTAACATTAGTTTATAAGCCCTAATTGAGTTACTAACACCTATGAATATAATTTTCCGGAATAAATAATTTGCATTGATTTTTGATTGAATTAATTACAATTACCGCGTGTTCCTTGCCCTCCATAATTCATTTATCAATCTTTGTCTACATAGCTGACCAAGTGCAGTTTCATTAGGTACATCCTCATTTGAAGCTACACTTTGTCTGGTCCTATGAAAACCAGCCTCAACCTCTAGCTCTGAATTGAATATGGCTGGAGCTGGCAGGCCGGCACGATTACAAATATTGTGAAGCACGCAACATGCTATTACAATCTTCGAAACCGTGTCGGGGTCATAATGTAGGACTCTATGTGCTAATAGGCATCTAAATCTGGCTTTAAGGACCCCAATTGTTCTTTCTACGGTGTTTCTTGCAGTAGCATGCAGCTAGTTATAGTGATGTTCTGGTGTTCCCTCGTCTGCATTTGGAACTGGCACCATTAGGTACTGACGCTGCGGATACCCAGAATCACCTGTAACAATGAATATTGTTAAAAAATAAAATGTTTTGTCATCAACAATTATATTTTTATTAGGAGTTAGGAGTTTTCAATGATTTCGCCTGCTCTCCAATTTTTATGAATTCCGTGAACTTCGGTAATAAAGCCTAAATTACTCAGAAATAAAGTAGTTTTTTTAATGATGAAAGAATTTTTGAAGGAATTAATCCAGTAGTTTTTGAGTTAAATATTTACAAACAAACAAAGATTCGTCTTTATAATTAATTAGCTAAGAGGTAACTCACCTAACAAGTACACAGATTCGCCTGTTTGTACTAATTGTTCGAGGTGGTCCCGAATGATGCAATTATTAAAAATAAGGCTGTCGTGAGTCGCTCCGCCATATGTTGCATCTACATGTATTATGTTCAAATCTGCATCTGTGAACTGCAAAAAGAATTATTTTACAACTATTTTTATGTGGCTGTTCTAATGAATGTTAAAAAAAATATAGGTACTAGCAGCGTCTTGTGATTTATACTGCTTCGTTAATGATCCTATGGAATTGGTCCAAATTTCATTAAATCGATTTTCTGTGGTTCAAGTGCGAAAGCGTATACAGACATTATTATATCAGGCTTACCATTTGTACATTTCTTGCATGATATCCTTTGCGACAGTAGTATCGTTCTTCATGGCAAGTTGGTCTCACCATTGTCACAAAAGTCCCATCTACACATCCTAATACCCCAGGAATACTGAATTTCTCATAGAATCTGCAATAAGAAATAAAAAAATCATTAAATATTTTTCATTAACATGATAGGTTTATTTAGGTAGGTACACAAACCTTGTTTTGAGTCTCAGTCTTTCTTCAGAATTTTGGGGAAATCTTATGTATTTTTTTACTATACTTGGATGGCTTAGGGCTTCTATGACCTCGTGGATACTACGAGATGCTGATGGCTGCGACACAAACGAATTTATGTGTTTTCCACATATCCTTTGATAGCTCCCAGTCGCAAAGAAAGAAAGTGCACATAACAACTGAAAAAAATTAATGAAATTTCTTGAAACTATCAAAATAAAAGGTACTTAATCTGATAAGGAAACCATCCATAATTAAAGTCGGTTAATAACTCAAAACGTTTTTAAAGAAACCGTAAGGGAGAGAAACTTTGGACTTTAACATAGGGTACCTACCACTTGAAAGGGTGACATCATAAAAAATAATCGGGGATTAGATGACGTTATCGTTAGTGGTTCTATGTTCTATGCGAGGAAGTTATGTTACCTACCTACATAATGGAATGTTTTACAGAGTTATGGGAAAGTTATCCCAATATTCACACGGGATCGGGACTTCCGCAGATGAAATCACGGGACCGATGACTATTGTAACAGTAACTTTTCATGACATTATGAATACACATATAAAGCACTTAGATACATACCTTGACTCTAGCAGTTAATCCTCTTCGTCGACGTTGAGGTTTTTTAACTAAAACTTTAATGTCTTCCATCACTTGAGAAACTAGTTCTTCCGATAAACGGTAGCATTCAACAAAATTTTTATTTCGATTAATAATTTGCATTTCCCGAATGCTGGTACTTTGCCGGCGACTTTCTATTATATCCACAGCATTAGCTTCTCGTATTATAGCACTTAATATAAAATAACGCGCCATTTTAGTAAAAAAATATATAAAATTTGTATCAAATTTGTTCCACAACCACTAACTCACTCACGAACTCGGCACCTAATAGGCGAGTGAATTGCTGACAGGTGAATTCGTATTTGTAAATACTCGAACTCGACGTTCGAGGTGTAAAATTACCTTACAGAATGCCGAATTCATACTATAAACGTCAAAATCACAGACATGTACATATATTTAAGTAGACAACGCAAGTACCGCGATCTGTATGAAAACCAAGCGTGTCATATTTTTTGTACTGACCTTGACGCGTTATGACGTCACGAGCGCTTTTTAGTGATGTTAATTTCATTTTACGCTAAATCGATTAGGCCGCCACTCGCGCGGCGATTCTAGTATCGTCCTATCCCATCGAAGTAAATCGAAAGAAATCAGATCAAACTAGATCTATGTCTAAGAGGTAGTCAAATAAATGAATCGTAATCGATTACTAAATCGATTCAAGACAGAAAAATGATAATTACCATAGACAGAGGGATGATAAAATAAAGTTATAAACCTTTTAATATTCTAACAAGTAAACTAATGTGTTTTAGCTTTTTCTTACATATGCCCATTGAGTTACCATGTACTACGTACTAGAGAGGCCATCGAAAGAAAGTAATGAAACTGTCAATCAATCAATCTTTATGTCCCGTTGCATCGATCCATTTTCCTTTTATGTTCGGGTTACTTGGAAAACTGAAAAAACAAACATAGTCTAAGCAATAAGGAGTTTTCTTAAAAAACTCCCAAGATGACACTTTATAACTAATGGCGTCCATGTCATAATATTTATTTTTAGTACCTTTGTATTAAAATACTTAAAAGTTCTAGGTCAAGTCGTATTAAATGACAAAAAAAATCTATGCCTTTTTTTCTGAAAAATTGCTCCTTCAAATTATCATTTTTCTGTTCGATTATAAAATCGATTAGAATCGAGAACTGTTGCATCAAATGAACATCACTAACCACAAAATTGGACAGAAAAATGAGAACAGAAAAATGAGAAGACGCTATTCATTGCTTGTTATCATACGACGCGATCTTTACCGTGCCAAGTAAAAGCCGCAATGTATTCCGAATCATTTCGTATGATTTGGTATCCGTGTTTGTCACGATCGTTTTCCACAGATATTCTTTATTTGATTTTAAAATAAATAGTGCATATTCTGATTAGAAAATTACTTACCGGTGGAAGGAAACATCTATGCTAACTCGGCCACTCACAGCTGTGGAGTTTCTACAGTTTATAACGGCGCAATTCGGCATTTTACTTTATTCAGCTTCACGTCTTTCCTTGGCGAACTGCAAGCGCGGACTGAGTGTAGGCCAGCGTCAAGTAAGTTTCATAAACTTAGTTTGGACACGGGAAGTACATACACTCGCTTAGTCTATCTTGATACATGTCTGTGGTCAAAATACTCACTTAGCACAGTTCGCCTCGTCGCCGCTCTCGACGATGTGGCGCCACTAGTACTGTCGAGTTTTACAGAATACGAAATCGAAAACTCACCGCGGATTCCGCGTTCGAGTTTTTATAATAACCTTACAGAATAGCACTGCAGATTCCATTGGCGCAACGTAATTTTAAGTTTTCATTTTATATTCAATTAGCTTTATAGTTATTAATTGTTAAGACTTGCATCGAGCAAGACGTATTGTAATAAGTTTATATTAAAGTATTTCTAAGTGAATTCGTAGTTTTTTTTGGGGCCTCCGGCTGTCTGAAACATAATTTGTGTAATTGTTTATTTATTCTGAATCTTTAAGTTTATTGATTTTTATCCTTTACATAAGCTGTATTTAATAAAAAATGTTTAAAACTCGAATTTTCGAAATTTTTGATTTATAAGTTCTATGTAACGTTTTATAATTAAGTTATGGTATAATTAAATGTAGATTTCACTTTTGTACAGCTTAGACATTTTTCTGTATGGATACAGTGCCTTTCGATTTGAAGTTGGATAACATTTCATTTTATAGGTACTATTATAAAATTAAGAGCATGAAAGAAAAAAAAAAGCATTTCTTCATAATGCTATTGTTACCACAAAAAATATTTTCTTAATCGCAAATTTTAAGAGAAAATAAATTAAAATTAAAATTGATGTGGCGACGTTATACATACAGACGTTAGAACAAAGTCCACCATAAGAATGACGTCATTTAGGAATAAGACGATTTTTAAACATTAATAAAAACCTAAATATTTTCAAAAAGTAAAAATTACTGTTAGTTTTTATCTAGTTTTAATTAAAATAAAAATAAAAACAAGTAGCAAAAAATTTTGAAATGTTGTAATTTTGGAGCACCCTGTAAAGTCTGTATTTGTATGAACATAAGTGGAGATCGCGTCCACTTATTTTCATGCGTAAACGATGATATTCATACTCAACAGGTAACTTGGATTAACAAATAGGATAGGTTATATCCCGTAAATCCCACGGGAACGGGAACTATTTATTTATTGCACGCCTCATAAGCGAAGCGTTGAGGTGGGTACTACTGTCACTTCGCGCAAAACATCTGATTTTTCAAACTTAAAATGTCTTTATGTATCATACATTGCACTTGTAAGATAATAAATACACACACATATTAAGAAAAAAACACTATTTTTAACATTCATGATATTTTTGATGTCATTTTTGTTATTTAAACTAGTTAAAAAACAGTTTAAAAAAGTTCTGTCTTGGACGTCCGTGTGTCTGTATGTGCGGAGGATTTTCTTGTTAACACGATAGCGACCGAAATACTTTACTAATCGAGTCTTTTTTTTTCTCTTACGCTTGAGTATGCTCAGGAATAGAACCCTTTCATTTTTCAGGGTCTGATTCGATGTGGTTTAATTGTTATTAAATAAACAAAAATAATAATTAATAAATAATTATTAAAAAAAAATTATGAGGCGTGCACTTTTGGATTTTCCAAACTTTTTTCGTTTATTTCTATCTGAATAACCTATCAAAAGTAACATTCAATTGTGTAAATTTTATTTATTACGGATTCAACATCAAACAACTCTACGGTAAGTATCAAGGTGCGTATTAACTATAGAGCTATTATTTATTACCTTACCTACCTATATGTTATAGCTAATTACTGCTGGGCGCTGCAGCTGGCTGCGATTTCGTCCATGTATCTACTGAAAGGTTTCATGACATAATATGAGCACAGGGGAATAAAATAAAAAGACCAGTATGTACATCCAAAAATATTTATTTCAATGATTACAAATTATCCTTAATCTAATTTTGAAAATCTAACACTGAATTAGATTCCTTACAATATTATTCAAATTAATAACAAAATAACGTATTTTACGACAAATTAATATTGAACTAATTATGTAGTTAAAACACGAAAGCGCATTACCTTATTATACCAGCTGCATTAACCAAAAATTTTATATGATAATAAGTATAATATTTTCAACTGATATCAAAATGTACGAAAAATAGTACTTAATAAGTAATTGAACTGAGAACATAATTTAATATTCACACAAAGCTGTATTGTTTCGATATACGTTGTTTTTATTGTAAACTGCATTACATATTTTGATAAAAAAATACTGTAAAACAACAGATGATGAAATTTTCAAAATGAAAAAAAAAAATACAAATTTGCCGCGCAATCGACATTTGACAGCTCTACGACTGAATGAGGCGGTTAAAAAAGTTTGTATAATATTAATAGAAATAATTATCGAGATTTAAATTGCTCTACACAAGATTTATTTTGTTTGTTTTATTACTATACTTCTTAAAGACACAATTAACTCGTACTCGTAATACGATACCTTGGAGTTGGAGCGAAAATATTGTTTGTAATAATTTGGCTAGGAAAATACAACAAATCAAAAACACTATTTACTATGGAAAAAAAACCAGGAAGGTGAAAAACATATATTTACGATTTCGATGCACTCGACTTTTAGTAAAATAATAGGTAGGTAAAAATATTATTATGGTTTTGATCACAGACATATCTGTGGTTTTGATTTTAGCTACTAGTATCAGAAAGCTGCGTGTTCAATGCACGTCGGGGTCACACAACTGTGGAGGATACAGTAGACAATATACCTAATGAAGTTTTTCATCTTTTTATTTTACTGCAAATACAAAATAAAAATTAAACAATGGTAATGTAAATTCTAAACAAACTACTACCAAAATACAATTAGAACAAAAATCATTTGACTGGTTGATTTCACCCAGAGGCCAGAGGCGGCTCGTGACAAAATTGTATGGGTGTTCACTTGAAATAAAACAACGAAAATACAATAGCGTAGCGGGATAATTTATTACAAAAAAAATGAGCACCACATTTTATAAATGTCTATAACACTAAAAATTACAAAGTACAGGCTATTTCAAAACGAATTCAATGATTATCAATAATTAGTAAATCACCGAATTTGCATTCGCGAGCGTACCTACGCGTAGGTATCCATAGTGTTTGTTTATACTAAAGGAATGGCAACGTCGCAATTGCTGCTGTCATGCGATGCGGCAACGTTGCGTGAGACTCAAAACGCTACCTGCTACGGTATGAACGATTGTTATAAAAATAAAAGTTATACATATTTGTTGGCGTAAACTATTTTATTCATCATTAATTTTGGAAAATAAATAATGTCAAAATTGATTACAATAAAACGCAGTTTTATTTTATTACATTACAGGTAAATTAGCTTGGAGAAATTTTTGCGTTTGTAGTAGTGTATGGTCAGCAAATAAAAAAAAACAACATTTTATTTTTAGTTTTTATTCAAGTATATAATATTAGTATTATTAATATTTTATTAGTTCCAAACATTACAAGCAGTGCCGATTTTTACTTCAGTGAAGACGTGTATGAATTAGCTGGTGTTCTCCGGCCAAAAATGTAAACCACGGTAAAAGTGAAACTGTTCGAACGGTTCCGAACACTGCTTTGTGTAGCGCATGTCGCGTGACGGTCGGCTGCCGAGTAGGTATACCTACTCGGCAGCCGCGATACACGCGACATGCGCTACACAGACCAAAAAGTTTGAGACGATGTAATAAAAGTTTCACTTTAATAACAAACAATAACAACAATAACAAACAATAACAACAATCAACAAATACAAAATTTAACAATTAAACTACGTAATAATTATAATTTTCGAATGAAATGTGTGCTTTATGTTCTAACGGTACCAAGCGACTGACGCCGGACTGCACGAGGCACCTGCGGACAGCGTAAACTGGTTTATTCTGGTTTTGTGCGTGTTTCCACTTTCCACTATCAAGTGACGATTTATTTATTTGTTTTGTTTCGTAATTATTATGGTCAAATATTAATTACGAAACAAATTATTATGAACAAGATATTTTATTGTTTCACGGTATTCGCCTTGTCATTGGCTCAAGGACGTAAAATTGAATGATATATTATTTTTTTTATAAAGTCAAAACCATTTTCTTTAAAACATAAATCAGAGTATTGCTAGGGATAAGTATAAAATTAAATAGTAATGTTAGGATATCGAAACATTTTTGTATAGGCTAGAACGATATAATGGAAACGCGCTCTAAGATCTGAGTAATATACACACCACTACATATGCAAAAATTTCTCGAGACTAATTTCACTGTACACTATTGTTTTTTTTTTATCAAAACATGTATGTATTTGAGTAGTTAGCAGCATATAATATTCTGAATTTCTGATCCATGCCTATTCACTCAAAACTAATAACACTAATGATTTGTAACAGTAAATTATTTCAATAGGTATTTGAACATTTCATAACCAACAAGTAAGAATAATTCGTACCTATACAAGATACAATAACAAATCTAATACACTATTTATTATTTTATTATATTTCATTATGTGAAAATAACCAGGAAGGTGAAAAACATATTTACGAAAACAAAGTAACATATGGTTTTGCTATTAGCTATCAGGAAAAAAAATCGTATTGGAACAAAAGAAGGATTGTAACTGAATTAGGTAATTAGGTATGTTTGTTTCTGGGTGCACCGTTTTCGACGACGCGACGGCCGACGCGTGACGTAAACAGAGTAGGTACCTACTTTGCTAAAACAAACTAAGTAATAAAATTGTGTGTCTGTCTGAAAATTCGCTAAAGCATATTTTACCAATGTTTGCAAGTTTGTGATTACTTTGATAGTTTATCGATTTATAATAATTGTATACTTATATCATTGTTTAAAAATATTCAAACACAATATGATATAGGTACTGATTTATCACTGGTTTCAGTGATGAACTGATGAGTCAATGTTAGCCACAATACTAATCACTTTCGTCATACATGTGTATGAACTATGATTGATGTGATTTGCAATGTGGTGAAATTTCATAAAAATCACGGGCCAATTTTTTGTTTTGAATCCCACCGAAAATACATATACATATTACTAATTGCGTTATTAGAATAATTAATGACTATACCCACGATCAATTATTACAATTTACAATATAGTCTCAAATGCATACTAGAGAAATATTGCAATTTGAATCAAAAAATGCATAGCATACAAAAATAAATTCACAACACAAGAAATTCCGCGCGCAAATCATAGCGCGTGTCAATGAAATCAAGAATGTAATTTTATATCAAGCCGACGACGACGCCGAACTAAAGTACCTACAGTACCATTTACCTTCAGTGTACAATACAGTTTACAGACCTACGACGGACGAACAATAATGAGTAATAAATTGTTTACAAAAAAAAACATAGTTTCTAAGGTCATTAGTTTTATTTTATTTTATTGTTATTTTCTTTGAACGATTGGAAATGAAATTACTCAATTATTACACATAGAACTTTGATTTATTAGAATTATGCGAATTATGTATAAGATAACGAACGCGAATGCACGACATCTAGCGCGTCAATGTCTAAACATCGCCATTCGTTTAGACATTGACGCGCTAGATGTCGTGCTTTATGTCGTGTTTCGCTTGGCAAAAGTCACGCACACTACTGTAGAAGTGTCAAATTTTGCCGGTATTTCACTGTTGTTTTTCTAAGTAAATAATGTAAGTTATTGATTAAAAAGGTCGAACGCGGACACATTTCATTGTAGAGAAGTGATAAAATGATTAGTTTTAAAGAAATAGTGTCTGTGTTAAGTGTTTAGTCGTCATCAAAAATGTATGGAGGGACGGTCGGAACATCCACCTTAAACAAGAATTATTTCATATAGGTTTTCTATTCAAGAACTGCTCTTACCAATTCAAGATCCTTGGCATCTTGTGGATGTGGATAACCTGAGCATGATGGTTGATCAGTAGTATTTGATATGTCAATTAAGGCAAATTGAGATGGATGGTCTGCCTGAAAGAGATAAAAATGTTACTTATAACATTGGATATGGTCCCAAGTAATAATAAATAGATTGCTACAGAAACATGGATTTTAGTATTTTTTTTATTAAAAGCATTTATTGAACAAACATAGTGTATTATACTTATGGATAGTGTAGCTTTCCAACAACGAAAGAATTAAAAAAATTGGACCAGTACAACAGTAGGACAACTAAAAAAATAACTCAGTAGGTTTTAAGTACCAGTCATCACACCACTTGTCTCATGACACTCTAGGTCTCTAGAGCATATCAGTCAAAAAAGATATTGTGAAGCTTAAGTAAATGAATCCTTAGACACTATCGGAAATTTAAGAACAATTATAATCTTTTTTCCATTAAAATAATATCCTGGTTTTATTATATCGTAATATTGTCTTAATTCTAACTCTAAAATTCTATCCTTACCATATATAGTATTTAATTTTATTAATATATCCTTTAACACATTTGAACTTAACATAGAATGATGTGTTGAGGACGTACGAATGAAAGCTAATGTATTTTCAATTCTAACCAATTCTTGCAATATATCATCTACATTTTCTGTCATTATGCTAAGGATTTGGGCAAATTTAGCATATTTTATCAAACGGGATATTTGTATCCTGGAATCAGATAAATTTAAAGTCAATAACGTTCAAGATAGAATTCGGGGACAACCACTGAAAATAAGTAATATCGACTTAAATGAAATACACTTCAACCACAGCCCTGAAAATCATGTAAAGTTGAATTCAATAAATTTGGAAGATCTGCATAAGATTCATACTAAGGTACTGATGCAAGCACCGATTGAACTAGAAAAGAATACATCGACGATATACCATACCACTGTCCCAATTTATACATTCCTTTTGGGCACTTTGCTACTTTTCGCAACTTACAAAGTAATCCGTTATAAGAACGTTACGTGCTGGAAGAATCAAGACGACCCTAATACAAAGACGGAAGATCAAGACAGTCAAAATTGTACCGAATCTTCGCCAGGACCACAGTTTCCAGCAACATTTTATCACACCGTGCTCAAATAGTTGCTGGTCTTCGGGGGGAGGAGTTACGCCAACGGATCCCCAAGACATTGCTGCGTCGACGTTTCTCACGGGAACGTATTGTACGGACGTAGCAGCTAGGCTATTCTGTAAAAAACGCGCCCGAACTCGCATCTCACCTGAGTGAGTCGACTCACTTCACTTTCGAACGTTCGAGTTTTTGGTTTCGCATTCTGTAAACATCCGCTCGGCAGAGGCGAAGCGAAGTGAGTCTCACTTCGAAACTCACTTGCCTAGTGAAGGGATCTTATAGATTTGAATTTATCGACATTGTTATTATCTTTAAAATGCGGCAATTTAACACATTTTGAAGACATAATAACACTTTAGTATTGTACCGTGGGTGGAATTAAACTAAAATTGCAATTTTACACTGATAAATTCTTTAAAATCAAAATAATTCTAGCGTCACTGAAAAAAAAGGACGCTTGTCTGTGGTTCGTTTGACTTATGTTTATTTCTCAAGTGGTTTTTTGTACCTAATTTTAAAGTGTTTCGTGTTGCATTCTTTCTAAAAGTTATGTTGGAGTTTTGGCTGCATATTACATTCGATGTCCCCGAATTTCATTATTTTGTGTTGTTTAATCGATAGCTGGTAGTGGATTTTCTTAACAAACTGCTTTTCTTTTCCATCAAAAATGCGTAGTTTTTGTGAAAATCGAAATTGAAAATGATATTTTTTAAGGTTATTTTTGTACTAAAAACGCAACTTAAAGTAAAATCTTAAGCCATTATAGTATCAAAATGTCTAATTATCACACTCACACGCATTATTTTTAAATATATTTACGTACCTATTACTTTATTTACATATTACAATTTATTTTGTCAAAATAGTATTTTAACAATTTAGTATAGCCAAAAATCGTTCCATATTTTGTATTCACAACAAGCCACAGATAACACAGATTAGTTAATATGACGCAGATCACAGATTAGCAATACAAATATACTAGCTTATCATAGAGTATAAATGATACATTTTAATTTTTAATGTTTTTTTTTATAGCTCACTTGCTTCAGTTTTAAAAATCGATTAACTTTTACTTTTAGTATTCAAATAGGTAGCGAGGAGCGAAGCGACGAGCGTGTTAGGTTAACTGTTGAACTGCCGCACGAGCCGAGCGAGCGAAGCGAGCGTGCCGCGGCAGCGGCCGGCGAGTGCCAGAAGCGACTTTAGGGCGATTCCCACTCAAACAAAAAAAAACTACGTAGGTTTAAACAACCTGTTTGTATTTTATTTATGTATCGTAAAATTTTTGTTATTATCAAATGCTATCTAAATTAAAATTACGAAGTGTCTAGTCGTCCGCTAAACGGATGAATAAAATAAATTAGTCGTCCGATTACCGGATGAATAAAATAATTTAATCGTCCGATTATTCGGATTACTAGATAACCTTTTAACACTAAAGCTAGTTGGGTTGGACTAAAGCAAAGGGGGCTCAGGACTTAGAAAATTTTTGATGGAGTTGGTGTCATTATAACACCTATTTATTATTGTTTTATCGTAAAGATTACGCTAATATAAGCATGTTTTATAGGAACAACTTTTCTCTAAAATCAAAAATGGCCGAGATATTCGCCCTCAATTCGTTAGGTTAGGTTTAGGTTAGGTTAGGTTAGGTTTCTTAAAAAAAAAACTACACAGAAATAGGAGCCCCGCGAAGCGGGGCTCCGTCGACGCGCAAAAAAAAATCAAGTTTAGGTTAGGTTAGCCGTTAGGTTAGGTTAGGTTAGGTTTCTTAAAAAAAAAACTACACAGAAATAGGAGCCCCGCGAAGTGGGGCTCCCTCGACGCGCAAAAAAAATCAAATACCTACGTGTGCCCTCCTCCCCCCTCTCCTCCCCCCACAAAAAACCTATAATACGTGCGGCAGTTCTCTAAAGAATTATTATTTTATTCATCCGGTAATCGGACAACTAATTTATTTTATTCATCCGTTTAGCGGACGACTAGCGCTGTCCTTAAAATTATTTTTGACAAATTCATTTTAAAAATCACTTTCGAATTATATTTATTATCTACAATTGTGAACGCGCCATATAACATTTATTATCTATAATGGCATGTCGTAAATACGTGGTAAATACAAACTTACATTTTCCAGGTAATATAATTTAAGAAATTGTTATAAATAAATTAATAATACGGCATTATATTTAAAAATATTGCCTGTGTGCGAGATTACTAGAAGTTTTAATACGACAATGGTATAAAAGTGTCGTTTTTAGTACAAAAATAACCTTAAAAAAAATAATTTTCATTTTCGATTTTCACAAAAACTACGCATTTTTGTTGGAAAAGAAAAGCAGTTTGTTAAGAAAATCCACTACCAGCTATCGATTAAACAGCACAAAATAATGAAATTCGGGGACATCGAATCAAATATTTAACCGGAGTTTTAGTTAATGTTTCAGTTTGGCTTTATTAAGTTGTTGTGTAATTGGTGTTAAACGTGTTGCATAAATTATTTAAAGGAGAAAACTGCAAAAATAACAACTATGAGGTGAGTAATGTGATTCTTGTATTTAACTAAAATATTATCTTATACAACAAGCTTATTGAAATATTTAACTTAAAATCTTAAACATTGTAGCTCCTCGGAAAGGTCGTCTCATCCCTCCCGTGCCCAAGTAGAGTATCTAGTCGACTATCTTAGCAAACATCCTAGCTTAGCCAAGGGTTTTTCAAAAGTCCCGAGCGCTAGAGACGAAGCTAGAAAAACATGGGAGGAGTTGACTATCAAATTAAATAGCTTGGGAGGCTGCACTAAAACATGGAAACAGTGGACAAAGGTAGGCAATAGGCATATAGAAAACTATTCATCTTATACCGTGTAGGTATCTGGCTTACCTATATATTATTAATAAACTTTTAATTTTGCTTTAGTATTGGTCTGACAAAAAGAGTGCCGTGAAGAAAAAAGCTGCCCTAAGATACCGGGCACGCAATAAGACTGGTGGTGGATGTGAATCGGTGGTGGAGCTTTCAGAGGTGGAGGAGAAAATACTCACATTAATGGGCGGGGAAGGTTTTGCAATTGGTGATAGGCATTTGGAAATTAATCCATTTGAAGTAAGCTATTGTTATCGATTTTGTTGATCCGATACATGTATGTATGTAAAATATAATTATTCAATGTCATGTTCTTTTTTTAGGAAATCCCCGTCCTTACTGATGCCAACGAAAGCCCCACATTGTCGACTTCATCTATGATAAATGAAACCACAACTATTGTAAGTAAATACCTAGTGTATTAATAAAATATTACTTAATAATAAACAACTTATTAGTAAATGTTTCTTATATTGTTCTAGGAATACCAAGTCTTGGATGAGACTGCTATAAATACGGAAAATGTTAGTATGGCAGATACTGAGGTATATATTAATAAGATATTATGAAAATGGTACTTTTTTATTGATTCCAGTATTTGAAATACTATGTTTTTTTTTTCAGAGACCTCAACTAATTCAGCAATATGTTAACTGTATCCCGAATCCCGAACCTTCCCCTGCTCATACACCACCGAGAGCGGAGGTAACGAGCCCTCTGCAAGCAGTTACCCCCTCTGGCTCAGGCAACTTTCCTGCTCGACGTCAATTGAACGTCGCGGGTCCATCACCACGTCGTACTACAAGTAATTATGAGATTTATGAATTGATTTACAATATTTATAATCCATACTAATATTATAAATGCGAAAGTAACTCTGTCTGTCTGTCTGTTACTCAATCACGCCTTAACTACTGAACCAATTTGCATGAAATTTGGTATAGAGATATTTTGATACCCGAGAAAGGACATAGGATAGGTTTTATCCCGGAAATCCTACGGGAACGGGTTTTTCTTTGAAAACGCGGGCGAAGCCGCGGGCGGAAAGCTAGTCAACAATAAAAATTTGGAAATACATACAAATAAAACTAAATAATACTTGATAATGAATTAAGGAAATAATAATAACATCAGAAGACTTGTCAAAAATGCGTCACCGCGACCGGTGGAAATAATAATAAATTAATATTTATTTTACGTTTCAGGGTCATCGAGTCGTCCACAACAACGGCAAAGAAGACGATCACCTCCATCACAAAGGCGGCAATCTCAATTAACAACCTTTACTGAAAGGTTTCTTAGCTTGGAAGAGCAACGGATTGAGATTGACCGTCGCTACTGTGAGTTACAGGAGGTGATGGTCAACTCACAAAGGGAGACCAACAGAATGACAGCAGAGGGCCTGATTGCCGTCGGGGAAGGTCTTAAATTATTAGCTGAAAATTTAAAAAAATAAAATACTTTTATACTTAAATACATTTATTAGTTCTTAACTTATTTTAGTAGTAAAAAATTATCTGTGGTTTTACTTATAGTTTCTTAATTTACTAACATTAGTTTATAAGCCCTAATTGAGTTACTAACACCTATGAATATAATTTTCCGGAATAAATAATTTGCATTGATTTTTGATTGAATTAATTACAATTACCGCGTGTTCCTTGCCCTCCATAATTCATTTATCAATCTTTGTCTACATAGCTGACCAAGTGCAGTTTCATTAGGTACATCCTCATTTGAAGCTACACTTTGTCTGGTCCTATGAAAACCAGCCTCAACCTCTAGCTCTGAATTGAATATGGCTGGAGCTGGCAGGCCGGCACGATTACAAATATTGTGAAGCACGCAACATGCTATTACAATCTTCGAAACCGTGTCGGGGTCATAATGTAGGACTCTATGTGCTAATAGGCATCTAAATCTGGCTTTAAGGACCCCAATTGTTCTTTCTACGGTGTTTCTTGCAATAGCATGCAGCTAGTTATAGTGATGTTCTGGTGTTCCCTCGTCTGCATTTGGAACTGGCACCATTAGGTACTGACGCTGCGGATACCCAGAATCACCTGTAACAATGAATATTGTTAAAAAATAAAATGTTTTGTCATCAACAATTATATTTTTATTAGGAGTTAGGAGTTTTCAATGATTTCGCCTGCTCTCCAATTTTTATGAATTCCGTGAACTTCGGTAATAAAGCCTAAATTACTCAGAAATAAAGTAGTTTTTTTAATGATGAAAGAATTTTTGAAGGAATTAATCCAGTAGTTTTTGAGTTAAATATTTACAAACAAACAAAGATTCGTCTTTATAATTAATTAGCTAAGAGGTAACTCACCTAACAAGTACACAGATTCGCCTGTTTGTACTAATTGTTCGAGGTGGTCCCGAATGATGCAATTATTAAAAATAAGGCTGTCGTGAGTCGCTCCGCCATATGTTGCATCTACATGTATTATGTTCAAATCTGCATCTGTGAACTGCAAAAAGAATTATTTTACAACTATTTTTATGTGGCTGTTCTAATGAATGTTAAAAAAAATATAGGTACTAGCAGCGTCTTGTGATTTATACTGCTTCGTTAATGATCCTATGGAATTGGTCCAAATTTCATTAAATCGATTTTCTGTGGTTCAAGTGCGAAAGCGTATACAGACATTATTATATCAGGCTTACCATTTGTACATTTCTTGCATGATATCCTTTGCGACAGTAGTATCGTTCTTCATGGCAAGTTGGTCTCACCATTGTCACAAAAGTCCCATCTACACATCCTATTACCCCAGGAATACTGAATTTCTCATAGAATCTGCAATAAGAAATAAAAAAATCATTAAATATTTTTCATTAACATGATAGGTTTATTTAGGTAGGTACACAAACCTTGTTTTGAGTCTCAGTCTTTCTTCAGAATTTTGGGGAAATCTTATGTATTGCACGCCTCATAAGCGAAGCGTTGAGGTGGGTACTACTGTCACTTCGCGCAAAACATCTGATTTTTCAAACTTAAAATGTCTTTATGTATCATACATTGCACTTGTAAGATAATACATACACACACATATTAAGAAAAAACACTATTTTTAACGTTCATGATATTTTTGATGTCATTTTTGTTATTTAAACTAGTTAAAAAACAGTTTAAAAAAGTTCTGTCTTGGACGTCCGTGTGTCTGTATGTGCGGATCCTTTTTCTTGTTAACACGATAGCGACCGAAATACTTTACTAATCGAGTCTTTTTTTTTCTCTTACGCTTGAGTATTCTCAGGAATAGAACCCTTTCATTTTTCAGGGTCTGATTCGATGTGGTTTAATTGTTATTAAATAAACAAAAATAATAATTAATAAATATTTATTAAAAAAAAATTATGAGGCGTGCACTTTTGGATTTTCCAAATTATTTTTTTACTATACTTGGATGGCTTAGGGCTTCTATGACCTCGTGGATACTACGAGATGCTGATGGCTGCGACACAAACGAATTTATGTGTTTTCCACATATCCTTTGATAGCTCCCAGTCGCAAAGAAAGAAAGTGCACATAACAACTGAAAAAAATTAATGAAATTTCTTGAAACTATCAAAATAAAAGGTACTTAATCTGATAAGGAAACCATCCATAATTAAAGTCGGTTAATAACTCAAAACGTTTTTAAAGAAACCGTAAGGGAGAGAAACTTTGGACTTTAACATAGGGTACCTACCACTTGAAAGGGTGACATCATAAAAAATAATCGGGGATTAGATGACGTTATCGTTAGTGGTTCTATGTTCTATGCGAGGAAGTTATGTTACCTACCTACATAATGGAATGTTTTACAGAGTTATGGGAAAGTTATCCCAATATTCACACGGGATCGGGACTTCCGCAGATGAAATCACGGGACCGATGACTATTGTAACAGTAACTTTTCATGACATTATGAATACACATA
The DNA here is from genome assembly GCF_061535455.1 of Colias philodice. Classification (NCBI taxonomy): domain Eukaryota; kingdom Metazoa; phylum Arthropoda; class Insecta; order Lepidoptera; family Pieridae; genus Colias; species Colias philodice. Next base: position 2,266,281 of record NC_143117.1, on the reverse strand, counting down.
TAAAGCACTTAGATACATACCTTGACTCTAGCAGTTAATCCTCTTCGTCGACGTTGAGGTTTTTTAACTAAAACTTTAATGTCTTCCATCACTTGAGAAACTAGTTCTTCCGATAAACGGTAGCATTCAACAAAATTTTTATTTCGATTAATAATTTGCATTTCCCGAATGCTGGTACTTTGCCGGTGACTTTCTATTATATCCACAGCATTAGCTTCTCGTATTATAGCACTTAATATAAAATAACGCGCCATTTTAGTAAAAAAATATATAAAATTTGTATCAAATTTGTTCCACAACCACTAACTCACTCACGAACTCGGCACCTAATAGGCGAGTGAATTGCTGACAGGTGAATTCGTATTTGTAAATACTCGAACTCGACGTTCGAGGTGTAAAATTACCTTACAGAATGCCGAATTCATATAACATTTATTATCTATAATGGCATGTCGTAAATACGTGGTAAATACAAACTTACATTTTCCAGGTAATATAATTTAAGAAATTGTTATAAATAAATTAATAATACGGCATTATATTTAAAAATATTGCCTGTGTGCGAGATTACTAGAAGTTTTAATACGACAATGGTATAAAAGTGTCGTTTTTAGTACAAAAATAACCTTAAAAAAAATAATTTTCATTTTCGATTTTCACAAAAACTACGCATTTTTGTTGGAAAAGAAAAGCAGTTTGTTAAGAAAATCCACTACCAGCTATCGATTAAACAGCACAAAATAATGAAATTCGGGGACATCGAATCAAATATTTAACCGGAGTTTTAGTTAATGTTTCAGTTTGGCTTTATTAAGTTGTTGTGTAATTGGTGTTAAACGTGTTGCATAAATTATTTAACCCTTGGCATGCCTGGTGGGCATAAGTTACACTCTATGCCTGGTGGGTCTCTCAGACCCCGATTTTAAAATGGTATTTTTTCTATAAATTTTATTATGTAAGGTGATTTAATGATTCAAGACGCATGCTTAAAGGGCAAAAAAGAGATAGTAATAAAAATCACATTAGAAATTAATCAACTTTATTAAAATATTTGAAATTAAACTTTAACTCACATTTTTAAGCAACATTTCGTGACTATACCTTTGTTAACATATAATTTGTATCAAAAGTAATGAGATCATAATCAGACTTTAATCCAATGTAAGGCACTATCATATACTTAATCTAAATAATAAAATAATTAGTCTTCATCACTTGCATTTACACTTTGTAAAGCTTTGGTTTGGTAACACTTTGCGCATGGAAAAATCGAGTGGTCAAGCCAAATGTGACAACTAATTGTCTCACAAATGTACTAATGGATGGACAGAGGCACCTCCATTTCAGTATCCGAAGAGGTGGAGCCTGCATCATTTTCTTCCTCCTCAATCAAATGCAACTAAGTCTTCCTCATCCAAACTCTTAGAATATTAAACTAGGTATATCCTCGTCTGTTAGTTGTTTATTCATGATTAAACTGAAAAAAAGAATAAAATAGGATAATGTAAAGTACAAACTAATATTATAACACCAAATTCCAATATTTATAAGAAAAAAGAAAAATAAATACTTACAAAATAAAGTCACGCCGTATGCCTGGTGGGGTCTGTGGGACCCGCACGCACTTTAAGCACATCCTTTTACGCTTGTAGCTCGCCTCGGGCTGAGGAAGTGGGTGGAGGGCATTCCACGGTTAGTAACGGCCAGCTACTAAAAACGGTGAGGCGCGAAATTCAAATTTAAACGAACTACAACGGTTCGCGCGTTGGTGTGGGTCTGACAGACCCTACCAGGCATGCCAAGGGTTAAAGGAGAAAACTGCAAAAATAACAACTATGAGGTGAGTAATGTGATTCTTGTATTTAACTAAAATATTATCTTATACAACAAGCTTATTGAAATATTTAACTTAAAATCTTAAACATTGTAGCTCCTCGGAAAGGTCGTCTCATCCCTCCCGTGCCCAAGTAGAGTATCTAGTCGACTATCTTAGCAAACATCCTAGCTTAGCCAAGGGTTTTTCAAAAGTCCCGAGCGCTAGAGACGAAGCTAGAAAAACATGGGAGGAGTTGACTATCAAATTAAATAGCTTGGGAGGCTGCACTAAAACATGGAAACAGTGGACAAAGGTAGGCAATAGGCATATAGAAAACTATTCATCTTATACCGTGTAGGTATCTGGCTTACCTATATATTATTAATAAACTTTTAATTTTGCTTTAGTATTGGTCTGAAAAAAAGAGTGCCGTGAAGAAAAAAGCTGCCCTAAGATACCGGGCACGCAATAAGACTGGTGGTGGATGTGAATCGGTGGTGGAGCTTTCAGAGGTGGAGGAGAAAATACTCACATTAATGGGCGGGGAAGGTTTTGCAATTGGTGATAGGCATTTGGAAATTAATCCATTTGAAGTAAGCTATTGTTATCGATTTTGTTGATCCGATACATGTATGTATGTAAAATATAATTATTCAATGTCATGTTCTTTTTTTAGGAAATCCCCGTCCTTACTGATGCCAACGAAAGCCCCACATTGCCGACTTCATCTATGATAAATGAAACCACAACTATTGTAAGTAAATACCTAGTGTATTAATAAAATATTACTTAATAATAAACAACTTATTAGTAAATGTTTCTTATATTGTTCTAGGAATACCAAGTCTTGGATGAGACTGCTATAAATACGGAAAATGTTAGTATGGCAGATACTGAGGTATATATTAATAAGATATTATGAAAATGGTACTTTTTTATTGATTCCAGTATTTGAAATACTATGTTTTTTTTTTCAGAGACCTCAACTAATTCAGCAATATGTTAACTGTATCCCGAATCCCGAACCTTCCCCTGCTCATACACCACCGAGAGCGGAGGTAACGAGCCCTCTGCAAGCAGTTACCCCCTCTGGCTCAGGCAACTTTCCTGCTCGACGTCAATTATTGAACGTCGCGGGTCCATCACCACGTCGTACTACAAGTAATTATGAGATTTATGAATTGATTTACAATATTTATAATCCATACTAATATTATAAATGCGAAAGTAACTCTGTCTGTCTGTCTGTTACTCAATCACGCCTTAACTACTGAACCAATTTGCATGAAATTTGGTATAGAGATATTTTGATACCCGAGAAAGGACATAGGATAGGTTTTATCCCGGAAATCCTACGGGAACGGGTTTTTCTTTGAAAACGCGGGCGAAGCCGCGGGCGGAAAGCTAGTCAACAATAAAAATTTGGAAATACATACAAATAAAACTAAATAATACTTGATAATGAATTAAGGAAATAATAATAACATCAGAAGACTTGTCAAAAATGCGTCACCGCGACCGGTGGAAATAATAATAAATTAATATTTATTTTACGTTTCAGGGTCATCGAGTCGTCCACAACAACGGCAAAGAAGACGATCACCTCCATCACAAAGGCGGCAATCTCAATTAACAACCTTTACTGAAAGGTTTCTTAGCTTGGAAGAGCAACGGATTGAGATTGACCGTCGCTACTGTGAGTTACAGGAGGTGATGGTCAACTCACAAAGGGAGACCAACAGAATGACAGCAGAGGGCCTGATTGCCGTCGGGGAAGGTCTTAAATTATTAGCTGAAAATTTAAAAAAATAAAATACTTTTATACTTAAATACATTTATTAGTTCTTAACTTATTTTAGTAGTAAAAAATTATCTGTGGTTTTACTTATAGTTTCTTAATTTACTAACATTAGTTTATAAGCCCTAATTGAGTTACTAACACCTATGAATATAATTTTCCGGAATAAATAATTTGCATTGATTTTTGATTGAATTAATTACAATTACCGCGTGTTCCTTGCCCTCCATAATTCATTTATCAATCTTTGTCTACATAGCTGACCAAGTGCAGTTTCATTAGGTACATCCTCATTTGAAGCTACACTTTGTCTGGTCCTATGAAAACCAGCCTCAACCTCTAGCTCTGAATTGAATATGGCTGGAGCTGGCAGGCCGGCACGATTACAAATATTGTGAAGCACGCAACATGCTATTACAATCTTCGAAACCGTGTCGGGGTCATAATGTAGGACTCTATGTGCTAATAGGCATCTAAATCTGGCTTTAAGGACCCCAATTGTTCTTTCTACGGTGTTTCTTGCAGTAGCATGCAGCTAGTTATAGTGATGTTCTGGTGTTCCCTCGTCTGCATTTGGAACTGGCACCATTAGGTACTGACGCTGCGGATACCCAGAATCACCTGTAACAATGAATATTGTTAAAAAATAAAATGTTTTGTCATCAACAATTATATTTTTATTAGGAGTTAGGAGTTTTCAATGATTTCGCCTGCTCTCCAATTTTTATGAATTCCGTGAACTTCGGTAATAAAGCCTAAATTACTCAGAAATAAAGTAGTTTTTTTAATGATGAAAGAATTTTTGAAGGAATTAATCCAGTAGTTTTTGAGTTAAATATTTACAAACAAACAAAGATTCGTCTTTATAATTAATTAGCTAAGAGGTAACTCACCTAACAAGTACACAGATTCGCCTGTTTGTACTAATTGTTCGAGGTGGTCCCGAATGATGCAATTATTAAAAATAAGGCTGTCGTGAGTCGCTCCGCCATATGTTGCATCTACATGTATTATGTTCAAATCTGCATCTGTGAACTGCAAAAAGAATTATTTTACAACTATTTTTATGTGGCTGTTCTAATGAATGTTAAAAAAAATATAGGTACTAGCAGCGTCTTGTGATTTATACTGCTTCGTTAATGATCCTATGGAATTGGTCCAAATTTCATTAAATCGATTTTCTGTGGTTCAAGTGCGAAAGCGTATACAGACATTATTATATCAGGCTTACCATTTGTACATTTCTTGCATGATATCCTTTGCGACAGTAGTATCGTTCTTCATGGCAAGTTGGTCTCACCATTGTCACAAAAGTCCCATCTACACATCCTAATACCCCAGGAATACTGAATTTCTCATAGAATCTGCAATAAGAAATAAAAAAATCATTAAATATTTTTCATTAACATGATAGGTTTATTTAGGTAGGTACACAAACCTTGTTTTGAGTCTCAGTCTTTCTTCAGAATTTTGGGGAAATCTTATGTATTTTTTTACTATACTTGGATGGCTTAGGGCTTCTATGACCTCGTGGATACTACGAGATGCTGATGGCTGCGACACAAACGAATTTATGTGTTTTCCACATATCCTTTGATAGCTCCCAGTCGCAAAGAAAGAAAGTGCACATAACAACTGAAAAAAATTAATGAAATTTCTTGAAACTATCAAAATAAAAGGTACTTAATCTGATAAGGAAACCATCCATAATTAAAGTCGGTTAATAACTCAAAACGTTTTTAAAGAAACCGTAAGGGAGAGAAACTTTGGACTTTAACATAGGGTACCTACCACTTGAAAGGGTGACATCATAAAAAATAATCGGGGATTAGATGACGTTATCGTTAGTGGTTCTATGTTCTATGCGAGGAAGTTATGTTACCTACCTACATAATGGAATGTTTTACAGAGTTATGGGAAAGTTATCCCAATATTCACACGGGATCGGGACTTCCGCAGATGAAATCACGGGACCGATGACTATTGTAACAGTAACTTTTCATGACATTATGAAAACACATATAAAGCACTTAGATACATACCTTGACTCTAGCAGTTAATCCTCTTCGTCGACGTTGAGGTTTTTTAACTAAAACTTTAATGTCTTCCATCACTTGAGAAACTAGTTCTTCCGATAAACGGTAGCATTCAACAAAATTTTTATTTCGATTAATAATTTGCATTTCCCGAATGCTGGTACTTTGCCGGCGACTTTCTATTATATCCACAGCATTAGCTTCTCGTATTATAGCACTTAATATAAAATAACGCGCCATTTTAGTAAAAAAATATATAAAATTTGTATCAAATTTGTTCCACAACCACTAACTCACTCACGAACTCGGCACCTAATAGGCGAGTGAATTGCTGACAGGTGAATTCGTATTTGTAAATACTCGAACTCGACGTTCGAGGTGTAAAATTACCTTACAGAATGCCGAATTCATACTATAAACGTCAAAATCACAGACATGTATATTTAAGTAGACAACGCAAGTACCGCGATCTGTATGAAAACCAAGCGTGTCATATTTTTTGTACTGACCTTGACGCGTTATGACGTCACGAGCGCTTTTTAGTGATGTTAATTTCATTTTACGCTAAATCGATTAGGCCGCCACTCGCGCGGCGATTCTAGTATCGTCCTATCCCATCGAAGTAAATCGAAAGAAATCAGATCAAACTAGATCTATGTCTAAGAGGTAGTCAAATAAATGAATCGTAATCGATTACTAAATCGATTCAAGACAGAAAAATGATAATTACCATAGACAGAGGGATGATAAAATAAAGTTATAAACCTTTTAATATTCTAACAAGTAAACTAATGTGTTTTAGCTTTTTCTTACATATGCCCATTGAGTTACCATGTACTACGTACTAGAGAGGCCATCGAAAGAAAGTAATGAAACTGTCAATCAATCAATCTTTATGTCCCGTTGCATCGATCCATTTTCCTTTTATGTTCGGGTTACTTGGAAAACTGAAAAAACAAACATAGTCTAAGCAATAAGGAGTTTTCTTAAAAAACTCCCAAGATGACACTTTATAACTAATGGCGTCCATGTCATAATATTTATTTTTAGTACCTTTGTATTAAAATACTTAAAAGTTCTAGGTCAAGTCGTATTAAATGACAAAAAAAATCTATGCCTTTTTTTCTGAAAAATTGCTCCTTCAAATTATCATTTTTCTGTTCGATTATAAAATCGATTAGAATCGAGAACTGTTGCATCAAATGAACATCACTAACCACAAAATTGGACAGAAAAATGAGAACAGAAAAATGAGAAGACGCTATTCATTGCTTGTTATCATACGACGCGATCTTTACCGTGCCAAGTAAAAGCCGCAATGTATTCCGAATCATTTCGTATGATTTGGTATCCGTGTTTGTCACGATCGTTTTCCACAGATATTCTTTATTTGATTTTAAAATAAATAGTGCATATTCTGATTAGAAAATTACTTACCGGTGGAAGGAAACATCTATGCTAACTCGGCCACTCACAGCTGTGGAGTTTCTACAGTTTATAACGGCGCAATTCGGCATTTTACTTTATTCAGCTTCACGTCTTTCCTTGGCGAACTGCAAGCGCGGACTGAGTGTAGGCCAGCGTCAAGTAAGTTTCATAAACTTAGTTTGGACACGGGAAGTACATACACTCGCTTAGTCTATCTTGATACATGTCTGTGGTCAAAATACTCACTTAGCACAGTTCGCCTCGTCGCCGCTCTCGACGATGTGGCGCCACTAGTACTGTCGAGTTTTACAGAATACGAAATCGAAAACTCACCGCGGATTCCGCGTTCGAGTTTTTATAATAACCTTACAGAATAGCACTGCAGATTCCATTGGCGCAACGTAATTTTAAGTTTTCATTTTATATTCAATTAGCTTTATAGTTATTAATTGTTAAGACTTGCATCGAGCAAGACGTATTGTAATAAGTTTATATTAAAGTATTTCTAAGTGAATTCGTAGTTTTTTTTGGGGCCTCCGGCTGTCTGAAACATAATTTGTGTAATTGTTTATTTATTCTGAATCTTTAAGTTTATTGATTTTTATCCTTTACATAAGCTGTATTTAATAAAAAATGTTTAAAACTCGAATTTTCGAAATTTTTGATTTATAAGTTCTATGTAACGTTTTATAATTAATCCATCAGTCCTCGGAATCACAGACACAATAGAAAATCTATTGTGTCGCGCCCCGATCGGGCCTTACGGTGGTCAATGGGTTAAGTTATGGTATAATTAAATGTAGATTTCACTTTTGTACAGCTTAGACATTTTTCTGTATGGATACAGTGCCTTTCGATTTGAAGTTGGATAACATTTCATTTTATAGGTACTATTATAAAATTAAGAGCATGAAAGAAAAAAAAAAGCATTTCTTCATAATGCTATTGTTACCACAAAAAATATTTTCTTAATCGCAAATTTTAAGAGAAAATAAATTAAAATTAAAATTGATGTGGCGACGTTATACATACAGACGTTAGAACAAAGTCCACCATAAGAATGACGTCATTTAGGAATAAGACGATTTTTAAACATTAATAAAAACCTAAATATTTTCAAAAAGTAAAAATTACTGTTAGTTTTTATCTAGTTTTAATTAAAATAAAAATAAAAACAAGTAGCAAAAAATTTTGAAATGTTGTAATTTTGGAGCACCCTGTAAAGTCTGTATTTGTATGAACATAAGTGGAGATCGCGTCCACTTATTTTCATGCGTAAACGATGATATTCATACTCAACAGGTAACTTGGATTAACAAATAGGATAGGTTATATCCCGTAAATCCCACGGGAACGGGAACTATTTATTTATTGCACGCCTCATAAGCGAAGCGTTGAGGTGGGTACTACTGTCACTTCGCGCAAAACATCTGATTTTTCAAACTTAAAATGTCTTTATGTATCATACATTGCACTTGTAAGATAATAAATACACACACATATTAAGAAAAAAACACTATTTTTAACATTCATGATATTTTTGATGTCATTTTTGTTATTTAAACTAGTTAAAAAACAGTTTAAAAAAGTTCTGTCTTGGACGTCCGTGTGTCTGTATGTGCGGAGGATTTTCTTGTTAACACGATAGCGACCGAAATACTTTACTAATCGAGTCTTTTTTTTTTCTCTTACGCTTGAGTATGCTCAGGAATAGAACCCTTTCATTTTTCAGGGTCTGATTCGATGTGGTTTAATTGTTATTAAATAAACAAAAATAATAATTAATAAATAATTATTAAAAAAAAATTATGAGGCGTGCACTTTTGGATTTTCCAAACTTTTTTCGTTTATTTCTATCTGAATAACCTATCAAAAGTAACATTCAATTGTGTAAATTTTATTTATTACGGATTCAACATCAAACAACTCTACGGTAAGTATCAAGGTGCGTATTAACTATAGAGCTATTATTTATTACCTTACCTACCTATATGTTATAGCTAATTACTGCTGGGCGCTGCAGCTGGCTGCGATTTCGTCCATGTATCTACTGAAAGGTTTCATGACATAATATGAGCACAGGGGAATAAAATAAAAAGACCAGTATGTACATCCAAAAATATTTATTTCAATGATTACAAATTATCCTTAATCTAATTTTGAAAATCTAACACTGAATTAGATTCCTTACAATATTATTCAAATTAATAACAAAATAACGTATTTTACGACAAATTAATATTGAACTAATTATGTAGTTAAAACACGAAAGCGCATTACCTTATTATACCAGCTGCATTAACCAAAAATTTTATATGATAATAAGTATAATATTTTCAACTGATATCAAAATGTACGAAAAATAGTACTTAATAAGTAATTGAACTGAGAACATAATTTAATATTCACACAAAGCTGTATTGTTTCGATATACGTTGTTTTTATTGTAAACTGCATTACATATTTTGATAAAAAAATACTGTAAAACAACAGATGATGAAATTTTCAAAATGAAAAAAAAAAATACAAATTTGCCGCGCAATCGACATTTGACAGCTCTACGACTGAATGAGGCGGTTAAAAAAGTTTGTATAATATTAATAGAAATAATTATCGAGATTTAAATTGCTCTACACAAGATTTATTTTGTTTGTTTTATTACTATACTTCTTAAAGACACAATTAACTCGTACTCGTAATACGATACCTTGGAGTTGGAGCGAAAATATTGTTTGTAATAATTTGGCTAGGAAAATACAACAAATCAAAAACACTATTTACTATGGAAAAAAAACCAGGAAGGTGAAAAACATATATTTACGATTTCGATGCACTCGACTTTTAGTAAAATAATAGGTAGGTAAAAATATTATTATGGTTTTGATCACAGACATATCTGTGGTTTTGATTTTAGCTACTAGTATCAGAAAGCTGCGTGTTCAATGCACGTCGGGGTCACACAACTGTGGAGGATACAGTAGACAATATACCTAATGAAGTTTTTCATCTTTTTATTTTACTGCAAATACAAAATAAAAATTAAACAATGGTAATGTAAATTCTAAACAAACTACTACCAAAATACAATTAGAACAAAAATCATTTGACTGGTTGATTTCACCCAGAGGCCAGAGGCGGCTCGTGACAAAATTGTATGGGTGTTCACTTGAAATAAAACAACGAAAATACAATAGCGTAGCGGGATAATTTATTACAAAAAAAAATGAGCACCACATTTTATAAATGTCTATAACACTAAAAATTACAAAGTACAGGCTATTTCAAAACGAATTCAATGATTATCAATAATTAGTAAATCACCTAATTTGCATTCGCGAGCGTACCTACGCGTAGGTATCCATAGTGTTTGTTTATACTAAAGGAATGGCAACGTCGCAATTGCTGCTGTCATGCGATGCGGCAACGTTGCGTGAGACTCAAAACGCTACCTGCTACGGTATGAACGATTGTTATAAAAATAAAAGTTATACATATTTGTTGGCGTAAACTATTTTATTCATCATTAATTTTGGAAAATAAATAATGTCAAAATTGATTACAATAAAACGCAGTTTTATTTTATTACATTACAGGTAAATTAGCTTGGAGAAATTTTTGCGTTTGTAGTAGTGTATGGTCAGCAAATAAAAAAAAACAACATTTTATTTTTAGTTTTTATTCAAGTATATAATATTAGTATTATTAATATTTTATTAGTTCCAAACATTACAAGCAGTGCCGATTTTTACTTCAGTGAAGACGTGTATGAATTAGGTGTTCTCCGGCCAAAAATGTAAACCACGGTAAAAGTGAAACTGTTCGAACGGTTCCGAACACTGCTTTGTGTAGCGCATGTCGCGTGACGGTCGGCTGCCGAGTAGGTATACCTACTCGGCAGCCGCGATACACGCGACATGCGCTACACAGACCAAAAAGTTTGAGACGATGTAATAAAAGTTTCACTTTAATAACAAACAATAACAACAATAACAAACAATAACAACAATCAACAAATACAAAATTTAACAATTAAACTACGTAATAATTATAATTTTCGAATGAAATGTGTGCTTTATGTTCTAACGGTACCAAGCGACTGACGCCGGACTGCACGAGGCACCTGCGGACAGCGTAAACTGGTTTATTCTGGTTTTGTGCGTGTTTCCACTTTCCACTATCAAGTGACGATTTATTTATTTGTTTTGTTTCGTAATTATTATGGTCAAATATTAATTACGAAACAAATTATTATGAACAAGATATTTTATTGTTTCACGGTATTCGCCTTGTCATTGGCTCAAGGACGTAAAATTGAATGATATATTATTTTTTTTATAAAGTCAAAACCATTTTCTTTAAAACATAAATCAGAGTATTGCTAGGGATAAGTATAAAATTAAATAGTAATGTTAGGATATCGAAACATTTTTGTATAGGCTAGAACGATATAATGGAAACGCGCTCTAAGATCTGAGTAATATACACACCACTACATATGCAAAAATTTCTCGAGACTAATTTCACTGTACACTATTGTTTTTTTTTATCAAAACATGTATGTATTTGAGTAGTTAGCAGCATATAATATTCTGAATTTCTGATCCATGCCTATTCACTCAAAACTAATAACACTAATGATTTGTAACAGTAAATTATTTCAATAGGTATTTGAACATTTCATAACCAACAAGTAAGAATAATTCGTATACAAGATACAATAACAAATCTAATACACTATTTATTATTTTATTATATTTCATTATGTGAAAATAACCAGGAAGGTGAAAAACATATTTACGAAAACAAAGTAACATATGGTTTTGCTATTAGCTATCAGGAAAAAAAATCGTATTGGAACAAAAGAAGGATTGTAACTGAATTAGGTAATTAGGTATGTTTGTTTCTGGGTGCACCGTTTTCGACGACGCGACGGCCGACGCGTGACGTAAACAGAGTAGGTACCTACTTTGCTAAAACAAACTAAGTAATAAAATTGTGTGTCTGTCTGAAAATTCGCTAAAGCATATTTTACCAATGTTTGCAAGTTTGTGATTACTTTGATAGTTTATCGATTTATAATAATTGTATACTTATATCATTGTTTAAAAATATTCAAACACAATATGATATAGGTACTGATTTATCACTGGTTTCAGTGATGAACTGATGAGTCAATGTTAGCCACAATACTAATCACTTTCGTCATACATGTGTATGAACTATGATTGATGTGATTTGCAATGTGGTGAAATTTCATAAAAATCACGGGCCAATTTTTTGTTTTGAATCCCACCGAAAATACATATATACATATTACTAATTGCGTTATTAGAATAATTAATTACTATACCCACGATCAATTATTACAATTTACAATATAGTCTCAAATGCATACTAGAGAAATATTGCAATTTGAATCAAAAAATGCATAGCATACAAAAATAAATTCACAACACAAGAAATTCCGCGCGCAAATCATAGCGCGATTAAAAAGGTCGAACGCGGACACATTTCATTGTAGAGAAGTGATAAAATGATTAGTTTTAAAGAAATAGTGTCTGTGTTAAGTGTTTAGTCGTCATCAAAAATGTATGGAGGGACGGTCGGAACATCCACCTTAAACAAGAATTATTTCATATAGGTTTTCTATTCAAGAACTGCTCTTACCAATTCAAGATCCTTGGCATCTTGTGGATGTGGATAACCTGAGCATGATGGTTGATCAGTAGTATTTGATATGTCAATTAAGGCAAATTGAGATGGATGGTCTGCCTGAACGAGATAAAAATGTTACTTATAACATTGGATATGGTCCCAAGTAATAATAAATAGATTGCTACAGAAACATGGACTCAATGTTTGGTAAATTGTAAAACTTTTAGTATTTTTTTTATTAAAAGCATTTATTGAACAAACATAGTGTATTATACTTATGGATAGTGTAGCTTTCCAACAACGAAAGAATTAAAAAAATTGGACCAGTACAACAGTAGGACAACTAAAAAAATAACTCAGTAGGTTTTAAGTACCAGTCATCACACCACTTGTCTCATGACACTCTAGGTCTCTAGAGCATATCAGTCAAAAAAGATATTGTGAAGCTTAAGTAAATGAATCCTTAGACACTATCGGAAATTTAAGAACAATTATAATCTTTTTTCCATTAAAATAATATCCTGGTTTTATTATATCGTAATATTGTCTTAATTCTAACTCTAAAATTCTATCCTTACCATATATAGTATTTAATTTTATTAATATATCCTTTAACACATTTGAACTTAACATAGAATGATGTGTTGAGGACGTACGAATGAAAGCTAATGTATTTTCAATTCTAACCAATTCTTGCAATATATCATCTACATTTTCTGTCATTATGCTAAGGATTTGGGCAAATTTAGCATATTTTATCAAACGGGATATTTGTATCCTGGAATCAGATAAATTTAAAGTCAATAACGTTCAAGATAGAATTCGAGGACAACCACTGAAAATAAGTAATATCGACTTAAATGAAATACACTTCAACCACAGCCCTGAAAATCATGTAAAGTTGAATTCAATAAATTTGGAAGATCTGCATAAGATTCATACTAAGGTACTGATGCAAGCAACGATTGAACTAGAAAAGAATACATCGACGATATACCATACCACTGTCCCAATTTATACATTCCTTTTGGGCACTTTGCTACTTTTCGCAACTTACAAAGTAATCCGTTATAAGAACGTTACGTGCTGGAAGAATCAAGACGACCCTAATACAAAGACGGAAGATCAAGACAGTCAAAATTGTACCGAATCTTCGCCAGGACCACAGTTTCCAGCAACATTTTATCACACCGTGCTCAAATAGTTGCTGGTCTTCGGGGGGAGGAGTTACGCCAACGGATCCCCAAGACATTGCTGCGTCGACGTTTCTCACGGGAACGTATTGTACGGACGTAGCAGCTAGGCTATTCTGTAAAAAACGCGCCCGAACTCGCATCTCACCTGAGTGAGTCGACTCACTTCACTTTCGAACGTTCGAGTTTTTGGTTTCGCATTCTGTAAACATCCGCTCGGCAGAGGCGAAGCGAAGTGAGTCTCACTTCGAAACTCACTTGCCTAGTGAAGGGATCTTATAGATTTGAATTTATCGACATTGTTATTATCTTTAAAATGCGGCAATTTAACACATTTTGAAGACATAATAACACTTTAGTATTGTACCGTGGGTGGAATTAAACTAAAATTGCAATTTTACACTGATAAATTCTTTAAAATCAAAATAATTCTAGCGTCACTGAAAAAAAAGGACGCTTGTCTGTGGTTCGTTTGACTTATGTTTATTTCTCAAGTGGTTTTTTGTACCTAATTTTAAAGTGTTTCGTGTTGCATTCTTTCTAAAAGTTATGTTGGAGTTTTGGCTGCATATTACATTCGACGTCCCCGAATTTCATTATTTTGTGTTGTTTAATCGATAGCTGGTAGTGGATTTTCTTAACAAACTGCTTTTCTTTTCCATCAAAAATGCGTAGTTTTTGTGAAAATCGAAATTGAAAACGATATTTTTTAAGGTTATTTTTGTACTAAAAACGCAACTTAAAGTAAAATCTTAAGCCATTATAGTATCAAAATGTCTAATTATCACACTCACACGCATTATTTTTAAATATATTTACGTACCTATTACTTTATTTACATATTACAATTTATTTTGTCAAAATAGTATTTTAACAATTTAGTATAGCCAAAAATCGTTCCATATTTTGTATTCACAACAAGCCACAGATAACACAGATTAGTTAATATGACGCAGATCACAGATTAGCAATACAAATATACTAGCTTATCATAGAGTATAAATGATACATTTTAATTTTTAATGTTTTTTTTATAGCTCACTTGCTTCAGTTTTAAAAATCGATTAACTTTTACTTTTAGTATTCAAATAGGTAGCGAGGAGCGAAGCGACGAGCGTGTTAGGTTAACTGTTGAACTGCCGCACGAGCCGAGCGAGCGAAGCGAGCGTGCCGCGGCAGCGGCCGGCGAGTGCCAGAAGCGACTTTAGGGCGATTCCCACTCAAACAAAAAAAAACTACGTAGGTTTAAACAACCTGTTTGTATTTTATTTATGTATCGTAAAATTTTTGTTATTATCAAATGCTATCTAAATTAAAATTACGAAGTGTCTAGTCGTCCGCTAAACGGATGAATAAAATAAATTAGTCGTCCGATTACCGGATGAATAAAATAATTTAATCGTCCGATTATTCGGATTACTAGATAACCTTTTAACACTAAAGCTAGTTGGGTTGGACTAAAGCAAAGGGGGCTCAGGACTTAGAAAATTTTTGATGGAGTTGGTGTCATTATAACACCTATTTATTATTGTTTTATCGTAAATATTACGCTAATATAAGCATGTTTTATAGGAACAACTTTTCTCTAAAATCAAAAATGGCCGAGATATTCGCCCTCAATTCGTTAGGTTAGGTTTAGGTTAGGTTAGGTTAGGTTTCTTAAAAAAAAAACTACACAGAAATAGGAGCCCCGCGAAGCGGGGCTCCGTCGACGCGCAAAAAAAATCAAGTTTAGGTTAGGTTAGCCGTTAGGTTAGGTTAGGTTAGGTTTCTTAAAAAAAAAACTACACAGAAACAGGAGCCCCGCGAAGCGGGGCTCCGTCGACGCGCAAAAAAAAATCAAGTTTAGGTTAGGTTAGGTTAGGTTTCTTAAAAAAAAAACTACACAGAAATAGGAGCCCCGCGAAGCGGGGCTCCGTCGACGCGCAAAAAAAATCAAATACCTACGTGTGCCCTCCTCCCCCCTCTCCTCCCCCCACAAAAAACCTATAATACGTGCGGCAGTTCTCTAAAGAATTATTATTTTATTCATCCGGTAATCGGACAACTAATTTATTTTATTCATCCGTTTAGCGGACGACTAGCGCTGTCCTTAAAATTATTTTTGACAAATTCATTTTAAAAATCACTTTCGAATTATATTTATTATCTACAATTGTGAACGCGTCATATAACATTTATTATCTATAATGGCATGTCGTAAATACGTGGTAAATACAAACTTACATTTTCCAGGTAATATAATTTAAGAAATTGTTATAAATAAATTAATAATACGGCATTATATTTAAAAATATTGCCTGTGTGCGAGATTACTAGAAGTTTTAATACGACAATGGTATAAAAGTGTCGTTTTTAGTACAAAAATAACCTTAAAAAAAATAATTTTCATTTTCGATTTTCACAAAAACTACGCATTTTTGTTGGAAAAGAAAAGCAGTTTGTTAAGAAAATCCACTACCAGCTATCGATTAAACAGCACAAAATAATGAAATTCGGGGACATCGAATCAAATATTTAACCGGAGTTTTAGTTAATGTTTCAGTTTGGCTTTATTAAGTTGTTGTGTAATTGGTGTTAAACGTGTTGCATAAATTATTTAAAGGAGAAAACTGCAAAAATAACAACTATGAGGTGAGTAATGTGATTCTTGTATTTAACTAAAATATTATCTTATACAACAAGCTTATTGAAATATTTAACTTAAAATCTTAAACATTGTAGCTCCTCGGAAAGGTCGTCTCATCCCTCCCGTGCCCAAGTAGAGTATCTAGTCGACTATCTTAGCAAACATCCTAGCTTAGCCAAGGGTTTTTCAAAAGTCCCGAGCGCTAGAGACGAAGCTAGAAAAACATGGGAGGAGTTGACTATCAAATTAAATAGCTTGGGAGGCTGCACTAAAACATGGAAACAGTGGACAAAGGTAGGCAATAGGCATATAGAAAACTATTCATCTTATACCGTGTAGGTATCTGGCTTACCTATATATTATTAATAAACTTTTAATTTTGCTTTAGTATTGGTCTGACAAAAAGAGTGCCGTGAAGAAAAAAGCTGCCCTAAGATACCGGGCACGCAATAAGACTGGTGGTGGATGTGAATCGGTGGTGGAGCTTTCAGAGGTGGAGGAGAAAATACTCACATTAATGGGCGGGGAAGGTTTTGCAATTGGTGATAGGCATTTGGAAATTAATCCATTTGAAGTAAGCTATTGTTATCGATTTTGTTGATCCGATACATGTATGTATGTAAAATATAATTATTCAATGTCATGTTCTTTTTTTAGGAAATCCCCGTCCTTACTGATGCCAACGAAAGCCCCACATTGTCGACTTCATCTATGATAAATGAAACCACAACTATTGTAAGTAAATACCTAGTGTATTAATAAAATATTACTTAATAATAAACAACTTATTAGTAAATGTTTCTTATATTGTTCTAGGAATACCAAGTCTTGGATGAGACTGCTATAAATACGGAAAATGTTAGTATGGCAGATACTGAGGTATATATTAATAAGATATTATGAAAATGGTACTTTTTTATTGATTCCAGTATTTGAAATACTATGTTTTTTTTTTCAGAGACCTCAACTAATTCAGCAATATGTTAACTGTATCCCGAATCCCGAACCTTCCCCTGCTCATACACCACCGAGAGCGGAGGTAACGAGCCCTCTGCAAGCAGTTACCCCCTCTGGCTCAGGCAACTTTCCTGCTCGACGTCAATTGAACGTCGCGGGTCCATCACCACGTCGTACTACAAGTAATTATGAGATTTATGAATTGATTTACAATATTTATAATCCATACTAATATTATAAATGCGAAAGTAACTCTGTCTGTCTGTCTGTTACTCAATCACGCCTTAACTACTGAACCAATTTGCATGAAATTTGGTATAGAGATATTTTGATACCCGAGAAAGGACATAGGATAGGTTTTATCCCGGAAATCCTACGGGAACGGGTTTTTCTTTGAAAACGCGGGCGAAGCCGCGGGCGGAAAGCTAGTCAACAATAAAAATTTGGAAATACATACAAATAAAACTAAATAATACTTGATAATGAATTAAGGAAATAATAATAACATCAGAAGACTTGTCAAAAATGCGTCACCGCGACCGGTGGAAATAATAATAAATTAATATTTATTTTACGTTTCAGGGTCATCGAGTCGTCCACAACAACGGCAAAGAAGACGATCACCTCCATCACAAAGGCGGCAATCTCAATTAACAACCTTTACTGAAAGGTTTCTTAGCTTGGAAGAGCAACGGATTGAGATTGACCGTCGCTACTGTGAGTTACAGGAGGTGATGGTCAACTCACAAAGGGAGACCAACAGAATGACAGCAGAGGGCCTGATTGCCGTCGGGGAAGGTCTTAAATTATTAGCTGAAAATTTAAAAAAATAAAATACTTTTATACTTAAATACATTTATTAGTTCTTAACTTATTTTAGTAGTAAAAAATTATCTGTGGTTTTACTTATAGTTTCTTAATTTACTAACATTAGTTTATAAGCCCTAATTGAGTTACTAACACCTATGAATATAATTTTCCGGAATAAATAATTTGCATTGATTTTTGATTGAATTAATTACAATTACCGCGTGTTCCTTGCCCTCCATAATTCATTTATCAATCTTTGTCTACATAGCTGACCAAGTGCAGTTTCATTAGGTACATCCTCATTTGAAGCTACACTTTGTCTGGTCCTATGAAAACCAGCCTCAACCTCTAGCTCTGAATTGAATATGGCTGGAGCTGGCAGGCCGGCACGATTACAAATATTGTGAAGCACGCAACATGCTATTACAATCTTCGAAACCGTGTCGGGGTCATAATGTAGGACTCTATGTGCTAATAGGCATCTAAATCTGGCTTTAAGGACCCCAATTGTTCTTTCTACGGTGTTTCTTGCAATAGCATGCAGCTAGTTATAGTGATGTTCTGGTGTTCCCTCGTCTGCATTTGGAACTGGCACCATTAGGTACTGACGCTGCGGATACCCAGAATCACCTGTAACAATGAATATTGTTAAAAAATAAAATGTTTTGTCATCAACAATTATATTTTTATTAGGAGTTAGGAGTTTTCAATGATTTCGCCTGCTCTCCAATTTTTATGAATTCCGTGAACTTCGGTAATAAAGCCTAAATTACTCAGAAATAAAGTAGTTTTTTTAATGATGAAAGAATTTTTGAAGGAATTAATCCAGTAGTTTTTGAGTTAAATATTTACAAACAAACAAAGATTCGTCTTTATAATTAATTAGCTAAGAGGTAACTCACCTAACAAGTACACAGATTCGCCTGTTTGTACTAATTGTTCGAGGTGGTCCCGAATGATGCAATTATTAAAAATAAGGCTGTCGTGAGTCGCTCCGCCATATGTTGCATCTACATGTATTATGTTCAAATCTGCATCTGTGAACTGCAAAAAGAATTATTTTACAACTATTTTTATGTGGCTGTTCTAATGAATGTTAAAAAAAATATAGGTACTAGCAGCGTCTTGTGATTTATACTGCTTCGTTAATGATCCTATGGAATTGGTCCAAATTTCATTAAATCGATTTTCTGTGGTTCAAGTGCGAAAGCGTATACAGACATTATTATATCAGGCTTACCATTTGTACATTTCTTGCATGATATCCTTTGCGACAGTAGTATCGTTCTTCATGGCAAGTTGGTCTCACCATTGTCACAAAAGTCCCATCTACACATCCTATTACCCCAGGAATACTGAATTTCTCATAGAATCTGCAATAAGAAATAAAAAAATCATTAAATATTTTTCATTAACATGATAGGTTTATTTAGGTAGGTACACAAACCTTGTTTTGAGTCTCAGTCTTTCTTCAGAATTTTGGGGAAATCTTATGTATTGCACGCCTCATAAGCGAAGCGTTGAGGTGGGTACTACTGTCACTTCGCGCAAAACATCTGATTTTTCAAACTTAAAATGTCTTTATGTATCATACATTGCACTTGTAAGATAATACATACACACACATATTAAGAAAAAACACTATTTTTAACGTTCATGATATTTTTGATGTCATTTTTGTTATTTAAACTAGTTAAAAAACAGTTTAAAAAAGTTCTGTCTTGGACGTCCGTGTGTCTGTATGTGCGGATCCTTTTTCTTGTTAACACGATAGCGACCGAAATACTTTACTAATCGAGTCTTTTTTTTTCTCTTACGCTTGAGTATTCTCAGGAATAGAACCCTTTCATTTTTCAGGGTCTGATTCGATGTGGTTTAATTGTTATTAAATAAACAAAAATAATAATTAATAAATATTTATTAAAAAAAAATTATGAGGCGTGCACTTTTGGATTTTCCAAATTATTTTTTTACTATACTTGGATGGCTTAGGGCTTCTATGACCTCGTGGATACTACGAGATGCTGATGGCTGCGACACAAACGAATTTATGTGTTTTCCACATATCCTTTGATAGCTCCCAGTCGCAAAGAAAGAAAGTGCACATAACAACTGAAAAAAATTAATGAAATTTCTTGAAACTATCAAAATAAAAGGTACTTAATCTGATAAGGAAACCATCCATAATTAAAGTCGGTTAATAACTCAAAACGTTTTTAAAGAAACCGTAAGGGAGAGAAACTTTGGACTTTAACATAGGGTACCTACCACTTGAAAGGGTGACATCATAAAAAATAATCGGGGATTAGATGACGTTATCGTTAGTGGTTCTATGTTCTATGCGAGGAAGTTATGTTACCTACCTACATAATGGAATGTTTTACAGAGTTATGGGAAAGTTATCCCAATATTCACACGGGATCGGGACTTCCGCAGATGAAATCACGGGACCGATGACTATTGTAACAGTAACTTTTCATGACATTATGAATACACATATAAAGCACTTAGATACATACCTTGACTCTAGCAGTTAATCCTCTTCGTCGACGTTGAGGTTTTTTAACTAAAACTTTAATGTCTTCCATCACTTGAGAAACTAGTTCTTCCGATAAACGGTAGCATTCAACAAAATTTTTATTTCGATTAATAATTTGCATTTCCCGAATGCTGGTACTTTGCCGGTGACTTTCTATTATATCCACAGCATTAGCTTCTCGTATTATAGCACTTAATATAAAATAACGCGCCATTTTAGTAAAAAAATATATAAAATTTGTATCAAATTTGTTCCACAACCACTAACTCACTCACGAACTCGGCACCTAATAGGCGAGTGAATTGCTGACAGGTGAATTCGTATTTGTAAATACTCGAACTCGACGTTCGAGGTGTAAAATTACCTTACAGAATGCCGAATTCATATAACATTTATTATCTATAATGGCATGTCGTAAATACGTGGTAAATACAAACTTACATTTTCCAGGTAATATAATTTAAGAAATTGTTATAAATAAATTAATAATACGGCATTATATTTAAAAATATTGCCTGTGTGCGAGATTACTAGAAGTTTTAATACGACAATGGTATAAAAGTGTCGTTTTTAGTACAAAAATAACCTTAAAAAAAATAATTTTCATTTTCGATTTTCACAAAAACTACGCATTTTTGTTGGAAAAGAAAAGCAGTTTGTTAAGAAAATCCACTACCAGCTATCGATTAAACAGCACAAAATAATGAAATTCGGGGACATCGAATCAAATATTTAACCGGAGTTTTAGTTAATGTTTCAGTTTGGCTTTATTAAGTTGTTGTGTAATTGGTGTTAAACGTGTTGCATAAATTATTTAACCCTTGGCATGCCTGGTGGGCATAAGTTACACTCTATGCCTGGTGGGTCTCTCAGACCCCGATTTTAAAATGGTATTTTTTCTATAAATTTTATTATGTAAGGTGATTTAATGATTCAAGACGCATGCTTAAAGGGCAAAAAAGAGATAGTAATAAAAATCACATTAGAAATTAATCAACTTTATTAAAATATTTGAAATTAAACTTTAACTCACATTTTTAAGCAACATTTCGTGACTATACCTTTGTTAACATATAATTTGTATCAAAAGTAATGAGATCATAATCAGACTTTAATCCAATGTAAGGCACTATCATATACTTAATCTAAATAATAAAATAATTAGTCTTCATCACTTGCATTTACACTTTGTAAAGCTTTGGTTTGGTAACACTTTGCGCATGGAAAAATCGAGTGGTCAAGCCAAATGTGACAACTAATTGTCTCACAAATGTACTAATGGATGGACAGAGGCACCTCCATTTCAGTATCCGAAGAGGTGGAGCCTGCATCATTTTCTTCCTCCTCAATCAAATGCAACTAAGTCTTCCTCATCCAAACTCTTAGAATATTAAACTAGGTATATCCTCGTCTGTTAGTTGTTTATTCATGATTAAACTGAAAAAAAGAATAAAATAGGATAATGTAAAGTACAAACTAATATTATAACACCAAATTCCAATATTTATAAGAAAAAAGAAAAATAAATACTTACAAAATAAAGTCACGCCGTATGCCTGGTGGGGTCTGTGGGACCCGCACGCACTTTAAGCACATCCTTTTACGCTTGTAGCTCGCCTCGGGCTGAGGAAGTGGGTGGAGGGCATTCCACGGTTAGTAACGGCCAGCTACTAAAAACGGTGAGGCGCGAAATTCAAATTTAAACGAACTACAACGGTTCGCGCGTTGGTGTGGGTCTGACAGACCCTACCAGGCATGCCAAGGGTTAAAGGAGAAAACTGCAAAAATAACAACTATGAGGTGAGTAATGTGATTCTTGTATTTAACTAAAATATTATCTTATACAACAAGCTTATTGAAATATTTAACTTAAAATCTTAAACATTGTAGCTCCTCGGAAAGGTCGTCTCATCCCTCCCGTGCCCAAGTAGAGTATCTAGTCGACTATCTTAGCAAACATCCTAGCTTAGCCAAGGGTTTTTCAAAAGTCCCGAGCGCTAGAGACGAAGCTAGAAAAACATGGGAGGAGTTGACTATCAAATTAAATAGCTTGGGAGGCTGCACTAAAACATGGAAACAGTGGACAAAGGTAGGCAATAGGCATATAGAAAACTATTCATCTTATACCGTGTAGGTATCTGGCTTACCTATATATTATTAATAAACTTTTAATTTTGCTTTAGTATTGGTCTGACAAAAAGAGTGCCGTGAAGAAAAAAGCTGCCCTAAGATACCGGGCACGCAATAAGACTGGTGGTGGATGTGAATCGGTGGTGGAGCTTTCAGAGGTGGAGGAGAAAATACTCACATTAATGGGCGGGGAAGGTTTTGCAATTGGTGATAGGCATTTGGAAATTAATCCATTTGAAGTAAGCTATTGTTATCGATTTTGTTGATCCGATACATGTATGTATGTAAAATATAATTATTCAATGTCATGTTCTTTTTTTAGGAAATCCCCGTCCTTACTGATGCCAACGAAAGCCCCACATTGCCGACTTCATCTATGATAAATGAAACCACAACTATTGTAAGTAAATACCTAGTGTATTAATAAAATATTACTTAATAATAAACAACTTATTAGTAAATGTTTCTTATATTGTTCTAGGAATACCAAGTCTTGGATGAGACTGCTATAAATACGGAAAATGTTAGTATGGCAGATACTGAGGTATATATTAATAAGATATTATGAAAATGGTACTTTTTTATTGATTCCAGTATTTGAAATACTATGTTTTTTTTTTCAGAGACCTCAACTAATTCAGCAATATGTTAACTGTATCCCGAATCCCGAACCTTCCCCTGCTCATACACCACCGAGAGCGGAGGTAACGAGCCCTCTGCAAGCAGTTACCCCCTCTGGCTCAGGCAACTTTCCTGCTCGACGTCAATTGAACGTCGCGGGTCCATCACCACGTCGTACTACAAGTAATTATGAGATTTATGAATTGATTTACAATATTTATAATCCATACTAATATTATAAATGCGAAAGTAACTCTGTCTGTCTGTCTGTTACTCAATCACGCCTTAACTACTGAACCAATTTGCATGAAATTTGGTATAGAGATATTTTGATACCCGAGAAAGGACATAGGATAGGTTTTATCCCGGAAATCCTACGGGAACGGGTTTTTCTTTGAAAACGCGGGCGAAGCCGCGGGCGGAAAGCTAGTCAACAATAAAAATTTGGAAATACATACAAATAAAACTAAATAATACTTGATAATGAATTAAGGAAATAATAATAACATCAGAAGACTTGTCAAAAATGCGTCACCGCGACCGGTGGAAATAATAATAAATTAATATTTATTTTACGTTTCAGGGTCATCGAGTCGTCCACAACAACGGCAAAGAAGACGATCACCTCCATCACAAAGGCGGCAATCTCAATTAACAACCTTTACTGAAAGGTTTCTTAGCTTGGAAGAGCAACGGATTGAGATTGACCGTCGCTACTGTGAGTTACAGGAGGTGATGGTCAACTCACAAAGGGAGACCAACAGAATGACAGCAGAGGGCCTGATTGCCGTCGGGGAAGGTCTTAAATTATTAGCTGAAAATTTAAAAAAATAAAATACTTTTATACTTAAATACATTTATTAGTTCTTAACTTATTTTAGTAGTAAAAAATTATCTGTGGTTTTACTTATAGTTTCTTAATTTACTAACATTAGTTTATAAGCCCTAATTGAGTTACTAACACCTATGAATATAATTTTCCGGAATAAATAATTTGCATTGATTTTTGATTGAATTAATTACAATTACCGCGTGTTCCTTGCCCTCCATAATTCATTTATCAATCTTTGTCTACATAGCTGACCAAGTGCAGTTTCATTAGGTACATCCTCATTTGAAGCTACACTTTGTCTGGTCCTATGAAAACCAGCCTCAACCTCTAGCTCTGAATTGAATATGGCTGGAGCTGGCAGGCCGGCACGATTACAAATATTGTGAAGCACGCAACATGCTATTACAATCTTCGAAACCGTGTCGGGGTCATAATGTAGGACTCTATGTGCTAATAGGCATCTAAATCTGGCTTTAAGGACCCCAATTGTTCTTTCTACGGTGTTTCTTGCAGTAGCATGCAGCTAGTTATAGTGATGTTCTGGTGTTCCCTCGTCTGCATTTGGAACTGGCACCATTAGGTACTGACGCTGCGGATACCCAGAATCACCTGTAACAATGAATATTGTTAAAAAATAAAATGTTTTGTCATCAACAATTATATTTTTATTAGGAGTTAGGAGTTTTCAATGATTTCGCCTGCTCTCCAATTTTTATGAATTCCGTGAACTTCGGTAATAAAGCCTAAATTACTCAGAAATAAAGTAGTTTTTTTAATGATGAAAGAATTTTTGAAGGAATTAATCCAGTAGTTTTTGAGTTAAATATTTACAAACAAACAAAGATTCGTCTTTATAATTAATTAGCTAAGAGGTAACTCACCTAACAAGTACACAGATTCGCCTGTTTGTACTAATTGTTCGAGGTGGTCCCGAATGATGCAATTATTAAAAATAAGGCTGTCGTGAGTCGCTCCGCCATATGTTGCATCTACATGTATTATGTTCAAATCTGCATCTGTGAACTGCAAAAAGAATTATTTTACAACTATTTTTATGTGGCTGTTCTAATGAATGTTAAAAAAAATATAGGTACTAGCAGCGTCTTGTGATTTATACTGCTTCGTTAATGATCCTATGGAATTGGTCCAAATTTCATTAAATCGATTTTCTGTGGTTCAAGTGCGAAAGCGTATACAGACATTATTATATCAGGCTTACCATTTGTACATTTCTTGCATGATATCCTTTGCGACAGTAGTATCGTTCTTCATGGCAAGTTGGTCTCACCATTGTCACAAAAGTCCCATCTACACATCCTATTACCCCAGGAATACTGAATTTCTCATAGAATCTGCAATAAGAAATAAAAAAATCATTAAATATTTTTCATTAACATGATAGGTTTATTTAGGTAGGTACACAAACCTTGTTTTGAGTCTCAGTCTTTCTTCAGAATTTTGGGGAAATCTTATGTATTTTTTTACTATACTTGGATGGCTTAGGGCTTCTATGACCTCGTGGATACTACGAGATGCTGATGGCTGCGACACAAACGAATTTATGTGTTTTCCACATATCCTTTGATAGCTCCCAGTCGCAAAGAAAGAAAGTGCACATAACAACTGAAAAAAATTAATGAAATTTCTTGAAACTATCAAAATAAAAGGTACTTAATCTGATAAGGAAACCATCCATAATTAAAGTCGGTTAATAACTCAAAACGTTTTTAAAGAAACCGTAAGGGAGAGAAACTTTGGACTTTAACATAGGGTACCTACCACTTGAAAGGGTGACATCATAAAAAATAATCGGGGATTAGATGACGTTATCGTTAGTGGTTCTATGTTCTATGCGAGGAAGTTATGTTACCTACCTACATAATGGAATGTTTTACAGAGTTATGGGAAAGTTATCCCAATATTCACACGGGATCGGGACTTCCGCAGATGAAATCACGGGACCGATGACTATTGTAACAGTAACTTTTCATGACATTATGAATACACATATAAAGCACTTAGATACATACCTTGACTCTAGCAGTTAATCCTCTTCGTCGACGTTGAGGTTTTTTAACTAAAACTTTAATGTCTTCCATCACTTGAGAAACTAGTTCTTCCGATAAACGGTAGCATTCAACAAAATTTTTATTTCGATTAATAATTTGCATTTCCCGAATGCTGGTACTTTGCCGGCGACTTTCTATTATATCCACAGCATTAGCTTCTCGTATTATAGCACTTAATATAAAATAACGCGCCATTTTAGTAAAAAAATATATAAAATTTGTATCAAATTTGTTCCACAACCACTAACTCACTCACGAACTCGGCACCTAATAGGCGAGTGAATTGCTGACAGGTGAATTCGTATTTGTAAATACTCGAACTCGACGTTCGAGGTGTAAAATTACCTTACAGAATGCCGAATTCATACTATAAACGTCAAAATCACAGACATGTATATTTAAGTAGACAACGCAAGTACCGCGATCTGTATGAAAACCAAGCGTGTCATATTTTTTGTACTGACCTTGACGCGTTATGACGTCACGAGCGCTTTTTAGTGATGTTAATTTCATTTTACGCTAAATCGATTAGGCCGCCACTCGCGCGGCGATTCTAGTATCGTCCTATCCCATCGAAGTAAATCGAAAGAAATCAGATCAAACTAGATCTATGTCTAAGAGGTAGTCAAATAAATGAATCGTAATCGATTACTAAATCGATTCAAGACAGAAAAATGATAATTACCATAGACAGAGGGATGATAAAATAAAGTTATAAACCTTTTAATATTCTAACAAGTAAACTAATGTGTTTTAGCTTTTTCTTACATATGCCCATTGAGTTACCATGTACTACGTACTAGAGAGGCCATCGAAAGAAAGTAATGAAACTGTCAATCAATCAATCTTTATGTCCCGTTGCATCGATCCATTTTCCTTTTATGTTCGGGTTACTTGGAAAACTGAAAAAACAAACATAGTCTAAGCAATAAGGAGTTTTCTTAAAAAACTCCCAAGATGACACTTTATAACTAATGGCGTCCATGTCATAATATTTATTTTTAGTACCTTTGTATTAAAATACTTAAAAGTTCTAGGTCAAGTCGTATTAAATGACAAAAAAAATCTATGCCTTTTTTTCTGAAAAATTGCTCCTTCAAATTATCATTTTTCTGTTCGATTATAAAATCGATTAGAATCGAGAACTGTTGCATCAAATGAACATCACTAACCACAAAATTGGACAGAAAAATGAGAACAGAAAAATGAGAAGACGCTATTCATTGCTTGTTATCATACGACGCGATCTTTACCGTGCCAAGTAAAAGCCGCAATGTATTCCGAATCATTTCGTATGATTTGGTATCCGTGTTTGTCACGATCGTTTTCCACAGATATTCTTTATTTGATTTTAAAATAAATAGTGCATATTCTGATTAGAAAATTACTTACCGGTGGAAGGAAACATCTATGCTAACTCGGCCACTCACAGCTGTGGAGTTTCTACAGTTTATAACGGCGCAATTCGGCATTTTACTTTATTCAGCTTCACGTCTTTCCTTGGCGAACTGCAAGCGCGGACTGAGTGTAGGCCAGCGTCAAGTAAGTTTCATAAACTTAGTTTGGACACGGGAAGTACATACACTCGCTTAGTCTATCTTGATACATGTCTGTGGTCAAAATACTCACTTAGCACAGTTCGCCTCGTCGCCGCTCTCGACGATGTGGCGCCACTAGTACTGTCGAGTTTTACAGAATACGAAATCGAAAACTCACCGCGGATTCCGCGTTCGAGTTTTTATAATAACCTTACAGAATAGCACTGCAGATTCCATTGGCGCAACGTAATTTTAAGTTTTCATTTTATATTCAATTAGCTTTATAGTTATTAATTGTTAAGACTTGCATCGAGCAAGACGTATTGTAATAAGTTTATATTAAAGTATTTCTAAGTGAATTCGTAGTTTTTTTTGGGGCCTCCGGCTGTCTGAAACATAATTTGTGTAATTGTTTATTTATTCTGAATCTTTAAGTTTATTGATTTTTATCCTTTACATAAGCTGTATTTAATAAAAAATGTTTAAAACTCGAATTTTCGAAATTTTTGATTTATAAGTTCTATGTAACGTTTTATAATTAAGTTATGGTATAATTAAATGTAGATTTCACTTTTGTACAGCTTAGACATTTTTCTGTATGGATACAGTGCCTTTCGATTTGAAGTTGGATAACATTTCATTTTATAGGTACTATTATAAAATTAAGAGCATGAAAGAAAAAAAAAAGCATTTCTTCATAATGCTATTGTTACCACAAAAAATATTTTCTTAATCGCAAATTTTAAGAGAAAATAAATTAAAATTAAAATTGATGTGGCGACGTTATACATACAGACGTTAGAACAAAGTCCACCATAAGAATGACGTCATTTAGGAATAAGACGATTTTTAAACATTAATAAAAACCTAAATATTTTCAAAAAGTAAAAATTACTGTTAGTTTTTATCTAGTTTTAATTAAAATAAAAATAAAAACAAGTAGCAAAAAATTTTGAAATGTTGTAATTTTGGAGCACCCTGTAAAGTCTGTATTTGTATGAACATAAGTGGAGATCGCGTCCACTTATTTTCATGCGTAAACGATGATATTCATACTCAACAGATAACTTGGATTAACAAATAGGATAGGTTATATCCCGTAAATCCCACGGGAACGGGAACTATTTATTTATTGCACGCCTCATAAGCGAAGCGTTGAGGTGGGTACTACTGTCACTTCGCGCAAAACATCTGATTTTTCAAACTTAAAATGTCTTTATGTATCATACATTGCACTTGTAAGATAATAAATACACACACATATTAAGAAAAAAACACTATTTTTAACATTCATGATATTTTTGATGTCATTTTTGTTATTTAAACTAGTTAAAAAACAGTTTAAAAAAGTTCTGTCTTGGACGTCCGTGTGTCTGTATGTGCGGAGGATTTTCTTGTTAACACGATAGCGACCGAAATACTTTACTAATCGAGTCTTTTTTTTTCTCTTACGCTTGAGTATGCTCAGGAATAGAACCCTTTCATTTTTCAGGGTCTGATTCGATGTGGTTTAATTGTTATTAAATAAACAAAAATAATAATTAATAAATAATTATTAAAAAAAAATTATGAGGCGTGCACTTTTGGATTTTCCAAACTTTTTTCGTTTATTTCTATCTGAATAACCTATCAAAAGTAACATTCAATTGTGTAAATTTTATTTATTACGGATTCAACATCAAACAACTCTACGGTAAGTATCAAGGTGCGTATTAACTATAGAGCTATTATTTATTACCTTACCTATATGTTATAGCTAATTACTGCTGGGCGCTGCAGCTGGCTGCGATTTCGTCCATGTATCTACTGAAAGGTTTCATGACATAATATGAGCACAGGGGAATAAAATAAAAAGACCAGTATGTACATCCAAAAATATTTATTTCAATGATTACAAATTATCCTTAATCTAATTTTGAAAATCTAACACTGAATTAGATTCCTTACAATATTATTCAAATTAATAACAAAATAACGTATTTTACGACAAATTAATATTGAACTAATTATGTAGTTAAAACACGAAAGCGCATTACCTTATTATACCAGCTGCATTAACCAAAAATTTTATATGATAATAAGTATAATATTTTCAACTGATATCAAAATGTACGAAAAATAGTACATAATAAGTAATTGAACTGAGAACATAATTTAATATTCACACAAAGCTGTATTGTTTCGATATACGTTGTTTTTATTGTAAACTGCATTACATATTTTGATAAAAAAATACTGTAAAACAACAGATGATGAAATTTTCAAAATGAAAAAAAAAATACAAATTTGCCGCGCAATCGACATTTGACAGCTCTACGACTGAATGAGGCGGTTAAAAAAGTTTGTATAATATTAATAGAAATAATTAACGAGATTTAAATTGCTCTACACAAGATTTATTTTGTTTGTTTTATTACTATACTTCTTAAAGACACAATTAACTCGTACTCGTAATACGATACCTTGGAGTTGGAGCGAAAATATTGTTTGTAATAATTTGGCTAGGAAAATACAACAAATCAAAAACACTATTTACTATGGAAAAAAAACCAGGAAGGTGAAAAACATATATTTACGATTTCGATGCACTCGACTTAGTAAAATAATAGGTAGGTAAAAATATTATTATGGTTTTGATCACAGACATATCTGTGGTTTTGATTTTAGCTACTAGTATCAGAAAGCTGCGTGTTCAATGCACGTCGGGGTCACACAACTGTGGAGGATACAGTAGACAATATACCTAATGAAGTTTTTCATCTTTTTATTTTACTGCAAATACAAAATAAAAATTAAACAATGGTAATGTAAATTCTAAACAAACTACTACCAAAATACAATTAGAACAAAAATCATTTGACTGGTTGATTTCACCCAGAGGCCAGAGGCGGCTCGTGACAAAATTGTATGGGTGTTCACTTGAAATAAAACAACGAAAATACAATAGCGTAGCGGGATAATTTATTACAAAAAAAAATGAGCACCACATTTTATAAATGTCTATAACACTAAAAATTACAAAGTACAGGCTATTTCAAAACGAATTCAATGATTATCAATAATTAGTAAATCACCGAATTTGCATTCGCGAGCGTACCTACGCGTAGGTATCCATAGTGTTTGTTTATACTAAAGGAATGGCAACGTCGCAATTGCTGCTGTCATGCGATGCGGCAACGTTGCGTGAGACTCAAAACGCTACCTGCTACGGTATGAACGATTGTTATAAAAATAAAAGTTATACATATTTGTTGGCGTAAACTATTTTATTCATCATTAATTTTGGAAAATAAATAATGTCAAAATTGATTACAATAAAACGCAGTTTTATTTTATTACATTACAGGTAAATTAGCTTGGAGAAATTTTTGCGTTTGTAGTAGTGTATGGTCAGCAAATAAAAAAAAACAACATTTTATTTTTAGTTTTTATTCAAGTATATAATATTAGTATTATTAATATTTTATTAGTTCCAAACATTACAAGCAGTGCCGATTTTTACTTCAGTGAAGACGTGTATGAATTAGGTGTTCTCCGGCCAAAAATGTAAACCACGGTAAAAGTGAAACTGTTCGAACGGTTCCGAACACTGCTTTGTGTAGCGCATGTCGCGTGACGGTCGGCTGCCGAGTAGGTATACCTACTCGGCAGCCGCGATACACGCGACATGCGCTACACAGACCAAAAAGTTTGAGACGATGTAATAAAAGTTTCACTTTAATAACAAACAATAACAACAATAACAAACAATAACAACAATCAACAAATACAAAATTTAACAATTAAACTACGTAATAATTATAATTTTCGAATGAAATGTGTGCTTTATGTTCTAACGGTACCAAGCGACTGACGCCGGACTGCACGAGGCACCTGCGGACAGCGTAAACTGGTTTATTCTGGTTTTGTGCGTGTTTCCACTTTCCACTATCAAGTGACGATTTATTTATTTGTTTTGTTTCGTAATTATTATGGTCAAATATTAATTACGAAACAAATTATTATGAACAAGATATTTTTATTGTTTCACGGTATTCGCCTTGTCATTGGCTCAAGGACGTAAAATTGAATGATATATTATTTTTTTTATAAAGTCAAAACCATTTTCTTTAACCCTTAGCAGGTATCGTGGGTCAAATTTGACCCAGAAGCGAACATTTTCGGTTAT
The DNA here is from genome assembly GCF_061535455.1 of Colias philodice. Taxonomy (NCBI): domain Eukaryota; kingdom Metazoa; phylum Arthropoda; class Insecta; order Lepidoptera; family Pieridae; genus Colias; species Colias philodice. Next base: position 2,234,062 of record NC_143117.1, on the reverse strand, counting down.
AATTCTTTTAATATTTATGCAACGACTGTGCGCTTCTACGTATTCTCAGTACGTCACTAGCTGCGGCGGGGGGTGGAAGTGCAGCGCTGGGACTATCTTAGGAGTGGAGGTAAGTAGCTGTCTGGGTCACGTTTGACCCACGACACCAAATAAGTAACTTTTTTCACTGAGAGTAATTACGTACTTTTTTTGTTTTAGTGTTTATTTGTACTATAATGGCGGCTTTCTGAACGACAGACAAATCGAGGAGTTGATATAGACGACTTAAGTGATTTGGAATCGGAAAATGAAAGGACACCAAATATAACCCAACTTTGTGACGACGAAATCATCGACGACGATCGAGACAGTCCCTAACCTGTTAGTTGCTCAGAAGACTGTATTGTGACTTGTATTTTGGAGTAAGTTCTGACGACAGTGAAAACGAAGAGGAGAATACGAGAATAAGAGAAAATACGAGAGATGAGAGCGAAGAAGATGGTCAGTCAGAAGTCATTTTGGTTTTGGTTGTCATTTTTTTTATTTTATGCTGATCTCAGAAGTAATTTATTTTTTTGTTATTATAAAGATATAAGAAGTGCCATAAATATCTTTTACTTAAATTTTTTCTTACATTTCTATTTTTTTTTTATGTTTTAAGTTCACACTAACCAAAAAGTGCCAAAAAATAAGGTTATTTACAAATGCGTGTAAAACATAATATTTTTTTTATATTCTAAAATTAAACAAAGTTAATTTTGTAAAAAAATATTTGTTTATTTCATAACTAACCATATTTTATACAAATTATAAAAAATCAACGTTCTACAACAGATTGTTTGGTATGGGTAAAATTTGACCCACGATACCGGTAGTGTTGCCAAAAAAGGCGATACCAGCTAAGGGTTAAAACATAAATCAGAGTATTGCTAGGGATAAGTATAAAATTAAATAGTAATGTTAGGATATCGAAACATTTTTGTATAGGCTAGAACGATATAATGGAAACGCGCTCTAAGATCTGAGTAATATACACACCACTACATATGCAAAAATTTCTCGAGACTAATTTCACTGTACACTATTGTTTTTTTTTTTATCAAAACATGTATGTATTTGAGTAGTTAGCAGCATATAATATTCTGAATTTCTGATCCATGCCTATTCACTCAAAACTAATAACACTAATGATTTGTAACAGTAAATTATTTCAATAGGTATTTGAACATTTCATAACCAACAAGTAAGAATAATTCGTATACAAGATACAATAACAAATCTAATACACTATTTATTATTTTATTATATTTCATTATGTGAAAATAACCAGGAAGGTGAAAAACATATTTACGAAAACAAAGTAACATATGGTTTTGCTATTAGCTATCAGGAAAAAAAATCGTATTGGAACAAAAGAAGGATTGTAACTGAATTAGGTAATTAGGTATGTTTGTTTCTGGGTGCACCGTTTTCGACGACGCGACGGCCGACGCGTGACGTAAACAGAGTAGGTACCTACTTTGCTAAAACAAACTAAGTAATAAAATTGTGTGTCTGTCTGAAAATTCGCTAAAGCATATTTTACCAATGTTTGCAAGTTTGTGATTACTTTGATAGTTTATCGATTTATAATAATTGTATACTTATATCATTGTTTAAAAATATTCAAACACAATATGATATAGGTACTGATTTATCACTGGTTTCAGTGATGAACTGATGAGTCAATGTTAGCCACAATACTAATCACTTTCGTCATACATGTGTATGAACTATGATTGATGTGATTTGCAATGTGGTGAAATTTCATAAAAATCACGGGCCAATTTTTTGTTTTGAATCCCACCGAAAATACATATACATATTACTAATTGCGTTATTAGAATAATTAATTACTATACCCACGATCAATTATTACAATTTACAATATAGTCTCAAATGCATACTAGAGAAATATTGCAATTTGAATCAAAAAATGCATAGCATACAAAAATAAATTCACAACACAAGAAATTCCGCGCGCAAATCATAGCGCGTGTCAATGAAATCAAGAATGTAATTTTATATCAAGCCGACGACGACGCCGAACTAAAGTACCTACAGTACCATTTACCTTCAGTGTACAATACAGTTTACAGACCTACGACGGACGAACAATAATGAGTAATAAATTGTTTACAAAAAAAAACATAGTTTCTAAGGTCATTAGTTTTATTTTATTTTATTGTTATTTTCTTTGAACGATTGGAAATGAAATTACTCAATTATTACACATAGAACTTTGATTTATTAGAATTATGCGAATTATGTATAAGATAACGAACGCGAATGCACGACATCTAGCGCGTCAATGTCTAAACATCGCCATTCGTTTAGACATTGACGCGCTAGATGTCGTGCTTTATGTCGTGTTTCGCTTGGCAAAAGTCACGCACACTACTGTAGAAGTGTCAAATTTTGCCGGTATTTCACTGTTGTTTTTCTAAGTAAATAATGTAAGTTATTGATTAAAAAGGTCGAACGCGGACACATTTCATTGTAGAGAAGTGATAAAATGATTAGTTTTAAAGAAATAGTGTCTGTGTTAAGTGTTTAGTCGTCATCAAAAATGTATGGAGGGACGGTCGGAACATCCACCTTAAACAAGAATTATTTCATATAGGTTTTCTATTCAAGAACTGCTCTTACCAATTCAAGATCCTTGGCATCTTGTGGATGTGGATAACCTGAGCATGATGGTTGATCAGTAGTATTTGATATGTCAATTAAGGCAAATTGAGATGGATGGTCTGCCTGAAAGAGATAAAAATGTTACTTATAACATTGGATATGGTCCCAAGTAATAATAAATAGATTGCTACAGAAACATGGACTCAATGTTTGGTAAATTGTAAAACTTTTAGTATTTTTTTTTATTAAAAGCATTTATTGAACAAACATAGTGTATTATACTTATGGATAGTGTAGCTTTCCAACAACGAAAGAATTAAAAAAATTGGACCAGTAGTTTTGAGGTCTTTTTGTGCATACACAATCAAATCTTTCCTTTTTACAATATTAAGTATAGAAAAAGATTTTAATAATGTAGGTAATATCTTAAAAACTAAAAAAATAACTCAGTAGGTTTTAAGTACCAGTCATCACACCACTTGTCTCATGACACTCTAGGTCTCTAGAGCATATCAGTCAAAAAAGATATTGTGAAGCTTAAGTAAATGAATCCTTAGACACTATCGGAAATTTAAGAACAATTATAATCTTTTTTCCATTAAAATAATATCCTGGTTTTATTATATCGTAATATTGTCTTAATTCTAACTCTAAAATTCTATCCTTACCATATATAGTATTTAATTTTATTAATATATCCTTTAACACATTTGAACTTAACATAGAATGATGTGTTGAGGACGTACGAATGAAAGCTAATGTATTTTCAATTCTAACCAATTCTTGCAATATATCATCTACATTTTCTGTCATTATGCTAAGGATTTGGGCAAATTTAGCATATTTTATCAAACGGGATATTTGTATCCTGGAATCAGATAAATTTAAAGTCAATAACGTTCAAGATAGAATTCGAGGACAACCACTGAAAATAAGTAATATCGACTTAAATGAAATACACTTCAACCACAGCCCTGAAAATCATGTAAAGTTGAATTCAATAAATTTGGAAGATCTGCATAAGATTCATACTAAGGTACTGATGCAAGCACCGATTGAACTAGAAAAGAATACATCGACGATATACCATACCACTGTCCCAATTTATACATTCCTTTTGGGCACTTTGCTACTTTTCGCAACTTACAAAGTAATCCGTTATAAGAACGTTACGTGCTGGAAGAATCAAGACGACCCTAATACAAAGACGGAAGATCAAGACAGTCAAAATTGTACCGAATCTTCGCCAGGACCACAGTTTCCAGCAACATTTTATCACACCGTGCTCAAATAGTTGCTGGTCTTCGGGGGGAGGAGTTACGCCAACGGATCCCCAAGACATTGCTGCGTCGACGTTTCTCACGGGAACGTATTGTACGGACGTAGCAGCTAGGCTATTCTGTAAAAAACGCGCCCGAACTCGCATCTCACCTGAGTGAGTCGACTCACTTCACTTTCGAACGTTCGAGTTTTTGGTTTCGCATTCTGTAAACATCCGCTCGGCAGAGGCGAAGCGAAGTGAGTCTCACTTCGAAACTCACTTGCCTAGTGAAGGGATCTTATAGATTTGAATTTATCGACATTGTTATTATCTTTAAAATGCGGCAATTTAACACATTTTGAAGACATAATAACACTTTAGTATTGTATCGTGGGTGGAATTAAACTAAAATTGCAATTTTACACTGATAAATTCTTTAAAATCAAAATAATTCTAGCGTCACTGAAAAAAAAGGACGCTTGTCTGTGGTTCGTTTGACTTATGTTTATTTCTCAAGTGGTTTTTTGTACCTAATTTTAAAGTGTTTCGTGTTGCATTCTTTCTAAAAGTTATGTTGGAGTTTTGGCTGCATATTACATTCGATGTCCCCGAATTTCATTATTTTGTGTTGTTTAATCGATAGCTGGTAGTGGATTTTCTTAACAAACTGCTTTTCTTTTCCATCAAAAATGCGTAGTTTTTGTGAAAATCGAAATTGAAAATGATATTTTTTAAGGTTATTTTTGTACTAAAAACGCAACTTAAAGTAAAATCTTAAGCCATTATAGTATCAAAATATAACGGTTTTACATTACAATAAAACCGATATTATGTGCCGAAAAGGAAAACATACAGCATTGTTATGAAGAAGCAGTGTATACTCAACCATAGATACGGAATGATTTCCATAGACTACATACAACCTCTAGTTCCAATTTATTCCGCTAGACGTCGTCGCTGTCACCAGCAAGGTGATGGGGGAACCAAATTCATTTTTCGAATCATAGTCTTCACCAGGAAGGACTTCCTGCAATGCTGTATGTTTTCCTTTTCGGCACATAATATCGGTTTTATTGTAATGTAAAACCGTTATATTAATGTGCCTCTGGAAAACATACAGCATTGTTATGAAGACGTGTTTGTTATCTGCTGGTGAAATAAAAAGACACAACGCTATGATGAATATAAATATAAAATAAAACTCCTACTTATGTTCTTATTTTTATTTTCTAACATTCAAACAATATATAGTATTTTAAATGTTTTCTTACTTGTAATCACTAAATCATGTCACATAAATATGCACAATATTTTAAGTTTAATTAAATTCAAATAATATACTATTTTAAGTAGCCTTTAACTTTGAATCAATATACAATCAATATAACGTTACAATATTCTACAAAAATATACACAATTTATTTGTTTATTAATTTTCATTGAATCTATATTCTATGATAATGTAAAAGTATTAAAAATCAAATTTCGATTATTTTCATTAGATAGTTCAATTTCACGACAATAATGTTTAAAAAATGTATTGGAGGATTTCCAATTTCCTCGTGATAATATTTCGTCTATAGGCTGATTCTCCAGCCATCCTAATGATGCTACCGCCGATCTACAGCTGCCTGGAGAAGCATTTATTCCGCTGTCTCTGAGTACAGAGCGTACCCAATTCCCAATGACTGTACGGGAAGCAGCTTTAGTTTTATTACCGAATGTTATGAATAGGTTTTTTAAATTATTAGCTTCACTACGTTTTGAATAACTCTTTTGTATTAAAAGCCGTACAAGAGTAACTGGACAGATGTTTTTATCCGGATGTTTCGCAAGTTTCCAAGCTGATTGACGAGAACTATGAGTATCTGTTTTTGAACCAAAAGCTGGTATTAGGTAGATGTTTTCACCATTATCAAAGAAACTGTTATCTGATATATTTAACAATGTAAGGTCATGAACCCGTCGGCCCGAAGCCAGTAATAATATCGTAGCTGTTCTACGAGAAATATCAAATAGGGTATCCTTTAGCGGGTTAGACGAGAGCCATTCAAGAACAGTTCTCGGATCCCATGTAATCAACGGTCTAACAGCCTTAGGATTACAGGCACCAATTGCTTTAAGGGTATGTTTAATAATAAAATTTGAAAATGACTCTTTTTCTATATGAGGACCGCAGAATGTTAAAATAGCTGATTTATGGACCAATATCGTGCTGTATGATAAATTCTCTTTGACGTTAAGATGTATTAAAAAACGGGCGATATCCGCTGGCTTTGGACATTTTGGATTTACTGAACAATTGAAACACCAGGATAGCCATCTTCTGAGGGCTGGCGTATATGTTGATAATGTGGAAACTCGCCAGCTTTTCTTTAACAGGCTCTTTTCCTGCTCAGACCAATCTTTTATTTGTTCGCCCCACCCCCAATCCTCCAAACTTTCAGGGTTAATGTCTGCACTTGTGGTGGGGGTAACAGTGTTGTTACATCTATCAGCACTTCTGGCAGGTTCCTGATCTGGTACGGATGATCCAGGGCTCTGGCCTTCAGATCCTGGAGCCAGAACGCCTTCGGCCATTCTGGAACCACTACAAGATACGTTCCCGTTGCACTGTTTAGATGTGCTAGCACCCGTGGTATGAGGCTTGGCGGTGGGAATACCCATGCTAGCTGATACTTCCATGGCCTGCTGAAGGCATCTATATAACTTGCTGATAGATCTCTGCAGTCTATCGACACGTATTCCTGTACTACTGCAGACTTTCTTGTGGCAAACAGGTCGATTTGGGGTTGTCCCCACTTCTGGAACACTTTCGCTGTCGCTCTTGGTAATAGATGCCACTCTGCTGGACGTTTTCCTCGTGATAGCCTGTCCGCTATTACATTGTACCGTCCCGGTAGGTAATGTGCGCTCACCGTTATCTTGTAGCGGTCCACTATTTGTAACAACTTGGAAGTTAGTGTTAACAAGCCTATCGATCTCGTCCCCCTTTCTTTCCGAATATAAGCAATCAGTGTCCTGTTGTCCGACTGAATTAGAACGTGTGCATTGCGCAACAGTTCTACATTCTTTTCTATAGCCGTTACTACTGCGTATAGCTCTTTTTTGTTGCAATGCCACCTTCTTTGACGGACTGACCAGACTCCTGACATAGTCTTCCCATTCAATTGGGCTCCCCAACCAAAGTCCGAAGCGTCCGTCGCCAGGAAATGGGTGGCAGGTTTTTTGTGTATTGGCATGCTGTGCCGGGTAGCTCCGCGCCACCACGTCATCTCTTGTGCCACAATAGCTGGGACTGGCAGTTTCTGTCGCGATCTCTTCTTGTTGAAGCGTCGCAGAAAGATCTGCATTCTGCGACAATGTAATCGGCCCCGCGGGATAACGAAATTTGCAAAATTCAGTTGACCCAAAAGGCATTGTAGTTCTCGAAGATTTACCTGTTGTATCTTCAGAACCTGAGCTATGGCGTTGTCTAACTTGTCTCTCCTTTTCTCTGGTAGTGACATAACATTTTTTGCAGTCTGCCATCGTATGCCTAAATATTCCAAGTCTTGAGTGGGGGTCAAAACCGATTTTTGGTAGTTTATCTGCCATCCCAGATATTCCAAGTGCCGCACGGCTTCCGCAGCCTGACGACATAACTTGGACTGGTCCTGATTGACCAGAAGGAAGTCGTCCAGATACACTAGAACTCGACAACCTTTTGCACGCAAGGTCTCCGCGACCCAACATGTTACTGAAGAGAAAAGGTACGGTGCTGACGCTAGACCAAAGGGTAGGCACGTCATTTCGTAAAGTTGGAGCTGGTAACTTATTCTCATAAAAGGCCGGTGAGACTTGGCGCAGGCCAGGTGAAAATAGGCGGACGAGATGTCTAGCTTTATCATCCAGTCCCCAGGCTGGAGAAACTCGGGAACCGTGGAGTGCGAAATGAGGCGAAAGTGCTTTGCCTTTATAAATTTGTTCAGCTCCCGCAGGTCGAATATCGGACGCATAGTGCCGTCGCTTTTCTTCCTTAGAAAAAGCTTTGAAATAAAACTGGGAGTTCTTTTGGTGACGATCTGCAGTACACCTTGATCCAGAAGCTCCTGTATTGATTGAGACATTGCAGGGGACGGGGTTGTTGAATACTGTTTCATAATTTCCTTTGTTGGCCTTATTAATGGCGGTTTTTTTACCAGGGGCAATCGAAAGTGTGTTATTGCCGAAATTATAAACTTGTTCGCGCCCAAAGCTTGCCAACGGCTCTTGAAAGCTTTTAAACAACCCCCCCTGAAGTGTGTCGGATAGTCACTTCCTCTCTTCTTTGTTTCGAAAGGAATTATTTTTAGTTTGTTTAAAATTATTTGTTTTCTTAAAAGTACTTTGCGAATTTTTATATGTATCTGGAGTAACGTTTTTGCTCGAACGGTATTGAGCCTTGGAAGTAGAAGGTAACGAATTCTTGTACTTCTTTTTAAGTGGTTCCGTTTTTTTATAAATTTGTGATTGTGAGGGTAGTAACCAAAAGTGAGGACCGCCTAGCGATTGTATAAACGTTAAGAGTTTGGTCTTATTAAATAAATGTTCTTCGCTCGGAGGGATATTCCTAAGCGCGCTTTGAATATTTTTATCCCTAATTCCATCTAATAATCTTTTTCTCCTAATTTCGATACACTCCGCTCTTTTACCGCACACAATTTGTAATGTTTGTTCCGATAGCTTATATGACGGAGATGTAGTACCAAACGCGTCAGAAATTTTTTTAAAAAGATTATCTGGATTAAGTTCTGATTGAGAATTGTGGGCCCAATTAATGAGCTCCTGTAAGCCCGATTGTAATAGTTCCCTTTGCTGTAATAATGCATTTGTAATCGCGGCCATAATTTCTTCGGTTGATGATAAGAAATCTTTACCCTTGTTTAAAGAACACATTTCGTCATTAATTTTTAAACTACAAAAACCTGGCGCGGCTAGCATGTCCGTTAATGCTTTGGAATAGCGAATGTGAGGCCACGTTGGCGAATTAAATTGTTGAAGCTCGATTAATTGACGTAATAATTTTTCATTTGCGGGCTTAAGAACTTTTTTCTCGTCAAAAACCGTTTTACATACGCCTAAATCTATTGATTTGTTTGCACTCGTTGATGGATTCGACAAAAATTCGATATTTTCGGTTGCGGGTACTTCAACATTATTATCAGACTCAATTATGTTTTGAGCACTTTGTTGCTGCATTAAATAATTTGTAAGAAAACTGACCTGGGCATATAGTACGTCGATCCGAGGATCGGCGGTTACCTCAGTACTCGTTTTTTGTTTCTTGGTCGTCGGCACGTCGACCTCCGGGTCCGAGTCGCTGTCACTCGAACTTGAAGTACATTTCTTCCGTTTGTTGTCGCTCCGGCTCGCTGACGAGGGCGAAGCAGCAGAACGATGGCCTTCTGAGCCCGTCGGGGCCCCAGAAGGCGCCTCGAAGTCGTTGTTAGGTGGCGAATTCATTACGAACAGTAACGGTTGACTTTGAAAAATTATTAAATTATTCACACACTAGCACTTTTGAACACTTGTACACTAGTAATGCTTATTGAAACGACCGCCTATGGCGAGAGTACACAACGCTATGATTCGAAAAATGAATTTGGTTCCCCCATCACCTTGCTGGTGACAGCGACGACGTCTAGCGGAATAAATTGGAACTAGAGGTTGTATGTAGTCTATGGAAATCATTCCGTATCTATGGTTGAGTATACACTGCTTCTTCATAACAATGCTGTATGTTTTCCAGAGGCACATTAATGTCTAATTATCACACTCACACGCATTATTTTTAAATATATTTACGTACCTATTACTTTATTTACATATTACAATTTATTTTGTCAAAATAGTATTTTAACAATTTAGTATAGCCAAAAATCGTTCCATATTTTGTATTCACAACAAGCCACAGATAACACAGATTAGTTAATATGACGCAGATCACAGATTAGCAATACAAATATACTAGCTTATCATAGAGTATAAATGATACATTTTAATTTTTAATGTTTTTTTTATAGCTCACTTGCTTCAGTTTTAAAAATCGATTAACTTTTACTTTTAGTATTCAAATAGGTAGCGAGGAGCGAAGCGACGAGCGTGTTAGGTTAACTGTTGAACTGCCGCACGAGCCGAGCGAGCGAAGCGAGCGTGCCGCGGCAGCGGCCGGCGAGTGCCAGAAGCGACTTTAGGGCGATTCCCACTCAAACAAAAAAAAACTACGTAGGTTTAAACAACCTGTTTGTATTTTATTTATGTATCGTAAAATTTTTGTTATTATCAAATGCTATCTAAATTAAAATTACGAAGTGTCTAGTCGTCCGCTAAACGGATGAATAAAATAAATTAGTCGTCCGATTACCGGATGAATAAAATAATTTAATCGTCCGATTATTCGGATTACTAGATAACCTTTTAACACTAAAGCTAGTTGGGTTGGACTAAAGCAAAGGGGGCTCAGGACTTAGAAAATTTTTGATGGAGTTGGTGTCATTATAACACCTATTTATTATTGTTTTATCGTAAAGATTACGCTAATATAAGCATGTTTTATAGGAACAACTTTTCTCTAAAATCAAAAATGGCCGAGATATTCGCCCTCAATTCGTTAGGTTAGGTTTAGGTTAGGTTAGGTTAGGTTTCTTAAAAAAAAAACTACACAGAAATAGGAGCCCCGCGAAGCGGGGCTCCGTCGACGCGCAAAAAAAATCAAGTTTAGGTTAGGTTAGCCGTTAGGTTAGGTTAGGTTAGGTTTCTTAAAAAAAAAACTACACAGAAACAGGAGCCCCGCGAAGCGGGGCTCCGTCGACGCGCAAAAAAAAATCAAGTTTAGGTTAGGTTAGGTTAGGTTTCTTAAAAAAAAAACTACACAGAAATAGGAGCCCCGCGAAGCGGGGCTCCGTCGACGCGCAAAAAAAATCAAATACCTACGTGTGCCCTCCTCCCCCCACAAAAAACCTATAATACGTGCGGCAGTTCTCTAAAGAATTATTATTTTATTCATCCGGTAATCGGACAACTAATTTATTTTATTCATCCGTTTAGCGGACGACTAGCGCTGTCCTTAAAATTATTTTTGACAAATTCATTTTAAAAATCACTTTCGAATTATATTTATTATCTACAATTGTGAACGCGTCATAATATAACATTTATTATCTATAATGGCATGTCGTAAATACGTGGTAAATACAAACTTACATTTTCCAGGTAATATAATTTAAGAAATTGTTATAAATAAATTAATAATACGGCATTATATTTAAAAATATTGCCTGTGTGCGAGATTACTAGAAGTTTTAATACGACAATGGTATAAAAGTGTCGTTTTTAGTACAAAAATAACCTTAAAAAAAATAATTTTCATTTTCGATTTTCACAAAAACTACGCATTTTTGTTGGAAAAGAAAAGCAGTTTGTTAAGAAAATCCACTACCAGCTATCGATTAAACAGCACAAAATAATGAAATTCGGGGACATCGAATCAAATATTTAACCGGAGTTTTAGTTAATGTTTCAGTTTGGCTTTATTAAGTTGTTGTGTAATTGGTGTTAAACGTGTTGCATAAATTATTTAAAGGAGAAAACTGCAAAAATAACAACTATGAGGTGAGTAATGTGATTCTTGTATTTAACTAAAATATTATCTTATACAACAAGCTTATTGAAATATTTAACTTAAAATCTTAAACATTGTAGCTCCTCGGAAAGGTCGTCTCATCCCTCCCGTGCCCAAGTAGAGTATCTAGTCGACTATCTTAGCAAACATCCTAGCTTAGCCAAGGGTTTTTCAAAAGTCCCGAGCGCTAGAGACGAAGCTAGAAAAACATGGGAGGAGTTGACTATCAAATTAAATAGCTTGGGAGGCTGCACTAAAACATGGAAACAGTGGACAAAGGTAGGCAATAGGCATATAGAAAACTATTCATCTTATACCGTGTAGGTATCTGGCTTACCTATATATTATTAATAAACTTTTAATTTTGCTTTAGTATTGGTCTGACAAAAAGAGTGCCGTGAAGAAAAAAGCTGCCCTAAGATACCGGGCACGCAATAAGACTGGTGGTGGATGTGAATCGGTGGTGGAGCTTTCAGAGGTGGAGGAGAAAATACTCACATTAATGGGCGGGGAAGGTTTTGCAATTGGTGATAGGCATTTGGAAATTAATCCATTTGAAGTAAGCTATTGTTATCGATTTTGTTGATCCGATACATGTATGTATGTAAAATATAATTATTCAATGTCATGTTCTTTTTTTAGGAAATCCCCGTCCTTACTGATGCCAACGAAAGCCCCACATTGCCGACTTCATCTATGATAAATGAAACCACAACTATTGTAAGTAAATACCTAGTGTATTAATAAAATATTACTTAATAATAAACAACTTATTAGTAAATGTTTCTTATATTGTTCTAGGAATACCAAGTCTTGGATGAGACTGCTATAAATACGGAAAATGTTAGTATGGCAGATACTGAGGTATATATTAATAAGATATTATGAAAATGGTACTTTTTTATTGATTCCAGTATTTGAAATACTATGTTTTTTTTTTCAGAGACCTCAACTAATTCAGCAATATGTTAACTGTATCCCGAATCCCGAACCTTCCCCTGCTCATACACCACCGAGAGCGGAGGTAACGAGCCCTCTGCAAGCAGTTACCCCCTCTGGCTCAGGCAACTTTCCTGCTCGACGTCAATTATTGAACGTCGCGGGTCCATCACCACGTCGTACTACAAGTAATTATGAGATTTATGAATTGATTTACAATATTTATAATCCATACTAATATTATAAATGCGAAAGTAACTCTGTCTGTCTGTCTGTTACTCAATCACGCCTTAACTACTGAACCAATTTGCATGAAATTTGGTATAGAGATATTTTGATACCCGAGAAAGGACATAGGATAGGTTTTATCCCGGAAATCCTACGGGAACGGGTTTTTCTTTGAAAACGCGGGCGAAGCCGCGGGCGGAAAGCTAGTCAACAATAAAAATTTGGAAATACATACAAATAAAACTAAATAATACTTGATAATGAATTAAGGAAATAATAATAACATCAGAAGACTTGTCAAAAATGCGTCACCGCGACCGGTGGAAATAATAATAAATTAATATTTATTTTACGTTTCAGGGTCATCGAGTCGTCCACAACAACGGCAAAGAAGACGATCACCTCCATCACAAAGGCGGCAATCTCAATTAACAACCTTTACTGAAAGGTTTCTTAGCTTGGAAGAGCAACGGATTGAGATTGACCGTCGCTACTGTGAGTTACAGGAGGTGATGGTCAACTCACAAAGGGAGACCAACAGAATGACAGCAGAGGGCCTGATTGCCGTCGGGGAAGGTCTTAAATTATTAGCTGAAAATTTAAAAAAATAAAATACTTTTATACTTAAATACATTTATTAGTTCTTAACTTATTTTAGTAGTAAAAAATTATCTGTGGTTTTACTTATAGTTTCTTAATTTACTAACATTAGTTTATAAGCCCTAATTGAGTTACTAACACCTATGAATATAATTTTCCGGAATAAATAATTTGCATTGATTTTTGATTGAATTAATTACAATTACCGCGTGTTCCTTGCCCTCCATAATTCATTTATCAATCTTTGTCTACATAGCTGACCAAGTGCAGTTTCATTAGGTACATCCTCATTTGAAGCTACACTTTGTCTGGTCCTATGAAAACCAGCCTCAACCTCTAGCTCTGAATTGAATATGGCTGGAGCTGGCAGGCCGGCACGATTACAAATATTGTGAAGCACGCAACATGCTATTACAATCTTCGAAACCGTGTCGGGGTCATAATGTAGGACTCTATGTGCTAATAGGCATCTAAATCTGGCTTTAAGGACCCCAATTGTTCTTTCTACGGTGTTTCTTGCAGTAGCATGCAGCTAGTTATAGTGATGTTCTGGTGTTCCCTCGTCTGCATTTGGAACTGGCACCATTAGGTACTGACGCTGCGGATACCCAGAATCACCTGTAACAATGAATATTGTTAAAAAATAAAATGTTTTGTCATCAACAATTATATTTTTATTAGGAGTTAGGAGTTTTCAATGATTTCGCCTGCTCTCCAATTTTTATGAATTCCGTGAACTTCGGTAATAAAGCCTAAATTACTCAGAAATAAAGTAGTTTTTTTAATGATGAAAGAATTTTTGAAGGAATTAATCCAGTAGTTTTTGAGTTAAATATTTACAAACAAACAAAGATTCGTCTTTATAATTAATTAGCTAAGAGGTAACTCACCTAACAAGTACACAGATTCGCCTGTTTGTACTAATTGTTCGAGGTGGTCCCGAATGATGCAATTATTAAAAATAAGGCTGTCGTGAGTCGCTCCGCCATATGTTGCATCTACATGTATTATGTTCAAATCTGCATCTGTGAACTGCAAAAAGAATTATTTTACAACTATTTTTATGTGGCTGTTCTAATGAATGTTAAAAAAAATATAGGTACTAGCAGCGTCTTGTGATTTATACTGCTTCGTTAATGATCCTATGGAATTGGTCCAAATTTCATTAAATCGATTTTCTGTGGTTCAAGTGCGAAAGCGTATACAGACATTATTATATCAGGCTTACCATTTGTACATTTCTTGCATGATATCCTTTGCGACAGTAGTATCGTTCTTCATGGCAAGTTGGTCTCACCATTGTCACAAAAGTCCCATCTACACATCCTATTACCCCAGGAATACTGAATTTCTCATAGAATCTGCAATAAGAAATAAAAAAATCATTAAATATTTTTCATTAACATGATAGGTTTATTTAGGTAGGTACACAAACCTTGTTTTGAGTCTCAGTCTTTCTTCAGAATTTTGGGGAAATCTTATGTATTTTTTTACTATACTTGGATGGCTTAGGGCTTCTATGACCTCGTGGATACTACGAGATGCTGATGGCTGCGACACAAACGAATTTATGTGTTTTCCACATATCCTTTGATAGCTCCCAGTCGCAAAGAAAGAAAGTGCACATAACAACTGAAAAAAATTAATGAAATTTCTTGAAACTATCAAAATAAAAGGTACTTAATCTGATAAGGAAACCATCCATAATTAAAGTCGGTTAATAACTCAAAACGTTTTTAAAGAAACCGTAAGGGAGAGAAACTTTGGACTTTAACATAGGGTACCTACCACTTGAAAGGGTGACATCATAAAAAATAATCGGGGATTAGATGACGTTATCGTTAGTGGTTCTATGTTCTATGCGAGGAAGTTATGTTACCTACCTACATAATGGAATGTTTTACAGAGTTATGGGAAAGTTATCCCAATATTCACACGGGATCGGGACTTCCGCAGATGAAATCACGGGACCGATGACTATTGTAACAGTAACTTTTCATGACATTATGAATACACATATAAAGCACTTAGATACATACCTTGACTCTAGCAGTTAATCCTCTTCGTCGACGTTGAGGTTTTTTAACTAAAACTTTAATGTCTTCCATCACTTGAGAAACTAGTTCTTCCGATAAACGGTAGCATTCAACAAAATTTTTATTTCGATTAATAATTTGCATTTCCCGAATGCTGGTACTTTGCCGGCGACTTTCTATTATATCCACAGCATTAGCTTCTCGTATTATAGCACTTAATATAAAATAACGCGCCATTTTAGTAAAAAAATATATAAAATTTGTATCAAATTTGTTCCACAACCACTAACTCACTCACGAACTCGGCACCTAATAGGCGAGTGAATTGCTGACAGGTGAATTCGTATTGGTCAAAATACTCACTTAGCACAGTTCGCCTCGTCGCCGCTCTCGACGATGTGGCGCCACTAGTACTGTCGAGTTTTACAGAATACGAAATCGAAAACTCACCGCGGATTCCGCGTTCGAGTTTTTATAATAACCTTACAGAATAGCACTGCAGATTCCATTGGCGCAACGTAATTTTAAGTTTTCATTTTATATTCAATTAGCTTTATAGTTATTAATTGTTAAGACTTGCATCGAGCAAGACGTATTGTAATAAGTTTATATTAAAGTATTTCTAAGTGAATTCGTAGTTTTTTTTGGGGCCTCCGGCTGTCTGAAACATAATTTGTGTAATTGTTTATTTATTCTGAATCTTTAAGTTTATTGATTTTTATCCTTTACATAAGCTGTATTTAATAAAAAATGTTTAAAACTCGAATTTTCGAAATTTTTGATTTACTTATAAGTTCTATGTAACGTTTTATAATTAAGTTATGGTATAATTAAATGTAGATTTCACTTTTGTACAGCTTAGACATTTTTCTGTATGGATACAGTGCCTTTCGATTTGAAGTTGGATAACATTTCATTTTATAGGTACTATTATAAAATTAAGAGCATGAAAGAAAAAAAAAAGCATTTCTTCATAATGCTATTGTTACCACAAAAAATATTTTCTTAATCGCAAATTTTAAGAGAAAATAAATTAAAATTAAAATTGATGTGGCGACGTTATACATACAGACGTTAGAACAAAGTCCACCATAAGAATGACGTCATTTAGGAATAAGACGATTTTTAAACATTAATAAAAACCTAAATATTTTCAAAAAGTAAAAATTACTGTTAGTTTTTATCTAGTTTTAATTAAAATAAAAATAAAAACAAGTAGCAAAAAATTTTGAAATGTTGTAATTTTGGAGCACCCTGTAAAGTCTGTATTTGTATGAACATAAGTGGAGATCGCGTCCACTTATTTTCATGCGTAAACGATGATATTCATACTCAACAGGTAACTTGGATTAACAAATAGGATAGGTTATATCCCGTAAATCCCACGGGAACGGGAACTATTTATTTATTGCACGCCTCATAAGCGAAGCGTTGAGGTGGGTGACTACTGTCACTTCGCGCAAAACATCTGATTTTTCAAACTTAAAATGTCTTTATGTATCATACATTGCACTTGTAAGATAATAAATACACACACATATTAAGAAAAAAACACTATTTTTAACATTCATGATATTTTTGATGTCATTTTTGTTATTTAAACTAGTTAAAAAACAGTTTAAAAAAGTTCTGTCTTGGACGTCCGTGTGTCTGTATGTGCGGAGGATTTTCTTGTTAACACGATAGCGACCGAAATACTTTACTAATCGAGTCTTTTTTTTTCTCTTACGCTTGAGTTTACCCCCTCTGGCTCAGGCAACTTTCCTGCTCGACGTCAATTGAACGTCGCGGGTCCATCACCACGTCGTACTACAAGTAATTATGAGATTTATGAATTGATTTACAATATTTATAATCCATACTAATATTATAAATGCGAAAGTAACTCTGTCTGTCTGTCTGTTACTCAATCACGCCTTAACTACTGAACCAATTTGCATGAAATTTGGTATAGAGATATTTTGATACCCGAGAAAGGACATAGGATAGGTTTTATCCCGGAAATCCTACGGGAACGGGTTTTTCTTTGAAAACGCGGGCGAAGCCGCGGGCGGAAAGCTAGTCAACAATAAAAATTTGGAAATACATACAAATAAAACTAAATAATACTTGATAATGAATTAAGGAAATAATAATAACATCAGAAGACTTGTCAAAAATGCGTCACCGCGACCGGTGGAAATAATAATAAATTAATATTTATTTTACGTTTCAGGGTCATCGAGTCGTCCACAACAACGGCAAAGAAGACGATCACCTCCATCACAAAGGCGGCAATCTCAATTAACAACCTTTACTGAAAGGTTTCTTAGCTTGGAAGAGCAACGGATTGAGATTGACCGTCGCTACTGTGAGTTACAGGAGGTGATGGTCAACTCACAAAGGGAGACCAACAGAATGACAGCAGAGGGCCTGATTGCCGTCGGGGAAGGTCTTAAATTATTAGCTGAAAATTTAAAAAAATAAAATACTTTTATACTTAAATACATTTATTAGTTCTTAACTTATTTTAGTAGTAAAAAATTATCTGTGGTTTTACTTATAGTTTCTTAATTTACTAACATTAGTTTATAAGCCCTAATTGAGTTACTAACACCTATGAATATAATTCTCCGGAATAAATAATTTGCATTGATTTTTGATTGAATTAATTACAATTACCGCGTGTTCCTTGCCCTCCATAATTCATTTATCAATCTTTGTCTACATAGCTGACCAAGTGCAGTTTCATTAGGTACATCCTCATTTGAAGCTACACTTTGTCTGGTCCTATGAAAACCAGCCTCAACCTCTAGCTCTGAATTGAATATGGCTGGAGCTGGCAGGCCGGCACAATTACAAATATTGTGAAGCACGCAACATGCTATTACAATCTTCGAAACCGTGTCGGGGTCATAATGTAGGACTCTATGTGCTAATAGGCATCTAAATCTGGCTTTAAGGACCCCAATTGTTCTTTCTACGGTGTTTCTTGCAGTAGCATGCAGCTAGTTATAGTGATGTTCTGGTGTTCCCTCGTCTGCATTTGGAACTGGCACCATTGGGTACTGACGCTGCGGATACCCAGAATCACCTGTAACAATGAATATTGTTAAAAAATAAAATGTTTTGTCATCAACAATTATATTTTTATTAGGAGTTAGGAGTTTTCAATGATTTCGCCTGCTCTCCAATTTTTATGAATTCCGTGAACTTCGGTAATAAAGCCTAAATTACTCAGAAATAAAGTAGTTTTTTTAATGATGAAAGAATTTTTGAAGGAATTAATCCAGTAGTTTTTGAGTTAAATATTTACAAACAAACAAAGATTCGTCTTTATAATTAATTAGCTAAGAGGTAACTCACCTAACAAGTACACAGATTCGCCTGTTTGTACTAATTGTTCGAGGTGGTCCCGAATGATGCAATTATTAAAAATAAGGCTGTCGTGAGTCGCTCCGCCATATGTTGCATCTACATGTATTATGTTCAAATCTGCATCTGTGAACTGCAAAAAGAATTATTTTACAACTATTTTTATGTGGCTGTTCTAATGAATGTTAAAAAAAATATAGGTACTAGCAGCGTCTTGTGATTTATACTGCTTCGTTAATGATCCTATGGAATTGGTCCAAATTTCATTAAATCGATTTTCTGTGGTTCAAGTGCGAAAGCGTATACAGACATTATTATATCAGGCTTACCATTTGTACATTTCTTGCATGATATCCTTTGCGACAGTAGTATCGTTCTTCATGGCAAGTTGGTCTCACCATTGTCACAAAAGTCCCATCTACACATCCTATTACCCCAGGAATACTGAATTTCTCATAGAATCTGCAATAAGAAATAAAAAAATCATTAAATATTTTTCATTAACATGATAGGTTTATTTAGGTAGGTACACAAACCTTGTTTTGAGTCTCAGTCTTTCTTCAGAATTTTGGGGAAATCTTATGTATTTTTTTACTATACTTGGATGGCTTAGGGCTTCTATGACCTCGTGGATACTACGAGATGCTGATGGCTGCGACACAAACGAATTTATGTGTTTTCCACATATCCTTTGATAGCTCCCAGTCGCAAAGAAAGAAAGTGCACATAACAACTGAAAAAAATTAATGAAATTTCTTGAAACTATCAAAATAAAAGGTACTTAATCTGATAAGGAAACCATCCATAATTAAAGTCGGTTAATAACTCAAAACGTTTTTAAAGAAACCGTAAGGGAGAGAAACTTTGGACTTTAACATAGGGTACCTACCACTTGAAAGGGTGACATCATAAAAAATAATCGGGGATTAGATGACGTTATCGTTAGTGGTTCTATGTTCTATGCGAGGAAGTTATGTTACCTACTAGGGTTGTTGAGGATTCCTCTTCCGCTTCCTCATAATGCGGAAGTTCCGCAATATTTTGGGTTCCTCTACCGTTACCGCATCCTCAAAAATGAAAATAAAAAAATCCTCTTCCGCTATCGCTTCCTCAAAATTTAGAGGAAATTTATGAGGATGCTGATCCGATCGGGCGGTGAATTTACAAAGCCTATTTAAACTATGTATTTGAGTTACGAGTCGGACTCTACTAACGAACAAGAGTAGTCTTACCGCCATATTTATATCTGCGCCCAACATTTATCTCTAAACATAATAATATAACATTTTCTCTCATACTCGGAAGAAACATATTTTACCAAATAATGTTTGTCAAAAGTCATTTTAAATTAAAAAAACAAACAAGTTGTTTAAGCTTACATAATACCTAATATCTACCAGTAAGTTTTTTTTTTGTGGAAATCGCCTAATGTCGCTTCTGGCACTGATATAGTTAGATTAGGTTTTTTCTGTGGGGTTTTTCGAGTAATATGCATAAACAAAAGCTCATCTGAGTCCGGCTCGTGACTCAAATAGTATAGTTACTTACAGGCTTTGTAAATTCGCGATCGGGCGAGCTAACCTCCCCTAACCTTAAACATCAATATGTAGAGACAGGAGAATGGCTTTTGTTTTAATTTTTAATTTTAAAAGTTTTTGTTTTTTAATTTTAATTATAATTTCATATCATCCTCATCCTCATCCGCTTCCTCTTCCGCTTCCTCATCCGCTTTAACATAGGGTACCTACCACTTGAAAGGGTGACATCATAAAAAATAATCGGGGATTAGATGACGTTATCGTTAGTGGTTCTATGTTCTATGCGAGGAAGTTATGTTACCTACCTACATAATGGAATGTTTTACAGAGTTATGGGAAAGTTATCCCAATATTCACACGGGATCGGGACTTCCGCAGATGAAATCACGGGACCGATGACTATTGTAACAGTAACTTTTCATGACATTATGAATACACATATAAAGCACTTAGATACATACCTTGACTCTAGCAGTTAATCCTCTTCGTCGACGTTGAGGTTTTTTAACTAAAACTTTAATGTCTTCCATCACTTGAGAAACTAGTTCTTCCGATAAACGGTAGCATTCAACAAAATTTTTATTTCGATTAATAATTTGCATTTCCCGAATGCTGGTACTTTGCCGGCGACTTTCTATTATATCCACAGCATTAGCTTCTCGTATTATAGCACTTAATATAAAATAACGCGCCATTTTAGTAAAAAAATATATAAAATTTGTATCAAATTTGTTCCACAACCACTAACTCACTCACGAACTCGGCACCTAATAGGCGAGTGAATTGCTGACAGGTGAATTCGTATTTGTAAATACTCGAACTCGACGTTCGAGGTGTAAAATTACCTTACAGAATGCCGAATTCATACTATAAACGTCAAAATCACAGACATGTATATTTAAGTAGACAACGCAAGTACCGCGATCTGTATGAAAACCAAGCGTGTCATATTTTTTGTACTGACCTTGACGCGTTATGACGTCACGAGCGCTTTTTAGTGATGTTAATTTCATTTTACGCTAAATCGATTAGGCCGCCACTCGCGCGGCGATTCTAGTATCGTCCTATCCCATCGAAGTAAATCGAAAGAAATCAGATCAAACTAGATCTATGTCTAAGAGGTAGTCAAATAAATGAATCGTAATCGATTACTAAATCGATTCAAGACAGAAAAATGATAATTACCATAGACAGAGGGATGATAAAATAAAGTTATAAACCTTTTAATATTCTAACAAGTAAACTAATGTGTTTTAGCTTTTTCTTACATATGCCCATTGAGTTACCATGTACTACGTACTAGAGAGGCCATCGAAAGAAAGTAATGAAACTGTCAATCAATCAATCTTTATGTCCCGTTGCATCGATCCATTTTCCTTTTATGTTCGGGTTACTTGGAAAACTGAAAAAACAAACATAGTCTAAGCAATAAGGAGTTTTCTTAAAAAACTCCCAAGATGACACTTTATAACTAATGGCGTCCATGTCATAATATTTATTTTTAGTACCTTTGTATTAAAATACTTAAAAGTTCTAGGTCAAGTCGTATTAAATGACAAAAAAAATCTATGCCTTTTTTTCTGAAAAATTGCTCCTTCAAATTATCATTTTTCTGTTCGATTATAAAATCGATTAGAATCGAGAACTGTTGCATCAAATGAACATCACTAACCACAAAATTGGACAGAAAAATGAGAACAGAAAAATGAGAAGACGCTATTCATTGCTTGTTATCATACGACGCGATCTTTACCGTGCCAAGTAAAAGCCGCAATGTATTCCGAATCATTTCGTATGATTTGGTATCCGTGTTTGTCACGATCGTTTTCCACAGATATTCTTTATTTGATTTTAAAATAAATAGTGCATATTCTGATTAGAAAATTACTTACCGGTGGAAGGAAACATCTATGCTAACTCGGCCACTCACAGCTGTGGAGTTTCTACAGTTTATAACGGCGCAATTCGGCATTTTACTTTATTCAGCTTCACGTCTTTCCTTGGCGAACTGCAAGCGCGGACTGAGTGTAGGCCAGCGTCAAGTAAGTTTCATAAACTTAGTTTGGACACGGGAAGTACATACACTCGCTTAGTCTATCTTGATACATGTCTGTGGTCAAAATACTCACTTAGCACAGTTCGCCTCGTCGCCGCTCTCGACGATGTGGCGCCACTAGTACTGTCGAGTTTTACAGAATACGAAATCGAAAACTCACCGCGGATTCCGCGTTCGAGTTTTTATAATAACCTTACAGAATAGCACTGCAGATTCCATTGGCGCAACGTAATTTTAAGTTTTCATTTTATATTCAATTAGCTTTATAGTTATTAATTGTTAAGACTTGCATCGAGCAAGACGTATTGTAATAAGTTTATATTAAAGTATTTCTAAGTGAATTCGTAGTTTTTTTTGGGGCCTCCGGCTGTCTGAAACATAATTTGTGTAATTGTTTATTTATTCTGAATCTTTAAGTTTATTGATTTTTATCCTTTACATAAGCTGTATTTAATAAAAAATGTTTAAAACTCGAATTTTCGAAATTTTTGATTTATAAGTTCTATGTAACGTTTTATAATTAAGTTATGGTATAATTAAATGTAGATTTCACTTTTGTACAGCTTAGACATTTTTCTGTATGGATACAGTGCCTTTCGATTTGAAGTTGGATAACATTTCATTTTATAGGTACTATTATAAAATTAAGAGCATGAAAGAAAAAAAAAAGCATTTCTTCATAATGCTATTGTTACCACAAAAAATATTTTCTTAATCGCAAATTTTAAGAGAAAATAAATTAAAATTAAAATTGATGTGGCGACGTTATACATACAGACGTTAGAACAAAGTCCACCATAAGAATGACGTCATTTAGGAATAAGACGATTTTTAAACATTAATAAAAACCTAAATATTTTCAAAAAGTAAAAATTACTGTTAGTTTTTATCTAGTTTTAATTAAAATAAAAATAAAAACAAGTAGCAAAAAATTTTGAAATGTTGTAATTTTGGAGCACCCTGTAAAGTCTGTATTTGTATGAACATAAGTGGAGATCGCGTCCACTTATTTTCATGCGTAAACGATGATATTCATACTCAACAGGTAACTTGGATTAACAAATAGGATAGGTTATATCCCGTAAATCCCACGGGAACGGGAACTATTTATTTATTGCACGCCTCATAAGCGAAGCGTTGAGGTGGGTACTACTGTCACTTCGCGCAAAACATCTG
This sequence comes from Colias philodice, assembly GCF_061535455.1. Lineage (NCBI taxonomy): Eukaryota > Metazoa > Arthropoda > Insecta > Lepidoptera > Pieridae > Colias > Colias philodice. The sequence goes on along the minus strand of NC_143117.1, from coordinate 2,210,583 downwards.
ATTTTTCAAACTTAAAATGTCTTTATGTATCATACATTGCACTTGTAAGATAATAAATACACACACATATTAAGAAAAAAACACTATTTTTAACATTCATGATATTTTTGATGTCATTTTTGTTATTTAAACTAGTTAAAAAACAGTTTAAAAAAGTTCTGTCTTGGACGTCCGTGTGTCTGTATGTGCGGAGGATTTTCTTGTTAACACGATAGCGACCGAAATACTTTACTAATCGAGTCTTTTTTTTTTCTCTTACGCTTGAGTATGCTCAGGAATAGAACCCTTTCATTTTTCAGGGTCTGATTCGATGTGGTTTAATTGTTATTAAATAAACAAAAATAATAATTAATAAATAATTATTAAAAAAAAATTATGAGGCGTGCACTTTTGGATTTTCCAAACTTTTTTCGTTTATTTCTATCTGAATAACCTATCAAAAGTAACATTCAATTGTGTAAATTTTATTTATTACGGATTCAACATCAAACAACTCTACGGTAAGTATCAAGGTGCGTATTAACTATAGAGCTATTATTTATTACCTTACCTACCTATATGTTATAGCTAATTACTGCTGGGCGCTGCAGCTGGCTGCGATTTCGTCCATGTATCTACTGAAAGGTTTCATGACATAATATGAGCACAGGGGAATAAAATAAAAAGACCAGTATGTACATCCAAAAATATTTATTTCAATGATTACAAATTATCCTTAATCTAATTTTGAAAATCTAACACTGAATTAGATTCCTTACAATATTATTCAAATTAATAACAAAATAACGTATTTTACGACAAATTAATATTGAACTAATTATGTAGTTAAAACACGAAAGCGCATTACCTTATTATACCAGCTGCATTAACCAAAAATTTTATATGATAATAAGTATAATATTTTCAACTGATATCAAAATGTACGAAAAATAGTACTTAATAAGTAATTGAACTGAGAACATAATTTAATATTCACACAAAGCTGTATTGTTTCGATATACGTTGTTTTTATTGTAAACTGCATTACATATTTTGATAAAAAAATACTGTAAAACAACAGATGATGAAATTTTCAAAATGAAAAAAAAAATACAAATTTGCCGCGCAATCGACATTTGACAGCTCTACGACTGAATGAGGCGGTTAAAAAAGTTTGTATAATATTAATAGAAATAATTATCGAGATTTAAATTGCTCTACACAAGATTTATTTTGTTTGTTTTATTACTATACTTCTTAAAGACACAATTAACTCGTACTCGTAATACGATACCTTGGAGTTGGAGCGAAAATATTGTTTGTAATAATTTGGCTAGGAAAATACAACAAATCAAAAACACTATTTACTATGGAAAAAAAACCAGGAAGGTGAAAAACATATATTTACGATTTCGATGCACTCGACTTTTAGTAAAATAATAGGTAGGTAAAAATATTATTATGGTTTTGATCACAGACATATCTGTGGTTTTGATTTTAGCTACTAGTATCAGAAAGCTGCGTGTTCAATGCACGTCGGGGTCACACAACTGTGGAGGATACAGTAGACAATATACCTAATGAAGTTTTTCATCTTTTTATTTTACTGCAAATACAAAATAAAAATTAAACAATGGTAATGTAAATTCTAAACAAACTACTACCAAAATACAATTAGAACAAAAATCATTTGACTGGTTGATTTCACCCAGAGGCCAGAGGCGGCTCGTGACAAAATTGTATGGGTGTTCACTTGAAATAAAACAACGAAAATACAATAGCGTAGCGGGATAATTTATTACAAAAAAAATGAGCACCACATTTTATAAATGTCTATAACACTAAAAATTACAAAGTACAGGCTATTTCAAAACGAATTCAATGATTATCAATAATTAGTAAATCACCGAATTTGCATTCGCGAGCGTACCTACGCGTAGGTATCCATAGTGTTTGTTTATACTAAAGGAATGGCAACGTCGCAATTGCTGCTGTCATGCGATGCGGCAACGTTGCGTGAGACTCAAAACGCTACCTGCTACGGTATGAACGATTGTTATAAAAATAAAAGTTATACATATTTGTTGGCGTAAACTATTTTATTCATCATTAATTTTGGAAAATAAATAATGTCAAAATTGATTACAATAAAACGCAGTTTTATTTTATTACATTACAGGTAAATTAGCTTGGAGAAATTTTTGCGTTTGTAGTAGTGTATGGTCAGCAAATAAAAAAAAACAACATTTTATTTTTAGTTTTTATTCAAGTATATAATATTAGTATTATTAATATTTTATTAGTTCCAAACATTACAAGCAGTGCCGATTTTTACTTCAGTGAAGACGTGTATGAATTAGGTGTTCTCCGGCCAAAAATGTAAACCACGGTAAAAGTGAAACTGTTCGAACGGTTCCGAACACTGCTTTGTGTAGCGCATGTCGCGTGACGGTCGGCTGCCGAGTAGGTATACCTACTCGGCAGCCGCGATACACGCGACATGCGCTACACAGACCAAAAAGTTTGAGACGATGTAATAAAAGTTTCACTTTAATAACAAACAATAACAACAATAACAAACAATAACAACAATCAACAAATACAAAATTTAACAATTAAACTACGTAATAATTATAATTTTCGAATGAAATGTGTGCTTTATGTTCTAACGGTACCAAGCGACTGACGCCGGACTGCACGAGGCACCTGCGGACAGCGTAAACTGGTTTATTCTGGTTTTGTGCGTGTTTCCACTTTCCACTATCAAGTGACGATTTATTTATTTGTTTTGTTTCGTAATTATTATGGTCAAATATTAATTACGAAACAAATTATTATGAACAAGATATTTTATTGTTTCACGGTATTCGCCTTGTCATTGGCTCAAGGACGTAAAATTGAATGATATATTATTTTTTTTATAAAGTCAAAACCATTTTCTTTAAAACATAAATCAGAGTATTGCTAGGGATAAGTATAAAATTAAATAGTAATGTTAGGATATCGAAACATTTTTGTATAGGCTAGAACGATATAATGGAAACGCGCTCTAAGATCTGAGTAATATACACACCACTACATATGCAAAAATTTCTCGAGACTAATTTCACTGTACACTATTGTTTTTTTTTATCAAAACATGTATGTATTTGAGTAGTTAGCAGCATATAATATTCTGAATTTCTGATCCATGCCTATTCACTCAAAACTAATAACACTAATGATTTGTAACAGTAAATTATTTCAATAGGTATTTGAACATTTCATAACCAACAAGTAAGAATAATTCGTATACAAGATACAATAACAAATCTAATACACTATTTATTATTTTATTATATTTCATTATGTGAAAATAACCAGGAAGGTGAAAAACATATTTACGAAAACAAAGTAACATATGGTTTTGCTATTAGCTATCAGGAAAAAAAATCGTATTGGAACAAAAGAAGGATTGTAACTGAATTAGGTAATTAGGTATGTTTGTTTCTGGGTGCACCGTTTTCGACGACGCGACGGCCGACGCGTGACGTAAACAGAGTAGGTACCTACTTTGCTAAAACAAACTAAGTAATAAAATTGTGTGTCTGTCTGAAAATTCGCTAAAGCATATTTTACCAATGTTTGCAAGTTTGTGATTACTTTGATAGTTTATCGATTTATAATAATTGTATACTTATATCATTGTTTAAAAATATTCAAACACAATATGATATAGGTACTGATTTATCACTGGTTTCAGTGATGAACTGATGAGTCAATGTTAGCCACAATACTAATCACTTTCGTCATACATGTGTATGAACTATGATTGATGTGATTTGCAATGTGGTGAAATTTCATAAAAATCACGGGCCAATTTTTTGTTTTGAATCCCACCGAAAATACATATACATATTACTAATTGCGTTATTAGAATAATTAATGACTATACCCACGATCAATTATTACAATTTACAATATAGTCTCAAATGCATACTAGAGAAATATTGCAATTTGAATCAAAAAATGCATAGCATACAAAAATAAATTCACAACACAAGAAATTCCGCGCGCAAATCATAGCGCGTGTCAATGAAATCAAGAATGTAATTTTATATCAAGCCGACGACGACGCCGAACTAAAGTACCTACAGTACCATTTACCTTCAGTGTACAATACAGTTTACAGACCTACGACGGACGAACAATAATGAGTAATAAATTGTTTACAAAAAAAAACATAGTTTCTAAGGTCATTAGTTTTATTTTATTTTATTGTTATTTTCTTTGAACGATTGGAAATGAAATTACTCAATTATTACACATAGAACTTTGATTTATTAGAATTATGCGAATTATGTATAAGATAACGAACGCGAATGCACGACATCTAGCGCGTCAATGTCTAAACATCGCCATTCGTTTAGACATTGACGCGCTAGATGTCGTGCTTTATGTCGTGTTTCGCTTGGCAAAAGTCACGCACACTACTGTAGAAGTGTCAAATTTTGCCGGTATTTCACTGTTGTTTTTCTAAGTAAATAATGTAAGTTATTGATTAAAAAGGTCGAACGCGGACACATTTCATTGTAGAGAAGTGATAAAATGATTAGTTTTAAAGAAATAGTGTCTGTGTTAAGTGTTTAGTCGTCATCAAAAATGTATGGAGGGACGGTCGGAACATCCACCTTAAACAAGAATTATTTCATATAGGTTTTCTATTCAAGAACTGCTCTTACCAATTCAAGATCCTTGGCATCTTGTGGATGTGGATAACCTGAGCATGATGGTTGATCAGTAGTATTTGATATGTCAATTAAGGCAAATTGAGATGGATGGTCTGCCTGAAAGAGATAAAAATGTTACTTATAACATTGGATATGGTCCCAAGTAATAATAAATAGATTGCTACAGAAACATGGACTCAATGTTTGGTAAATTGTAAAACTTTTAGTATTTTTTTTATTAAAAGCATTTATTGAACAAACATAGTGTATTATACTTATGGATAGTGTAGCTTTCCAACAACGAAAGAATTAAAAAAATTGGACCAGTACAACAGTAGGACAACTAAAAAAATAACTCAGTAGGTTTTAAGTACCAGTCATCACACCACTTGTCTCATGACACTCTAGGTCTCTAGAGCATATCAGTCAAAAAAGATATTGTGAAGCTTAAGTAAATGAATCCTTAGACACTATCGGAAATTTAAGAACAATTATAATCTTTTTTCCATTAAAATAATATCCTGGTTTTATTATATCGTAATATTGTCTTAATTCTAACTCTAAAATTCTATCCTTACCATATATAGTATTTAATTTTATTAATATATCCTTTAACACATTTGAACTTAACATAGAATGATGTGTTGAGGACGTACGAATGAAAGCTAATGTATTTTCAATTCTAACCAATTCTTGCAATATATCATCTACATTTTCTGTCATTATGCTAAGGATTTGGGCAAATTTAGCATATTTTATCAAACGGGATATTTGTATCCTGGAATCAGATAAATTTAAAGTCAATAACGTTCAAGATAGAATTCGAGGACAACCACTGAAAATAAGTAATATCGACTTAAATGAAATACACTTCAACCACAGCCCTGAAAATCATGTAAAGTTGAATTCAATAAATTTGGAAGATCTGCATAAGATTCATACTAAGGTACTGATGCAAGCAACGATTGAACTAGAAAAGAATACATCGACGATATACCATACCACTGTCCCAATTTATACATTCCTTTTGGGCACTTTGCTACTTTTCGCAACTTACAAAGTAATCCGTTATAAGAACGTTACGTGCTGGAAGAATCAAGACGACCCTAATACAAAGACGGAAGATCAAGACAGTCAAAATTGTACCGAATCTTCGCCAGGACCACAGTTTCCAGCAACATTTTATCACACCGTGCTCAAATAGTTGCTGGTCTTCGGGGGGAGGAGTTACGCCAACGGATCCCCAAGACATTGCTGCGTCGACGTTTCTCACGGGAACGTATTGTACGGACGTAGCAGCTAGGCTATTCTGTAAAAAACGCGCCCGAACTCGCATCTCACCTGAGTGAGTCGACTCACTTCACTTTCGAACGTTCGAGTTTTTGGTTTCGCATTCTGTAAACATCCGCTCGGCAGAGGCGAAGCGAAGTGAGTCTCACTTCGAAACTCACTTGCCTAGTGAAGGGATCTTATAGATTTGAATTTATCGACATTGTTATTATCTTTAAAATGCGGCAATTTAACACATTTTGAAGACATAATAACACTTTAGTATTGTACCGTGGGTGGAATTAAACTAAAATTGCAATTTTACACTGATAAATTCTTTAAAATCAAAATAATTCTAGCGTCACTGAAAAAAAAGGACGCTTGTCTGTGGTTCGTTTGACTTATGTTTATTTCTCAAGTGGTTTTTTGTACCTAATTTTAAAGTGTTTCGTGTTGCATTCTTTCTAAAAGTTATGTTGGAGTTTTGGCTGCATATTACATTCGATGTCCCCGAATTTCATTATTTTGTGTTGTTTAATCGATAGCTGGTAGTGGATTTTCTTAACAAACTGCTTTTCTTTTCCATCAAAAATGCGTAGTTTTTGTGAAAATCGAAATTGAAAATGATATTTTTTAAGGTTATTTTTGTACTAAAAACGCAACTTAAAGTAAAATCTTAAGCCATTATAGTATCAAAATGTCTAATTATCACACTCACACGCATTATTTTTAAATATATTTACGTACCTATTACTTTATTTACATATTACAATTTATTTTGTCAAAATAGTATTTTAACAATTTAGTATAGCCAAAAATCGTTCCATATTTTGTATTCACAACAAGCCACAGATAACACAGATTAGTTAATATGACGCAGATCACAGATTAGCAATACAAATATACTAGCTTATCATAGAGTATAAATGATACATTTTAATTTTTAATGTTTTTTTTATAGCTCACTTGCTTCAGTTTTAAAAATCGATTAACTTTTACTTTTAGTATTCAAATAGGTAGCGAGGAGCGAAGCGACGAGCGTGTTAGGTTAACTGTTGAACTGCCGCACGAGCCGAGCGAGCGAAGCGAGCGTGCCGCGGCAGCGGCCGGCGAGTGCCAGAAGCGACTTTAGGGCGATTCCCACTCAAACAAAAAAAAACTACGTAGGTTTAAACAACCTGTTTGTATTTTATTTATGTATCGTAAAATTTTTGTTATTATCAAATGCTATCTAAATTAAAATTACGAAGTGTCTAGTCGTCCGCTAAACGGATGAATAAAATAAATTAGTCGTCCGATTACCGGATGAATAAAATAATTTAATCGTCCGATTATTCGGATTACTAGATAACCTTTTAACACTAAAGCTAGTTGGGTTGGACTAAAGCAAAGGGGGCTCAGGACTTAGAAAATTTTTGATGGAGTTGGTGTCATTATAACACCTATTTATTATTGTTTTATCGTAAAGATTACGCTAATATAAGCATGTTTTATAGGAACAACTTTTCTCTAAAATCAAAAATGGCCGAGATATTCGCCCTCAATTCGTTAGGTTAGGTTTAGGTTAGGTTAGGTTAGGTTTCTTAAAAAAAAAACTACACAGAAATAGGAGCCCCGCGAAGCGGGGCTCCGTCGACGCGCAAAAAAAATCAAGTTTAGGTTAGGTTAGCCGTTAGGTTAGGTTAGGTTAGGTTTCTTAAAAAAAAAACTACACAGAAACAGGAGCCCCGCGAAGCGGGGCTCCGTCGACGCGCAAAAAAAAATCAAGTTTAGGTTAGGTTAGCCGTTAGGTTAGGTTAGGTTAGGTTTCTTAAAAAAAAAACTACACAGAAATAGGAGCCCCGCGAAGCGGGGCTCCGTCGACGCGCAAAAAAAATCAAATACCTACGTGTGCCCTCCTCCCCCCTCTCCTCCCCCCACAAAAAACCTATAATACGTGCGGCAGTTCTCTAAAGAATTATTATTTTATTCATCCGGTAATCGGACAACTAATTTATTTTATTCATCCGTTTAGCGGACGACTAGCGCTGTCCTTAAAATTATTTTTGACAAATTCATTTTAAAAATCACTTTCGAATTATATTTATTATCTACAATTGTGAACGCGTCATAATATAACATTTATTATCTATAATGGCATGTCGTAAATACGTGGTAAATACAAACTTACATTTTCCAGGTAATATAATTTAAGAAATTGTTATAAATAAATTAATAATACGGCATTATATTTAAAAATATTGCCTGTGTGCGAGATTACTAGAAGTTTTAATACGACAATGGTATAAAAGTGTCGTTTTTAGTACAAAAATAACCTTAAAAAAAATAATTTTCATTTTCGATTTTCACAAAAACTACGCATTTTTGTTGGAAAAGAAAAGCAGTTTGTTAAGAAAATCCACTACCAGCTATCGATTAAACAGCACAAAATAATGAAATTCGGGGACATCGAATCAAATATTTAACCGGAGTTTTAGTTAATGTTTCAGTTTGGCTTTATTAAGTTGTTGTGTAATTGCTGTTAAACGTGTTGCATAAATTATTTAAAGGAGAAAACTGCAAAAATAACAACTATGAGGTGAGTAATGTGATTCTTGTATTTAACTAAAATATTATCTTATACAACAAGCTTATTGAAATATTTAACTTAAAATCTTAAACATTGTAGCTCCTCGGAAAGGTCGTCTCATCCCTCCCGTGCCCAAGTAGAGTATCTAGTCGACTATCTTAGCAAACATCCTAGCTTAGCCAAGGGTTTTTCAAAAGTCCCGAGCGCTAGAGACGAAGCTAGAAAAACATGGGAGGAGTTGACTATCAAATTAAATAGCTTGGGAGGCTGCACTAAAACATGGAAACAGTGGACAAAGGTAGGCAATAGGCATATAGAAAACTATTCATCTTATACCGTGTAGGTATCTGGCTTACCTATATATTATTAATAAACTTTTAATTTTGCTTTAGTATTGGTCTGACAAAAAGAGTGCCGTGAAGAAAAAAGCTGCCCTAAGATACCGGGCACGCAATAAGACTGGTGGTGGATGTGAATCGGTGGTGGAGCTTTCAGAGGTGGAGGAGAAAATACTCACATTAATGGGCGGGGAAGGTTTTGCAATTGGTGATAGGCATTTGGAAATTAATCCATTTGAAGTAAGCTATTGTTATCGATTTTGTTGATCCGATACATGTATGTATGTAAAATATAATTATTCAATGTCATGTTCTTTTTTTAGGAAATCCCCGTCCTTACTGATGCCAACGAAAGCCCCACATTGTCGACTTCATCTATGATAAATGAAACCACAACTATTGTAAGTAAATACCTAGTGTATTAATAAAATATTACTTAATAATAAACAACTTATTAGTAAATGTTTCTTATATTGTTCTAGGAATACCAAGTCTTGGATGAGACTGCTATAAATACGGAAAATGTTAGTATGGCAGATACTGAGGTATATATTAATAAGATATTATGAAAATGGTACTTTTTTATTGATTCCAGTATTTGAAATACTATGTTTTTTTTTCAGAGACCTCAACTAATTCAGCAATATGTTAACTGTATCCCGAATCCCGAACCTTCCCCTGCTCATACACCACCGAGAGCGGAGGTAACGAGCCCTCTGCAAGCAGTTACCCCCTCTGGCTCAGGCAACTTTCCTGCTCGACGTCAATTGAACGTCGCGGGTCCATCACCACGTCGTACTACAAGTAATTATGAGATTTATGAATTGATTTACAATATTTATAATCCATACTAATATTATAAATGCGAAAGTAACTCTGTCTGTCTGTCTGTTACTCAATCACGCCTTAACTACTGAACCAATTTGCATGAAATTTGGTATAGAGATATTTTGATACCCGAGAAAGGACATAGGATAGGTTTTATCCCGGAAATCCTACGGGAACGGGTTTTTCTTTGAAAACGCGGGCGAAGCCGCGGGCGGAAAGCTAGTCAACAATAAAAATTTGGAAATACATACAAATAAAACTAAATAATACTTGATAATGAATTAAGGAAATAATAATAACATCAGAAGACTTGTCAAAAATGCGTCACCGCGACCGGTGGAAATAATAATAAATTAATATTTATTTTACGTTTCAGGGTCATCGAGTCGTCCACAACAACGGCAAAGAAGACGATCACCTCCATCACAAAGGCGGCAATCTCAATTAACAACCTTTACTGAAAGGTTTCTTAGCTTGGAAGAGCAACGGATTGAGATTGACCGTCGCTACTGTGAGTTACAGGAGGTGATGGTCAACTCACAAAGGGAGACCAACAGAATGACAGCAGAGGGCCTGATTGCCGTCGGGGAAGGTCTTAAATTATTAGCTGAAAATTTAAAAAAATAAAATACTTTTATACTTAAATACATTTATTAGTTCTTAACTTATTTTAGTAGTAAAAAATTATCTGTGGTTTTACTTATAGTTTCTTAATTTACTAACATTAGTTTATAAGCCCTAATTGAGTTACTAACACCTATGAATATAATTTTCTGGAATAAATAATTTGCATTGATTTTTGATTGAATTAATTACAATTACCGCGTGTTCCTTGCCCTCCATAATTCATTTATCAATCTTTGTCTACATAGCTGACCAAGTGCAGTTTCATTAGGTACATCCTCATTTGAAGCTACACTTTGTCTGGTCCTATGAAAACCAGCCTCAACCTCTAGCTCTGAATTGAATATGGCTGGAGCTGGCAGGCCGGCACGATTACAAATATTGTGAAGCACGCAACATGCTATTACAATCTTCGAAACCGTGTCGGGGTCATAATGTAGGACTCTATGTGCTAATAGGCATCTAAATCTGGCTTTAAGGACCCCAATTGTTCTTTCTACGGTGTTTCTTGCAGTAGCATGCAGCTAGTTATAGTGATGTTCTGGTGTTCCCTCGTCTGCATTTGGAACTGGCACCATTAGGTACTGACGCTGCGGATACCCAGAATCACCTGTAACAATGAATATTGTTAAAAAATAAAATGTTTTGTCATCAACAATTATATTTTTATTAGGAGTTAGGAGTTTTCAATGATTTCGCCTGCTCTCCAATTTTTATGAATTCCGTGAACTTCGGTAATAAAGCCTAAATTACTCAGAAATAAAGTAGTTTTTTTAATGATGAAAGAATTTTTGAAGGAATTAATCCAGTAGTTTTTGAGTTAAATATTTACAAACAAACAAAGATTCGTCTTTATAATTAATTAGCTAAGAGGTAACTCACCTAACAAGTACACAGATTCGCCTGTTTGTACTAATTGTTCGAGGTGGTCCCGAATGATGCAATTATTAAAAATAAGGCTGTCGTGAGTCGCTCCGCCATATGTTGCATCTACATGTATTATGTTCAAATCTGCATCTGTGAACTGCAAAAAGAATTATTTTACAACTATTTTTATGTGGCTGTTCTAATGAATGTTAAAAAAAATATAGGTACTAGCAGCGTCTTGTGATTTATACTGCTTCGTTAATGATCCTATGGAATTGGTCCAAATTTCATTAAATCGATTTTCTGTGGTTCAAGTGCGAAAGCGTATACAGACATTATTATATCAGGCTTACCATTTGTACATTTCTTGCATGATATCCTTTGCGACAGTAGTATCGTTCTTCATGGCAAGTTGGTCTCACCATTGTCACAAAAGTCCCATCTACACATCCTATTACCCCAGGAATACTGAATTTCTCATAGAATCTGCAATAAGAAATAAAAAAATCATTAAATATTTTTCATTAACATGATAGGTTTATTTAGGTAGGTACACAAACCTTGTTTTGAGTCTCAGTCTTTCTTCAGAATTTTGGGGAAATCTTATGTATTTTTTTACTATACTTGGATGGCTTAGGGCTTCTATGACCTCGTGGATACTACGAGATGCTGATGGCTGCGACACAAACGAATTTATGTGTTTTCCACATATCCTTTGATAGCTCCCAGTCGCAAAGAAAGAAAGTGCACATAACAACTGAAAAAAATTAATGAAATTTCTTGAAACTATCAAAATAAAAGGTACTTAATCTGATAAGGAAACCATCCATAATTAAAGTCGGTTAATAACTCAAAACGTTTTTAAAGAAACCGTAAGGGAGAGAATCTTTGGACTTTAACATAGGGTACCTACCACTTGAAAGGGTGACATCATAAAAAATAATCGGGGATTAGATGACGTTATCGTTAGTGGTTCTATGTTCTATGCGAGGAAGTTATGTTACCTACCTACATAATGGAATGTTTTACAGAGTTATGGGAAAGTTATCCCAATATTCACACGGGATCGGGACTTCCGCAGATGAAATCACGGGACCGATGACTATTGTAACAGTAACTTTTCATGACATTATGAATACACATATAAAGCACTTAGATACATACCTTGACTCTAGCAGTTAATCCTCTTCGTCGACGTTGAGGTTTTTTAACTAAAACTTTAATGTCTTCCATCACTTGAGAAACTAGTTCTTCCGATAAACGGTAGCATTCAACAAAATTTTTATTTCGATTAATAATTTGCATGTCCCGAATGCTGGTACTTTGCCGGCGACTTTCTATTATATCCACAGCATTAGCTTCTCGTATTATAGCACTTAATATAAAATAACGCGCCATTTTAGTAAAAAAATATATAAAATTTGTATCAAATTTGTTCCACAACCACTAACTCACTCACGAACTCGGCACCTAATAGGCGAGTGAATTGCTGACAGGTGAATTCGTATTTGTAAATACTCGAACTCGACGTTCGAGGTGTAAAATTACCTTACAGAATGCCGAATTCATACTATAAACGTCAAAATCACAGACATGTATATTTAAGTAGACAACGCAAGTACCGCGATCTGTATGAAAACCAAGCGTGTCATATTTTTTGTACTGACCTTGACGCGTTATGACGTCACGAGCGCTTTTTAGTGATGTTAATTTCATTTTACGCTAAATCGATTAGGCCGCCACTCGCGCGGCGATTCTAGTATCGTCCTATCCCATCGAAGTAAATCGAAAGAAATCAGATCAAACTAGATCTATGTCTAAGAGGTAGTCAAATAAATGAATCGTAATCGATTACTAAATCGATTCAAGACAGAAAAATGATAATTACCATAGACAGAGGGATGATAAAATAAAGTTATAAACCTTTTAATATTCTAACAAGTAAACTAATGTGTTTTAGCTTTTTCTTACATATGCCCATTGAGTTACCATGTACTACGTACTAGAGAGGCCATCGAAAGAAAGTAATGAAACTGTCAATCAATCAATCTTTATGTCCCGTTGCATCGATCCATTTTCCTTTTATGTTCGGGTTACTTGGAAAACTGAAAAAACAAACATAGTCTAAGCAATAAGGAGTTTTCTTAAAAAACTCCCAAGATGACACTTTATAACTAATGGCGTCCATGTCATAATATTTATTTTTAGTACCTTTGTATTAAAATACTTAAAAGTTCTAGGTCAAGTCGTATTAAATGACAAAAAAAATCTATGCCTTTTTTTCTGAAAAATTGCTCCTTCAAATTATCATTTTTCTGTTCGATTATAAAATCGATTAGAATCGAGAACTGTTGCATCAAATGAACATCACTAACCACAAAATTGGACAGAAAAATGAGAACAGAAAAATGAGAAGACGCTATTCATTGCTTGTTATCATACGACGCGATCTTTACCGTGCCAAGTAAAAGCCGCAATGTATTCCGAATCATTTCGTATGATTTGGTATCCGTGTTTGTCACGATCGTTTTCCACAGATATTCTTTATTTGATTTTAAAATAAATAGTGCATATTCTGATTAGAAAATTACTTACCGGTGGAAGGAAACATCTATGCTAACTCGGCCACTCACAGCTGTGGAGTTTCTACAGTTTATAACGGCGCAATTCGGCATTTTACTTTATTCAGCTTCACGTCTTTCCTTGGCGAACTGCAAGCGCGGACTGAGTGTAGGCCAGCGTCAAGTAAGTTTCATAAACTTAGTTTGGACACGGGAAGTACATACACTCGCTTAGTCTATCTTGATACATGTCTGTGGTCAAAATACTCACTTAGCACAGTTCGCCTCGTCGCCGCTCTCGACGATGTGGCGCCACTAGTACTGTCGAGTTTTACAGAATACGAAATCGAAAACTCACCGCGGATTCCGCGTTCGAGTTTTTATAATAACCTTACAGAATAGCACTGCAGATTCCATTGGCGCAACGTAATTTTAAGTTTTCATTTTATATTCAATTAGCTTTATAGTTATTAATTGTTAAGACTTGCATCGAGCAAGACGTATTGTAATAAGTTTATATTAAAGTATTTCTAAGTGAATTCGTAGTTTTTTTTGGGGCCTCCGGCTGTCTGAAACATAATTTGTGTAATTGTTTATTTATTCTGAATCTTTAAGTTTATTGATTTTTATCCTTTACATAAGCTGTATTTAATAAAAAATGTTTAAAACTCGAATTTTCGAAATTTTTGATTTATAAGTTCTATGTAACGTTTTATAATTAAGTTATGGTATAATTAAATGTAGATTTCACTTTTGTACAGCTTAGACATTTTTCTGTATGGATACAGTGCCTTTCGATTTGAAGTTGGATAACATTTCATTTTATAGGTACTATTATAAAATTAAGAGCATGAAAGAAAAAAAAAAGCATTTCTTCATAATGCTATTGTTACCACAAAAAATATTTTCTTAATCGCAAATTTTAAGAGAAAATAAATTAAAATTAAAATTGATGTGGCGACGTTATACATACAGACGTTAGAACAAAGTCCACCATAAGAATGACGTCATTTAGGAATAAGACGATTTTTAAACATTAATAAAAACCTAAATATTTTCAAAAAGTAAAAATTACTGTTAGTTTTTATCTAGTTTTAATTAAAATAAAAATAAAAACAAGTAGCAAAAAATTTTGAAATGTTGTAATTTTGGAGCACCCTGTAAAGTCTGTATTTGTATGAACATAAGTGGAGATCGCGTCCACTTATTTTCATGCGTAAACGATGATATTCATACTCAACAGGTAACTTGGATTAACAAATAGGATAGGTTATATCCCGTAAATCCCACGGGAACGGGAACTATTTATTTATTGCACGCCTCATAAGCGAAGCGTTGAGGTGGGTACTACTGTCACTTCGCGCAAAACATCTGATTTTTCAAACTTAAAATGTCTTTATGTATCATACATTGCACTTGTAAGATAATAAATACACACACATATTAAGAAAAAAACACTATTTTTAACATTCATGATATTTTTGATGTCATTTTTGTTATTTAAACTAGTTAAAAAACAGTTTAAAAAAGTTCTGTCTTGGACGTCCGTGTGTCTGTATGTGCGGAGGATTTTCTTGTTAACACGATAGCGACCGAAATACTTTACTAATCGAGTCTTTTTTTTTTCTCTTACGCTTGAGTATGCTCAGGAATAGAACCCTTTCATTTTTCAGGGTCTGATTCGATGTGGTTTAATTGTTATTAAATAAACAAAAATAATAATTAATAAATAATTATTAAAAAAAAATTATGAGGCGTGCACTTTTGGATTTTCCAAACTTTTTTCGTTTATTTCTATCTGAATAACCTATCAAAAGTAACATTCAATTGTGTAAATTTTATTTATTACGGATTCAACATCAAACAACTCTACGGTAAGTATCAAGGTGCGTATTAACTATAGAGCTATTATTTATTACCTTACCTACCTATATGTTATAGCTAATTACTGCTGGGCGCTGCAGCTGGCTGCGATTTCGTCCATGTATCTACTGAAAGGTTTCATGACATAATATGAGCACAGGGGAATAAAATAAAAAGACCAGTATGTACATCCAAAAATATTTATTTCAATGATTACAAATTATCCTTAATCTAATTTTGAAAATCTAACACTGAATTAGATTCCTTACAATATTATTCAAATTAATAACAAAATAACGTATTTTACGACAAATTAATATTGAACTAATTATGTAGTTAAAACACGAAAGCGCATTACCTTATTATACCAGCTGCATTAACCAAAAATTTTATATGATAATAAGTATAATATTTTCAACTGATATCAAAATGTACGAAAAATAGTACTTAATAAGTAATTGAACTGAGAACATAATTTAATATTCACACAAAGCTGTATTGTTTCGATATACGTTGTTTTTATTGTAAACTGCATTACATATTTTGATAAAAAAATACTGTAAAACAACAGATGATGAAATTTTCAAAATGAAAAAAAAAAATACAAATTTGCCGCGCAATCGACATTTGACAGCTCTACGACTGAATGAGGCGGTTAAAAAAGTTTGTATAATATTAATAGAAATAATTATCGAGATTTAAATTGCTCTACACAAGATTTATTTTGTTTGTTTTATTACTATACTTCTTAAAGACACAATTAACTCGTACTCGTAATACGATACCTTGGAGTTGGAGCGAAAATATTGTTTGTAATAATTTGGCTAGGAAAATACAACAAATCAAAAACACTATTTACTATGGAAAAAAAACCAGGAAGGTGAAAAACATATATTTACGATTTCGATGCACTCGACTTTTAGTAAAATAATAGGTAGGTAAAAATATTATTATGGTTTTGATCACAGACATATCTGTGGTTTTGATTTTAGCTACTAGTATCAGAAAGCTGCGTGTTCAATGCACGTCGGGGTCACACAACTGTGGAGGATACAGTAGACAATATACCTAATGAAGTTTTTCATCTTTTTATTTTACTGCAAATACAAAATAAAAATTAAACAATGGTAATGTAAATTCTAAACAAACTACTACCAAAATACAATTAGAACAAAAATCATTTGACTGGTTGATTTCACCCAGAGGCCAGAGGCGGCTCGTGACAAAATTGTATGGGTGTTCACTTGAAATAAAACAACGAAAATACAATAGCGTAGCGGGATAATTTATTACAAAAAAAAATGAGCACCACATTTTATAAATGTCTATAACACTAAAAATTACAAAGTACAGGCTATTTCAAAACGAATTCAATGATTATCAATAATTAGTAAATCACCGAATTTGCATTCGCGAGCGTACCTACGCGTAGGTATCCATAGTGTTTGTTTATACTAAAGGAATGGCAACGTCGCAATTGCTGCTGTCATGCGATGCGGCAACGTTGCGTGAGACTCAAAACGCTACCTGCTACGGTATGAACGATTGTTATAAAAATAAAAGTTATACATATTTGTTGGCGTAAACTATTTTATTCATCATTAATTTTGGAAAATAAATAATGTCAAAATTGATTACAATAAAACGC
This sequence comes from Colias philodice, assembly GCF_061535455.1. NCBI lineage: Eukaryota > Metazoa > Arthropoda > Insecta > Lepidoptera > Pieridae > Colias > Colias philodice. The sequence continues at coordinate 2,193,328 of NC_143117.1, read as the reverse complement.
AGTTTTATTTTATTACATTACAGGTAAATTAGCTTGGAGAAATTTTTGCGTTTGTAGTAGTGTATGGTCAGCAAATAAAAAAAAACAACATTTTATTTTTAGTTTTTATTCAAGTATATAATATTAGTATTATTAATATTTTATTAGTTCCAAACATTACAAGCAGTGCCGATTTTTACTTCAGTGAAGACGTGTATGAATTAGGTGTTCTCCGGCCAAAAATGTAAACCACGGTAAAAGTGAAACTGTTCGAACGGTTCCGAACACTGCTTTGTGTAGCGCATGTCGCGTGACGGTCGGCTGCCGAGTAGGTATACCTACTCGGCAGCCGCGATACACGCGACATGCGCTACACAGACCAAAAAGTTTGAGACGATGTAATAAAAGTTTCACTTTAATAACAAACAATAACAACAATAACAAACAATAACAACAATCAACAAATACAAAATTTAACAATTAAACTACGTAATAATTATAATTTTCGAATGAAATGTGTGCTTTATGTTCTAACGGTACCAAGCGACTGACGCCGGACTGCACGAGGCACCTGCGGACAGCGTAAACTGGTTTATTCTGGTTTTGTGCGTGTTTCCACTTTCCACTATCAAGTGACGATTTATTTATTTGTTATGTTTCGTAATTATTATGGTCAAATATTAATTACGAAACAAATTATTATGAACAAGATATTTTATTGTTTCACGGTATTCGCCTTGTCATTGGCTCAAGGACGTAAAATTGAATGATATATTATTTTTTTTATAAAGTCAAAACCATTTTCTTTAAAACATAAATCAGAGTATTGCTAGGGATAAGTATAAAATTAAATAGTAATGTTAGGATATCGAAACATTTTTGTATAGGCTAGAACGATATAATGGAAACGCGCTCTAAGATCTGAGTAATATACACACCACTACATATGCAAAAATTTCTCGAGACTAATTTCACTGTACACTATTGTTTTTTTTAATCAAAACATGTATGTATTTGAGTAGTTAGCAGCATATAATATTCTGAATTTCTGATCCATGCCTATTCACTCAAAACTAATAACACTAATGATTTGTAACAGTAAATTATTTCAATAGGTATTTGAACATTTCATAACCAACAAGTAAGAATAATTCGTATACAAGATACAATAACAAATCTAATACACTATTTATTATTTTATTATATTTCATTATGTGAAAATAACCAGGAAGGTGAAAAACATATTTACGAAAACAAAGTAACATATGGTTTTGCTATTAGCTATCAGGAAAAAAAATCGTATTGGAACAAAAGAAGGATTGTAACTGAATTAGGTAATTAGGTATGTTTGTTTCTGGGTGCACCGTTTTCGACGACGCGACGGCCGACGCGTGACGTAAACAGAGTAGGTACCTACTTTGCTAAAACAAACTAAGTAATAAAATTGTGTGTCTGTCTGAAAATTCGCTAAAGCATATTTTACCAATGTTTGCAAGTTTGTGATTACTTTGATAGTTTATCGATTTATAATAATTGTATACTTATATCATTGTTTAAAAATATTCAAACACAATATGATATAGGTACTGATTTATCACTGGTTTCAGTGATGAACTGATGAGTCAATGTTAGCCACAATACTAATCACTTTCGTCATACATGTGTATGAACTATGATTGATGTGATTTGCAATGTGGTGAAATTTCATAAAAATCACGGGCCAATTTTTTGTTTTGAATCCCACCGAAAATACATATACATATTACTAATTGCGTTATTAGAATAATTAATTACTATACCCACGATCAATTATTACAATTTACAATATAGTCTCAAATGCATACTAGAGAAATATTGCAATTTGAATCAAAAAATGCATAGCATACAAAAATAAATTCACAACACAAGAAATTCCGCGCGCAAATCATAGCGCGTGTCAATGAAATCAAGAATGTAATTTTATATCAAGCCGACGACGACGCCGAACTAAAGTACCTACAGTACCATTTACCTTCAGTGTACAATACAGTTTACAGACCTACGACGGACGAACAATAATGAGTAATAAATTGTTTACAAAAAAAAACATAGTTTCTAAGGTCATTAGTTTTATTTTATTTTATTGTTATTTTCTTTGAACGATTGGAAATGAAATTACTCAATTATTACACATAGAACTTTGATTTAGTAGAATTATGCGAATTATGTATAAGATAACGAACGCGAATGCACGACATCTAGCGCGTCAATGTCTAAACATCGCCATTCGTTTAGACATTGACGCGCTAGATGTCGTGCTTTATGTCGTGTTTCGCTTGGCAAAAGTCACGCACACTACTGTAGAAGTGTCAAATTTTGCCGGTATTTCACTGTTGTTTTTCTAAGTAAATAATGTAAGTTATTGATTAAAAAGGTCGAACGCGGACACATTTCATTGTAGAGAAGTGATAAAATGATTAGTTTTAAAGAAATAGTGTCTGTGTTAAGTGTTTAGTCGTCATCAAAAATGTATGGAGGGACGGTCGGAACATCCACCTTAAACAAGAATTATTTCATATAGGTTTTCTATTCAAGAACTGCTCTTACCAATTCAAGATCCTTGGCATCTTGTGGATGTGGATAACCTGAGCATGATGGTTGATCAGTAGTATTTGATATGTCAATTAAGGCAAATTGAGATGGATGGTCTGCCTGAAAGAGATAAAAATGTTACTTATAACATTGGATATGGTCCCAAGTAATAATAAATAGATTGCTACAGAAACATGGACTCAATGTTTGGTAAATTGTAAAACTTTTAGTATTTTTTTTATTAAAAGCATTTATTGAACAAACATAGTGTATTATACTTATGGATAGTGTAGCTTTCCAACAACGAAAGAATTAAAAAAATTGGACCAGTACAACAGTAGGACAACTAAAAAAATAACTCAGTAGGTTTTAAGTACCAGTCATCACACCACTTGTCTCATGACACTCTAGGTCTCTAGAGCATATCAGTCAAAAAAGATATTGTGAAGCTTAAGTAAATGAATCCTTAGACACTATCGGAAATTTAAGAACAATTATAATCTTTTTTCCATTAAAATAATATCCTGGTTTTATTATATCGTAATATTGTCTTAATTCTAACTCTAAAATTCTATCCTTACCATATATAGTATTTAATTTTATTAATATATCCTTTAACACATTTGAACTTAACATAGAATGATGTGTTGAGGACGTACGAATGAAAGCTAATGTATTTTCAATTCTAACCAATTCTTGCAATATATCATCTACATTTTCTGTCATTATGCTAAGGATTTGGGCAAATTTAGCATATTTTATCAAACGGGATATTTGTATCCTGGAATCAGATAAATTTAAAGTCAATAACGTTCAAGATAGAATTCGAGGACAACCACTGAAAATAAGTAATATCGACTTAAATGAAATACACTTCAACCACAGCCCTGAAAATCATGTAAAGTTGAATTCAATAAATTTGGAAGATCTGCATAAGATTCATACTAAGGTACTGATGCAAGCACCGATTGAACTAGAAAAGAATACATCGACGATATACCATACCACTGTCCCAATTTATACATTCCTTTTGGGCACTTTGCTACTTTTCGCAACTTACAAAGTAATCCGTTATAAGAACGTTACGTGCTGGAAGAATCAAGACGACCCTAATACAAAGACGGAAGATCAAGACAGTCAAAATTGTACCGAATCTTCGCCAGGACCACAGTTTCCAGCAACATTTTATCACACCGTGCTCAAATAGTTGCTGGTCTTCGGGGGGAGGAGTTACGCCAACGGATCCCCAAGACATTGCTGCGTCGACGTTTCTCACGGGAACGTATTGTACGGACGTAGCAGCTAGGCTATTCTGTAAAAAACGCGCCCGAACTCGCATCTCACCTGAGTGAGTCGACTCACTTCACTTTCGAACGTTCGAGTTTTTGGTTTCGCATTCTGTAAACATCCGCTCGGCAGAGGCGAAGCGAAGTGAGTCTCACTTCGAAACTCACTTGCCTAGTGAAGGGATCTTATAGATTTGAATTTATCGACATTGTTATTATCTTTAAAATGCGGCAATTTAACACATTTTGAAGACATAATAACACTTTAGTATTGTACCGTGGGTGGAATTAAACTAAAATTGCAATTTTACACTGATAAATTCTTTAAAATCAAAATAATTCTAGCGTCACTGAAAAAAAAGGACGCTTGTCTGTGGTTCGTTTGACTTATGTTTATTTCTCAAGTGGTTTTTTGTACCTAATTTTAAAGTGTTTCGTGTTGCATTCTTTCTAAAAGTTATGTTGGAGTTTTGGCTGCATATTACATTCGATGTCCCCGAATTTCATTATTTTGTGTTGTTTAATCGATAGCTGGTAGTGGATTTTCTTAACAAACTGCTTTTCTTTTCCATCAAAAATGCGTAGTTTTTGTGAAAATCGAAATTGAAAATGATATTTTTTAAGGTTATTTTTGTACTAAAAACGCAACTTAAAGTAAAATCTTAAGCCATTATAGTATCAAAATGTCTAATTATCACACTCACACGCATTATTTTTAAATATATTTACGTACCTATTACTTTATTTACATATTACAATTTATTTTGTCAAAATAGTATTTTAACAATTTAGTATAGCCAAAAATCGTTCCATATTTTGTATTCACAACAAGCCACAGATAACACAGATTAGTTAATATGACGCAGATCACAGATTAGCAATACAAATATACTAGCTTATCATAGAGTATAAATGATACATTTTAATTTTTAATGTTTTTTTTATAGCTCACTTGCTTCAGTTTTAAAAATCGATTAACTTTTACTTTTAGTATTCAAATAGGTAGCGAGGAGCGAAGCGACGAGCGTGTTAGGTTAACTGTTGAACTGCCGCACGAGCCGAGCGAGCGAAGCGAGCGTGCCGCGGCAGCGGCCGGCGAGTGCCAGAAGCGACTTTAGGGCGATTCCCACTCAAACAAAAAAAAACTACGTAGGTTTAAACAACCTGTTTGTATTTTATTTATGTATCGTAAAATTTTTGTTATTATCAAATGCTATCTAAATTAAAATTACGAAGTGTCTAGTCGTCCGCTAAACGGATGAATAAAATAAATTAGTCGTCCGATTACCGGATGAATAAAATAATTTAATCGTCCGATTATTCGGATTACTAGATAACCTTTTAACACTAAAGCTAGTTGGGTTGGACTAAAGCAAAGGGGGCTCAGGACTTAGAAAATTTTTGATGGAGTTGGTGTCATTATAACACCTATTTATTATTGTTTTATCGTAAAGATTACGCTAATATAAGCATGTTTTATAGGAACAACTTTTCTCTAAAATCAAAAATGGCCGAGATATTCGCCCTCAATTCGTTAGGTTAGGTTTAGGTTAGGTTAGGTTAGGTTTCTTAAAAAAAAAACTACACAGAAATAGGAGCCCCGCGAAGCGGGGCTCCGTCGACGCGCAAAAAAAATCAAGTTTAGGTTAGGTTAGCCGTTAGGTTAGGTTAGGTTAGGTTTCTTAAAAAAAAAACTACACAGAAACAGGAGCCCCGCGAAGCGGGGCTCCGTCGACGCGCAAAAAAAAATCAAGTTTAGGTTAGGTTAGCCGTTAGGTTAGGTTAGGTTAGGTTTCTTAAAAAAAAAACTACACAGAAATAGGAGCCCCGCGAAGCGGGGCTCCGTCGACGCGCAAAAAAAATCAAATACCTACGTGTGCCCTCCTCCCCCCTCTCCTCCCCCCACAAAAAACCTATAATACGTGCGGCAGTTCTCTAAAGAATTATTATTTTATTCATCCGGTAATCGGACAACTAATTTATTTTATTCATCCGTTTAGCGGACGACTAGCGCTGTCCTTAAAATTATTTTTGACAAATTCATTTTAAAAATCACTTTCGAATTATATTTATTATCTACAATTGTGAACGCGTCATAATATAACATTTATTATCTATAATGGCATGTCGTAAATACGTGGTAAATACAAACTTACATTTTCCAGGTAATATAATTTAAGAAATTGTTATAAATAAATTAATAATACGGCATTATATTTAAAAATATTGCCTGTGTGCGAGATTACTAGAAGTTTTAATACGACAATGGTATAAAAGTGTCGTTTTTAGTACAAAAATAACCTTAAAAAAAATAATTTTCATTTTCGATTTTCACAAAAACTACGCATTTTTGTTGGAAAAGAAAAGCAGTTTGTTAAGAAAATCCACTACCAGCTATCGATTAAACAGCACAAAATAATGAAATTCGGGGACATCGAATCAAATATTTAACCGGAGTTTTAGTTAATGTTTCAGTTTGGCTTTATTAAGTTGTTGTGTAATTGCTGTTAAACGTGTTGCATAAATTATTTAAAGGAGAAAACTGCAAAAATAACAACTATGAGGTGAGTAATGTGATTCTTGTATTTAACTAAAATATTATCTTATACAACAAGCTTATTGAAATATTTAACTTAAAATCTTAAACATTGTAGCTCCTCGGAAAGGTCGTCTCATCCCTCCCGTGCCCAAGTAGAGTATCTAGTCGACTATCTTAGCAAACATCCTAGCTTAGCCAAGGGTTTTTCAAAAGTCCCGAGCGCTAGAGACGAAGCTAGAAAAACATGGGAGGAGTTGACTATCAAATTAAATAGCTTGGGAGGCTGCACTAAAACATGGAAACAGTGGACAAAGGTAGGCAATAGGCATATAGAAAACTATTCATCTTATACCGTGTAGGTATCTGGCTTACCTATATATTATTAATAAACTTTTAATTTTGCTTTAGTATTGGTCTGACAAAAAGAGTGCCGTGAAGAAAAAAGCTGCCCTAAGATACCGGGCACGCAATAAGACTGGTGGTGGATGTGAATCGGTGGTGGAGCTTTCAGAGGTGGAGGAGAAAATACTCACATTAATGGGCGGGGAAGGTTTTGCAATTGGTGATAGGCATTTGGAAATTAATCCATTTGAAGTAAGCTATTGTTATCGATTTTGTTGATCCGATACATGTATGTATGTAAAATATAATTATTCAATGTCATGTTCTTTTTTTAGGAAATCCCCGTCCTTACTGATGCCAACGAAAGCCCCACATTGTCGACTTCATCTATGATAAATGAAACCACAACTATTGTAAGTAAATACCTAGTGTATTAATAAAATATTACTTAATAATAAACAACTTATTAGTAAATGTTTCTTATATTGTTCTAGGAATACCAAGTCTTGGATGAGACTGCTATAAATACGGAAAATGTTAGTATGGCAGATACTGAGGTGTAGAGTGCGGGTTGCGGGGGTAATGAAACACGTGTATCTTCCTCGAGTGATTTATTATAACTGAACTTATAATACACTACAGTACAAGACAAGAAGCTTATATCTAATACACTACACCACAGGGGTAGGAGATTAAAAAAAAATGTTATACTAAATTTTTTTTTTGTTAAGTAAGTAACAATTAATATGAGATTAAAAGAAAATTCCTAATTTTTATACAATTTTGTTCGATTTTTGTGTACAATTTCTTCTTTATTGTTCTTCAAAATTATAACATTAGGTTCCTTATCTTCTATAACAATAAATGGACCATTATACAAAGTATCTAATTTATTTGCATTTTCATTTTTTAACTATATTAAATCACCTTTCTTATATCGGACTTGATTTATGTTTTTATCATATACAGATTTTCGCACTTGTTTACTTTTTAACAAATTGTTTTGTGCGTCTCTATGTGCTACTTGCAAACGATATCTTAATTCTAAACTATAATTATCTGGGTTATATAAAGGTTCTATGCTAGTACTTAGTCTACTCGGAATGTCACTTGGTTTTCCAAAAACTAATTCATACGGGGTATATTTTGTAGAGGAATGTACAGTATTATTAAAATTAAAACACCAAAAGGGTAGCCAATGGCTCCACGTTTCAGGGTAATTATTGCATTGTATTCTTAAGAATGAACCTAAATGTTTATGTGCATTTTCGAGTGAACCAATCGACTCGTGATGGTAGGAGGTTGAGTTTAATTTTTCAATTTCTAAAAGTTTACAGACCTCTATCATAGTAGATGACATAAACTCAGTGCCTCTATCTGTTGCTATAATTTTTGGGATTCCGAACCTTAAAATAAATTGATTAACAAATGCTCTAGCAACGGTGACCGTTTCCTTATTTTTAAGAGGATAAGCCTCCACAAACTTACTTAATTCACACTGTAACGTAAGTATATAATTATTACCGTCTACATCTTGATCCAATGGACCAACTAAGTCTAAAAATACTTTCTCGAAAGCAAACGAGGCTGTGGTTGTTATAACCATCGGCTCTTTGGTATTTCGGGAATACTTAGATTTTTGACATTTTTCGCATTTAGTTACAAAATCTCTTATGTCTTTTTCCATTTCTGGCCAGAAATATTTCTTCTTAATATTATTTATCATTCTACGAATGCCTGCGTGGCCACTAGTGGGCAGTAAGTGATAGTCATTAATAATAAATTGTTTATCATTTTCATTATCAATTCTTTCTACACCTCGTAATATACATATCCGTGGACCGGTCCATATATCTTTACTTTTAATTTCTTCTATTAGTTCTTTTATAAATAACGCGTTATTATTTGTTTTTATTATACATATTTCGTCGACATTAATATTTTTACTTAATTCACTTAATTTCTTCACAAAAACGGCTCGCGTGTATTGTGCTTTGAAATCAAGATTAATGTATAAAATTTTCTTATTTTGGGAGAAAGCAAAACACTCGGTTTCTACATCTATACCCATTCGATTTCGAATCCTATTTAACTCTTTTCCTTCTATTAAAATCATCTCTATCGCACCACTCGGAACTCGCAATAATTCCACGATTCTCGGTTGATCAGGCCGATAGTCTGTGTCATTATTGGTAGTTGGAGTGTCACTCTTTTCTTTAACTTCTTCTAGTTTCTTTTTCTGTGCTCTAGTCATTACGTTAATTATTTTATCGTTGATACATTTCAATTCGTTTGAGTTTATTGTAATTCTAGACAACGCGTCTGCTACGGCGTTTTCTTTACCTTTAATATACACAACGTTAAAATCATATTCTTCTAATGTTAACCTAAATTTTAATAATCTACTCGATGGATCTTTAATTCCGAATAAATACAATAATGGTTTATGGTCCGTCATGATTGTGAACTTTTTACCTAAGAGATACGGCCTAAAATATTTAACTCCCCACACTATTGCAAGTAATTATTTTTGTATAGTTGGGTAATTTTTTTCAGCTTTGTTTAAAGGCCGACTTGCATAAGCGACTGGTCTTTTATCTTTATTGCAAAGTACTGCTCCTACTGCAATGCCAGAAGCATCAGTTTGTAAGATAAACTCGTTTTCGTCTGAAAAGTCTGGATATTGTAAAATGGGGGGTGATACTAACGCTTTTTTCATGATTTTAAACGAGTTTTCGCATTGTTCAGACCATATAAAAGGGACATCTTTACGACACAAATTATTTAAAGGGATAGTTATTTCCGCGAAATTCTTTATAAATTTTCGGTAATAGTTACAAAATGCAACAAAACGTTTTACTTCTTCTGTATTTTTTGGTGTTGGGTAATTTTCAACAATTTTTATTTTAGCTTTATCTGGACTAATTCCATCTGCTGACACTGTGTGTCCTAAATATAATAATTCCTTTTTCAAAAAATTACATTTGATGGGATTTAATTTTAAGTTAACTTTTCTAAGTCTCTCAAAAACATCTATTAAATTTTTATTATGACCTTCTAAATTACGTCCAAAAATTACAAGGTCATCAAGATAAACAAAACATTTCTCATACGTTAGACCTGACATGGCTATAGTCATTAACCTTGAAAAAGAACTTGGACTGGTTTTAAGACCCATTGGCATTCGTTTCATCTGGTATTGTCCAGTGTTGGTTGTAAAGGCAGTAATCTTACGTGATTCGGGGTTCAAGGTCGTTTGGTAATAAGATTGACTAAGGTCTAAATGGGTAAAATACACGGCACCAGCAAGGGACTCTAAGATATCAGTGATATTCGGTAGCGGAAATTTATCATCTTGTATAACTTCATTTAATTTACGGTAATCTATCACTAATCTCCACTTTTTGCTATCATCATTTGACTTTTTAGGAACAAGTAAAATGGGGCTAGACCACTCACTTTGAGCTTCTTCTATAATATCATCCTGTAACATTTTCTCAATTTGCTTATTTATTTCAGGTTTTTGACTATGTGGTAACCTGTATGGTTTTGTATAAACGGGGCTAGCATTCGGTTTTAAATAAATATTATGTTCATATGAATTAGTAGTTGTAAGCTTATCACCCGGTAAGTGAAAGATATCATTGTATTTAGTACAAATTGCTTGTATAGTCTCACGCTCGGTAGGATGTAAGTGATCCAATTTTAATAATTCTAACAAAATATTAGCTCTCTCTGCGTTTGATTTACATTTATTAAACTGACATATTTGGTAATCGTTTAACGAGTGTAGGTCTGGTTGAAAGGTCGGTATAGTAATTGATTCTTCTTGAGTATTTAATATTTTAATGGGAATAACGTTATTTACTGGCTTCACTATTAAAGCTGCTAAAAATAGACCCTCTTGTAATTGTTGTGGTAAAACAACACAGTCATTATTTAATTTATTATTCATAATTATTGGTATGTAGTGAATGGACTCGCTTCTCGCAGGAATAGTTAAGTAGTTATGTGAAGTAGTAGGTGACGCATATAGTGGTATAATATTTTTGCATTGGTTATATAGAATTAATGTATCGTTTTCTAGATTAATATGTGAATTAAATTTCGATAAGAAATCTAAACCTAGGATTCCATCTGATTTACACGGTAAATTATCGAACAAATAAAATTTATGATTAAATCTACTATTTTGAGTACGCAAAGTAAGATAAACATATCCCTTTGAGCATATTTTTCCACCGATACCATTTATTATAATGTTATCTTCATACAAAGTAGTATGTTCTAATAAGGCGTTCTTAGAAACAGCGGAAATGGACGCGCCGGTATCAAGTAACCATGAATACTTGGAATTGTTTATGTCAAAATGGACGTACCTAACATTTTTATTGCAGGTTAAAATGTTATAACATTTAGGACCGAAAAAACTGGTTTTTGGTCTCTATTTCTTCGTTATTTGCTTGACGGTTCTCGCTCCCTTCGGCTGAGAAAATTTTGTGTTGGTTGTTCCTACCTCGACTACCTCTACCACGATAATATCCTGAAGCATTATGATTATTGCCAAATTTTGGAAAATTATTACCTCTTCCGCGTATATATCCACCACGGGGATTGCCATTATAATTTTGCCGATAATAATAATTATTATTATAAACTTGACCTCGAGAATTGCCACGGTAATTGAAACCTTTATTATAATAATTATTCTGCCCTCTTCTAGTGAAATTATTATTATATCTCTTGTTTGACTTACCCCTGGCGCTGAAAATACCTCCGGAAGTCGAGGGCTGCCCCAGCTCCTCGTCCTCCGCTGCACGCACCGCGTCTTTCAACTCGGAAAAGTTCCGCGCTGAAATGATAGTGCTCAAGCGTTTATTTCTTAATCCATCAGAGAATCTTTTAATAGCAATTTTTTCGTTTATAGGTCTCAGTATTTCGCAGGTCTTTTCGTTACCGTTAGCTTGCGCAATAGTGAGGTCTATAAATAATTCTGATAGTTTATTTCCATAATCACAAATTGACATATCATTTTGACTCAAATTATTTAATTGATATAGTATTGCATTGGCGGACTTTTTTGTAAGTAAATAAGTTTTTAAATCTTGTAAAAGGCTTGCTACATCATCATATTTGCATTTTAGTTTTAGTTTAGCGGTTTTAGTTAATCTAGTTTTCAAAACAAAAGATATTAACATTTTTTCTTGGTCTGTGTCCTTTAGGCAATCGCTATATAATTCTACCGCGTCTATGATTTTTTCTGTCGTACTTTCTGAACCATCCATAACAGGTATCAAGGATGTTGCAGTTTTGATTTCAAACTTCTCCATGTTTGAAGTAGTTGTTTCTACGTTACCTTGAAAATCATATGATAGAATCTTATCGTAAATAACGTTTATTCTCTCCTTCAAGACTTCATAAACGTATTCAGCTAATTCTAACGAGGTTTTTCGCTCAGAAAATATACTAATAATAGTTTTATAAGATGAATATAATTCCTTAGCTCTTAATATATTATCCTTAACTTTGCTTTTATATTGTAACCTTCTAGATGGGCCTAACTTCCTCAAAGTAATTTGAATATCAGATAATTCATTAAAAATCCTTTCTAAATCTTTTTCCATATAAAATGAAATTAAAACATACTTACATAAAAATGATTTACCTAGTAGTTTGGTCCTTACATGAATGCATTACGGCCAATATATTTTCCATGTGACATTCCGAAATACTTAGGCTGTAAGATACAAGAAACATAAAATTATGACAAAAGTAACAATTACATTGGCATTTTAATATAATTATTAATTATTTCTAATCCGACACTTATAGTTCCTATTATGTCGATAGTAGATGACGCAACACAGTTCTTTGTTTTTATTACTTTTGCTCACTAAATGATTACAAAAAGAAAGCACTTAATATACGATATATGTTTTTCACTCGGGCTCACTAACACGGAATTCACTTTATTTTTTTTTTACACGGATTCGTTTCCTTCTTCACGTTCTCGCTTTCCCGACAACCGCAAACGCATTCTTCTTATAAATTGTGATTCAATTTGTTTCTCGATAGATTTCTTTTGTCTGTCCTTCAGCTTTTTCCATATAAAAATGACGATTATAATAGCGAAAATTGTCAAGGTCGTCGCCAATAATATATTATTTATGTGGATATGGGATTCGACCGCAGAATTACTTCCTTGGGATGCATTTTGTGCAATCATCACCTCCTTGTCTCCCGTTTTAGAGTAACTTTTGCCCATTTTAGAAGTGTACGTGACTGGTTATGGAGAATGTTCCTTGCGTTATCTCCATTTTCATTACTTCAATATTATAAATGCTCTAACTTAGAGCACTGAGGCACACAGGAATCCGCTGAATTGCATAATTCGCCCGATACGCGACACCCGGCAACTTACACCGCGGCGCTCGCGCATGGCAGGGTCGCCATGTAGAGTGCGGGTTGCGGGGGTAATGAAACACGTGTATCTTCCTCGAGTGATTTATTATAACTGAACTTATAATACACTACAGTACAAGACAAGAAGCTTATATCTAATACACTACAGAGGTATATATTAATAAGATATTATGAAAATGGTACTTTTTTATTGATTCCAGTATTTGAAATACTATGTTTTTTTTTCAGAGACCTCAACTAATTCAGCAATATGTTAACTGTATCCCGAATCCCGAACCTTCCCCTGCTCATACACCACCGAGAGCGGAGGTAACGAGCCCTCTGCAAGCAGTTACCCCCTCTGGCTCAGGCAACTTTCCTGCTCGACGTCAATTGAACGTCGCGGGTCCATCACCACGTCGTACTACAAGTAATTATGAGATTTATGAATTGATTTACAATATTTATAATCCATACTAATATTATAAATGCGAAAGTAACTCTGTCTGTCTGTCTGTTACTCAATCACGCCTTAACTACTGAACCAATTTGCATGAAATTTGGTATAGAGATATTTTGATACCCGAGAAAGGACATAGGATAGGTTTTATCCCGGAAATCCTACGGGAACGGGTTTTTCTTTGAAAACGCGGGCGAAGCCGCGGGCGGAAAGCTAGTCAACAATAAAAATTTGGAAATACATACAAATAAAACTAAATAATACTTGATAATGAATTAAGGAAATAATAATAACATCAGAAGACTTACCGCGACCGGTGGAAATAATAATAAATTAATATTTATTTTACGTTTCAGGGTCATCGAGTCGTCCACAACAACGGCAAAGAAGACGATCACCTCCATCACAAAGGCGGCAATCTCAATTAACAACCTTTACTGAAAGGTTTCTTAGCTTGGAAGAGCAACGGATTGAGATTGACCGTCGCTACTGTGAGTTACAGGAGGTGATGGTCAACTCACAAAGGGAGACCAACAGAATGACAGCAGAGGGCCTGATTGCCGTCGGGGAAGGTCTTAAATTATTAGCTGAAAATTTAAAAAAATAAAATACTTTTATACTTAAATACATTTATTAGTTCTTAACTTATTTTAGTAGTAAAAAATTATCTGTGGTTTTACTTATAGTTTCTTAATTTACTAACATTAGTTTATAAGCCCTAATTGAGTTACTAACACCTATGAATATAATTTTCTGGAATAAATAATTTGCATTGATTTTTGATTGAATTAATTACAATTACCGCGTGTTCCTTGCCCTCCATAATTCATTTATCAATCTTTGTCTACATAGCTGACCAAGTGCAGTTTCATTAGGTACATCCTCATTTGAAGCTACACTTTGTCTGGTCCTATGAAAACCAGCCTCAACCTCTAGCTCTGAATTGAATATGGCTGGAGCTGGCAGGCCGGCACGATTACAAATATTGTGAAGCACGCAACATGCTATTACAATCTTCGAAACCGTGTCGGGGTCATAATGTAGGACTCTATGTGCTAATAGGCATCTAAATCTGGCTTTAAGGACCCCAATTGTTCTTTCTACGGTGTTTCTTGCAGTAGCATGCAGCTAGTTATAGTGATGTTCTGGTGTTCCCTCGTCTGCATTTGGAACTGGCACCATTAGGTACTGACGCTGCGGATACCCAGAATCACCTGTAACAATGAATATTGTTAAAAAATAAAATGTTTTGTCATCAACAATTATATTTTTATTAGGAGTTAGGAGTTTTCAATGATTTCGCCTGCTCTCCAATTTTTATGAATTCCGTGAACTTCGGTAATAAAGCCTAAATTACTCAGAAATAAAGTAGTTTTTTTAATGATGAAAGAATTTTTGAAGGAATTAATCCAGTAGTTTTTGAGTTAAATATTTACAAACAAACAAAGATTCGTCTTTATAATTAATTAGCTAAGAGGTAACTCACCTAACAAGTACACAGATTCGCCTGTTTGTACTAATTGTTCGAGGTGGTCCCGAATGATGCAATTATTAAAAATAAGGCTGTCGTGAGTCGCTCCGCCATATGTTGCATCTACATGTATTATGTTCAAATCTGCATCTGTGAACTGCAAAAAGAATTATTTTACAACTATTTTTATGTGGCTGTTCTAATGAATGTTAAAAAAAATATAGGTACTAGCAGCGTCTTGTGATTTATACTGCTTCGTTAATGATCCTATGGAATTGGTCCAAATTTCATTAAATCGATTTTCTGTGGTTCAAGTGCGAAAGCGTATACAGACATTATTATATCAGGCTTACCATTTGTACATTTCTTGCATGATATCCTTTGCGACAGTAGTATCGTTCTTCATGGCAAGTTGGTCTCACCATTGTCACAAAAGTCCCATCTACACATCCTATTACCCCAGGAATACTGAATTTCTCATAGAATCTGCAATAAGAAATAAAAAAATCATTAAATATTTTTCATTAACATGATAGGTTTATTTAGGTAGGTACACAAACCTTGTTTTGAGTCTCAGTCTTTCTTCAGAATTTTGGGGAAATCTTATGTATTTTTTTACTATACTTGGATGGCTTAGGGCTTCTATGACCTCGTGGATACTACGAGATGCTGATGGCTGCGACACAAACGAATTTATGTGTTTTCCACATATCCTTTGATAGCTCCCAGTCGCAAAGAAAGAAAGTGCACATAACAACTGAAAAAAATTAATGAAATTTCTTGAAACTATCAAAATAAAAGGTACTTAATCTGATAAGGAAACCATCCATAATTAAAGTCGGTTAATAACTCAAAACGTTTTTAAAGAAACCGTAAGGGAGAGAATCTTTGGACTTTAACATAGGGTACCTACCACTTGAAAGGGTGACATCATAAAAAATAATCGGGGATTAGATGACGTTATCGTTAGTGGTTCTATGTTCTATGCGAGGAAGTTATGTTACCTACCTACATAATGGAATGTTTTACAGAGTTATGGGAAAGTTATCCCAATATTCACACGGGATCGGGACTTCCGCAGATGAAATCACGGGACCGATGACTATTGTAACAGTAACTTTTCATGACATTATGAATACACATATAAAGCACTTAGATACATACCTTGACTCTAGCAGTTAATCCTCTTCGTCGACGTTGAGGTTTTTTAACTAAAACTTTAATGTCTTCCATCACTTGAGAAACTAGTTCTTCCGATAAACGGTAGCATTCAACAAAATTTTTATTTCGATTAATAATTTGCATGTCCCGAATGCTGGTACTTTGCCGGCGACTTTCTATTATATCCACAGCATTAGCTTCTCGTATTATAGCACTTAATATAAAATAACGCGCCATTTTAGTAAAAAAATATATAAAATTTGTATCAAATTTGTTCCACAACCACTAACTCACTCACGAACTCGGCACCTAATAGGCGAGTGAATTGCTGACAGGTGAATTCGTATTTGTAAATACTCGAACTCGACGTTCGAGGTGTAAAATTACCTTACAGAATGCCGAATTCATACTATAAACGTCAAAATCACAGACATGTATATTTAAGTAGACAACGCAAGTACCGCGATCTGTATGAAAACCAAGCGTGTCATATTTTTTGTACTGACCTTGACGCGTTATGACGTCACGAGCGCTTTTTAGTGATGTTAATTTCATTTTACGCTAAATCGATTAGGCCGCCACTCGCGCGGCGATTCTAGTATCGTCCTATCCCATCGAAGTAAATCGAAAGAAATCAGATCAAACTAGATCTATGTCTAAGAGGTAGTCAAATAAATGAATCGTAATCGATTACTAAATCGATTCAAGACAGAAAAATGATAATTACCATAGACAGAGGGATGATAAAATAAAGTTATAAACCTTTTAATATTCTAACAAGTAAACTAATGTGTTTTAGCTTTTTCTTACATATGCCCATTGAGTTACCATGTACTACGTACTAGAGAGGCCATCGAAAGAAAGTAATGAAACTGTCAATCAATCAATCTTTATGTCCCGTTGCATCGATCCATTTTCCTTTTATGTTCGGGTTACTTGGAAAACTGAAAAAACAAACATAGTCTAAGCAATAAGGAGTTTTCTTAAAAAACTCCCAAGATGACACTTTATAACTAATGGCGTCCATGTCATAATATTTATTTTTAGTACCTTTGTATTAAAATACTTAAAAGTTCTAGGTCAAGTCGTATTAAATGACAAAAAAAATCTATGCCTTTTTTTCTGAAAAATTGCTCCTTCAAATTATCATTTTTCTGTTCGATTATAAAATCGATTAGAATCGAGAACTGTTGCATCAAATGAACATCACTAACCACAAAATTGGACAGAAAAATGAGAACAGAAAAATGAGAAGACGCTATTCATTGCTTGTTATCATACGACGCGATCTTTACCGTGCCAAGTAAAAGCCGCAATGTATTCCGAATCATTTCGTATGATTTGGTATCCGTGTTTGTCACGATCGTTTTCCACAGATATTCTTTATTTGATTTTAAAATAAATAGTGCATATTCTGATTAGAAAATTACTTACCGGTGGAAGGAAACATCTATGCTAACTCGGCCACTCACAGCTGTGGAGTTTCTACAGTTTATAACGGCGCAATTCGGCATTTTACTTTATTCAGCTTCACGTCTTTCCTTGGCGAACTGCAAGCGCGGACTGAGTGTAGGCCAGCGTCAAGTAAGTTTCATAAACTTAGTTTGGACACGGGAAGTACATACACTCGCTTAGTCTATCTTGATACATGTCTGTGGTCAAAATACTCACTTAGCACAGTTCGCCTCGTCGCCGCTCTCGACGATGTGGCGCCACTAGTACTGTCGAGTTTTACAGAATACGAAATCGAAAACTCACCGCGGATTCCGCGTTCGAGTTTTTATAATAACCTTACAGAATAGCACTGCAGATTCCATTGGCGCAACGTAATTTTAAGTTTTCATTTTATATTCAATTAGCTTTATAGTTATTAATTGTTAAGACTTGCATCGAGCAAGACGTATTGTAATAAGTTTATATTAAAGTATTTCTAAGTGAATTCGTAGTTTTTTTTGGGGCCTCCGGCTGTCTGAAACATAATTTGTGTAATTGTTTATTTATTCTGAATCTTTAAGTTTATTGATTTTTATCCTTTACATAAGCTGTATTTAATAAAAAATGTTTAAAACTCGAATTTTCGAAATTTTTGATTTATAAGTTCTATGTAACGTTTTATAATTAAGTTATGGTATAATTAAATGTAGATTTCACTTTTGTACAGCTTAGACATTTTTCTGTATGGATACAGTGCCTTTCGATTTGAAGTTGGATAACATTTCATTTTATAGGTACTATTATAAAATTAAGAGCATGAAAGAAAAAAAAAAGCATTTCTTCATAATGCTATTGTTACCACAAAAAATATTTTCTTAATCGCAAATTTTAAGAGAAAATAAATTAAAATTAAAATTGATGTGGCGACGTTATACATACAGACGTTAGAACAAAGTCCACCATAAGAATGACGTCATTTAGGAATAAGACGATTTTTAAACATTAATAAAAACCTAAATATTTTCAAAAAGTAAAAATTACTGTTAGTTTTTATCTAGTTTTAATTAAAATAAAAATAAAAACAAGTAGCAAAAAATTTTGAAATGTTGTAATTTTGGAGCACCCTGTAAAGTCTGTATTTGTATGAACATAAGTGGAGATCGCGTCCACTTATTTTCATGCGTAAACGATGATATTCATACTCAACAGGTAACTTGGATTAACAAATAGGATAGGTTATATCCCGTAAATCCCACGGGAACGGGAACTATTTATTTATTGCACGCCTCATAAGCGAAGCGTTGAGGTGGGTACTACTGTCACTTCGCGCAAAACATCTGATTTTTCAAACTTAAAATGTCTTTATGTATCATACATTGCACTTGTAAGATAATAAATACACACACATATTAAGAAAAAAACACTATTTTTAACATTCATGATATTTTTGATGTCATTTTTGTTATTTAAACTAGTTAAAAAACAGTTTAAAAAAGTTCTGTCTTGGACGTCCGTGTGTCTGTATGTGCGGAGGATTTTCTTGTTAACACGATAGCGACCGAAATACTTTACTAATCGAGTCTTTTTTTTTTCTCTTACGCTTGAGTATGCTCAGGAATAGAACCCTTTCATTTTTCAGGGTCTGATTCGATGTGGTTTAATTGTTATTAAATAAACAAAAATAATAATTAATAAATAATTATTAAAAAAAAATTATGAGGCGTGCACTTTTGGATTTTCCAAACTTTTTTCGTTTATTTCTATCTGAATAACCTATCAAAAGTAACATTCAATTGTGTAAATTTTATTTATTACGGATTCAACATCAAACAACTCTACGGTAAGTATCAAGGTGCGTATTAACTATAGAGCTATTATTTATTACCTTACCTACCTATATGTTATAGCTAATTACTGCTGGGCGCTGCAGCTGGCTGCGATTTCGTCCATGTATCTACTGAAAGGTTTCATGACATAATATGAGCACAGGGGAATAAAATAAAAAGACCAGTATGTACATCCAAAAATATTTATTTCAATGATTACAAATTATCCTTAATCTAATTTTGAAAATCTAACACTGAATTAGATTCCTTACAATATTATTCAAATTAATAACAAAATAACGTATTTTACGACAAATTAATATTGAACTAATTATGTAGTTAAAACACGAAAGCGCATTACCTTATTATACCAGCTGCATTAACCAAAAATTTTATATGATAATAAGTATAATATTTTCAACTGATATCAAAATGTACGAAAAATAGTACTTAATAAGTAATTGAACTGAGAACATAATTTAATATTCACACAAAGCTGTATTGTTTCGATATACGTTGTTTTTATTGTAAACTGCATTACATATTTTGATAAAAAAATACTGTAAAACAACAGATGATGAAATTTTCAAAATGAAAAAAAAAAATACAAATTTGCCGCGCAATCGACATTTGACAGCTCTACGACTGAATGAGGCGGTTAAAAAAGTTTGTATAATATTAATAGAAATAATTATCGAGATTTAAATTGCTCTACACAAGATTTATTTTGTTTGTTTTATTACTATACTTCTTAAAGACACAATTAACTCGTACTCGTAATACGATACCTTGGAGTTGGAGCGAAAATATTGTTTGTAATAATTTGGCTAGGAAAATACAACAAATCAAAAACACTATTTACTATGGAAAAAAAACCAGGAAGGTGAAAAACATATATTTACGATTTCGATGCACTCGACTTTTAGTAAAATAATAGGTAGGTAAAAATATTATTATGGTTTTGATCACAGACATATCTGTGGTTTTGATTTTAGCTACTAGTATCAGAAAGCTGCGTGTTCAATGCACGTCGGGGTCACACAACTGTGGAGGATACAGTAGACAATATACCTAATGAAGTTTTTCATCTTTTTATTTTACTGCAAATACAAAATAAAAATTAAACAATGGTAATGTAAATTCTAAACAAACTACTACCAAAATACAATTAGAACAAAAATCATTTGACTGGTTGATTTCACCCAGAGGCCAGAGGCGGCTCGTGACAAAATTGTATGGGTGTTCACTTGAAATAAAACAACGAAAATACAATAGCGTAGCGGGATAATTTATTACAAAAAAAAATGAGCACCACATTTTATAAATGTCTATAACACTAAAAATTACAAAGTACAGGCTATTTCAAAACGAATTCAATGATTATCAATAATTAGTAAATCACCGAATTTGCATTCGCGAGCGTACCTACGCGTAGGTATCCATAGTGTTTGTTTATACTAAAGGAATGGCAACGTCGCAATTGCTGCTGTCATGCGATGCGGCAACGTTGCGTGAGACTCAAAACGCTACCTGCTACGGTATGAACGATTGTTATAAAAATAAAAGTTATACATATTTGTTGGCGTAAACTATTTTATTCATCATTAATTTTGGAAAATAAATAATGTCAAAATTGATTACAATAAAACGCAGTTTTATTTTATTACATTACAGGTAAATTAGCTTGGAGAAATTTTTGCGTTTGTAGTAGTGTATGGTCAGCAAATAAAAAAAAACAACATTTTATTTTTAGTTTTTATTCAAGTATATAATATTAGTATTATTAATATTTTATTAGTTCCAAACATTACAAGCAGTGCCGATTTTTACTTCAGTGAAGACGTGTATGAATTAGGTGTTCTCCGGCCAAAAATGTAAACCACGGTAAAAGTGAAACTGTTCGAACGGTTCCGAACACTGCTTTGTGTAGCGCATGTCGCGTGACGGTCGGCTGCCGAGTAGGTATACCTACTCGGCAGCCGCGATACACGCGACATGCGCTACACAGACCAAAAAGTTTGAGACGATGTAATAAAAGTTTCACTTTAATAACAAACAATAACAACAATAACAAACAATAACAACAATCAACAAATACAAAATTTAACAATTAAACTACGTAATAATTATAATTTTCGAATGAAATGTGTGCTTTATGTTCTAACGGTACCAAGCGACTGACGCCGGACTGCACGAGGCACCTGCGGACAGCGTAAACTGGTTTATTCTGGTTTTGTGCGTGTTTCCACTTTCCACTATCAAGTGACGATTTATTTATTTGTTTTGTTTCGTAATTATTATGGTCAAATATTAATTACGAAACAAATTATTATGAACAAGATATTTTATTGTTTCACGGTATTCGCCTTGTCATTGGCTCAAGGACGTAAAATTGAATGATATATTATTTTTTTTATAAAGTCAAAACCATTTTCTTTAAAACATAAATCAGAGTATTGCTAGGGATAAGTATAAAATTAAATAGTAATGTTAGGATATCGAAACATTTTTGTATAGGCTAGAACGATATAATGGAAACGCGCTCTAAGATCTGAGTAATATACACACCACTACATATGCAAAAATTTCTCGAGACTAATTTCACTGTACACTATTGTTTTTTTTTATCAAAACATGTATGTATTTGAGTAGTTAGCAGCATATAATATTCTGAATTTCTGATCCATGCCTATTCACTCAAAACTAATAACACTAATGATTTGTAACAGTAAATTATTTCAATAGGTATTTGAACATTTCATAACCAACAAGTAAGAATAATTCGTATACAAGATACAATAACAAATCTAATACACTATTTATTATTTTATTATATTTCATTATGTGAAAATAACCAGGAAGGTGAAAAACATATTTACGAAAACAAAGTAACATATGGTTTTGCTATTAGCTATCAGGAAAAAAAATCGTATTGGAACAAAAGAAGGATTGTAACTGAATTAGGTAATTAGGTATGTTTGTTTCTGGGTGCACCGTTTTCGACGACGCGACGGCCGACGCGTGACGTAAACAGAGTAGGTACCTACTTTGCTAAAACAAACTAAGTAATAAAATTGTGTGTCTGTCTGAAAATTCGCTAAAGCATATTTTACCAATGTTTGCAAGTTTGTGATTACTTTGATAGTTTATCGATTTATAATAATTGTATACTTATATCATTGTTTAAAAATATTCAAACACAATATGATATAGGTACTGATTTATCACTGGTTTCAGTGATGAACTGATGAGTCAATGTTAGCCACAATACTATTCACTTTCGTCATACATGTGTATGAACTATGATTGATGTGATTTGCAATGTGGTGAAATTTCATAAAAATCACGGGCCAATTTTTTGTTTTGAATCCCACCGAAAATACATATACATATTACTAATTGCGTTATTAGAATAATTAATTACTATACCCACGATCAATTATTACAATTGTAATGTAGGTATTAGGTATAGGTGAGTACTTATACCTATATATAAATATAATGTGACTCCTATCAGATATCACTAAGGAATTTAGGTCACACGTGTCTTTAAAAACTATAAAGAATATCATATTTAATTATTTTAATTGTTACTGGAATATCATATTATTTTTCCTTAATTAGTAACTAGAGACTAGCAATCCGACGCCTGTAATCGGATAGATATTTAGTTTAAGTACCTATTTACATTTTAATATAAAAAGGGGTAATTTCTCTAATAAAAGTCAGTGTATAACCAACCATCAATCGTTTTATTTCTCTCCACGCACACCACACATCACATGGCGACCCTGCCAGCGCGGGCGCGTCGGATAACAGTGTTCTAGAATTACGTTCCGTATTTGGCACCGAAATCGGAGTTTCATCTTCATACGGAGAGCCGAAGGCTTCATAATAAATTATTATGGAGAATTACGCCAGTCGCACCGATAATCGGACGTACTTGCAAAGATGGAAGTCTTTTCATATATCGATTTTATTAAAAGCAGACTATTAATAGTATGCCAGATATACGAAGTTAAATTTCAAGCCATTCGCTTAATTCAAGACCAACATCGTGACAAAATAGAGGCTTACGTAGAGGGTCACATTAATCAAAATACATCCCCTACAAAAATAAGCCTAATGCAAAAAATATCATTAGAATGCAGCTTGGATGTGGACTTCCCCGACGGAACGAGAGCTATTGCAAAGATTGAAGAAGTTTATAGCGGTAGCGTGTTATTTTTATACAAAATAAGTTGGGAAAGAGATTCTACATACGCAGATTGGTAAAGACAAAATGGGCAAGCAGCAATCTAAAGAAGTCGAAAAAGAAGAAGTATTTATAACACAGAGCGGACAGAACAACTACGCACCAAACAACATCGCACCCTGGGAAAAATCAGAAACTATGTTCAATTTGATCGTGGTAATAGCAGTCATTTGTGGAATAATATTTGCGTATTCTGTTTACAAGAAGATGCACAAGCGACTTACAAAGAAGATACAGCGGCAAGCTACGGAAATAGTTTTGAAGTCACGTCGCGCCTCGGTTTAAAGGGACATAAAAAGTAAAACAGAACTTGAAAACCCAGTTCAAAAGTGGCAATTAGTGTGTGCAGTGACTCGCAGTATACTTAAGTAAGTGGCAATTTTTCCTTTCTCTCTAATCTATTTTTATTTAATCACGTTTATCCTTTATGTAGAAATATAATTAACATATTAATTAAACTTATGTTTAAAAAAAATATATATATATAAATATATAAACATAAATGTCTAATATAATATTACAAAAATATTTAAATGATTTGCTAGAAATTAAGCAATATTTAGTTAAGTTTGGAATTAAACGTCTTAAAAGTGAAACAGCATTCGAAAAATACGAAGTAGCTAAACAAGTATATAAGGAGTATAAAAACTATATACAAGTGGTAGAAATTAAAGTAGAAGAATTAAGTGTAACATTAGAAATAGATAGTCTTTTTGATAAAATCAAAAATCTTATGACAATCATGTCGACAAAACCAGAATTTGAGTTAAAAACGGCAGTTTCTCTGTTGCCCGTAATGGACGACACAGAAAATGTCACTCTGCAGTTAATAGATGCTATTGAATTATATGTGACAATGATTTCAAAAGAAAGTATTACAAATCTTATTCAATTTGTTTGCAAGACACGGTTGTCACGAAACGCGAAATTAAGATTAAAAGATACCTATAGTAGCGTAGAAGAAATGGTTAGTGACATGAAAAAGCACCTCCTAACTACTAAGTCAGAAATCGCCTTGCAGAAAAAATTATTAAATTGTTATCAAGGAAATCGGTCGATAGATAAATTTGGAACAGAGCTCGAGCAACTGTTTGTTAACCTTACCATCTCACAATCAAAAGGAAATTCAGACACGTTCAGTATTCTGAAATCCATAAATGAAAAACAGGCAATACATAAATTCGCCGATGGTCTACGGAATGACAGATTGAAAACTGTTATAGCTGCACGAAATTACAATTCGTTAAAGGACGCTATTCAAGGCGCAAAGGATGAGGAAGTAACGATGACTTCTCCATCATCTAACCAAGTATTCTTTGCAAAAGGAAGACCCTATCATCGGGGACTCCAAGGATCTAAACACTGTGGAAAATCATATTCCTATACTAATTCAAGGTCACCAAAAACACAATTTAAGAATACATTCACCAACTATTCATGTGGTAGGAATCAAGGGAATTTTCAAAGAGGTCGAGGTAAAACAAACGGAAGGAATAAATCAAATACCCGTAGTACTCAACCATATACTCATAAAAACAGAAACCAGCATCAGCAGGTAAATTTGGCCCAAAGTTCGCAAAATGAAGAGGACGAAGATGAGCAAAGCTCGATACCGAAGTGGTTTTTTCGACAATAATGAATACGTATTAAGTTATAACAACATGAATTCAGTAAAATTTTATATAAATCATAAAAAACTAAATTTTCTATTAGACACTGGAGCATCCTTATCTATAATTAAAGATATTGCTATACAACATACTAAACACAAAGTTACCCAAAAAACAACACAAATTAAGGGCATTGGTGGAAAAATAACCTCAGACAGATATACAAAATTAACATTGAAATATAAAAATGAAAAATTTGAACATAAATTTCATATATTTAAAACATTACCATTAAACATTGACGGTATACTCGGGCAAGACTTTTTGTCGAGATAAAAATCATTACTAAATTTTGAAAACCAAACATTAACGCTTCAAACAGATTCAAAGTATACAACAATACCAATAGACATGTTTTCAACAGAAGATATAAACACAACAAGCATAAAACTGCCACCCAGATGTGAAAAAATAATTAATATAAAAACGAACCATACTAGCAACTGTGTAATAACTTCAAAAGAGGTGTGTGATGGAGTATTCATAGCTAATACTTTGAATAAAGCCAGAAATGGAAAAATATCGATACATATTATGAATACTAGGGAAACAGAAGTAGTTTTACATTGTTTCACACCAGAGATAATACCTTTAGACGAGTTTGAGTGCTTCACATTTGAAGAAGTAACAAACAATGGAGAAAGAGTTAAAAGGTTATTCGATTTACTGAAACTAGAAAACATGAACGCAGAAGAACAGAAAAGTATTGCAAGTATATGTGCTAAGTTTGCAGATATATTCCACTTGTCGGGTGATCGACTGAACACTTGCAATTTATACGAACAGAAAATACACCTAAAAGAAAATACCAATCCAGTTTACTCTAAACCTTACAGACTACCTCATTCACAGAAAGCGGAAATTAGTAAACAAATACAGGAAATGATAGACAACGATATTATCGAGGAATCAACTTCAGAATGGTCCAGCCCATTACTGATAGTGCCTAAGAAAAAAGGAGCAAATGGTGAAAAGAAATGGAGAGTTGTACTAGATTACAGAAAACTAAATGATTGTATCAAAGACGATAAATTCCCATTGCCAAATATTACCTAAATATTGGACTCTTTATCAGGAGCTATGTATTTTAGTCACTTAGATCTCAATCAGGGCTATTATCAAATGAAATTAGATGCAGAAAGCCGAAAATATACAGCATTCGTAGCTGATAAACATTATCAAATGAAACGTTTACCAATGGGTCTAAAAACAAGCCCTAGCGCATTCAGTAGAGCGATGACAATTGCATTATCAGGATTAAATTATGAAAAATGCATAGTCTACCTGGATGATATTATTGTGATGGGAAGAAATTTAAATCAGCATAATAAAAATCTTATTGATGTATTCTCACGTTTAAGAAAAGTAAATATGAAATTAAACCCATTAAAATGTAATTTTTTGAAAAAAGATCTTTTGTACCTAGGTCACATCGTTACACCAGAAGGTATAAGACCAGATCCAGAAAAGATTAAAGTCATGCAAAATTATCCAACTCCTAAAAACGCAGATGAAGTCAAAAGGTTTGTTGCGTTTGCCAATTATTATAGAAAGTTCATACCAAATTTTGCAAACATTACAGCAAGTTTAAATAATTTAACCAGAAAAAATGTTAACTTCAATTGGACTACAGATTGTCAAAATTCTTTTGAAACTTTAAAACATACACTATGTAACCCGCCTTTATTGCAATATCCAAATTTTGAAGAAAGTAATGAGTTCATTATTCATACAGACGCTTCAGGGTTAGCGATTGGAGCTGTTTTATCAAATCAAGACAAAAGACCAGTAGCATATGCCAGTCGTACTTTAAACAAAGCTGAAAGAAACTATCCTGTGATAGAAAAGGAACTTTTAGCAATTGTGTGGGCTATCAAATATTTTCGACCATACATTTATGGAAGAAAGTTCAAAATTTGTACAGATCATAGACCATTGATATACTTATTCAACATGAAAGACCCATCGAGTCGACTTACCAAATTCAGGCTATGTTTAGAAGAATACGATTTTGTAATAGAATACACGCGAGGAAAAGATAATGTCGCTGCAGACGCTTTATCTCGTATAGTATTAACAACGGACGACCTAAAGTCTATTAATAATAAAGTCAATTGCCTCATGGTTATGACTAGAAGACAAAGAAAAATGATGGATGAAACGGAAAATAAGAAGAAGGATAACGATGAAAAAGCTGACGATTGGACTGATCACCCAAGAGTCGTAGAAATACTTAAACGGACAAAAAATTCGATAGAATTCAATTTTGAGACTAACGAATATACGAAGAACGAGACATGTTCAGAAAATGTCCATAGTAAAGAAAAAACATTTATGTATACACCTTCAAGGAATATGGTTACAATGAATCCTAATTCTAGATCATGGTTGAAACGAGCTTTCGCAGTGAGAGAATTAGAACAATTCTGTAACAAAGAAAATATTCAAGAATTATGCATAATAAAAAATGAAAGAAATGAAAAATTAATAAAAGAGCTAGCTCAGGAAGTAAAAAATATAAATAAGTGGCAAGGACCACGGATATGCATAATAAAAGGTGTAGTAAAAATAGAAAATATGGATGACAAAAAGGTCATACTAAATGATTTTCATATATTACCAAGCAGTGGACATGCTGGTATAAGAAGAATGACGAATAACATAAAGAAACGTTACTACTGGACAAATATGGACAATGACATAACTAACTTTGTGAATAAGTGTGAGCAATGTCAAAAGCAGAAATTTCATAAGCAAGTGAAGCAACCTATGTGCATTACTAGCACTGCATCTTCAGCTTTTGAAAAAATATTTCTTGATACAGTTGGTCCAATAACACGAGATGTTAATGGAAATGCCTATATACTAACACTACAATGTGAGTTGACGAAATACGTGGAAGCATACCCAATACCAAATAAGGAAACAGACACAGTAGCTCGTGCTTTCGTTGATAATTTTATTTTACGTTACGGTATTCCGCAGACGATTGCAACTGACAGAGGTACTGAGTTCATTTCAGCAACTATGAAAGATGTTTGTAGATTGTTAGAAGTAAAGCAAATACAATCAACAGCATATCACCACGAAAGTATTGGTTCTTTAGAAAACTCGCACAAAACATTGGGAGCGTTTCTAAGGATTCAAACTAACAACCAAACTCAAAATTGGAGCTCTTGGTTACAATATTGGTGTTTTGGATATAATACAACGGTTCATAGTGAAACACAATATACACCTTATGAACTTGTATTTGGTAAATTGTGTGGTATACCAAGTAATCTTGTAAATAAAATTGATCCAATTTACAATTTTGATAACTACCCTATTGAATTAAAATACAGGCTACAAAAATCCCAGCAAGAAGCAAGAGAAAATTTAATACAGTCCAAATTAAGCAGAAAAATCAATTATGATAAAACAACAAATTCAATAAACTATAAAGAGGGAGATCTATTACTTGTTAAAAAAGAAAATAGAGAAAAGTTGGATCAAGTTTATATGGGACCATACAAAGTAATAAGTGATATGGATTTCAATGTAAAAATATTACAAAATGGTAAAGAAAATATAGTTCATAAAAATAGAACAATACCGTATCATATACATATAAAAAAAAATGTATTAGATATTTTTTTTTTTTAAAAAAGGAGAGAGATGTAATGTAGGTATTAGGTATAGGTGAGTACTTATACCTATATATAAATATAATGTGACTCCTATCAGATATCACTAAGGAATTTAGGTCACACGTGTCTTTAAAAACTATAAAGAATATCATATTTAATTATTTTATTATTAATTAATTATATTAATTTAATTATTTATTTATTTCTCTCCACGCACACCACACATCACACAATTTACAATATAGTCTCAAATGCATACTAGAGAAATATTGCAATTTGAATCAAAAAATGCATAGCATACAAAAATAAATTCACAACACAAGAAATTCCGCGCGCAAATCATAGCGCGTGTCAATGAAATCAAGAATGTAATTTTATATCAAGCCGACGACGACGCCGAACTAAAGTACCTACAGTACCATTTACCTTCAGTGTACAATACAGTTTACAGACCTACGACGGACGAACAATAATGAGTAATAAATTGTTTACAAAAAAAAAACATAGTTTCTAAGGTCATTAGTTTTATTTTATTTTATTGTTATTTTCTTTGAACGATTGGAAATGAAATTACTCAATTATTACACATAGAACTTTGATTTATTAGAATTATGCGAATTATGTATAAGATAACGAACGCGAATGCACGACATCTAGCGCGTCAATGTCTAAACATCGCCATTCGTTTAGACATTGACGCGCTAGATGTCGTGCTTTATGTCGTGTTTCGCTTGGCAAAAGTCACGCACACTACTGTAGAAGTGTCAAATTTTGCCGGTATTTCACTGTTGTTTTTCTAAGTAAATAATGTAAGTTATTGATTAAAAAGGTCGAACGCGGACACATTTCATTGTAGAGAAGTGATAAAATGATTAGTTTTAAAGAAATAGTGTCTGTGTTAAGTGTTTAGTCGTCATCAAAAATGTATGGAGGGACGGTCGGAACATCCACCTTAAACAAGAATTATTTCATATAGGTTTTCTATTCAAGAACTGCTCTTACCAATTCAAGATCCTTGGCATCTTGTGGATGTGGATAACCTGAGCATGATGGTTGATCAGTAGTATTTGATATGTCAATTAAGGCAAATTGAGATGGATGGTCTGCCTGAAAGAGATAAAAATGTTACTTATAACATTGGATATGGTCCCAAGTAATAATAAATAGATTGCTACAGAAACATGGACTCAATGTTTGGTAAATTGTAAAACTTTTAGTATTTTTTTTATTAAAAGCATTTATTGAACAAACATAGTGTATTATACTTATGGATAGTGTAGCTTTCCAACAACGAAAGAATTAAAAAAATTGGACCAGTACAACAGTAGGACAACTAAAAAAATAACTCAGTAGGTTTTAAGTACCAGTCATCACACCACTTGTCTCATGACACTCTAGGTCTCTAGAGCATATCAGTCAAAAAAGATATTGTGAAGCTTAAGTAAATGAATCCTTAGACACTATCGGAAATTTAAGAACAATTATAATCTTTTTTCCATTAAAATAATATCCTGGTTTTATTATATCGTAATATTGTCTTAATTCTAACTCTAAAATTCTATCCTTACCATATATAGTATTTAATTTTATTAATATATCCTTTAACACATTTGAACTTAACATAGAATGATGTGTTGAGGACGTACGAATGAAAGCTAATGTATTTTCAATTCTAACCAATTCTTGCAATATATCATCTACATTTTCTGTCATTATGCTAAGGATTTGGGCAAATTTAGCATATTTTATCAAACGGGATATTTGTATCCTGGAATCAGATAAATTTAAAGTCAATAACGTTCAAGATAGAATTCGAGGACAACCACTGAAAATAAGTAATATCGACTTAAATGAAATACACTTCAACCACAGCCCTGAAAATCATGTAAAGTTGAATTCAATAAATTTGGAAGATCTGCATAAGATTCATACTAAGGTACTGATGCAAGCACCGATTGAACTAGAAAAGAATACATCGACGATATACCATACCACTGTCCCAATTTATACATTCCTTTTGGGCACTTTGCTACTTTTCGCAACTTACAAAGTAATCCGTTATAAGAACGTTACGTGCTGGAAGAATCAAGACGACCCTAATACAAAGACGGAAGATCAAGACAGTCAAAATTGTACCGAATCTTCGCCAGGACCACAGTTTCCAGCAACATTTTATCACACCGTGCTCAAATAGTTGCTGGTCTTCGGGGGGAGGAGTTACGCCAACGGATCCCCAAGACATTGCTGCGTCGACGTTTCTCACGGGAACGTATTGTACGGACGTAGCAGCTAGGCTATTCTGTAAAAAACGCGCCCGAACTCGCATCTCACCTGAGTGAGTCGACTCACTTCACTTTCGAACGTTCGAGTTTTTGGTTTCGCATTCTGTAAACATCCGCTCGGCAGAGGCGAAGCGAAGTGAGTCTCACTTCGAAACTCACTTGCCTAGTGAAGGGATCTTATAGATTTGAATTTATCGACATTGTTATTATCTTTAAAATGCGGCAATTTAACACATTTTGAAGACATAATAACACTTTAGTATTGTACCGTGGGTGGAATTAAACTAAAATTGCAATTTTACACTGATAAATTCTTTAAAATCAAAATAATTCTAGCGTCACTGAAAAAAAAGGACGCTTGTCTGTGGTTCGTTTGACTTATGTTTATTTCTCAAGTGGTTTTTTGTACCTAATTTTAAAGTGTTTCGTGTTGCATTCTTTCTAAAAGTTATGTTGGAGTTTTGGCTGCATATTACATTCGATGTCCCCGAATTTCATTATTTTGTGTTGTTTAATCGATAGCTGGTAGTGGATTTTCTTAACAAACTGCTTTTCTTTTCCATCAAAAATGCGTAGTTTTTGTGAAAATCGAAATTGAAAATGATATTTTTTAAGGTTATTTTTGTACTAAAAACGCAACTTAAAGTAAAATCTTAAGCCATTATAGTATCAAAATGTCTAATTATCACACTCACACGCATTATTTTTAAATATATTTACGTACCTATTACTTTATTTACATATTACAATTTATTTTGTCAAAATAGTATTTTAACAATTTAGTATAGCCAAAAATCGTTCCATATTTTGTATTCACAACAAGCCACAGATAACACAGATTAGTTAATATGACGCAGATCACAGATTAGCAATACAAATATACTAGCTTATCATAGAGTATAAATGATACATTTTAATTTTTAATGTTTTTTTTATAGCTCACTTGCTTCAGTTTTAAAAATCGATTAACTTTTACTTTTAGTATTCAAATAGGTAGCGAGGAGCGAAGCGACGAGCGTGTTAGGTTAACTGTTGAACTGCCGCACGAGCCGAGCGAGCGAAGCGAGCGTGCCGCGGCAGCGGCCGGCGAGTGCCAGAAGCGACTTTAGGGCGATTCCCACTCAAACAAAAAAAAACTACGTAGGTTTAAACAACCTGTTTGTATTTTATTTATGTATCGTAAAATTTTTGTTATTATCAAATGCTATCTAAATTAAAATTACGAAGTGTCTAGTCGTCCGCTAAACGGATGAATAAAATAAATTAGTCGTCCGATTACCGGATGAATAAAATAATTTAATCGTCCGATTATTCGGATTACTAGATAACCTTTTAACACTAAAGCTAGTTGGGTTGGACTAAAGCAAAGGGGGCTCAGGACTTAGAAAATTTTTGATGGAGTTGGTGTCATTATAACACCTATTTATTATTGTTTTATCGTAAAGATTACGCTAATATAAGCATGTTTTATAGGAACAACTTTTCTCTAAAATCAAAAATGGCCGAGATATTCGCCCTCAATTCGTTAGGTTAGGTTTAGGTTAGGTTAGGTTAGGTTTCTTAAAAAAAAAACTACACAGAAATAGGAGCCCCGCGAAGCGGGGCTCCGTCGACGCGCAAAAAAAATCAAGTTTAGGTTAGGTTAGCCGTTAGGTTAGGTTAGGTTAGGTTAGGTTTCTTAAAAAAAAAACTACACAGAAACAGGAGCCCCGCGAAGCGGGGCTCCGTCGACGCGCAAAAAAAAATCAAGTTTAGGTTAGGTTAGCCGTTAGGTTAGGTTAGGTTAGGTTTCTTAAAAAAAAAACTACACAGAAATAGGAGCCCCGCGAAGCGGGGCTCCGTCGACGCGCAAAAAAAATCAAATACCTACGTGTGCCCTCCTCCCCCCTCTCCTCCCCCCACAAAAAACCTATAATACGTGCGGCAGTTCTCTAAAGAATTATTATTTTATTCATCCGGTAATCGGACAACTAATTTATTTTATTCATCCGTTTAGCGGACGACTAGCGCTGTCCTTAAAATTATTTTTGACAAATTCATTTTAAAAATCACTTTCGAATTATATTTATTATCTACAATTGTGAACGCGTCATAATATAACATTTATTATCTATAATGGCATGTCGTAAATACGTGGTAAATACAAACTTACATTTTCCAGGTAATATAATTTAAGAAATTGTTATAAATAAATTAATAATACGGCATTATATTTAAAAATATTGCCTGTGTGCGAGATTACTAGAAGTTTTAATACGACAATGGTATAAAAGTGTCGTTTTTAGTACAAAAATAACCTTAAAAAAAATAATTTTCATTTTCGATTTTCACAAAAACTACGCATTTTTGTTGGAAAAGAAAAGCAGTTTGTTAAGAAAATCCACTACCAGCTATCGATTAAACAGCACAAAATAATGAAATTCGGGGACATCGAATCAAATATTTAACCGGAGTTTTAGTTAATGTTTCAGTTTGGCTTTATTAAGTTGTTGTGTAATTGCTGTTAAACGTGTTGCATAAATTATTTAAAGGAGAAAACTGCAAAAATAACAACTATGAGGTGAGTAATGTGATTCTTGTATTTAACTAAAATATTATCTTATACAACAAGCTTATTGAAATATTTAACTTAAAATCTTAAACATTGTAGCTCCTCGGAAAGGTCGTCTCATCCCTCCCGTGCCCAAGTAGAGTATCTAGTCGACTATCTTAGCAAACATCCTAGCTTAGCCAAGGGTTTTTCAAAAGTCCCGAGCGCTAGAGACGAAGCTAGAAAAACATGGGAGGAGTTGACTATCAAATTAAATAGCTTGGGAGGCTGCACTAAAACATGGAAACAGTGGACAAAGGTAGGCAATAGGCATATAGAAAACTATTCATCTTATACCGTGTAGGTATCTGGCTTACCTATATATTATTAATAAACTTTTAATTTTGCTTTAGTATTGGTCTGACAAAAAGAGTGCCGTGAAGAAAAAAGCTGCCCTAAGATACCGGGCACGCAATAAGACTGGTGGTGGATGTGAATCGGTGGTGGAGCTTTCAGAGGTGGAGGAGAAAATACTCACATTAATGGGCGGGGAAGGTTTTGCAATTGGTGATAGGCATTTGGAAATTAATCCATTTGAAGTAAGCTATTGTTATCGATTTTGTTGATCCGATACATGTATGTATGTAAAATATAATTATTCAATGTCATGTTCTTTTTTTAGGAAATCCCCGTCCTTACTGATGCCAACGAAAGCCCCACATTGCCGACTTCATCTATGATAAATGAAACCACAACTATTGTAAGTAAATACCTAGTGTATTAATAAAATATTACTTAATAATAAACAACTTATTAGTAAATGTTTCTTATATTGTTCTAGGAATACCAAGTCTTGGATGAGACTGCTATAAATACGGAAAATGTTAGTATGGCAGATACTGAGGTATATATTAATAAGATATTATGAAAATGGTACTTTTTTATTGATTCCAGTATTTGAAATACTATGTTTTTTTTTCAGAGACCTCAACTAATTCAGCAATATGTTAACTGTATCCCGAATCCCGAACCTTCCCCTGCTCATACACCACCGAGAGCGGAGGTAACGAGCCCTCTGCAAGCAGTTACCCCCTCTGGCTCAGGCAACTTTCCTGCTCGACGTCAATTATTGAACGTCGCGGGTCCATCACCACGTCGTACTACAAGTAATTATGAGATTTATGAATTGATTTACAATATTTATAATCCATACTAATATTATAAATGCGAAAGTAACTCTGTCTGTCTGTCTGTTACTCAATCACGCCTTAACTACTGAACCAATTTGCATGAAATTTGGTATAGAGATATTTTGATACCCGAGAAAGGACATAGGATAGGTTTTATCCCGGAAATCCTACGGGAACGGGTTTTTCTTTGAAAACGCGGGCGAAGCCGCGGGCGGAAAGCTAGTCAACAATAAAAATTTGGAAATACATACAAATAAAACTAAATAATACTTGATAATGAATTAAGGAAATAATAATAACATCAGAAGACTTGTCAAAAATGCGTCACCGCGACCGGTGGAAATAATAATAAATTAATATTTATTTTACGTTTCAGGGTCATCGAGTCGTCCACAACAACGGCAAAGAAGACGATCACCTCCATCACAAAGGCGGCAATCTCAATTAACAACCTTTACTGAAAGGTTTCTTAGCTTGGAAGAGCAACGGATTGAGATTGACCGTCGCTACTGTGAGTTACAGGAGGTGATGGTCAACTCACAAAGGGAGACCAACAGAATGACAGCAGAGGGCCTGATTGCCGTCGGGGAAGGTCTTAAATTATTAGCTGAAAATTTAAAAAAATAAAATACTTTTATACTTAAATACATTTATTAGTTCTTAACTTATTTTAGTAGTAAAAAATTATCTGTGGTTTTACTTATAGTTTCTTAATTTACTAACATTAGTTTATAAGCCCTAATTGAGTTACTAACACCTATGAATATAATTTTCTGGAATAAATAATTTGCATTGATTTTTGATTGAATTAATTACAATTACCGCGTGTTCCTTGCCCTCCATAATTCATTTATCAATCTTTGTCTACATAGCTGACCAAGTGCAGTTTCATTAGGTACATCCTCATTTGAAGCTACACTTTGTCTGGTCCTATGAAAACCAGCCTCAACCTCTAGCTCTGAATTGAATATGGCTGGAGCTGGCAGGCCGGCACGATTACAAATATTGTGAAGCACGCAACATGCTATTACAATCTTCGAAACCGTGTCGGGGTCATAATGTAGGACTCTATGTGCTAATAGGCATCTAAATCTGGCTTTAAGGACCCCAATTGTTCTTTCTACGGTGTTTCTTGCAGTAGCATGCAGCTAGTTATAGTGATGTTCTGGTGTTCCCTCGTCTGCATTTGGAACTGGCACCATTAGGTACTGACGCTGCGGATACCCAGAATCACCTGTAACAATGAATATTGTTAAAAAATAAAATGTTTTGTCATCAACAATTATATTTTTATTAGGAGTTAGGAGTTTTCAATGATTTCGCCTGCTCTCCAATTTTTATGAATTCCGTGAACTTCGGTAATAAAGCCTAAATTACTCAGAAATAAAGTAGTTTTTTTAATGATGAAAGAATTTTTGAAGGAATTAATCCAGTAGTTTTTGAGTTAAATATTTACAAACAAACAAAGATTCGTCTTTATAATTAATTAGCTAAGAGGTAACTCACCTAACAAGTACACAGATTCGCCTGTTTGTACTAATTGTTCGAGGTGGTCCCGAATGATGCAATTATTAAAAATAAGGCTGTCGTGAGTCGCTCCGCCATATGTTGCATCTACATGTATTATGTTCAAATCTGCATCTGTGAACTGCAAAAAGAATTATTTTACAACTATTTTTATGTGGCTGTTCTAATGAATGTTAAAAAAAATATAGGTACTAGCAGCGTCTTGTGATTTATACTGCTTCGTTAATGATCCTATGGAATTGGTCCAAATTTCATTAAATCGATTTTCTGTGGTTCAAGTGCGAAAGCGTATACAGACATTATTATATCAGGCTTACCATTTGTACATTTCTTGCATGATATCCTTTGCGACAGTAGTATCGTTCTTCATGGCAAGTTGGTCTCACCATTGTCACAAAAGTCCCATCTACACATCCTATTACCCCAGGAATACTGAATTTCTCATAGAATCTGCAATAAGAAATAAAAAAATCATTAAATATTTTTCATTAACATGATAGGTTTATTTAGGTAGGTACACAAACCTTGTTTTGAGTCTCAGTCTTTCTTCAGAATTTTGGGGAAATCTTATGTATTTTTTTACTATACTTGGATGGCTTAGGGCTTCTATGACCTCGTGGATACTACGAGATGCTGATGGCTGCGACACAAACGAATTTATGTGTTTTCCACATATCCTTTGATAGCTCCCAGTCGCAAAGAAAGAAAGTGCACATAACAACTGAAAAAAATTAATGAAATTTCTTGAAACTATCAAAATAAAAGGTACTTAATCTGATAAGGAAACCATCCATAATTAAAGTCGGTTAATAACTCAAAACGTTTTTAAAGAAACCGTAAGGGAGAGAATCTTTGGACTTTAACATAGGGTACCTACCACTTGAAAGGGTGACATCATAAAAAATAATCGGGGATTAGATGACGTTATCGTTAGTGGTTCTATGTTCTATGCGAGGAAGTTATGTTACCTACCTACATAATGGAATGTTTTACAGAGTTATGGGAAAGTTATCCCAATATTCACACGGGATCGGGACTTCCGCAGATGAAATCACGGGACCGATGACTATTGTAACAGTAACTTTTCATGACATTATGAATACACATATAAAGCACTTAGATACATACCTTGACTCTAGCAGTTAATCCTCTTCGTCGACGTTGAGGTTTTTTAACTAAAACTTTAATGTCTTCCATCACTTGAGAAACTAGTTCTTCCGATAAACGGTAGCATTCAACAAAATTTTTATTTCGATTAATAATTTGCATGTCCCGAATGCTGGTACTTTGCCGGCGACTTTCTATTATATCCACAGCATTAGCTTCTCGTATTATAGCACTTAATATAAAATAACGCGCCATTTTAGTAAAAAAATATATAAAATTTGTATCAAATTTGTTCCACAACCACTAACTCACTCACGAACTCGGCACCTAATAGGCGAGTGAATTGCTGACAGGTGAATTCGTATTTGTAAATACTCGAACTCGACGTTCGAGGTGTAAAATTACCTTACAGAATGCCGAATTCATACTATAAACGTCAAAATCACAGACATGTATATTTAAGTAGACAACGCAAGTACCGCGATCTGTATGAAAACCAAGCGTGTCATATTTTTTGTACTGACCTTGACGCGTTATGACGTCACGAGCGCTTTTTAGTGATGTTAATTTCATTTTACGCTAAATCGATTAGGCCGCCACTCGCGCGGCGATTCTAGTATCGTCCTATCCCATCGAAGTAAATCGAAAGAAATCAGATCAAACTAGATCTATGTCTAAGAGGTAGTCAAATAAATGAATCGTAATCGATTACTAAATCGATTCAAGACAGAAAAATGATAATTACCATAGACAGAGGGATGATAAAATAAAGTTATAAACCTTTTAATATTCTAACAAGTAAACTAATGTGTTTTAGCTTTTTCTTACATATGCCCATTGAGTTACCATGTACTACGTACTAGAGAGGCCATCGAAAGAAAGTAATGAAACTGTCAATCAATCAATCTTTATGTCCCGTTGCATCGATCCATTTTCCTTTTATGTTCGGGTTACTTGGAAAACTGAAAAAACAAACATAGTCTAAGCAATAAGGAGTTTTCTTAAAAAACTCCCAAGATGACACTTTATAACTAATGGCGTCCATGTCATAATATTTATTTTTAGTACCTTTGTATTAAAATACTTAAAAGTTCTAGGTCAAGTCGTATTAAATGACAAAAAAAATCTATGCCTTTTTTTCTGAAAAATTGCTCCTTCAAATTATCATTTTTCTGTTCGATTATAAAATCGATTAGAATCGAGAACTGTTGCATCAAATGAACATCACTAACCACAAAATTGGACAGAAAAATGAGAACAGAAAAATGAGAAGACGCTATTCATTGCTTGTTATCATACGACGCGATCTTTACCGTGCCAAGTAAAAGCCGCAATGTATTCCGAATCATTTCGTATGATTTGGTATCCGTGTTTGTCACGATCGTTTTCCACAGATATTCTTTATTTGATTTTAAAATAAATAGTGCATATTCTGATTAGAAAATTACTTACCGGTGGAAGGAAACATCTATGCTAACTCGGCCACTCACAGCTGTGGAGTTTCTACAGTTTATAACGGCGCAATTCGGCATTTTACTTTATTCAGCTTCACGTCTTTCCTTGGCGAACTGCAAGCGCGGACTGAGTGTAGGCCAGCGTCAAGTAAGTTTCATAAACTTAGTTTGGACACGGGAAGTACATACACTCGCTTAGTCTATCTTGATACATGTCTGTGGTCAAAATACTCACTTAGCACAGTTCGCCTCGTCGCCGCTCTCGACGATGTGGCGCCACTAGTACTGTCGAGTTTTACAGAATACGAAATCGAAAACTCACCGCGGATTCCGCGTTCGAGTTTTTATAATAACCTTACAGAATAGCACTGCAGATTCCATTGGCGCAACGTAATTTTAAGTTTTCATTTTATATTCAATTAGCTTTATAGTTATTAATTGTTAAGACTTGCATCGAGCAAGACGTATTGTAATAAGTTTATATTAAAGTATTTCTAAGTGAATTCGTAGTTTTTTTTGGGGCCTCCGGCTGTCTGAAACATAATTTGTGTAATTGTTTATTTATTCTGAATCTTTAAGTTTATTGATTTTTATCCTTTACATAAGCTGTATTTAATAAAAAATGTTTAAAACTCGAATTTTCGAAATTTTTGATTTATAAGTTCTATGTAACGTTTTATAATTAAGTTATGGTATAATTAAATGTAGATTTCACTTTTGTACAGCTTAGACATTTTTCTGTATGGATACAGTGCCTTTCGATTTGAAGTTGGATAACATTTCATTTTATAGGTACTATTATAAAATTAAGAGCATGAAAGAAAAAAAAAGCATTTCTTCATAATGCTATTGTTACCACAAAAAATATTTTCTTAATCGCAAATTTTAAGAGAAAATAAATTAAAATTAAAATTGATGTGGCGACGTTATACATACAGACGTTAGAACAAAGTCCACCATAAGAATGACGTCATTTAGGAATAAGACGATTTTTAAACATTAATAAAAACCTAAATATTTTCAAAAAGTAAAAATTACTGTTAGTTTTTATCTAGTTTTAATTAAAATAAAAATAAAAACAAGTAGCAAAAAATTTTGAAATGTTGTAATTTTGGAGCACCCTGTAAAGTCTGTATTTGTATGAACATAAGTGGAGATCGCGTCCACTTATTTTCATGCGTAAACGATGATATTCATACTCAACAGGTAACTTGGATTAACAAATAGGATAGGTTATATCCCGTAAATCCCACGGGAACGGGAACTATTTATTTATTGCACGCCTCATAAGCGAAGCGTTGAGGTGGGTACTACTGTCACTTCGCGCAAAACATCTGATTTTTCAAACTTAAAATGTCTTTATGTATCATACATTGCACTTGTAAGATAATAAATACACACACATATTAAGAAAAAAACACTATTTTTAACATTCATGATATTTTTGATGTCATTTTTGTTATTTAAACTAGTTAAAAAACAGTTTAAAAAAGTTCTGTCTTGGACGTCCGTGTGTCTGTATGTGCGGAGGATTTTCTTGTTAACACGATAGCGACCGAAATACTTTACTAATCGAGTCTTTTTTTTTTCTCTTACGCTTGAGTATGCTCAGGAATAGAACCCTTTCATTTTTCAGGGTCTGATTCGATGTGGTTTAATTGTTATTAAATAAACAAAAATAATAATTAATAAATAATTATTAAAAAAAAATTATGAGGCGTGCACTTTTGGATTTTCCAAACTTTTTTCGTTTATTTCTATCTGAATAACCTATCAAAAGTAACATTCAATTGTGTAAATTTTATTTATTACGGATTCAACATCAAACAACTCTACGGTAAGTATCAAGGTGCGTATTAACTATAGAGCTATTATTTATTACCTTACCTACCTATATGTTATAGCTAATTACTGCTGGGCGCTGCAGCTGGCTGCGATTTCGTCCATGTATCTACTGAAAGGTTTCATGACATAATATGAGCACAGGGGAATAAAATAAAAAGACCAGTATGTACATCCAAAAATATTTATTTCAATGATTACAAATTATCCTTAATCTAATTTTGAAAATCTAACACTGAATTAGATTCCTTACAATATTATTCAAATTAATAACAAAATAACGTATTTTACGACAAATTAATATTGAACTAATTATGTAGTTAAAACACGAAAGCGCATTACCTTATTATACCAGCTGCATTAACCAAAAATTTTATATGATAATAAGTATAATATTTTCAACTGATATCAAAATGTACGAAAAATAGTACTTAATAAGTAATTGAACTGAGAACATAATTTAATATTCACACAAAGCTGTATTGTTTCGATATACGTTGTTTTTATTGTAAACTGCATTACATATTTTGATAAAAAAATACTGTAAAACAACAGATGATGAAATTTTCAAAATGAAAAAAAAAAATACAAATTTGCCGCGCAATCGACATTTGACAGCTCTACGACTGAATGAGGCGGTTAAAAAAGTTTGTATAATATTAATAGAAATAATTATCGAGATTTAAATTGCTCTACACAAGATTTATTTTGTTTGTTTTATTACTATACTTCTTAAAGACACAATTAACTCGTACTCGTAATACGATACCTTGGAGTTGGAGCGAAAATATTGTTTGTAATAATTTGGCTAGGAAAATACAACAAATCAAAAACACTATTTACTATGGAAAAAAAACCAGGAAGGTGAAAAACATATATTTACGATTTCGATGCACTCGACTTTTAGTAAAATAATAGGTAGGTAAAAATATTATTATGGTTTTGATCACAGACATATCTGTGGTTTTGATTTTAGCTACTAGTATCAGAAAGCTGCGTGTTCAATGCACGTCGGGGTCACACAACTGTGGAGGATACAGTAGACAATATACCTAATGAAGTTTTTCATCTTTTTATTTTACTGCAAATACAAAATAAAAATTAAACAATGGTAATGTAAATTCTAAACAAACTACTACCAAAATACAATTAGAACAAAAATCATTTGACTGGTTGATTTCACCCAGAGGCCAGAGGCGGCTCGTGACAAAATTGTATGGGTGTTCACTTGAAATAAAACAACGAAAATACAATAGCGTAGCGGGATAATTTATTACAAAAAAAAATGAGCACCACATTTTATAAATGTCTATAACACTAAAAATTACAAAGTACAGGCTATTTCAAAACGAATTCAATGATTATCAATAATTAGTAAATCACCGAATTTGCATTCGCGAGCGTACCTACGCGTAGGTATCCATAGTGTTTGTTTATACTAAAGGAATGGCAACGTCGCAATTGCTGCTGTCATGCGATGCGGCAACGTTGCGTGAGACTCAAAACGCTACCTGCTACGGTATGAACGATTGTTATAAAAATAAAAGTTATACATATTTGTTGGCGTAAACTATTTTATTCATCATTAATTTTGGAAAATAAATAATGTCAAAATTGATTACAATAAAACGCAGTTTTATTTTATTACATTACAGGTAAATTAGCTTGGAGAAATTTTTGCGTTTGTAGTAGTGTATGGTCAGCAAATAAAAAAAACAACATTTTATTTTTAGTTTTTATTCAAGTATATAATATTAGTATTATTAATATTTTATTAGTTCCAAACATTACAAGCAGTGCCGATTTTTACTTCAGTGAAGACGTGTATGAATTAGGTGTTCTCCGGCCAAAAATGTAAACCACGGTAAAAGTGAAACTGTTCGAACGGTTCCGAACACTGCTTTGTGTAGCGCATGTCGCGTGACGGTCGGCTGCCGAGTAGGTATACCTACTCGGCAGCCGCGATACACGCGACATGCGCTACACAGACCAAAAAGTTTGAGACGATGTAATAAAAGTTTCACTTTAATAACAAACAATAACAACAATAACAAACAATAACAACAATCAACAAATACAAAATTTAACAATTAAACTACGTAATAATTATAATTTTCGAATGAAATGTGTGCTTTATGTTCTAACGGTACCAAGCGACTGACGCCGGACTGCACGAGGCACCTGCGGACAGCGTAAACTGGTTTATTCTGGTTTTGTGCGTGTTTCCACTTTCCACTATCAAGTGACGATTTATTTATTTGTTTTGTTT
This sequence comes from Colias philodice, assembly GCF_061535455.1. Lineage (NCBI taxonomy): Eukaryota > Metazoa > Arthropoda > Insecta > Lepidoptera > Pieridae > Colias > Colias philodice. The sequence continues at coordinate 2,150,102 of NC_143117.1, read as the reverse complement.
CGTAATTATTATGGTCAAATATTAATTACGAAACAAATTATTATGAACAAGATATTTTATTGTTTCACGGTATTCGCCTTGTCATTGGCTCAAGGACGTAAAATTGAATGATATATTATTTTTTTTATAAAGTCAAAACCATTTTCTTTAAAACATAAATCAGAGTATTGCTAGGGATAAGTATAAAATTAAATAGTAATGTTAGGATATCGAAACATTTTTGTATAGGCTAGAACGATATAATGGAAACGCGCTCTAAGATCTGAGTAATATACACACCACTACATATGCAAAAATTTCTCGAGACTAATTTCACTGTACACTATTGTTTTTTTTTATCAAAACATGTATGTATTTGAGTAGTTAGCAGCATATAATATTCTGAATTTCTGATCCATGCCTATTCACTCAAAACTAATAACACTAATGATTTGTAACAGTAAATTATTTCAATAGGTATTTGAACATTTCATAACCAACAAGTAAGAATAATTCGTATACAAGATACAATAACAAATCTAATACACTATTTATTATTTTATTATATTTCATTATGTGAAAATAACCAGGAAGGTGAAAAACATATTTACGAAAACAAAGTAACATATGGTTTTGCTATTAGCTATCAGGAAAAAAAATCGTATTGGAACAAAAGAAGGATTGTAACTGAATTAGGTAATTAGGTATGTTTGTTTCTGGGTGCACCGTTTTCGACGACGCGACGGCCGACGCGTGACGTAAACAGAGTAGGTACCTACTTTGCTAAAACAAACTAAGTAATAAAATTGTGTGTCTGTCTGAAAATTCGCTAAAGCATATTTTACCAATGTTTGCAAGTTTGTGATTACTTTGATAGTTTATCGATTTATAATAATTGTATACTTATATCATTGTTTAAAAATATTCAAACACAATATGATATAGGTACTGATTTATCACTGGTTTCAGTGATGAACTGATGAGTCAATGTTAGCCACAATACTAATCACTTTCGTCATACATGTGTATGAACTATGATTGATGTGATTTGCAATGTGGTGAAATTTCATAAAAATCACGGGCCAATTTTTTGTTTTGAATCCCACCGAAAATACATATACATATTACTAATTGCGTTATTAGAATAATTAATTACTATACCCACGATCAATTATTACAATTTACAATATAGTCTCAAATGCATACTAGAGAATTATTGCAATTTGAATCAAAAAATGCATAGCATACAAAAATAAATTCACAACACAAGAAATTCCGCGCGCAAATCATAGCGCGTGTCAATGAAATCAAGAATGTAATTTTATATCAAGCCGACGACGACGCCGAACTAAAGTACCTACAGTACCATTTACCTTCAGTGTACAATACAGTTTACAGACCTACGACGGACGAACAATAATGAGTAATAAATTGTTTACAAAAAAAAACATAGTTTCTAAGGTCATTAGTTTTATTTTATTTTATTGTTATTTTCTTTGAACGATTGGAAATGAAATTACTCAATTATTACACATAGAACTTTGATTTATTAGAATTATGCGAATTATGTATAAGATAACGAACGCGAATGCACGACATCTAGCGCGTCAATGTCTAAACATCGCCATTCGTTTAGACATTGACGCGCTAGATGTCGTGCTTTATGTCGTGTTTCGCTTGGCAAAAGTCACGCACACTACTGTAGAAGTGTCAAATTTTGCCGGTATTTCACTGTTGTTTTTCTAAGTAAATAATGTAAGTTATTGATTAAAAAGGTCGAACGCGGACACATTTCATTGTAGAGAAGTGATAAAATGATTAGTTTTAAAGAAATAGTGTCTGTGTTAAGTGTTTAGTCGTCATCAAAAATGTATGGAGGGACGGTCGGAACATCCACCTTAAACAAGAATTATTTCATATAGGTTTTCTATTCAAGAACTGCTCTTACCAATTCAAGATCCTTGGCATCTTGTGGATGTGGATAACCTGAGCATGATGGTTGATCAGTAGTATTTGATATGTCAATTAAGGCAAATTGAGATGGATGGTCTGCCTGAAAGAGATAAAAATGTTACTTATAACATTGGATATGGTCCCAAGTAATAATAAATAGATTGCTACAGAAACATGGACTCAATGTTTGGTAAATTGTAAAACTTTTAGTATTTTTTTTATTAAAAGCATTTATTGAACAAACATAGTGTATTATACTTATGGATAGTGTAGCTTTCCAACAACGAAAGAATTAAAAAAATTGGACCAGTACAACAGTAGGACAACTAAAAAAATAACTCAGTAGGTTTTAAGTACCAGTCATCACACCACTTGTCTCATGACACTCTAGGTCTCTAGAGCATATCAGTCAAAAAAGATATTGTGAAGCTTAAGTAAATGAATCCTTAGACACTATCGGAAATTTAAGAACAATTATAATCTTTTTTCCATTAAAATAATATCCTGGTTTTATTATATCGTAATATTGTCTTAATTCTAACTCTAAAATTCTATCCTTACCATATATAGTATTTAATTTTATTAATATATCCTTTAACACATTTGAACTTAACATAGAATGATGTGTTGAGGACGTACGAATGAAAGCTAATGTATTTTCAATTCTAACCAATTCTTGCAATATATCATCTACATTTTCTGTCATTATGCTAAGGATTTGGGCAAATTTAGCATATTTTATCAAACGGGATATTTGTATCCTGGAATCAGATAAATTTAAAGTCAATAACGTTCAAGATAGAATTCGAGGACAACCACTGAAAATAAGTAATATCGACTTAAATGAAATACACTTCAACCACAGCCCTGAAAATCATGTAAAGTTGAATTCAATAAATTTGGAAGATCTGCATAAGATTCATACTAAGGTACTGATGCAAGCACCGATTGAACTAGAAAAGAATACATCGACGATATACCATACCACTGTCCCAATTTATACATTCCTTTTGGGCACTTTGCTACTTTTCGCAACTTACAAAGTAATCCGTTATAAGAACGTTACGTGCTGGAAGAATCAAGACGACCCTAATACAAAGACGGAAGATCAAGACAGTCAAAATTGTACCGAATCTTCGCCAGGACCACAGTTTCCAGCAACATTTTATCACACCGTGCTCAAATAGTTGCTGGTCTTCGGGGGGAGGAGTTACGCCAACGGATCCCCAAGACATTGCTGCGTCGACGTTTCTCACGGGAACGTATTGTACGGACGTAGCAGCTAGGCTATTCTGTAAAAAACGCGCCCGAACTCGCATCTCACCTGAGTGAGTCGACTCACTTCACTTTCGAACGTTCGAGTTTTTGGTTTCGCATTCTGTAAACATCCGCTCGGCAGAGGCGAAGCGAAGTGAGTCTCACTTCGAAACTCACTTGCCTAGTGAAGGGATCTTATAGATTTGAATTTATCGACATTGTTATTATCTTTAAAATGCGGCAATTTAACACATTTTGAAGACATAATAACACTTTAGTATTGTACCGTGGGTGGAATTAAATTAAAATTGCAATTTTACACTGATAAATTCTTTAAAATCAAAATAATTCTAGCGTCACTGAAAAAAAAGGACGCTTGTCTGTGGTTCGTTTGACTTATGTTTATTTCTCAAGTGGTTTTTTGTACCTAATTTTAAAGTGTTTCGTGTTGCATTCTTTCTAAAAGTTATGTTGGAGTTTTGGCTGCATATTACATTCGATGTCCCCGAATTTCATTATTTTGTGTTGTTTAATCGATAGCTGGTAGTGGATTTTCTTAACAAACTGCTTTTCTTTTCCATCAAAAATGCGTAGTTTTTGTGAAAATCGAAATTGAAAATGATATTTTTTAAGGTTATTTTTGTACTAAAAACGCAACTTAAAGTAAAATCTTAAGCCATTATAGTATCAAAATGTCTAATTATCACACTCACACGCATTATTTTTAAATATATTTACGTACCTATTACTTTATTTACATATTACAATTTATTTTGTCAAAATAGTATTTTAACAATTTAGTATAGCCAAAAATCGTTCCATATTTTGTATTCACAACAAGCCACAGATAACACAGATTAGTTAATATGACGCAGATCACAGATTAGCAATACAAATATACTAGCTTATCATAGAGTATAAATTAGGGTTGTAACGGAACTCCGCCTCCGCCTCCGTTACTGCGGAACTTCCGCAAAGAATTTAACCTCCGCCTCCGCATCCGCCTCCGCAAAATTTATGCGGAGTCATATCGGAAGTTCATTTACGATCACAAACTGCGTGCTTTCAAGTGAAATGGTCGAGGTCGAGAGTTTGCTAAAGCCGCGGGAACACGGCCAAGCGGGTGGTGGGAGTGTGATTGAATGAATAACAGGAATCAACTTGTCAAAGCGTTCGGTACCGCGTAGTTGCAATTGAGCCGTGATTGTTTTAAGTAATTTTGTGCGTAACTATTAGTTATTGTTATTTAAATAACGTGATGAAGCCGAAAACTAGTGAAATTTGGCAGTACTTTGTAGAAGTAGACGATAATTATAAATTTTCCCAACAAATTTCACCTCCGCCTCCGCCTCCGTTAACCTCCGCATCCGCGGAGGCGAACCTCTTCACCTCCGCATCCGCCTCCGCCTCCGCTAAGTAGGCCTCCGTTACAACCCTAGTATAAATGATACATTTTAATTTTTAATGTTTTTTTTTATAGCTCACTTGCTTCAGTTTTAAAAATCGATTAACTTTTACTTTTAGTATTCAAATAGGTAGCGAGGAGCGAAGCGACGAGCGTGTTAGGTTAACTGTTGAACTGCCGCACGAGCCGAGCGAGCGAAGCGAGCGTGCCGCGGCAGCGGCCGGCGAGTGCCAGAAGCGACTTTAGGGCGATTCCCACTCAAACAAAAAAAAACTACGTAGGTTTAAACAACCTGTTTGTATTTTATTTATGTATCGTAAAATTTTTGTTATTATCAAATGCTATCTAAATTAAAATTACGAAGTGTCTAGTCGTCCGCTAAACGGATGAATAAAATAAATTAGTCGTCCGATTACCGGATGAATAAAATAATTTAATCGTCCGATTATTCGGATTACTAGATAACCTTTTAACACTAAAGCTAGTTGGGTTGGACTAAAGCAAAGGGGGCTCAGGACTTAGAAAATTTTTGATGGAGTTGGTGTCATTATAACACCTATTTATTATTGTTTTATCGTAAAGATTACGCTAATATAAGCATGTTTTATAGGAACAACTTTTCTCTAAAATCAAAAATGGCCGAGATATTCGCCCTCAATTCGTTAGGTTAGGTTTAGGTTAGGTTAGGTTAGGTTTCTTAAAAAAAAAACTACACAGAAATAGGAGCCCCGCGAAGCGGGGCTCCGTCGACGCCCAAAAAAAATCAAGTTTAGGTTAGGTTAGCCGTTAGGTTAGGTTAGGTTAGGTTTCTTAAAAAAAAAACTACACAGAAACAGGAGCCCCGCGAAGCGGGGCTCCGTCGACGCGCAAAAAAAAATCAAGTTTAGGTTAGGTTAGCCGTTAGGTTAGGTTAGGTTAGGTTTCTTAAAAAAAAAACTACACAGAAATAGGAGCCCCGCGAAGCGGGGCTCCGTCGACGCGCAAAAAAAATCAAATACCTACGTGTGCCCTCCTCCCCCCTCTCCTCCCCCCACAAAAAACCTATAATACGTGCGGCAGTTCTCTAAAGAATTATTATTTTATTCATCCGGTAATCGGACAACTAATTTATTTTATTCATCCGTTTAGCGGACGACTAGCGCTGTCCTTAAAATTATTTTTGACAAATTCATTTTAAAAATCACTTTCGAATTATATTTATTATCTACAATTGTGAACGCGTCATAATATAACATTTATTATCTATAATGGCATGTCGTAAATACGTGGTAAATACAAACTTACATTTTCCAGGTAATATAATTTAAGAAATTGTTATAAATAAATTAATAATACGGCATTATATTTAAAAATATTGCCTGTGTGCGAGATTACTAGAAGTTTTAATACGACAATGGTATAAAAGTGTCGTTTTTAGTACAAAAATAACCTTAAAAAAAATAATTTTCATTTTCGATTTTCACAAAAACTACGCATTTTTGTTGGAAAAGAAAAGCAGTTTGTTAAGAAAATCCACTACCAGCTATCGATTAAACAGCACAAAATAATGAAATTCGGGGACATCGAATCAAATATTTAACCGGAGTTTTAGTTAATGTTTCAGTTTGGCTTTATTAAGTTGTTGTGTAATTGCTGTTAAACGTGTTGCATAAATTATTTAAAGGAGAAAACTGCAAAAATAACAACTATGAGGTGAGTAATGTGATTCTTGTATTTAACTAAAATATTATCTTATACAACAAGCTTATTGAAATATTTAACTTAAAATCTTAAACATTGTAGCTCCTCGGAAAGGTCGTCTCATCCCTCCCGTGCCCAAGTAGAGTATCTAGTCGACTATCTTAGCAAACATCCTAGCTTAGCCAAGGGTTTTTCAAAAGTCCCGAGCGCTAGAGACGAAGCTAGAAAAACATGGGAGGAGTTGACTATCAAATTAAATAGCTTGGGAGGCTGCACTAAAACATGGAAACAGTGGACAAAGGTAGGCAATAGGCATATAGAAAACTATTCATCTTATACCGTGTAGGTATCTGGCTTACCTATATATTATTAATAAACTTTTAATTTTGCTTTAGTATTGGTCTGACAAAAAGAGTGCCGTGAAGAAAAAAGCTGCCCTAAGATACCGGGCACGCAATAAGACTGGTGGTGGATGTGAATCGGTGGTGGAGCTTTCAGAGGTGGAGGAGAAAATACTCACATTAATGGGCGGGGAAGGTTTTGCAATTGGTGATAGGCATTTGGAAATTAATCCATTTGAAGTAAGCTATTGTTATCGATTTTGTTGATCCGATACATGTATGTATGTAAAATATAATTATTCAATGTCATGTTCTTTTTTTAGGAAATCCCCGTCCTTACTGATGCCAACGAAAGCCCCACATTGCCGACTTCATCTATGATAAATGAAACCACAACTATTGTAAGTAAATACCTAGTGTATTAATAAAATATTACTTAATAATAAACAACTTATTAGTAAATGTTTCTTATATTGTTCTAGGAATACCAAGTCTTGGATGAGACTGCTATAAATACGGAAAATGTTAGTATGGCAGATACTGAGGTATATATTAATAAGATATTATGAAAATGGTACTTTTTTATTGATTCCAGTATTTGAAATACTATGTTTTTTTTTTCAGAGACCTCAACTAATTCAGCAATATGTTAACTGTATCCCGAATCCCGAACCTTCCCCTGCTCATACACCACCGAGAGCGGAGGTAACGAGCCCTCTGCAAGCAGTTACCCCCTCTGGCTCAGGCAACTTTCCTGCTCGACGTCAATTGAACGTCGCGGGTCCATCACCACGTCGTACTACAAGTAATTATGAGATTTATGAATTGATTTACAATATTTATAATCCATACTAATATTATAAATGCGAAAGTAACTCTGTCTGTCTGTCTGTTACTCAATCACGCCTTAACTACTGAACCAATTTGCATGAAATTTGGTATAGAGATATTTTGATACCCGAGAAAGGACATAGGATAGGTTTTATCCCGGAAATCCTACGGGAACGGGTTTTTCTTTGAAAACGCGGGCGAAGCCGCGGGCGGAAAGCTAGTCAACAATAAAAATTTGGAAATACATACAAATAAAGCTAAATAATACTTGATAATGAATTAAGGAAATAATAATAACATCAGAAGACTTGTCAAAAATGCGTCACCGCGACCGGTGGAAATAATAATAAATTAATATTTATTTTACGTTTCAGGGTCATCGAGTCGTCCACAACAACGGCAAAGAAGACGATCACCTCCATCACAAAGGCGGCAATCTCAATTAACAACCTTTACTGAAAGGTTTCTTAGCTTGGAAGAGCAACGGATTGAGATTGACCGTCGCTACTGTGAGTTACAGGAGGTGATGGTCAACTCACAAAGGGAGACCAACAGAATGACAGCAGAGGGCCTGATTGCCGTCGGGGAAGGTCTTAAATTATTAGCTGAAAATTTAAAAAAATAAAATACTTTTATACTTAAATACATTTATTAGTTCTTAACTTATTTTAGTAGTAAAAAATTATCTGTGGTTTTACTTATAGTTTCTTAATTTACTAACATTAGTTTATAAGCCCTAATTGAGTTACTAACACCTATGAATATAATTTTCTGGAATAAATAATTTGCATTGATTTTTGATTGAATTAATTACAATTACCGCGTGTTCCTTGCCCTCCATAATTCATTTATCAATCTTTGTCTACATAGCTGACCAAGTGCAGTTTCATTAGGTACATCCTCATTTGAAGCTACACTTTGTCTGGTCCTATGAAAACCAGCCTCAACCTCTAGCTCTGAATTGAATATGGCTGGAGCTGGCAGGCCGGCACGATTACAAATATTGTGAAGCACGCAACATGCTATTACAATCTTCGAAACCGTGTCGGGGTCATAATGTAGGACTCTATGTGCTAATAGGCATCTAAATCTGGCTTTAAGGACCCCAATTGTTCTTTCTACGGTGTTTCTTGCAGTAGCATGCAGCTAGTTATAGTGATGTTCTGGTGTTCCCTCGTCTGCATTTGGAACTGGCACCATTAGGTACTGACGCTGCGGATACCCAGAATCACCTGTAACAATGAATATTGTTAAAAAATAAAATGTTTTGTCATCAACAATTATATTTTTATTAGGAGTTAGGAGTTTTCAATGATTTCGCCTGCTCTCCAATTTTTATGAATTCCGTGAACTTCGGTAATAAAGCCTAAATTACTCAGAAATAAAGTAGTTTTTTTAATGATGAAAGAATTTTTGAAGGAATTAATCCAGTAGTTTTTGAGTTAAATATTTACAAACAAACAAAGATTCGTCTTTATAATTAATTAGCTAAGAGGTAACTCACCTAACAAGTACACAGATTCGCCTGTTTGTACTAATTGTTCGAGGTGGTCCCGAATGATGCAATTATTAAAAATAAGGCTGTCGTGAGTCGCTCCGCCATATGTTGCATCTACATGTATTATGTTCAAATCTGCATCTGTGAACTGCAAAAAGAATTATTTTACAACTATTTTTATGTGGCTGTTCTAATGAATGTTAAAAAAAATATAGGTACTAGCAGCGTCTTGTGATTTATACTGCTTCGTTAATGATCCTATGGAATTGGTCCAAATTTCATTAAATCGATTTTCTGTGGTTCAAGTGCGAAAGCGTATACAGACATTATTATATCAGGCTTACCATTTGTACATTTCTTGCATGATATCCTTTGCGACAGTAGTATCGTTCTTCATGGCAAGTTGGTCTCACCATTGTCACAAAAGTCCCATCTACACATCCTATTACCCCAGGAATACTGAATTTCTCATAGAATCTGCAATAAGAAATAAAAAAATCATTAAATATTTTTCATTAACATGATAGGTTTATTTAGGTAGGTACACAAACCTTGTTTTGAGTCTCAGTCTTTCTTCAGAATTTTGGGGAAATCTTATGTATTTTTTTACTATACTTGGATGGCTTAGGGCTTCTATGACCTCGTGGATACTACGAGATGCTGATGGCTGCGACACAAACGAATTTATGTGTTTTCCACATATCCTTTGATAGCTCCCAGTCGCAAAGAAAGAAAGTGCACATAACAACTGAAAAAAATTAATGAAATTTCTTGAAACTATCAAAATAAAAGGTACTTAATCTGATAAGGAAACCATCCATAATTAAAGTCGGTTAATAACTCAAAACGTTTTTAAAGAAACCGTAAGGGAGAGAATCTTTGGACTTTAACATAGGGTACCTACCACTTGAAAGGGTGACATCATAAAAAATAATCGGGGATTAGATGACGTTATCGTTAGTGGTTCTATGTTCTATGCGAGGAAGTTATGTTACCTACCTACATAATGGAATGTTTTACAGAGTTATGGGAAAGTTATCCCAATATTCACACGGGATCGGGACTTCCGCAGATGAAATCACGGGACCGATGACTATTGTAACAGTAACTTTTCATGACATTATGAATACACATATAAAGCACTTAGATACATACCTTGACTCTAGCAGTTAATCCTCTTCGTCGACGTTGAGGTTTTTTAACTAAAACTTTAATGTCTTCCATCACTTGAGAAACTAGTTCTTCCGATAAACGGTAGCATTCAACAAAATTTTTATTTCGATTAATAATTTGCATGTCCCGAATGCTGGTACTTTGCCGGCGACTTTCTATTATATCCACAGCATTAGCTTCTCGTATTATAGCACTTAATATAAAATAACGCGCCATTTTAGTAAAAAAATATATAAAATTTGTATCAAATTTGTTCCACAACCACTAACTCACTCACGAACTCGGCACCTAATAGGCGAGTGAATTGCTGACAGGTGAATTCGTATTTGTAAATACTCGAACTCGACGTTCGAGGTGTAAAATTACCTTACAGAATGCCGAATTCATACTATAAACGTCAAAATCACAGACATGTATATTTAAGTAGACAACGCAAGTACCGCGATCTGTATGAAAACCAAGCGTGTCATATTTTTTGTACTGACCTTGACGCGTTATGACGTCACGAGCGCTTTTTAGTGATGTTAATTTCATTTTACGCTAAATCGATTAGGCCGCCACTCGCGCGGCGATTCTAGTATCGTCCTATCCCATCGAAGTAAATCGAAAGAAATCAGATCAAACTAGATCTATGTCTAAGAGGTAGTCAAATAAATGAATCGTAATCGATTACTAAATCGATTCAAGACAGAAAAATGATAATTACCATAGACAGAGGGATGATAAAATAAAGTTATAAACCTTTTAATATTCTAACAAGTAAACTAATGTGTTTTAGCTTTTTCTTACATATGCCCATTGAGTTACCATGTACTACGTACTAGAGAGGCCATCGAAAGAAAGTAATGAAACTGTCAATCAATCAATCTTTATGTCCCGTTGCATCGATCCATTTTCCTTTTATGTTCGGGTTACTTGGAAAACAGAAAAAACAAACATAGTCTAAGCAATAAGGAGTTTTCTTAAAAAACTCCCAAGATGACACTTTATAACTAATGGCGTCCATGTCATAATATTTATTTTTAGTACCTTTGTATTAAAATACTTAAAAGTTCTAGGTCAAGTCGTATTAAATGACAAAAAAAATCTATGCCTTTTTTTCTGAAAAATTGCTCCTTCAAATTATCATTTTTCTGTTCGATTATAAAATCGATTAGAATCGAGAACTGTTGCATCAAATGAACATCACTAACCACAAAATTGGACAGAAAAATGAGAACAGAAAAATGAGAAGACGCTATTCATTGCTTGTTATCATACGACGCGATCTTTACCGTGCCAAGTAAAAGCCGCAATGTATTCCGAATCATTTCGTATGATTTGGTATCCGTGTTTGTCACGATCGTTTTCCACAGATATTCTTTATTTGATTTTAAAATAAATAGTGCATATTCTGATTAGAAAATTACTTACCGGTGGAAGGAAACATCTATGCTAACTCGGCCACTCACAGCTGTGGAGTTTCTACAGTTTATAACGGCGCAATTCGGCATTTTACTTTATTCAGCTTCACGTCTTTCCTTGGCGAACTGCAAGCGCGGACTGAGTGTAGGCCAGCGTCAAGTAAGTTTCATAAACTTAGTTTGGACACGGGAAGTACATACACTCGCTTAGTCTATCTTGATACATGTCTGTGGTCAAAATACTCACTTAGCACAGTTCGCCTCGTCGCCGCTCTCGACGATGTGGCGCCACTAGTACTGTCGAGTTTTACAGAATACGAAATCGAAAACTCACCGCGGATTCCGCGTTCGAGTTTTTATAATAACCTTACAGAATAGCACTGCAGATTCCATTGGCGCAACGTAATTTTAAGTTTTCATTTTATATTCAATTAGCTTTATAGTTATTAATTGTTAAGACTTGCATCGAGCAAGACGTATTGTAATAAGTTTATATTAAAGTATTTCTGAGTGAATTCGTAGTTTTTTTTGGGGCCTCCGGCTGTCTGAAACATAATTTGTGTAATTGTTTATTTATTCTGAATCTTTAAGTTTATTGATTTTTATCCTTTACATAAGCTGTATTTAATAAAAAATGTTTAAAACTCGAATTTTCGAAATTTTTGATTTATAAGTTCTATGTAACGTTTTATAATTAAGTTATGGTATAATTAAATGTAGATTTCACTTTTGTACAGCTTAGACATTTTTCTGTATGGATACAGTGCCTTTCGATTTGAAGTTGGATAACATTTCATTTTATAGGTACTATTATAAAATTAAGAGCATGAAAGAAAAAAAAAAGCATTTCTTCATAATGCTATTGTTACCACAAAAAATATTTTCTTAATCGCAAATTTTAAGAGAAAATAAATTAAAATTAAAATTGATGTGGCGACGTTATACATACAGACGTTAGAACAAAGTCCACCATAAGAATGACGTCATTTAGGAATAAGACGATTTTTAAACATTAATAAAAACCTAAATATTTTCAAAAAGTAAAAATTACTGTTAGTTTTTATCTAGTTTTAATTAAAATAAAAATAAAAACAAGTAGCAAAAAATTTTGAAATGTTGTAATTTTGGAGCACCCTGTAAAGTCTGTATTTGTATGAACATAAGTGGAGATCGCGTCCACTTATTTTCATGCGTAAACGATGATATTCATACTCAACAGGTAACTTGGATTAACAAATAGGATAGGTTATATCCCGTAAATCCCACGGGAACGGGAACTATTTATTTATTGCACGCCTCATAAGCGAAGCGTTGAGGTGGGTACTACTGTCACTTCGCGCAAAACATCTGATTTTTCAAACTTAAAATGTCTTTATGTATCATACATTGCACTTGTAAGATAATAAATACACACACATATTAAGAAAAAAACACTATTTTTAACATTCATGATATTTTTGATGTCATTTTTGTTATTTAAACTAGTTAAAAAACAGTTTAAAAAAGTTCTGTCTTGGACGTCCGTGTGTCTGTATGTGCGGAGGATTTTCTTGTTAACACGATAGCGACCGAAATACTTTACTAATCGAGTCTTTTTTTTTTCTCTTACGCTTGAGTATGCTCAGGAATAGAACCCTTTCATTTTTCAGGGTCTGATTCGATGTGGTTTAATTGTTATTAAATAAACAAAAATAATAATTAATAAATAATTATTAAAAAAAAATTATGAGGCGTGCACTTTTGGATTTTCCAAACTTTTTTCGTTTATTTCTATCTGAATAACCTATCAAAAGTAACATTCAATTGTGTAAATTTTATTTATTACGGATTCAACATCAAACAACTCTACGGTAAGTATCAAGGTGCGTATTAACTATAGAGCTATTATTTATTACCTTACCTACCTATATGTTATAGCTAATTACTGCTGGGCGCTGCAGCTGGCTGCGATTTCGTCCATGTATCTACTGAAAGGTTTCATGACATAATATGAGCACAGGGGAATAAAATAAAAAGACCAGTATGTACATCCAAAAATATTTATTTCAATGATTACAAATTATCCTTAATCTAATTTTGAAAATCTAACACTGAATTAGATTCCTTACAATATTATTCAAATTAATAACAAAATAACGTATTTTACGACAAATTAATATTGAACTAATTATGTAGTTAAAACACGAAAGCGCATTACCTTATTATACCAGCTGCATTAACCAAAAATTTTATATGATAATAAGTATAATATTTTCAACTGATATCAAAATGTACGAAAAATAGTACTTAATAAGTAATTGAACTGAGAACATAATTTAATATTCACACAAAGCTGTATTGTTTCGATATACGTTGTTTTTATTGTAAACTGCATTACATATTTTGATAAAAAAATACTGTAAAACAACAGATGATGAAATTTTCAAAATGAAAAAAAAAAATACAAATTTGCCGCGCAATCGACATTTGACAGCTCTACGACTGAATGAGGCGGTTAAAAAAGTTTGTATAATATTAATAGAAATAATTATCGAGATTTAAATTGCTCTACACAAGATTTATTTTGTTTGTTTTATTACTATACTTCTTAAAGACACAATTAACTCGTACTCGTAATACGATACCTTGGAGTTGGAGCGAAAATATTGTTTGTAATAATTTGGCTAGGAAAATACAACAAATCAAAAACACTATTTACTATGGAAAAAAAACCAGGAAGGTGAAAAACATATATTTACGATTTCGATGCACTCGACTTTTAGTAAAATAATAGGTAGGTAAAAATATTATTATGGTTTTGATCACAGACATATCTGTGGTTTTGATTTTAGCTACTAGTATCAGAAAGCTGCGTGTTCAATGCACGTCGGGGTCACACAACTGTGGAGGATACAGTAGACAATATACCTAATGAAGTTTTTCATCTTTTTATTTTACTGCAAATACAAAATAAAAATTAAACAATGGTAATGTAAATTCTAAACAAACTACTACCAAAATACAATTAGAACAAAAATCATTTGACTGGTTGATTTCACCCAGAGGCCAGAGGCGGCTCGTGACAAAATTGTATGGGTGTTCACTTGAAATAAAACAACGAAAATACAATAGCGTAGCGGGATAATTTATTACAAAAAAAAATGAGCACCACATTTTATAAATGTCTATAACACTAAAAATTACAAAGTACAGGCTATTTCAAAACGAATTCAATGATTATCAATAATTAGTAAATCACCGAATTTGCATTCGCGAGCGTACCTACGCGTAGGTATCCATAGTGTTTGTTTATACTAAAGGAATGGCAACGTCGCAATTGCTACTGTCATGCGATGCGGCAACGTTGCGTGAGACTCAAAACGCTACCTGCTACGGTATGAACGATTGTTATAAAAATAAAAGTTATACATATTTGTTGGCGTAAACTATTTTATTCATCATTAATTTTGGAAAATAAATAATGTCAAAATTGATTACAATAAAACGCAGTTTTATTTTATTACATTACAGGTAAATTAGCTTGGAGAAATTTTTGCGTTTGTAGTAGTGTATGGTCAGCAAATAAAAAAAAACAACATTTTATTTTTAGTTTTTATTCAAGTATATAATATTAGTATTATTAATATTTTAT
Organism: Colias philodice; assembly: GCF_061535455.1. Lineage (NCBI taxonomy): Eukaryota > Metazoa > Arthropoda > Insecta > Lepidoptera > Pieridae > Colias > Colias philodice. The sequence goes on along the minus strand of NC_143117.1, from coordinate 2,134,951 downwards.
TAGTTCCAAACATTACAAGCAGTGCCGATTTTTACTTCAGTGAAGACGTGTATGAATTAGGTGTTCTCCGGCCAAAAATGTAAACCACGGTAAAAGTGAAACTGTTCGAACGGTTCCGAACACTGCTTTGTGTAGCGCATGTCGCGTGACGGTCGGCTGCCGAGTAGGTATACCTACTCGGCAGCCGCGATACACGCGACATGCGCTACACAGACCAAAAAGTTTGAGACGATGTAATAAAAGTTTCACTTTAATAACAAACAATAACAACAATAACAAACAATAACAACAATCAACAAATACAAAATTTAACAATTAAACTACGTAATAATTATAATTTTCGAATGAAATGTGTGCTTTATGTTCTAACGGTACCAAGCGACTGACGCCGGACTGCACGAGGCACCTGCGGACAGCGTAAACTGGTTTATTCTGGTTTTGTGCGTGTTTCCACTTTCCACTATCAAGTGACGATTTATTTATTTGTTTTGTTTCGTAATTATTATGGTCAAATATTAATTACGAAACAAATTATTATGAACAAGATATTTTATTGTTTCACGGTATTCGCCTTGTCATTGGCTCAAGGACGTAAAATTGAATGATATATTATTTTTTTTATAAAGTCAAAACCATTTTCTTTAAAACATAAATCAGAGTATTGCTAGGGATAAGTATAAAATTAAATAGTAATGTTAGGATATCGAAACATTTTTGTATAGGCTAGAACGATATAATGGAAACGCGCTCTAAGATCTGAGTAATATACACACCACTACATATGCAAAAATTTCTCGAGACTAATTTCACTGTACACTATTGTTTTTTTTTATCAAAACATGTATGTATTTGAGTAGTTAGCAGCATATAATATTCTGAATTTCTGATCCATGCCTATTCACTCAAAACTAATAACACTAATGATTTGTAACAGTAAATTATTTCAATAGGTATTTGAACATTTCATAACCAACAAGTAAGAATAATTCGTATACAAGATACAATAACAAATCTAATACACTATTTATTATTTTATTATATTTCATTATGTGAAAATAACCAGGAAGGTGAAAAACATATTTACGAAAACAAAGTAACATATGGTTTTGCTATTAGCTATCAGGAAAAAAAATCGTATTGGAACAAAAGAAGGATTGTAACTGAATTAGGTAATTAGGTATGTTTGTTTCTGGGTGCACCGTTTTCGACGACGCGACGGCCGACGCGTGACGTAAACAGAGTAGGTACCTACTTTGCTAAAACAAACTAAGTAATAAAATTGTGTGTCTGTCTGAAAATTCGCTAAAGCATATTTTACCAATGTTTGCAAGTTTGTGATTACTTTGATAGTTTATCGATTTATAATAATTGTATACTTATATCATTGTTTAAAAATATTCAAACACAATATGATATAGGTACTGATTTATCACTGGTTTCAGTGATGAACTGATGAGTCAATGTTAGCCACAATACTATTCACTTTCGTCATACATGTGTATGAACTATGATTGATGTGATTTGCAATGTGGTGAAATTTCATAAAAATCACGGGCCAATTTTTTGTTTTGAATCCCACCGAAAATACATATACATATTACTAATTGCGTTATTAGAATAATTAATTACTATACCCACGATCAATTATTACAATTGTAATGTAGGTATTAGGTATAGGTGAGTACTTATACCTATATATAAATATAATGTGACTCCTATCAGATATCACTAAGGAATTTAGGTCACACGTGTCTTTAAAAACTATAAAGAATATCATATTTAATTATTTTAATTGTTACTGGAATATCATATTATTTTTCCTTAATTAGTAACTAGAGACTAGCAATCCGACGCCTGTAATCGGATAGATATTTAGTTTGAAATATGAAATGAAATGAAATGAAATGAAATGAAATATGTTTATTGTGGACATAGAAGATACAAATAAAATAAAACAAGAAACTTAAATCTAACTTAAATCTATGTTTGCCACAAAAGGCCTGCCACTCAGTGCGATACACTGATTTTCAGTGGTTGCCTTAGAATGCCCTGCTGACAGCGGATGTATGTTTTGCTCAAAACTGCGTCATGTTATTAAAAAATAAAAAATAAATATATATATATATCTATTTTAATATTATGATAATATACATATACTTTAAAATACTATAATTATTAATTTTAATATTATAAATTATAATATATACTTATACTTAGGAAATAAATAATATTTAAACATTAGTAACGAGATTATTGGATAAATACTTAAATAATAAATAAACACATAGTAACATTATTGGGAATGCTAAATTTTTTCTTGTTGACGTTTTTGAAAATCGAGAAGATATGACTTTAATTTTTTTTTAAAAGAAGATAAGCTTTGTTGTGAACGAATAGGCGGCGGTAAGTCGTTCCAACATTTTGAGGCTCGATACCTAAAACTGCCTCTAAATGTAGAAGTTCTATGTAGGGGAATTTCCAACAAAGAACATGCGTGTCTAGTCTGGTAGGTTGTATTATTTTCCGCCAACCATTTCAATTTATTGTACAAATATACAGGTACTCTATATTTTATAACATTAAATAGAAGCGTAGCCAGGTGTAAGTGGGTACGATATTCCATTTTAAGTGAGTTGTGTTTGATCAAGTACGGTGTGACATGATCACGATAGGGAATATTGTAACAATAGCGGGCACACGCATTTTGCACCCGTTGCACTATTTTTTTCGTTGATGCCAGCAACCTAGGACCTACAACCACATCCGCGTAATTAAACTTCGACAAGATAAGCGACTCACAAAGTAATTTCCTGACATTAACACTCAAGGACTGTCTAATCCGATAAAGCAGTTTCAGTCGGTAAAAACAGTTTTTTGAAATATTTAAGATGTGCTTGTGAAATCGCAAGCCTTCGTCAAACACTACACCAAGATTACGCACTTCAGTCACTCTTTCTATTGGATCTCCGTTTAAAAATATGGTAGGTTGTTGGGCCAATATTGAATTGATTTGATGAGTTGAGCCTATGATCATATATTTGGTTTTGCTAGAATTGAGAGAAAGACAATTAGATTCTGACCAAACCGATATACGACTCAAATCATCATGTAGCCTTTCCAGAGCGATGTCCATCTCACTCGCCTTGAACGAGAGGTATAATTGAATGTCGTCCGCATACATATGGTATTTGCAATGCCTTATGCATTGCGTAACATCGGCTGTATACAAAATAAACAAAAGAGGACCAAGAATAGAACCTTGCGGTACTCCTCTGGAAACTTCCGCCCATGCAGACGAACATGCATGTTGACTACTTTCCGCTTTTAACTCTACCATTTGTGAGCGGTAGGAAAGATAACTTTTAAACCACTGTAAAGAGTCATCATCAAAACCATAGTATGAAAGCTTGCAGAGAAGCTGGTCTATATTGATACAATCGAAAGCTCTGGAGTAGTCTAAGAGGATTAACAGACTCCCCTCCCCTCGATCCTGTGCCTCCAGCATATTATCAACCACATCCAACAGAGCTGTTATGGTACTGTTTTGTTTCCTAAAACCCGATTGCCTAGTTGGTAACATATCATTTAAATCTAAATACCGCCTGACTTGCTCACATACAACTTTCTCAAGAATCTTTGATAGACATGGCAAAATACTAATTGGTCTAAGATCTTTAAGACAACTTGGATTGTTAGTTTTGGGCAATGGTTTAATGAGCGCTTTACGCCAGGTGGAAGGGAAGGTGCAAGTCTTAAGTGAAGTGTTTATGATATTCGTAATTGTTTCCAGAGTAAAGGGCAACGATAATTTTAACATATCTAGAGAGATTCCGTCGTAACCAATAGCATTAGAATGCAATGATCTAAAATGCTTAAACACCTCGTCTTTAGAGACAGCCGCAAAAGAAAACAGTGAAGTCCCTTTTTTATTGTTTAAAAAGAAATCTATGTCCTCTTTAGACGCGCACGATCTACCAGGAATATCTAAAAAATGACGATTTATATCAGATTTCTAAGATGCTCCGGCAACGCATTGTCAGTACTTCTACTGATATTAACATTTTTTTTTATATTATTCCAGAGTATACGCGGGTTATTAAAATTCGTGTTTACAAACGTTTCAAAATAACATATTTTTTCACGCTCAATCGCATTCGCAACCTCTTTCTTTAACTCCAAATAATATAATTTATGACTATCCTTTTTAGAATATTTTGCTCTAGTATATGCATCATTCCTACGTCTCATCAGTAACCTGATATTGTACGTGATCCAAGGGTAGTTCTGATTTTTTACCAGAAAGTGCTTAATGGGAGCTAGACAGTCATAAATTGATAAAATGATTGAATTAAAATTCGAAACAAAATTATTAATATCCTGGTGGTCTATTATAGCATCCCAGTTAATGCTTGACATAGCGGTTTCGAATAGTTCCATGTTAATATCTTTAATTGGTCTGTATTGTATTTTTAGAGGGATACACTTATCTTTAGCTATGTAAAGTTCGCACGAAACAAACGCATGGTGACTTAAATCATTTATATGGTTCACTGATATCCGTTGCACATTTATGTCCGTACATATAAGGTCAATAATAGTTTCACTATGATCTGTGAAATGTGTGGGTTGATTTATAATTTGCGTTAAGCTCGTCATTGTTAAGAATTCTAGCAATTTGCGATAACCGATGGTACTCTTGTCTGCAAAATTAATATTAAAATCTCCCATGACTATAGTATTATCAGCCCATGAAAAACTAGCGACCGACTCATGAATTGCGTTAACAAAAGTATCGACATTCAACCATGGCGGGCGGTAAGCTGTGCCGATTACTAGTTTTTTACACCGAATGTTTAAAGTTATCCACATTTGCTCAACATTTAAACAACATGGATGTTTTAAAACTTTCACATTCAAACTATTTCTAACATAAAAGCCAACGCCACCGCCGCGACCTCGCACATGTGACGGTCGAGGTATATGAACAAGGCGATAACCAGTGAACTTAGGCGCACGACCCTCTTCTCCTTCTTTTAGCCATGTCTCATTAATACCCAACACATCCACATTGTGTTGCTCCATCGCAGCAAGAAGCTCTTCGTGTCCAGTACCAAGCGAACATATGTTTATAAGGCCAATTACGAGATTTTTTATAACCATCATTATAGTATATTAATATTAAATAAAATACATATTGGACAAAAGAGTAGATAAATATGAATGTATTTAAATAAGATATGCAATATCATCATTGCATGGAGTTTTAGTGCTAAATCATTTACCCAATTAATATAGTTTATAAATAGAAAAAATACAATAAAATAGTAAAATATAGAAGAAAGTACGAAAAACAAACCAAACATACCACCGGCAACAAGGCAGACCAAAACAACATCAATTTCTCTACGACAATAATGGAAATAATTACTATTAATTATTATATAATGACAAAATAAAACAAAATAAACAACGATAAACAAAAATCTTACTTCTATCACTATGATTACGAGTGTAACGCTTAGACAATAACTAAAAGTAACAACAAAATAAATTTTCGACACTAGAGCAAAAACATTAGTAAAAAAATAAGTCGAAATTAACTTGTGATTAAGCAAAATATCCAAGGCAAGTAACAAAACCTTTAAAAATATAATGATGTTTAAAATTGTAACATACAGTATGGCAAATTCAATCTTACTAAATATTATATCAATTTGTATAGAACGATAACAGGTTGTAATAATATGTTTCTTTAGTATACAACAATAAAACGGTACAATTAGTTTCAAATGAGATGGTGTATAATATTTCACAGTACGAACTTTTAGGCAACGCACTATAAAATTGCAAATTACTGTAAGCTTGACATCATAATAATTAACCCAAAATAAAGTAAGTGCATTTAAACCTGTTACATAACTTATATAGCTAAATTCGTATATTACTAATACAATACAATAAAAAATAGTTTTTTTCTCAACTGCCAGGAATACGTACAATATCGAAAGAGTTATTGACAAAAAACCTTATCTATATCGTGTTCCGATCTAACATTGACAATTTTCGATTTACTATCCCGTCTAGCATATACATGACCCGCGCGAGTCCATACAAAACGCCAGTTATTTGACCGCCCTAGCTTCTCACGCGCTGCAAAGAACAGTTTGCGGTTAGCATACGTTAGATGTTCGTTCACGTAAAAGCGGCGGGGCTCCCCTCCCACCCCCGTGCCGCTGGTGTCCGCGCCGCGCCGCACGCGCGCCGCGCGCAGCAGCTCGTCGCGAAGGTGTCGCCGCGTGAGGCGCAAGACTATGGGGCGCGATTGTATCGCATCGCTTGCCGCGCTCCCATTCGTATCTACGCGTTTACGCACACCACGCCTATGGACGTTAACAATATCACGCTCGTCTATAGATATGCCAATTTTTTGCGCTAACGTGATTGCAATGTGTAGTAAATTTTCGCCAGTATTTTCATGAACACCCGAGATTTCTACATCATTCAACAGCTTTTCCTGCTCAGATTCATTAAGCTGTTTCTTTAAGAGGTCGATCGAGTCTAGACTCTGTTGTAACTGCTCATTATCAGCCGCCACGCAGGCCCCACTCTCCAGTTGTGACACACGCTCCTCTATGCTGTCCAATCGACTATCAAAGTTAGTAACTAAAGCAGTTAATTTCGTCATATCTGATCTAAAGTTCGATATCTCAGTCCGAAGGAGCTTTATCTCCTCTATCAGAGAAGGGGAACTTTTTTGATGGGGGGATACAACATCGAGAAATACATCAGCATCTTGACACTGCGCGGGAGTAATTTCGACAGCTTTAGAAGTATTTTTCGCTTTACATGTCTTACACACCCATTTTGTATTGCCGCGGGCGTCTGGGCTATAATTGCTACATTGTTTATGATAAGACATATTACACTTATTGCATTTTACGCCATCTGCCAAAGCGAAGAACTTTCCACACGCATTACACTTGTTTGCCATTATGTAATTAGTACTATTGATTGTATCAAAGTAATTCAAGCTTAGTTCACCAGATGGCAGTAATATAAATTAATTATTTTAAGTCTTCCAATTTACGGTCAGCTGTACTGAATAGTTGCGGGTATCGTAAAATCAGCTGATCATCAGCTGTGCACTAATGTTTATTATAATCACTGTTGTTCACGAAGATAACACTATACTGTTCACTACACGTTATTAATTGTATATCTTATAACTGTTTTATCTACTTTTAAGTGTTAACAGGTAAATTTACTATTTTTAAATTGAAAAAATAAGCAGAGCGAGACTGTCACACACCACTGTCAAAAAGACACTCCAAGTTTAAGTACCTATTTACATTTTAATATAAAAAGGGGTAATTTCTCTAATAAAAGTCAGTGTATAACCAACCATCAATCGTTTTATTTCTCTCCACGCACACCACACATCACATGGCGACCCTGCCAGCGCGGGCGCGTCGGATAACAGTGTTCTAGAATTACGTTCCGTATTTGGCACCGAAATCGGAGTTTCATCTTCATACGGAGAGCCGAAGGCTTCATAATAAATTATTATGGAGAATTACGCCAGTCGCACCGATAATCGGACGTACTTGCAAAGATGGAAGTCTTTTCATATATCGATTTTATTAAAAGCAGACTATTAATAGTATGCCAGATATACGAAGTTAAATTTCAAGCCATTCGCTTAATTCAAGACCAACATCGTGACAAAATAGAGGCTTACGTAGAGGGTCACATTAATCAAAATACATCCCCTACAAAAATAAGCCTAATGCAAAAAATATCATTAGAATGCAGCTTGGATGTGGACTTCCCCGACGGAACGAGAGCTATTGCAAAGATTGAAGAAGTTTATAGCGGTAGCGTGTTATTTTTATACAAAATAAGTTGGGAAAGAGATTCTACATACGCAGATTGGTAAAGACAAAATGGGCAAGCAGCAATCTAAAGAAGTCGAAAAAGAAGAAGTATTTATAACACAGAGCGGACAGAACAACTACGCACCAAACAACATCGCACCCTGGGAAAAATCAGAAACTATGTTCAATTTGATCGTGGTAATAGCAGTCATTTGTGGAATAATATTTGCGTATTCTGTTTACAAGAAGATGCACAAGCGACTTACAAAGAAGATACAGCGGCAAGCTACGGAAATAGTTTTGAAGTCACGTCGCGCCTCGGTTTAAAGGGACATAAAAAGTAAAACAGAACTTGAAAACCCAGTTCAAAAGTGGCAATTAGTGTGTGCAGTGACTCGCAGTATACTTAAGTAAGTGGCAATTTTTCCTTTCTCTCTAATCTATTTTTATTTAATCACGTTTATCCTTTATGTAGAAATATAATTAACATATTAATTAAACTTATGTTTAAAAAAAATATATATATATAAATATATAAACATAAATGTCTAATATAATATTACAAAAATATTTAAATGATTTGCTAGAAATTAAGCAATATTTAGTTAAGTTTGGAATTAAACGTCTTAAAAGTGAAACAGCATTCGAAAAATACGAAGTAGCTAAACAAGTATATAAGGAGTATAAAAACTATATACAAGTGGTAGAAATTAAAGTAGAAGAATTAAGTGTAACATTAGAAATAGATAGTCTTTTTGATAAAATCAAAAATCTTATGACAATCATGTCGACAAAACCAGAATTTGAGTTAAAAACGGCAGTTTCTCTGTTGCCCGTAATGGACGACACAGAAAATGTCACTCTGCAGTTAATAGATGCTATTGAATTATATGTGACAATGATTTCAAAAGAAAGTATTACAAATCTTATTCAATTTGTTTGCAAGACACGGTTGTCACGAAACGCGAAATTAAGATTAAAAGATACCTATAGTAGCGTAGAAGAAATGGTTAGTGACATGAAAAAGCACCTCCTAACTACTAAGTCAGAAATCGCCTTGCAGAAAAAATTATTAAATTGTTATCAAGGAAATCGGTCGATAGATAAATTTGGAACAGAGCTCGAGCAACTGTTTGTTAACCTTACCATCTCACAATCAAAAGGAAATTCAGACACGTTCAGTATTCTGAAATCCATAAATGAAAAACAGGCAATACATAAATTCGCCGATGGTCTACGGAATGACAGATTGAAAACTGTTATAGCTGCACGAAATTACAATTCGTTAAAGGACGCTATTCAAGGCGCAAAGGATGAGGAAGTAACGATGACTTCTCCATCATCTAACCAAGTATTCTTTGCAAAAGGAAGACCCTATCATCGGGGACTCCAAGGATCTAAACACTGTGGAAAATCATATTCCTATACTAATTCAAGGTCACCAAAAACACAATTTAAGAATACATTCACCAACTATTCATGTGGTAGGAATCAAGGGAATTTTCAAAGAGGTCGAGGTAAAACAAACGGAAGGAATAAATCAAATACCCGTAGTACTCAACCATATACTCATAAAAACAGAAACCAGCATCAGCAGGTAAATTTGGCCCAAAGTTCGCAAAATGAAGAGGACGAAGATGAGCAAAGCTCGATACCGAAGTGGTTTTTTCGACAATAATGAATACGTATTAAGTTATAACAACATGAATTCAGTAAAATTTTATATAAATCATAAAAAACTAAATTTTCTATTAGACACTGGAGCATCCTTATCTATAATTAAAGATATTGCTATACAACATACTAAACACAAAGTTACCCAAAAAACAACACAAATTAAGGGCATTGGTGGAAAAATAACCTCAGACAGATATACAAAATTAACATTGAAATATAAAAATGAAAAATTTGAACATAAATTTCATATATTTAAAACATTACCATTAAACATTGACGGTATACTCGGGCAAGACTTTTTGTCGAGATACAAATCATTACTAAATTTTGAAAACCAAACATTAACGCTTCAAACAGATTCAAAGTATACAACAATACCAATAGACATGTTTTCAACAGAAGATATAAACACAACAAGCATAAAACTGCCACCCAGATGTGAAAAAATAATTAATATAAAAACGAACCATACTAGCAACTGTGTAATAACTTCAAAAGAGGTGTGTGATGGAGTATTCATAGCTAATACTTTGAATAAAGCCAGAAATGGAAAAATATCGATACATATTATGAATACTAGGGAAACAGAAGTAGTTTTACATTGTTTCACACCAGAGATAATACCTTTAGACGAGTTTGAGTGCTTCACATTTGAAGAAGTAACAAACAATGGAGAAAGAGTTAAAAGGTTATTCGATTTACTGAAACTAGAAAACATGAACGCAGAAGAACAGAAAAGTATTGCAAGTATATGTGCTAAGTTTGCAGATATATTCCACTTGTCGGGTGATCGACTGAACACTTGCAATTTATACGAACAGAAAATACACCTAAAAGAAAATACCAATCCAGTTTACTCTAAACCTTACAGACTACCTCATTCACAGAAAGCGGAAATTAGTAAACAAATACAGGAAATGATAGACAACGATATTATCGAGGAATCAACTTCAGAATGGTCCAGCCCATTACTGATAGTGCCTAAGAAAAAAGGAGCAAATGGTGAAAAGAAATGGAGAGTTGTACTAGATTACAGAAAACTAAATGATTGTATCAAAGACGATAAATTCCCATTGCCAAATATTACCTAAATATTGGACTCTTTATCAGGAGCTATGTATTTTAGTCACTTAGATCTCAATCAGGGCTATTATCAAATGAAATTAGATGCAGAAAGCCGAAAATATACAGCATTCGTAGCTGATAAACATTATCAAATGAAACGTTTACCAATGGGTCTAAAAACAAGCCCTAGCGCATTCAGTAGAGCGATGACAATTGCATTATCAGGATTAAATTATGAAAAATGCATAGTCTACCTGGATGATATTATTGTGATGGGAAGAAATTTAAATCAGCATAATAAAAATCTTATTGATGTATTCTCACGTTTAAGAAAAGTAAATATGAAATTAAACCCATTAAAATGTAATTTTTTGAAAAAAGATCTTTTGTACCTAGGTCACATCGTTACACCAGAAGGTATAAGACCAGATCCAGAAAAGATTAAAGTCATGCAAAATTATCCAACTCCTAAAAACGCAGATGAAGTCAAAAGGTTTGTTGCGTTTGCCAATTATTATAGAAAGTTCATACCAAATTTTGCAAACATTACAGCAAGTTTAAATAATTTAACCAGAAAAAATGTTAACTTCAATTGGACTACAGATTGTCAAAATTCTTTTGAAACTTTAAAACATACACTATGTAACCCGCCTTTATTGCAATATCCAAATTTTGAAGAAAGTAATGAGTTCATTATTCATACAGACGCTTCAGGGTTAGCGATTGGAGCTGTTTTATCAAATCAAGACAAAAGACCAGTAGCATATGCCAGTCGTACTTTAAACAAAGCTGAAAGAAACTATCCTGTGATAGAAAAGGAACTTTTAGCAATTGTGTGGGCTATCAAATATTTTCGACCATACATTTATGGAAGAAAGTTCAAAATTTGTACAGATCATAGACCATTGATATACTTATTCAACATGAAAGACCCATCGAGTCGACTTACCAAATTCAGGCTATGTTTAGAAGAATACGATTTTGTAATAGAATACACGCGAGGAAAAGATAATGTCGCTGCAGACGCTTTATCTCGTATAGTATTAACAACGGACGACCTAAAGTCTATTAATAATAAAGTCAATTGCCTCATGGTTATGACTAGAAGACAAAGAAAAATGATGGATGAAACGGAAAATAAGAAGAAGGATAACGATGAAAAAGCTGACGATTGGACTGATCACCCAAGAGTCGTAGAAATACTTAAACGGACAAAAAATTCGATAGAATTCAATTTTGAGACTAACGAATATACGAAGAACGAGACATGTTCAGAAAATGTCCATAGTAAAGAAAAAACATTTATGTATACACCTTCAAGGAATATGGTTACAATGAATCCTAATTCTAGATCATGGTTGAAACGAGCTTTCGCAGTGAGAGAATTAGAACAATTCTGTAACAAAGAAAATATTCAAGAATTATGCATAATAAAAAATGAAAGAAATGAAAAATTAATAAAAGAGCTAGCTCAGGAAGTAAAAAATATAAATAAGTGGCAAGGACCACGGATATGCATAATAAAAGGTGTAGTAAAAATAGAAAATATGGATGACAAAAAGGTCATACTAAATGATTTTCATATATTACCAAGCAGTGGACATGCTGGTATAAGAAGAATGACGAATAACATAAAGAAACGTTACTACTGGACAAATATGGACAATGACATAACTAACTTTGTGAATAAGTGTGAGCAATGTCAAAAGCAGAAATTTCATAAGCAAGTGAAGCAACCTATGTGCATTACTAGCACTGCATCTTCAGCTTTTGAAAAAATATTTCTTGATACAGTTGGTCCAATAACACGAGATGTTAATGGAAATGCCTATATACTAACACTACAATGTGAGTTGACGAAATACGTGGAAGCATACCCAATACCAAATAAGGAAACAGACACAGTAGCTCGTGCTTTCGTTGATAATTTTATTTTACGTTACGGTATTCCGCAGACGATTGCAACTGACAGAGGTACTGAGTTCATTTCAGCAACTATGAAAGATGTTTGTAGATTGTTAGAAGTAAAGCAAATACAATCAACAGCATATCACCACGAAAGTATTGGTTCTTTAGAAAACTCGCACAAAACATTGGGAGCGTTTCTAAGGATTCAAACTAACAACCAAACTCAAAATTGGAGCTCTTGGTTACAATATTGGTGTTTTGGATATAATACAACGGTTCATAGTGAAACACAATATACACCTTATGAACTTGTATTTGGTAAATTGTGTGGTATACCAAGTAATCTTGTAAATAAAATTGATCCAATTTACAATTTTGATAACTACCCTATTGAATTAAAATACAGGCTACAAAAATCCCAGCAAGAAGCAAGAGAAAATTTAATACAGTCCAAATTAAGCAGAAAAATCAATTATGATAAAACAACAAATTCAATAAACTATAAAGAGGGAGATCTATTACTTGTTAAAAAAGAAAATAGAGAAAAGTTGGATCAAGTTTATATGGGACCATACAAAGTAATAAGTGATATGGATTTCAATGTAAAAATATTACAAAATGGTAAAGAAAATATAGTTCATAAAAATAGAACAATACCGTATCATATACATATAAAAAAAAATGTATTAGATATTTTTTTTTTTTAAAAAAGGAGAGAGATGTAATGTAGGTATTAGGTATAGGTGAGTACTTATACCTATATATAAATATAATGTGACTCCTATCAGATATCACTAAGGAATTTAGGTCACACGTGTCTTTAAAAACTATAAAGAATATCATATTTAATTATTTTATTATTAATTAATTATATTAATTTAATTATTTATTTATTTCTCTCCACGCACACCACACATCACACAATTTACAATATAGTCTCAAATGCATACTAGAGAAATATTGCAATTTGAATCAAAAAATGCATAGCATACAAAAATAAATTCACAACACAAGAAATTCCGCGCGCAAATCATAGCGCGTGTCAATGAAATCAAGAATGTAATTTTATATCAAGCCGACGACGACGCCGAACTAAAGTACCTACAGTACCATTTACCTTCAGTGTACAATACAGTTTACAGACCTACGACGGACGAACAATAATGAGTAATAAATTGTTTACAAAAAAAAAACATAGTTTCTAAGGTCATTAGTTTTATTTTATTTTATTGTTATTTTCTTTGAACGATTGGAAATGAAATTACTCAATTATTACACATAGAACTTTGATTTATTAGAATTATGCGAATTATGTATAAGATAACGAACGCGAATGCACGACATCTAGCGCGTCAATGTCTAAACATCGCCATTCGTTTAGACATTGACGCGCTAGATGTCGTGCTTTATGTCGTGTTTCGCTTGGCAAAAGTCACGCACACTACTGTAGAAGTGTCAAATTTTGCCGGTATTTCACTGTTGTTTTTCTAAGTAAATAATGTAAGTTATTGATTAAAAAGGTCGAACGCGGACACATTTCATTGTAGAGAAGTGATAAAATGATTAGTTTTAAAGAAATAGTGTCTGTGTTAAGTGTTTAGTCGTCATCAAAAATGTATGGAGGGACGGTCGGAACATCCACCTTAAACAAGAATTATTTCATATAGGTTTTCTATTCAAGAACTGCTCTTACCAATTCAAGATCCTTGGCATCTTGTGGATGTGGATAACCTGAGCATGATGGTTGATCAGTAGTATTTGATATGTCAATTAAGGCAAATTGAGATGGATGGTCTGCCTGAAAGAGATAAAAATGTTACTTATAACATTGGATATGGTCCCAAGTAATAATAAATAGATTGCTACAGAAACATGGACTCAATGTTTGGTAAATTGTAAAACTTTTAGTATTTTTTTTATTAAAAGCATTTATTGAACAAACATAGTGTATTATACTTATGGATAGTGTAGCTTTCCAACAACGAAAGAATTAAAAAAATTGGACCAGTACAACAGTAGGACAACTAAAAAAATAACTCAGTAGGTTTTAAGTACCAGTCATCACACCACTTGTCTCATGACACTCTAGGTCTCTAGAGCATATCAGTCAAAAAAGATATTGTGAAGCTTAAGTAAATGAATCCTTAGACACTATCGGAAATTTAAGAACAATTATAATCTTTTTTCCATTAAAATAATATCCTGGTTTTATTATATCGTAATATTGTCTTAATTCTAACTCTAAAATTCTATCCTTACCATATATAGTATTTAATTTTATTAATATATCCTTTAACACATTTGAACTTAACATAGAATGATGTGTTGAGGACGTACGAATGAAAGCTAATGTATTTTCAATTCTAACCAATTCTTGCAATATATCATCTACATTTTCTGTCATTATGCTAAGGATTTGGGCAAATTTAGCATATTTTATCAAACGGGATATTTGTATCCTGGAATCAGATAAATTTAAAGTCAATAACGTTCAAGATAGAATTCGAGGACAACCACTGAAAATAAGTAATATCGACTTAAATGAAATACACTTCAACCACAGCCCTGAAAATCATGTAAAGTTGAATTCAATAAATTTGGAAGATCTGCATAAGATTCATACTAAGGTACTGATGCAAGCACCGATTGAACTAGAAAAGAATACATCGACGATATACCATACCACTGTCCCAATTTATACATTCCTTTTGGGCACTTTGCTACTTTTCGCAACTTACAAAGTAATCCGTTATAAGAACGTTACGTGCTGGAAGAATCAAGACGACCCTAATACAAAGACGGAAGATCAAGACAGTCAAAATTGTACCGAATCTTCGCCAGGACCACAGTTTCCAGCAACATTTTATCACACCGTGCTCAAATAGTTGCTGGTCTTCGGGGGGAGGAGTTACGCCAACGGATCCCCAAGACATTGCTGCGTCGACGTTTCTCACGGGAACGTATTGTACGGACGTAGCAGCTAGGCTATTCTGTAAAAAACGCGCCCGAACTCGCATCTCACCTGAGTGAGTCGACTCACTTCACTTTCGAACGTTCGAGTTTTTGGTTTCGCATTCTGTAAACATCCGCTCGGCAGAGGCGAAGCGAAGTGAGTCTCACTTCGAAACTCACTTGCCTAGTGAAGGGATCTTATAGATTTGAATTTATCGACATTGTTATTATCTTTAAAATGCGGCAATTTAACACATTTTGAAGACATAATAACACTTTAGTATTGTACCGTGGGTGGAATTAAACTAAAATTGCAATTTTACACTGATAAATTCTTTAAAATCAAAATAATTCTAGCGTCACTGAAAAAAAAGGACGCTTGTCTGTGGTTCGTTTGACTTATGTTTATTTCTCAAGTGGTTTTTTGTACCTAATTTTAAAGTGTTTCGTGTTGCATTCTTTCTAAAAGTTATGTTGGAGTTTTGGCTGCATATTACATTCGATGTCCCCGAATTTCATTATTTTGTGTTGTTTAATCGATAGCTGGTAGTGGATTTTCTTAACAAACTGCTTTTCTTTTCCATCAAAAATGCGTAGTTTTTGTGAAAATCGAAATTGAAAATGATATTTTTTAAGGTTATTTTTGTACTAAAAACGCAACTTAAAGTAAAATCTTAAGCCATTATAGTATCAAAATGTCTAATTATCACACTCACACGCATTATTTTTAAATATATTTACGTACCTATTACTTTATTTACATATTACAATTTATTTTGTCAAAATAGTATTTTAACAATTTAGTATAGCCAAAAATCGTTCCATATTTTGTATTCACAACAAGCCACAGATAACACAGATTAGTTAATATGACGCAGATCACAGATTAGCAATACGAATATACTAGCTTATCATAGAGTATAAAATATAAATGATACATTTTAATTTTTAATGTTTTTTTTTATAGCTCACTTGCTTCAGTTTTAAAAATCGATTAACTTTTACTTTTAGTATTCAAATAGGTAGCGAGGAGCGAAGCGACGAGCGTGTTAGGTTAACTGTTGAACTGCCGCACGAGCCGAGCGAGCGAAGCGAGCGTGCCGCGGCAGCGGCCGGCGAGTGCCAGAAGCGACTTCAGGGCGATTCCCACTCAAACAAAAAAAAACTACGTAGGTTTAAACAACCTGTTTGTATTTTATTTATGTATCGTAAAATTTTTGTTATTATCAAATGCTATCTAAATTAAAATTACGAAGTGTCTAGTCGTCCGCTAAACGGATGAATAAAATAAATTAGTCGTCCGATTACCGGATGAATAAAATAATTTAATCGTCCGATTATTCGGATTACTAGATAACCTTTTAACACTAAAGCTAGTTGGGTTGGACTAAAGCAAAGGGGGCTCAGGACTTAGAAAATTTTTGATGGAGTTGGTGTCATTATAACACCTATTTATTATTGTTTTATCGTAAAGATTACGCTAATATAAGCATGTTTTATAGGAACAACTTTTCTCTAAAATCAAAAATGGCCGAGATATTCGCCCTCAATTCGTTAGGTTAGGTTTAGGTTAGGTTAGGTTAGGTTTCTTAAAAAAAAAACTACACAGAAATAGGAGCCCCGCGAAGCGGGGCTCCGTCGACGCCCAAAAAAAATCAAGTTTAGGTTAGGTTAGCCGTTAGGTTAGGTTAGGTTAGGTTTCTTAAAAAAAAAACTACACAGAAACAGGAGCCCCGCGAAGCGGGGCTCCGTCGACGCGCAAAAAAAAATCAAGTTTAGGTTAGGTTAGCCGTTAGGTTAGGTTAGGTTAGGTTTCTTAAAAAAAAAAACTACACAGAAATAGGAGCCCCGCGAAGCGGGGCTCCGTCGACGCGCAAAAAAAATCAAATACCTACGTGTGCCCTCCTCCCCCCTCTCCTCCCCCCACAAAAAACCTATAATACGTGCGGCAGTTCTCTAAAGAATTATTATTTTATTCATCCGGTAATCGGACAACTAATTTATTTTATTCATCCGTTTAGCGGACGACTAGCGCTGTCCTTAAAATTATTTTTGACAAATTCATTTTAAAAATCACTTTCGAATTATATTTATTATCTACAATTGTGAACGCGTCATAATATAACATTTATTATCTATAATGGCATGTCGTAAATACGTGGTAAATACAAACTTACATTTTCCAGGTAATATAATTTAAGAAATTGTTATAAATAAATTAATAATACGGCATTATATTTAAAAATATTGCCTGTGTGCGAGATTACTAGAAGTTTTAATACGACAATGGTATAAAAGTGTCGTTTTTAGTACAAAAATAACCTTAAAAAAAATAATTTTCATTTTCGATTTTCACAAAAACTACGCATTTTTGTTGGAAAAGAAAAGCAGTTTGTTAAGAAAATCCACTACCAGCTATCGATTAAACAGCACAAAATAATGAAATTCGGGGACATCGAATCAAATATTTAACCGGAGTTTTAGTTAATGTTTCAGTTTGGCTTTATTAAGTTGTTGTGTAATTGCTGTTAAACGTGTTGCATAAATTATTTAAAGGAGAAAACTGCAAAAATAACAACTATGAGGTGAGTAATGTGATTCTTGTATTTAACTAAAATATTATCTTATACAACAAGCTTATTGAAATATTTAACTTAAAATCTTAAACATTGTAGCTCCTCGGAAAGGTCGTCTCATCCCTCCCGTGCCCAAGTAGAGTATCTAGTCGACTATCTTAGCAAACATCCTAGCTTAGCCAAGGGTTTTTCAAAAGTCCCGAGCGCTAGAGACGAAGCTAGAAAAACATGGGAGGAGTTGACTATCAAATTAAATAGCTTGGGAGGCTGCACTAAAACATGGAAACAGTGGACAAAGGTAGGCAATAGGCATATAGAAAACTATTCATCTTATACCGTGTAGGTATCTGGCTTACCTATATATTATTAATAAACTTTTAATTTTGCTTTAGTATTGGTCTGACAAAAAGAGTGCCGTGAAGAAAAAAGCTGCCCTAAGATACCGGGCACGCAATAAGACTGGTGGTGGATGTGAATCGGTGGTGGAGCTTTCAGAGGTGGAGGAGAAAATACTCACATTAATGGGCGGGGAAGGTTTTGCAATTGGTGATAGGCATTTGGAAATTAATCCATTTGAAGTAAGCTATTGTTATCGATTTTGTTGATCCGATACATGTATGTATGTAAAATATAATTATTCAATGTCATGTTCTTTTTTTAGGAAATCCCCGTCCTTACTGATGCCAACGAAAGCCCCACATTGCCGACTTCATCTATGATAAATGAAACCACAACTATTGTAAGTAAATACCTAGTGTATTAATAAAATATTACTTAATAATAAACAACTTATTAGTAAATGTTTCTTATATTGTTCTAGGAATACCAAGTCTTGGATGAGACTGCTATAAATACGGAAAATGTTAGTATGGCAGATACTGAGGTATATATTAATAAGATATTATGAAAATGGTACTTTTTTATTGATTCCAGTATTTGAAATACTATGTTTTTTTTTTCAGAGACCTCAACTAATTCAGCAATATGTTAACTGTATCCCGAATCCCGAACCTTCCCCTGCTCATACACCACCGAGAGCGGAGGTAACGAGCCCTCTGCAAGCAGTTACCCCCTCTGGCTCAGGCAACTTTCCTGCTCGACGTCAATTATTGAACGTCGCGGGTCCATCACCACGTCGTACTACAAGTAATTATGAGATTTATGAATTGATTTACAATATTTATAATCCATACTAATATTATAAATGCGAAAGTAACTCTGTCTGTCTGTCTGTTACTCAATCACGCCTTAACTACTGAACCAATTTGCATGAAATTTGGTATAGAGATATTTTGATACCCGAGAAAGGACATAGGATAGGTTTTATCCCGGAAATCCTACGGGAACGGGTTTTTCTTTGAAAACGCGGGCGAAGCCGCGGGCGGAAAGCTAGTCAACAATAAAAATTTGGAAATACATACAAATAAAACTAAATAATACTTGATAATGAATTAAGGAAATAATAATAACATCAGAAGACTTGTCAAAAATGCGTCACCGCGACCGGTGGAAATAATAATAAATTAATATTTATTTTACGTTTCAGGGTCATCGAGTCGTCCACAACAACGGCAAAGAAGACGATCACCTCCATCACAAAGGCGGCAATCTCAATTAACAACCTTTACTGAAAGGTTTCTTAGCTTGGAAGAGCAACGGATTGAGATTGACCGTCGCTACTGTGAGTTACAGGAGGTGATGGTCAACTCACAAAGGGAGACCAACAGAATGACAGCAGAGGGCCTGATTGCCGTCGGGGAAGGTCTTAAATTATTAGCTGAAAATTTAAAAAAATAAAATACTTTTATACTTAAATACATTTATTAGTTCTTAACTTATTTTAGTAGTAAAAAATTATCTGTGGTTTTACTTATAGTTTCTTAATTTACTAACATTAGTTTATAAGCCCTAATTGAGTTACTAACACCTATGAATATAATTTTCCGGAATAAATAATTTGCATTGATTTTTGATTGAATTAATTACAATTACCGCGTGTTCCTTGCCCTCCATAATTCATTTATCAATCTTTGTCTACATAGCTGACCAAGTGCAGTTTCATTAGGTACATCCTCATTTGAAGCTACACTTTGTCTGGTCCTATGAAAACCAGCCTCAACCTCTAGCTCTGAATTGAATATGGCTGGAGCTGGCAGGCCGGCACGATTACAAATATTGTGAAGCACGCAACATGCTATTACAATCTTCGAAACCGTGTCGGGGTCATAATGTAGGACTCTATGTGCTAATAGGCATCTAAATCTGGCTTTAAGGATCCCAATTGCTCTTTCTACGGTGTTTCTTGCAGTAGCATGCAGCTAGTTATAGTGATGTTCTGGTGTTCCCTCGTCTGCATTTGGAACTGGCACCATTAGGTACTGACGCTGCGGATACCCAGAATCACCTGTAACAATGAATATTGTTAAAAAATAAAATGTTTTGTCATCAACAATTATATTTTTATTAGGAGTTAGGAGTTTTCAATGATTTCGCCTGCTCTCCAATTTTTATGAATTCCGTGAACTTCGGTAATAAAGCCTAAATTACTCAGAAATAAAGTAGTTTTTTTAATGATGAAAGAATTTTTGAAGGAATTAATCCAGTAGTTTTTGAGTTAAATATTTACAAACAAACAAAGATTCGTCTTTATAATTAATTAGCTAAGAGGTAACTCACCTAACAAGTACACAGATTCGCCTGTTTGTACTAATTGTTCGAGGTGGTCCCGAATGATGCAATTATTAAAAATAAGGCTGTCGTGAGTCGCTCCGCCATATGTTGCATCTACATGTATTATGTTCAAATCTGCATCTGTGAACTGCAAAAAGAATTATTTTACAACTATTTTTATGTGGCTGTTCTAATGAATGTTAAAAAAAATATAGGTACTAGCAGCGTCTTGTGATTTATACTGCTTCGTTAATGATCCTATGGAATTGGTCCAAATTTCATTAAATCGATTTTCTGTGGTTCAAGTGCGAAAGCGTATACAGACATTATTATATCAGGCTTACCATTTGTACATTTCTTGCATGATATCCTTTGCGACAGTAGTATCGTTCTTCATGGCAAGTTGGTCTCACCATTGTCACAAAAGTCCCATCTACACATCCTATTACCCCAGGAATACTGAATTTCTCATAGAATCTGCAATAAGAAATAAAAAAATCATTAAATATTTTTCATTAACATGATAGGTTTATTTAGGTAGGTACACAAACCTTGTTTTGAGTCTCAGTCTTTCTTCAGAATTTTGGGGAAATCTTATGTATTTTTTTACTATACTTGGATGGCTTAGGGCTTCTATGACCTCGTGGATACTACGAGATGCTGATGGCTGCGACACAAACGAATTTATGTGTTTTCCACATATCCTTTGATAGCTCCCAGTCGCAAAGAAAGAAAGTGCACATAACAACTGAAAAAAATTAATGAAATTTCTTGAAACTATCAAAATAAAAGGTACTTAATCTGATAAGGAAACCATCCATAATTAAAGTCGGTTAATAACTCAAAACGTTTTTAAAGAAACCGTAAGGGAGAGAAACTTTGGACTTTAACATAGGGTACCTACCACTTGAAAGGGTGACATCATAAAAAATAATCGGGGATTAGATGACGTTATCGTTAGTGGTTCTATGTTCTATGCGAGGAAGTTATGTTACCTACCTACATAATGGAATGTTTTACAGAGTTATGGGAAAGTTATCCCAATATTCACACGGGATCGGGACTTCCGCAGATGAAATCACGGGACCGATGACTATTGTAACAGTAACTTTTCATGACATTATGAATACACATATAAAGCACTTAGATACATACCTTGACTCTAGCAGTTAATCCTCTTCGTCGACGTTGAGGTTTTTTAACTAAAACTTTAATGTCTTCCATCACTTGAGAAACTAGTTCTTCCGATAAACGGTAGCATTCAACAAAATTTTTATTTCGATTAATAATTTGCATTTCCCGAATGCTGGTACTTTGCCGGCGACTTTCTATTATATCCACAGCATTAGCTTCTCGTATTATAGCACTTAATATAAAATAACGCGCCATTTTAGTAAAAAAATATATAAAATTTGTATCAAATTTGTTCCACAACCACTAACTCACTCACGAACTCGGCACCTAATAGGCGAGTGAATTGCTGACAGGTGAATTCGTATTTGTAAATACTCGAACTCGACGTTCGAGGTGTAAAATTACCTTACAGAATGCCGAATTCATACTATAAACGTCAAAATCACAGACATGTATATTTAAGTAGACAACGCAAGTACCGCGATCTGTATGAAAACCAAGCGTGTCATATTTTTTGTACTGACCTTGACGCGTTATGACGTCACGAGCGCTTTTTAGTGATGTTAATTTCATTTTACGCTAAATCGATTAGGCCGCCACTCGCGCGGCGATTCTAGTATCGTCCTATCCCATCGAAGTAAATCGAAAGAAATCAGATCAAACTAGATCTATGTCTAAGAGGTAGTCAAATAAATGAATCGTAATCGATTACTAAATCGATTCAAGAAATGATAATTACCATAGACAGAGGGATGATAAAATAAAGTTATAAACCTTTTAATATTCTAACAAGTAAACTAATGTGTTTTAGCTTTTTCTTACATATGCCCATTGAGTTACCATGTACTACGTACTAGAGAGGCCATCGAAAGAAAGTAATGAAACTGTCAATCAATCAATCTTTATGTCCCGTTGCATCGATCCATTTTCCTTTTATGTTCGGGTTACTTGGAAAACTGAAAAAACAAACATAGTCTAAGCAATAAGGAGTTTTCTTAAAAAACTCCCAAGATGACACTTTATAACTAATGGCGTCCATGTCATAATATTTATTTTTAGTACCTTTGTATTAAAATACTTAAAAGTTCTAGGTCAAGTCGTATTAGATGACAAAAAAAATCTATGCCTTTTTTTCTGAAAAATTGCTCCTTCAAATTATCATTTTTCTGTTCGATTATAAAATCGATTAGAATCGAGAACTGTTGCATCAAATGAACATCACTAACCACAAAATTGGACAGAAAAATGAGAACAGAAAAATGAGAAGACGCTATTCATTGCTTGTTATCATACGACGCGATCTTTACCGTGCCAAGTAAAAGCCGCAATGTATTCCGAATCATTTCGTATGATTTGGTATCCGTGTTTGTCACGATCGTTTTCCACAGATATTCTTTATTTGATTTTAAAATAAATAGTGCATATTCTGATTAGAAAATTACTTACCGGTGGAAGGAAACATCTATGCTAACTCGGCCACTCACAGCTGTGGAGTTTCTACAGTTTATAACGGCGCAATTCGGCATTTTACTTTATTCAGCTTCACGTCTTTCCTTGGCGAACTGCAAGCGCGGACTGAGTGTAGGCCAGCGTCAAGTAAGTTTCATAAACTTAGTTTGGACACGGGAAGTACATACACTCGCTTAGTCTATCTTGATACATGTCTGTGGTCAAAATACTCACTTAGCACAGTTCGCCTCGTCGCCGCTCTCGACGATGTGGCGCCACTAGTACTGTCGAGTTTTACAGAATACGAAATCGAAAACTCACCGCGGATTCCGCGTTCGAGTTTTTATAATAACCTTACAGAATAGCACTGCAGATTCCATTGGCGCAACGTAATTTTAAGTTTTCATTTTATATTCAATTAGCTTTATAGTTATTAATTGTTAAGACTTGCATCGAGCAAGACGTATTGTAATAAGTTTATATTAAAGTATTTCTAAGTGAATTCGTAGTTTTTTTTGGGGCCTCCGGCTGTCTGAAACATAATTTGTGTAATTGTTTATTTATTCTGAATCTTTAAGTTTATTGATTTTTATCCTTTACATAAGCTGTATTTAATAAAAAATGTTTAAAACTCGAATTTTCGAAATTTTTGATTTATAAGTTCTATGTAACGTTTTATAATTAAGTTATGGTATAATTAAATGTAGATTTCACTTTTGTACAGCTTAGACATTTTTCTGTATGGATACAGTGCCTTTCGATTTGAAGTTGGATAACATTTCATTTTATAGGTACTATTATAAAATTAAGAGCATGAAAGAAAAAAAAAAGCATTTCTTCATAATGCTATTGTTACCACAAAAAATATTTTCTTAATCGCAAATTTTAAGAGAAAATAAATTAAAATTAAAATTGATGTGGCGACGTTATACATACAGACGTTAGAACAAAGTCCACCATAAGAATGACGTCATTTAGGAATAAGACGATTTTTAAACATTAATAAAAACCTAAATATTTTCAAAAAGTAAAAATTACTGTTAGTTTTTATCTAGTTTTAATTAAAATAAAAATAAAAACAAGTAGCAAAAAATTTTGAAATGTTGTAATTTTGGAGCACCCTGTAAAGTCTGTATTTGTATGAACATAAGTGGAGATCGCGTCCACTTATTTTCATGCGTAAACGATGATATTCATACTCAACAGGTAACTTGGATTAACAAATAGGATAGGTTATATCCCGTAAATCCCACGGGAACGGGAACTATTTATTTATTGCACGCCTCATAAGCGAAGCGTTGAGGTGGGTACTACTGTCACTTCGCGCAAAACATCTGATTTTTCAAACTTAAAATGTCTTTATGTATCATACATTGCACTTGTAAGATAATAAATACACACACATATTAAGAAAAAAACACTATTTTTAACATTCATGATATTTTTGATGTCATTTTTGTTATTTAAACTAGTTAAAAAACAGTTTAAAAAAGTTCTGTCTTGGACGTCCGTGTGTCTGTATGTGCGGAGGATTTTCTTGTTAACACGATAGCGACCGAAATACTTTACTAATCGAGTCTTTTTTTTTCTCTTACGCTTGAGTATGCTCAGGAATAGAACCCTTTCATTTTTCAGGGTCTGATTCGATGTGGTTTAATTGTTATTAAATAAACAAAAATAATAATTAATAAATAATTATTAAAAAAAAATTATGAGGCGTGCACTTTTGGATTTTCCAAACTTTTTTCGTTTATTTCTATCTGAATAACCTATCAAAAGTAACATTCAATTGTGTAAATTTTATTTATTACGGATTCAACATCAAACAACTCTACGGTAAGTATCAAGGTGCGTATTAACTATAGAGCTATTATTTATTACCTTACCTACCTATATGTTATAGCTAATTACTGCTGGGCGCTGCAGCTGGCTGCGATTTCGTCCATGTATCTACTGAAAGGTTTCATGACATAATATGAGCACAGGGGAATAAAATAAAAAGACCAGTATGTACATCCAAAAATATTTATTTCAATGATTACAAATTATCCTTAATCTAATTTTGAAAATCTAACACTGAATTAGATTCCTTACAATATTATTCAAATTAATAACAAAATAACGTATTTTACGACAAATTAATATTGAACTAATTATGTAGTTAAAACACGAAAGCGCATTACCTTATTATACCAGCTGCATTAACCAAAAATTTTATATGATAATAAGTATAATATTTTCAACTGATATCAAAATGTACGAAAAATAGTACTTAATAAGTAATTGAACTGAGAACATAATTTAATATTCACACAAAGCTGTATTGTTTCGATATACGTTGTTTTTATTGTAAACTGCATTACATATTTTGATAAAAAAATACTGTAAAACAACAGATGATGAAATTTTCAAAATGAAAAAAAAAAATACAAATTTGCCGCGCAATCGACATTTGACAGCTCTACGACTGAATGAGGCGGTTAAAAAAGTTTGTATAATATTAATAGAAATAATTATCGAGATTTAAATTGCTCTACACAAGATTTATTTTGTTTGTTTTATTACTATACTTCTTAAAGACACAATTAACTCGTACTCGTAATACGATACCTTGGAGTTGGAGCGAAAATATTGTTTGTAATAATTTGGCTAGGAAAATACAACAAATCAAAAACACTATTTACTATGGAAAAAAAACCAGGAAGGTGAAAAACATATATTTACGATTTCGATGCACTCGACTTTTAGTAAAATAATAGGTAGGTAAAAATATTATTATGGTTTTGATCACAGACATATCTGTGGTTTTGATTTTAGCTACTAGTATCAGAAAGCTGCGTGTTCAATGCACGTCGGGGTCACACAACTGTGGAGGATACAGTAGACAATATACCTAATGAAGTTTTTCATCTTTTTATTTTACTGCAAATACAAAATAAAAATTAAACAATGGTAATGTAAATTCTAAACAAACTACTACCAAAATACAATTAGAACAAAAATCATTTGACTGGTTGATTTCACCCAGAGGCCAGAGGCGGCTCGTGACAAAATTGTATGGGTGTTCACTTGAAATAAAACAACGAAAATACAATAGCGTAGCGGGATAATTTATTACAAAAAAAAATGAGCACCACATTTTATAAATGTCTATAACACTAAAAATTACAAAGTACAGGCTATTTCAAAACGAATTCAATGATTATCAATAATTAGTAAATCACCGAATTTGCATTCGCGAGCGTACCTACGCGTAGGTATCCATAGTGTTTGTTTATACTAAAGGAATGGCAACGTCGCAATTGCTGCTGTCATGCGATGCGGCAACGTTGCGTGAGACTCAAAACGCTACCTGCTACGGTATGAACGATTGTTATAAAAATAAAAGTTATACATATTTGTTGGCGTAAACTATTTTATTCATCATTAATTTTGGAAAATAAATAATGTCAAAATTGATTACAATAAAACGCAGTTTTATTTTATTACATTACAGGTAAATTAGCTTGGAGAAATTTTTGCGTTTGTAGTAGTGTATGGTCAGCAAATAAAAAAAAACAACATTTTATTTTTAGTTTTTATTCAAGTATATAATATTAGTATTATTAATATTTTATTAGTTCCAAACATTACAAGCAGTGCCGATTTTTACTTCAGTGAAGACGTGTATGAATTAGGTGTTCTCCGGCCAAAAATGTAAACCACGGTAAAAGTGAAACTGTTCGAACGGTTCCGAACACTGCTTTGTGTAGCGCATGTCGCGTGACGGTCGGCTGCCGAGTAGGTATACCTACTCGGCAGCCGCGATACACGCGACATGCGCTACACAGACCAAAAAGTTTGAGACGATGTAATAAAAGTTTCACTTTAATAACAAACAATAACAACAATAACAAACAATAACAACAATCAACAAATACAAAATTTAACAATTAAACTACGTAATAATTATAATTTTCGAATGAAATGTGTGCTTTATGTTCTAACGGTACCAAGCGACTGACGCCGGACTGCACGAGGCACCTGCGGACAGCGTAAACTGGTTTATTCTGGTTTTGTGCGTGTTTCCACTTTCCACTATCAAGTGACGATTTATTTATTTGTTTTGTTTCGTAATTATTATGGTCAAATATTAATTACGAAACAAATTATTATGAACAAGATATTTTATTGTTTCACGGTATTCGCCTTGTCATTGGCTCAAGGACGTAAAATTGAATGATAAGTATATTATTTTTTTTATAAAGTCAAAACCATTTTCTTTAAAACATAAATCAGAGTATTGCTAGGGATAAGTATAAAATTAAATAGTAATGTTAGGATATCGAAACATTTTTGTATAGGCTAGAACGATATAATGGAAACGCGCTCTAAGATCTGAGTAATATACACACCACTACATATGCAAAAATTTCTCGAGACTAATTTCACTGTACACTATTGTTTTTTTTTATCAAAACACTAGCGACCCGTCCCGGCTTCGCACGGGCATTAAATGTCTGTCTGTCTGTCTGTCTGTCTGTCTGTCTGTCTGTCTGTCTGTCTGTCTGTCTGTATGTGAAGGCATCACGGGAAAACTGACGGTTCGATTTCGATGAAACTTGGTATAATTATACCTTATTATCCTGGGCGTAAAATAGGATACTTTTTATCCTGGAAAAATACGTAGAAAAAAAATTAATCTTAATTCTTCAGTTTTATCCATAGACGTTGTTCTGTAGAGTGTAGAACCGCGAACACACGTTCCGTATTATTATAGGCCTAGCCGTATTTGGGTCCAATAGATATTTATAAGATGTCATTGTCAGAGTTACTCAAAATGGAGAAATAAACCATCCACGCGAAGACCGACATCCGCGCGGACGGAGTCGCGGGCGGAAGCTAGTTTTATATAAATGGGTTTAGTTCTGAAAAGAACTTTTTAAATCGGTTTAGTTACTTACTAAACGAATTATTATCAAGCGTAAATTCCGCACACGTCCATCACGTAGGGAGCCGACCGCGCGAGTAAGCCCGAAGCCGCGCGGCAAGTTTATTTCGTGATCTTAACCCCCCTCCCGTACCCCTGCCCGAGTGACGCCTACAACGCATAGCTAGCCGAATACAGTTTATTTTTTATTTTTTTTTTTAACTCGTGATATCTTTTGAATGGATTGTCAGAATCGAATAATTCAAAAAGTAATATAAAGATATTGAAGCAGTCTTAAATAATACATCGTTTATTTTGATAAGGGTTAATACCAAGGTACAAATAAAGAGCTTTTTGTAGCGGTGGTATTTTAATTTCTTTTTTTCAATAAAAAAACGCTTATTGTGACATGACTGTAATAGTTAGAGATATGCTGCCGCTGATTTTTTGTAGATAATGGTGTGTTCTAAAAAATGTAGTATATCATTTTGTTCTATCATCAATAGTTTTCGCAGCGCACGCGATGTAAGGTAGTTTTTTGATATTTTTTTCACACCTTGGATTACGTTATCGTAATTTTAGTAAGGATGCCTATTTTTTTTGAAAATGAAATATAGCCTATGTCACTCAGAAATGATGTAGCTTTCCAACAGTGAAAGAATTTTTCAAATCTGCCAAGTAGTTTCGGAGCCTATTCAATTCATACAAACAAACAAACAAAAAATCAAACCTTTCCTCTTTATAATATTTGTATAGATGTATGTATTTGAGTAGTTAGCAGCATATAATATTCTGAATTTCTGATCCATGCCTATTCACTCAAAACTAATAACACTAATGATTTGTAACAGTAAATTATTTCAATAGGTATTTGAACATTTCATAACCAACAAGTAAGAATAATTCGTATACAAGATACAATAACAAATCTAATACACTATTTATTATTTTATTATATTTCATTATGTGAAAATAACCAGGAAGGTGAAAAACATATTTACGAAAACAAAGTAACATATGGTTTTGCTATTAGCTATCAGGAAAAAAAATCGTATTGGAACAAAAGAAGGATTGTAACTGAATTAGGTAATTAGGTATGTTTGTTTCTGGGTGCACCGTTTTCGACGACGCGACGGCCGACGCGTGACGTAAACAGAGTAGGTACCTACTTTGCTAAAACAAACTAAGTAATAAAATTGTGTGTCTGTCTGAAAATTCGCTAAAGCATATTTTACCAATGTTTGCAAGTTTGTGATTACTTTGATAGTTTATCGATTTATAATAATTGTATACTTATACCATTGTTTAAAAATATTCAAACACAATATGATATAGGTACCTACTGATTTATCACTGGTTTCAGTGATGAACTGATGAGTCAATGTTAGCCACAATACTAATCACTTTCGTCATACATGTGTATGAACTATGATTGATGTGATTTGCAATGTGGTGAAATTTCATAAAAATCACGGGCCAATTTTTTGTTTTGAATCCCACCGAAAATACATATACATATTACTAATTGCGTTATTAGAATAATTAATTACTATACCCACGATCAATTATTACAATTTACAATATAGTCTCAAATGCATACTAGAGAAATATTGCAATTTGAATCAAAAAATGCATAGCATACAAAAATAAATTCACAACACAAGAAATTCCGCGCGCAAATCATAGCGCGTGTCAATGAAATCAAGAATGTAATTTTATATCAAGCCGACGACGACGCCGAACTAAAGTACCTACAGTACCATTTACCTTCAGTGTACAATACAGTTTACAGACCTACGACGGACGAACAATAATGAGTAATAAATTGTTTACAAAAAAAAACATAGTTTCTAAGGTCATTAGTTTTATTTTATTTTATTGTTATTTTCTTTGAACGATTGGAAATGAAATTACTCAATTATTACACATAGAACTTTGATTTATTAGAATTATGCGAATTATGTATAAGATAACGAACGCGAATGCACGACATCTAGCGCGTCAATGTCTAAACATCGCCATTCGTTTAGACATTGACGCGCTAGATGTCGTGCTTTATGTCGTGTTTCGCTTGGCAAAAGTCACACACACTACTGTAGAAGTGTCAAATTTTGCCGGTATTTCACTGTTGTTTTTCTAAGTAAATAATGTAAGTTATTGATTAAAAAGGTCGAACGCGGACACATTTCATTGTAGAGAAGTGATAAAATGATTAGTTTTAAAGAAATAGTGTCTGTGTTAAGTGTTTAGTCGTCATCAAAAATGTATGGAGGGACGGTCGGAACATCCACGTTAAACAAGAATTATTTCATATAGGTTTTCTATTCAAGAACTGCTCTTACCAATTCAAGATCCTTGGCATCTTGTGGATGTGGATAACCTGAGCATGATGGTTGATCAGTAGTATTTGATATGTCAATTAAGGCAAATTGAGATGGATGGTCTGCCTGAAAGAGATAAAAATGTTACTTATAACATTGGATATGGTCCCAAGTAATAATAAATAGATTGCTACAGAAACATGGACTCAATGTTTGGTAAATTGTAAAACTTTTAGTATTTTTTTTATTAAAAGCATTTATTGAACAAACATAGTGTATTATACTTATGGATAGTGTAGCTTTCCAACAACGAAAGAATTAAAAAAATTGGACCAGTAGTTTTGAGGTCTTTTTGTGCATACACAATCAAATCTTTCCTTTTTACAATATTAAGTATAGAAAAAGATTTTAATAATGTAGGTAATATCTTAAAAACTAAAAAAATAACTCAGTAGGTTTTAAGTACCAGTCATCACACCACTTGTCTCATGACACTCTAGGTCTCTAGAGCATATCAGTCAAAAAAGATATTGTGAAGCTTAAGTAAATGAATCCTTAGACACTATCGGAAATTTAAGAACAATTATAATCTTTTTTCCATTAAAATAATATCCTGGTTTTATTATATCGTAATATTGTCTTAATTCTAACTCTAAAATTCTATCCTTACCATATATAGTATTTAATTTTATTAATATATCCTTTAACACATTTGAACTTAACATAGAATGATGTGTTGAGGACGTACGAATGAAAGCTAATGTATTTTCAATTCTAACCAATTCTTGCAATATATCATCTACATTTTCTGTCATTATGCTAAGGATTTGGGCAAATTTAGCATATTTTATCAAACGGGATATTTGTATCCTGGAATCAGATAAATTTAAAGTCAATAACGTTCAAGATAGAATTCGAGGACAACCACTGAAAATAAGTAATATCGACTTAAATGAAATACACTTCAACCACAGCCCTGAAAATCATGTAAAGTTGAATTCAATAAATTTGGAAGATCTGCATAAGATTCATACTAAGGTACTGATGCAAGCACCGATTGAACTAGAAAAGAATACATCGACGATATACCATACCACTGTCCCAATTTATACATTCCTTTTGGGCACTTTGCTACTTTTCGCAACTTACAAAGTAATCCGTTATAAGAACGTTACGTGCTGGAAGAATCAAGACGACCCTAATACAAAGACGGAAGATCAAGACAGTCAAAATTGTACCGAATCTTCGCCAGGACCACAGTTTCCAGCAACATTTTATCACACCGTGCTCAAATAGTTGCTGGTCTTCGGGGGGAGGAGTTACGCCAACGGATCCCCAAGACATTGCTGCGTCGACGTTTCTCACGGGAACGTATTGTACGGACGTAGCAGCTAGGCTATTCTGTAAAAAACGCGCCCGAACTCGCATCTCACCTGAGTGAGTCGACTCACTTCACTTTCGAACGTTCGAGTTTTTGGTTTCGCATTCTGTAAACATCCGCTCGGCAGAGGCGAAGCGAAGTGAGTCTCACTTCGAAACTCACTTGCCTAGTGAAGGGATCTTATAGATTTGAATTTATCGACATTGTTATTATCTTTAAAATGCGGCAATTTAACACATTTTGAAGACATAATAACACTTTAGTATTGTACCGTGGGTGGAATTAAACTAAAATTGCAATTTTACACTGATAAATTCTTTAAAATCAAAATAATTCTAGCGTCACTGAAAAAAAAGGACGCTTGTCTGTGGTTCGTTTGACTTATGTTTATTTCTCAAGTGGTTTTTTGTACCTAATTTTAAAGTGTTTCGTGTTGCATTCTTTCTAAAAGTTATGTTGGAGTTTTGGCTGCATATTACATTCGATGTCCCCGAATTTCATTATTTTGTGTTGTTTAATCGATAGCTGGTAGTGGATTTTCTTAACAAACTGCTTTTCTTTTCCATCAAAAATGCGTAGTTTTTGTGAAAATCGAAATTGAAAATGATATTTTTTAAGGTTATTTTTGTACTAAAAACGCAACTTAAAGTAAAATCTTAAGCCATTATAGTATCAAAATGTCTAATTATCACACTCACACGCATTATTTTTAAATATATTTACGTACCTATTACTTTATTTACATATTACAATTTATTTTGTCAAAATAGTATTTTAACAATTTAGTATAGCCAAAAATCGTTCCATATTTTGTATTCACAACAAGCCACAGATAACACAGATTAGTTAATATGACGCAGATCACAGATTAGCAATACGAATATACTAGCTTATCATAGAGTATAAAATATAAATGATACATTTTAATTTTTAATGTTTTTTTTTATAGCTCACTTGCTTCAGTTTTAAAAATCGATTAACTTTTACTTTTAGTATTCAAATAGGTAGCGAGGAGCGAAGCGACGAGCGTGTTAGGTTAACTGTTGAACTGCCGCACGAGCCGAGCGAGCGAAGCGAGCGTGCCGCGGCAGCGGCCGGCGAGTGCCAGAAGCGACTTCAGGGCGATTCCCACTCAAACAAAAAAAAACTACGTAGGTTTAAACAACCTGTTTGTATTTTATTTATGTATCGTAAAATTTTTGTTATTATCAAATGCTATCTAAATTAAAATTACGAAGTGTCTAGTCGTCCGCTAAACGGATGAATAAAATAAATTAGTCGTCCGATTACCGGATGAATAAAATAATTTAATCGTCCGATTATTCGGATTACTAGATAACCTTTTAACACTAAAGCTAGTTGGGTTGGACTAAAGCAAAGGGGGCTCAGGACTTAGAAAATTTTTGATGGAGTTGGTGTCATTATAACACCTATTTATTATTGTTTTATCGTAAAGATTACGCTAATATAAGCATGTTTTATAGGAACAACTTTTCTCTAAAATCAAAAATGGCCGAGATATTCGCCCTCAATTCGTTAGGTTAGGTTTAGGTTAGGTTAGGTTAGGTTTCTTAAAAAAAAAACTACACAGAAATAGGAGCCCCGCGAAGCGGGGCTCCGTCGACGCCCAAAAAAAATCAAGTTTAGGTTAGGTTAGCCGTTAGGTTAGGTTAGGTTAGGTTTCTTAAAAAAAAAACTACACAGAAACAGGAGCCCCGCGAAGCGGGGCTCCGTCGACGCGCAAAAAAAAATCAAGTTTAGGTTAGGTTAGCCGTTAGGTTAGGTTAGGTTAGGTTTCTTAAAAAAAAAAACTACACAGAAATAGGAGCCCCGCGAAGCGGGGCTCCGTCGACGCGCAAAAAAAATCAAATACCTACGTGTGCCCTCCTCCCCCCTCTCCTCCCCCCACAAAAAACCTATAATACGTGCGGCAGTTCTCTAAAGAATTATTATTTTATTCATCCGGTAATCGGACAACTAATTTATTTTATTCATCCGTTTAGCGGACGACTAGCGCTGTCCTTAAAATTATTTTTGACAAATTCATTTTAAAAATCACTTTCGAATTATATTTATTATCTACAATTGTGAACGCGTCATAATATAACATTTATTATCTATAATGGCATGTCGTAAATACGTGGTAAATACAAACTTACATTTTCCAGGTAATATAATTTAAGAAATTGTTATAAATAAATTAATAATACGGCATTATATTTAAAAATATTGCCTGTGTGCGAGATTACTAGAAGTTTTAATACGACAATGGTATAAAAGTGTCGTTTTTAGTACAAAAATAACCTTAAAAAAAATAATTTTCATTTTCGATTTTCACAAAAACTACGCATTTTTGTTGGAAAAGAAAAGCAGTTTGTTAAGAAAATCCACTACCAGCTATCGATTAAACAGCACAAAATAATGAAATTCGGGGACATCGAATCAAATATTTAACCGGAGTTTTAGTTAATGTTTCAGTTTGGCTTTATTAAGTTGTTGTGTAATTGCTGTTAAACGTGTTGCATAAATTATTTAAAGGAGAAAACTGCAAAAATAACAACTATGAGGTGAGTAATGTGATTCTTGTATTTAACTAAAATATTATCTTATACAACAAGCTTATTGAAATATTTAACTTAAAATCTTAAACATTGTAGCTCCTCGGAAAGGTCGTCTCATCCCTCCCGTGCCCAAGTAGAGTATCTAGTCGACTATCTTAGCAAACATCCTAGCTTAGCCAAGGGTTTTTCAAAAGTCCCGAGCGCTAGAGACGAAGCTAGAAAAACATGGGAGGAGTTGACTATCAAATTAAATAGCTTGGGAGGCTGCACTAAAACATGGAAACAGTGGACAAAGGTAGGCAATAGGCATATAGAAAACTATTCATCTTATACCGTGTAGGTATCTGGCTTACCTATATATTATTAATAAACTTTTAATTTTGCTTTAGTATTGGTCTGACAAAAAGAGTGCCGTGAAGAAAAAAGCTGCCCTAAGATACCGGGCACGCAATAAGACTGGTGGTGGATGTGAATCGGTGGTGGAGCTTTCAGAGGTGGAGGAGAAAATACTCACATTAATGGGCGGGGAAGGTTTTGCAATTGGTGATAGGCATTTGGAAATTAATCCATTTGAAGTAAGCTATTGTTATCGATTTTGTTGATCCGATACATGTATGTATGTAAAATATAATTATTCAATGTCATGTTCTTTTTTTAGGAAATCCCCGTCCTTACTGATGCCAACGAAAGCCCCACATTGTCGACTTCATCTATGATAAATGAAACCACAACTATTGTAAGTAAATACCTAGTGTATTAATAAAATATTACTTAATAATAAACAACTTATTAGTAAATGTTTCTTATATTGTTCTAGGAATACCAAGTCTTGGATGAGACTGCTATAAATACGGAAAATGTTAGTATGGCAGATACTGAGGTATATATTAATAAGATATTATGAAAATGGTACTTTTTTATTGATTCCAGTATTTGAAATACTATGTTTTTTTTTTCAGAGACCTCAACTAATTCAGCAATATGTTAACTGTATCCCGAATCCCGAACCTTCCCCTGCTCATACACCACCGAGAGCGGAGGTAACGAGCCCTCTGCAAGCAGTTACCCCCTCTGGCTCAGGCAACTTTCCTGCTCGACGTCAATTATTGAACGTCGCGGGTCCATCACCACGTCGTACTACAAGTAATTATGAGATTTATGAATTGATTTACAATATTTATAATCCATACTAATATTATAAATGCGAAAGTAACTCTGTCTGTCTGTCTGTTACTCAATCACGCCTTAACTACTGAACCAATTTGCATGAAATTTGGTATAGAGATATTTTGATACCCGAGAAAGGACATAGGATAGGTTTTATCCCGGAAATCCTACGGGAACGGGTTTTTCTTTGAAAACGCGGGCGAAGCCGCGGGCGGAAAGCTAGTCAACAATAAAAATTTGGAAATACATACAAATAAAACTAAATAATACTTGATAATGAATTAAGGAAATAATAATAACATCAGAAGACTTGTCAAAAATGCGTCACCGCGACATAATATGAGCACAGGGGAATAAAATAAAAAGACCAGTATGTACATCCAAAAATATTTATTTCAATTATTACAAATTATCCTTAATCTAATTTTGAAAATCTAACACTGAATTAGATTCCTTACAATATTATTCAAATTAATAACAAAATAACGTATTTTACGACAAATTAATATTGAACTAATTATGTAGTTAAAACACGAAAGCGCATTACCTTATTATACCAGCTGCATTAACCAAAAATTTTATATGATAATAAGTATAATATTTTCAACTGATATCAAAATGTACGAAAAATAGTACTTAATAAGTAATTGAACTGAGAACATAATTTAATATTCACACAAAGCTGTATTGTTTCGATATACGTTGTTTTTATTGTAAACTGCATTACATATTTTGATAAAAAATACTGTAAAACAACAGATGATGAAATTTTCAAAATGAAAAAAAAATACAAATTTGCCGCGCAATCGACATTTGACAGCTCTTGTATAATATTAATAGAAATAATTATCGAGATTTAAATTGCTCTACACAAGATTTATTTTGTTTGTTTTATTACTATACTATACTTCTTAAAGACACAATTAACTCGTACTCGTAATACGATACCTTGGAGTTGGAGCGAAAATATTGTTTGTAATA
The DNA here is from genome assembly GCF_061535455.1 of Colias philodice. Taxonomy (NCBI): domain Eukaryota; kingdom Metazoa; phylum Arthropoda; class Insecta; order Lepidoptera; family Pieridae; genus Colias; species Colias philodice. Next base: position 2,098,326 of record NC_143117.1, on the reverse strand, counting down.
ATTTGGCTAGGAAACTAATTGAAATTAAAATAATAATAATTAGAAAAATGTATTGTGAAACTGTTTAAAGCAAAAAACGTTTCGTTACACCAATTATGTTTATGAATGAAATACAAATGATTGCATGCTTTCAAAATACAAGACTTATGTACTAATGAAACTTTTCTTCAGTTCCTTGTTGAAGCTAAAAACGTTGTTTCATTATAGAAACACGGTAGTAGGTCCGCCGTGTTTTGTTAGTTTTTAAAGTGACATTCGAAAATGAAACAACGATTTACGGAAAAGCACATAAAAATATAACATCACAGGGAGATAGAAACGCGTTTCATCGAGATTGGGTATCTAGTACCTATAAAGATAATTGGATGATTGGAATACTTAATGAAAATAGGAATTGTAGAGTCAGTATGTAATAATTCAGATTAGTAATTTATTGATATGATATTAGATACAGATATAATTGAAGACGTGTGCCTTGATTTCTTTATGTTCTCATTATCTATTGGGCTTGTTTCTTTTCGTTTTTGTCTTATGAGAGGTACTTTGTCATTCTGCCACTGAATCGAACTGATCACTGTACCTTCTCTAGTGTCTAATTTCTCATTTTCTATTTCATTGTCTCCAGTTTTATTTACTGTTGGTAAACTGTTACTACGATTTCTAATGAAGATATTTTTATTTAATTTTTGCTGTATCATATTATTCTTAGGACTAAAATTTTTTTGGGTGGTTTCGCTCATATTGTTCCCACGAGTAAGGACGAACTAAGTAGTCACTTGAAGGGTGACGCCTATTCCTCCAAGAAGGCTCCATACAACAACGTTGGCCGGGTCCGTTGAGGTTGGCGCTATCAACTTGCTACCTGCAAGCCATTCATCCTTTCAGCGCGTATCCCACCTTAGGATTAGGGTGAATTTTTAGAGAGGCTTTCTACCTCGTGACACGGGCGATTAAGCCAATGCCCCCGATCCCATGACTAGACCGTGAGATTGCGGGTTGAGGAGGTCATTTCCTACCCCCAACATAACTTGCTTCTTAGGCAGGTTGCATCGGGTTATTTACCGCCGCCCGAGACTCGGCGTTGTTGCTCGTTTAGCACCACCCAGGGGAGACGTGTAGGGTGAGTCTAGGAATAGATGGTAAATCCTACGGACGCGAGCAACTTCCTCCCCAAACGACAAATTAATATTGAACTAATTATGTAGTTAAAACACGAAAGCGCATTACCTTGTTATACCAGCTGCATTAACCAAAAATTGTATATGATAATATAATATTTTCAACTGATATCAAAATGTACGAAAAATAGTACTTAATAAGTAATTGAACTGAGAACATAATTTAATATTCACACAAAGCTGTATTGTTTCGATATACGTTGTTTTTATTGTAAACTGCATTACATATTTTGATAAAAAAATACTGTAAAACAACAGATGATGAAATTTTCAAAATGAAAAAAAAATACAAATTTGCCGCGCAATCGACATTTGACAGCTCTACGACTGAATGAGGCGGTTAAAAAAGTTTGTATAATATTAATAGAAATAATTATCGAGATTTAAATTGCTCTACACAAGATTTATTTTGTTTGTTTTATTACTATACTATACTTCTTAAAGACACAATTAACTCGTACTCGTAATACGATACCTTGGAGTTGGAGCGAAAATATTGTTTGTAATAATTTGGCTAGGAAACTAATTGAAATTAAAATAATAATAATTAGAAAAATGTATTGTGAAACTGTTTAAAGCAAAAAACGTTTCGTTACACCAATTATGTTTATGAATGAAATACAAATGATTGCATGCTTTCAAAATACAAGACTTATGTACTAATGAAACTTTTCATGCATTTTGTTCGAAACTGTTGAAAATATATCTCAATAATCTAAATTTTGATACTGGTAGCACCATCTGTTGGCATTAATACTTACTAGAGTTCATTGATATGTTAGTCTGTAGTTATCTGTGCAATAAATTCAGTTCCTTGTTGAAGCTAAAAACGTTGTTTCATTATAGAAACACGGTAGTAGGTCCGCCGTGTTTTGTTAGTTTTTAAAGTGACATTCGAAAATGAAACAACGATTTACGGAAAAGCACATAAAAATATAACATCACAGGGAGATAGAAACGCGTTTCATCGAGATTGGGTATCTAGTACCTATAAAGATAATTGGATGATTGGAATACTTAATGAAAATAGGAATTGTAGAGTCAGTATGTAATAATTCAGATTAGTAATTTATTGATATGATATTAGATACTTAGGTCGAGTGAACGCGTTTTTACAATAATTATTCGTTCTATTATACAAAGTATGTTTTAAACTAAATTTTCGAATTTCATCGTGTATTTTACAATAATTTGTTTTGAATGATATATATATATATATACATATATAGTTAACTAATTATAATACTAACATAGTTTTAAGGTACACACTAACAATTATAAGGATGAATAGATTATTCAGATAGAAATAAACGAAAATAAATAAATAGTTCCCGTTCCCGTGGGATTTACGGGATATAACCTATCCTATTTGTTAATCCAAGTTACCTTCGATTCAGTACCTAGTATTTGCGTGAAAATGTAACAAACATATTCACATACATACATGCTCATACATCCATCCTCACAAATTTTCGCATTTATAATATTATAGTAACTAGGATAGGATAGGATAGGATAGGATTTTGATCATTTTTTTCTCTACGTTACATTAAGTAAATATAAATATATATGTATTCTGTGCGGTGAAACTTTGTTTTGTTCTGTAGGCAGGTATGTTATAACTATGGAAGCTTCAAAATAATTAAAAAAACAATCTTTCTACTATTTTAACCTCTATTAACGTGAAAGCTTATACGATCTATGAAATTATACCTATTTGTTATTCTTTCACGCAAAAACAGCTGATCGGATTATCATGAAGTTTTGGTAAGTATATAATAATATGTAGTATTTAATAAACTACTTATATGCTTTTAAAAATATGAATAATAGCGTGTTTATGAAAAAGTAAATCCTAGCCTATATATTAATTAACACATTACAAAAGTTCAATTTAAATCAATCGAATGTGACCGGTATTAAACATAATATTATTATGAAGAAGATACCTAACCACCTAAGCAATTTTGATTATGACCATTTCTGACTGAAACGAAAGTTTATGTAAATTAGAATATTGTAGCCATATATCTGTTAGTGTTTTAATAAGTAGACAATTTTGTATTGACTTGTTATTTTTGTAAGAACACCGGTCTTCAATACATTTAAATACATACTTCCTATTAATTTAAAACCTCTATAAACGTGAAATCTGAAATTATTATATTTGTTATTCTTTTACACAAAAACAGCTGATCGGATCATCGTGAAGACTAATAATTGGCAAACTGTATATAATATTATGTAGTATTTAATAAACTATAATATTATGCTTTTAAAAATATACGTGTTTGTGAAAAAGTAAATTCTAGCCTATGTTCAAATAAAACTAGTAGGTAGCGTTTATTTCCCTCTGAGTAAGTAGTGTGTATTGTGTATCAAAAGTAACATTCAATTATGTATTGTGTTAATTTTATTTATTACGGATTCAACATCAAACAACTCTACGGTAAGTATCAAGGTGCGTATTAACTATAGAGCTATTATTTATTACCTTACCTATATGTTATAGCTAATTACTGCTGGGCGCTGGCTGCGATTTCGTCCATGTATCTACTGAAAGGTTTCATGACATAATATGAGCACAGGGGAATAAAATAAAAAGACCAGTATGTACATCCAAAAATATTTATTTCAATTATTACAAATTATCCTTAATCTAATTTTGAAAATCTAACACTGAATTAGATTCCTTACAATAATATTATTCAAATTAATAACAAAATAACGTATTTTACGACTAAATTAATATTGAACTAATTATGTAGTTAAAACACGAAAGCGCATTACCTTGTTATACCAGCTGCATTAACCAAAAATTTTATATGATACAATATTTTCAACTGATATCGAAATGTACGAAAATAGTAATAATGTAATTGAACTGAGAACATAATATTTTAATATTCAGACAAAGCTGTATTGTTTCGATATACGTAGTTTTTATTGTAAACTGCACATATTTTCATAGAAAAATACTGTAAAACAACAGATGATGAAATTTTCAAAAAGAAAAAAAAATACAAATTTGCCGCGCAATCGACATTAATTGACAGTTCTAAAAGTTTGTACCTATAGGTAATATTAATAGAAATAATTATCGAGATTTAAATGGCTCTACACGAGATTTATTTTGTTTTTTTTATTACTATACTTCATAAAGACACAATTAACTCGTACCTACTCGTAATACGATACCTTGAAGTTGGAGCGAAAATATTGTTTGTAATAATTTGGCTAGGTAACTAATTATTGAAATGAAAATAATAATTAGAAAAATGCATTGTGAAACCGTTTTAAGCAAAAAACGTTTCGATAAACGAATTATGTTTTTGAATGAAATACAAATTATTGCATGCTTTTAAAATACAAGACTTAACTATCTACTAATGAAAGTTTTCATGCATTTTGTTCGAAACACGGTAGGTCCGCCGTGTTTTGTTACTTTAAAAGTGACATTCGAAAATGAAACAACGATTTACGGAAAAGCACAGATAGAAACGCGTTTAATCGAGATTGGGTATCTAATATTAAGATAATTGGAATACTTAATGAAAATAGGAATTGTAGAGTCAGTAATAATTCAGATTAGTTTATTGATATCATATTAGATACTTACTTAGGTCGAGTGAACGCGTTTTTACAATTCGTTCTATACAAAGTATGTTTTAAACTAAATTTTCGAATTTCATCGTGTATTTTACAATTGTTTTGAATGATTTGAGTGCGAAATGTACTAATTATTATTGTACAGTAGGGTGGAGTGAAAAATATTATTATTTTCGTTTCGGCATACCTGTAAAAAGATGTCATTTTTGCTCATAAATACACATGCAAAATTTAACATCATGAACTTTCAGAAATTCAAAAAATTTAGTCGAAAATCATTAAAGTTTAATTTTGACAAATTATTTCTTTTGGGAAGCACTGAACAACGTCCTCACTGTACGACAGCCGGAACCGGACATCGTTTGTATAATGCTTTACAAAAAGGAAATTACATAACGTAACAAACTTTCCTTGAGTTTGTTATATATTTGGTTAAATGGAATCACGCGCCTAGTTACTTTTCACTTAACGCGCGATGTGTTGAGAAATTTAACTAGGCACCTACTGCTTTCATTAATTAGAGAGAGTTAATTAAATAAAGGTTGTGAAGGAAAATTGAACGTGATGTATCCATATTGTTGAAGAATAAATGAATTTGGACGGCTTTAAATAATTATAAAATTAATAATTTCAATGTCAAAAGTGAGAGATTAACGAACTAATTAAAATATAATGTTAACGCTCTGACTTATTTCATCATATCTATCATATATTTTGTTCAATCAATATGAGGGCAATATAAAAATAAAGTAGTAGGAAAAATTCGTGCAGGATAAATTAAAATATAACATAGTATAAAACAAAGTCGCTTTCTCTGTCCATATGTCCCTTTGTATGTTTAAATCTTTAAAACTACGCAACGGATTTTGATGCGGTTTTTAGGGTTCCGTACCTCAAAAGGAAAAAACGGAACCCTTATAGGATTACTTTGTTGTCCGTCCGTCCGTCCGTCTGTCAAGACCCTTTTTCTCAGGAACGCGTGGAGGTATGAAGCTGAAATTTATATCAATTACTCAGGTCTACTGTCCCTTGAAGCTGTGAAAAAATCAAACTTCTAAGCCAACGCAATCAAAAGATACAGCCGTTTATGCCGCAAAAACCACGTTCCAAGGACGCTTATTTGTCTCAATGGTTGGATTTTTAATGAATTTATAAGCTTTCCGTCCTTTATTCTCCATCAAGGTGGGACGAGCTTCGTTTACTTCGTACGCTTACATAAACTAAATAATAAGTATAATTTGCTACGCTCAACCAAGTTACATTGCCTCTTTCCTAGTCAGTATGCATCGTGAAAAAAAATTTGTTTAAGGACATTCAAGGGGTAACAATAACCGGCCTCTTTTAAGTCTTTAGTTAACGTTTTTTATTAATTTAAGTAAGTTTTGTATTATAATGTTTAAGTTCATCCAATATAATATCTATGATCATGTAACAACTCAACATCATAAAGACCGTGATGAAAATGGGTGAATAAGTAGATAGGTATCGAGTGGAATGAAATCCGAGAAAAGGTGTAATATCGACAATTTGAACCAGCATCCTGTATCCTCAAAAACATATATTTAGGATAAATCCCCTTGACTATGTTCAATATATTAATGTGAAGTGTTTATGTTTGACATTCGTTCGATGCGATGAGGTGCGTTTATGTTCGGTAATCCAATTCACGGGATGTCCCACACATAAAAATTGCAAAAAACTCAGGATTTTATGATTTAGAAGTGTTGAATTAATTTTAAATAGTTTAGGATGACTTAAGATTTCTTGTTTTAATTTTACTTAAGAGAAAATTAAACCAAAGTTCCAAAATTTAATCCTAAAAACTGACATCTTACGGATTGCAGTACTGTCCCCTTTTCGAAATGTGATCTTTATTTAACAATTTCTCAGCAATTTCGCTATTTATTACTTACTGCAAACATTTAAATTATTGTAATTTCGTTGTAGTTTTCAAGTGTAATAATCTCATAATACATTTTAATACAATTATATTATTGAAGTGAAAACTTCTTTAGCGGCGTTGGGTATAAAATCTTAAACTCGCGTCAGGACACGTGACCTGATCGAAAAAGCGTAAGACGGATGGATATCAAACATGCTCAACGTTAATAATCAAGTTTTCACTTCTGCCGGCACTCCCGGAGTGCAACCCGTCTTTTTTAGGGTTCCGTAGCCAAAATGGCAAAAACGGAACCCTTATAGTTTCGTCATGTCCGTCTGTCCGTCTGTCCGTCTGTCCGTCTGTCACAGCCGATTTACTCGGAAACTATAAGTACTACAGTGATGAAATTTGATGGGAATATGTGTTGTATGAACCGCTACAAAAATATGACACTAAATAGTAAAAAAAAGAATTGGGGGTGGGGCCCCCCATACATGTAACTGAGGGATGAAATTTTTTTTTTCGATGTACATACCCGTGTGGGGTATCAATGGAAAGGTCTTTTAAAATGATATAAAGTTTTCTAAAAAACATTTTTCTTAAAGTGAACGGTTTTTGAGATATCAGCTCTCAAAGTCGTAAAAAGTATGTCCCCCCCCCTCTATTTTTATAACTACGGGGTATAAAATTCTAAAAAAAATAGAGGTGATGCATGCTAATTAACTCTTTCAACGATTTTTGGTTTGATCAAAGTATCTCTTATAGTTTTTGAGATAGGTTGATTTAACTGTAATTTATTATATTTGCTGCTACGGAACCCTTTGTGCGCGAGCCCGACTCGCACTTGGCCGGTTTTATTTTAAAATTAGTTTTAATCGTGTCCCCTTGGTATCTGTTAACTGGACATGTCCTGCACCGTTACCGTAAATGCTCAATAATTTCGTTCGGTTTTTTTTCTACCTATCAGTTAAACGTTTTTCAAACCGCTCATCTAATTTTATTTCCCGTTGCTTTTTGACTGTTTGTTTCACCTTGGGAATTAATTATGTTTAATTTATACTCTGTTCTGTATTATTATATAAGTTGTGTAATTCTTGTGCAATTAGTTATTACTAGTCATCGCTAGATGTCACAGTAATAAAATATAATTAATCTGATATTGATGTAGATGGCGCTAGTAGTTTGTATATTATTGTGATATTATAAGTTTGCAGCTTAAATCAATATGTAAATAGCCATCAATAAAATTTAACTATACATTTTTTTGTGAATTATAGTGTTAGCATTATATTTCATGAATTGTATACGGTTCATGAAATATAATGCTAACACTTTAAAGTACATACTAAGAAAAATATGTATATATAGTTAAATTTTTTGATGGTTATTTAAATATTGATATAATTCTGCAAACTTATAATATTATCACAATAATATACAAACTACTAGCGCCATCTACATCAATATCAGATTAATTATATTTTATTACTGTGACATCTAGCGATAACAGGTAATAACTAATTGCACAAGAATTACTGCCAGATTCTAATAGATGGCGTTGTTTTGTATTTCATAATTACTGAATTTACGGAATAAAATTTTAACATTACATTATGGATGGCAAAAATCAGTGCAATATGAAATAAAAAATGCACTTTTCATTTTTTATGTTAATTATAATGTTGCTTTAGCGAAAAAGCTTTAGTTATTTAAATAATTAAAACTAGTGGCGCCATCTACATTAGTTTCCTGTATCATTTATTTTATATCTGTGACATCTAGTGGAGACTAGAAGAATCGAAATTTATAATGATTACAGACTCCTTCTAATAGATGGCGCTGTATACAATTTCAATATTATACAATTCATGAAATATAATGCTAGGGCATTTTCACAAAAATGTATACCCCCCTGATTTTCAACTGTCCCTCGAATTCATTAAATTCTATATAATGAAGTAGTTGCCAGAATTATTTATATATGTTATCAAAGTGATTATACGTATACAATATTTTGTTTTTTTAACAAAAACTATGACAAAATCTAAAATAAAGTTAAGTTAATTATAAATAACAATCGAAAAATGGGTAATTTTACGCTGTCCCCTGCTTACTCTTACGCGTTTATTACATTATTTCTTAACTTTTTTGTAAGAAAGGTACCATCTTTTAAGGTTTTATTTGGTCCAGGATAATCAGTTACTGTGATAATAGTTAAAATATAATAACCTTATATAACAAAATAAAAGATAAAAAAATAAAAAAGAAAATCAAAAAAATTGTCCTTCCCGGAACATTCAGTTGTGTCACCGATTTTCTAAAAAGAAAATTACTGTGGTTCAATTAATTTTGCATTACTGTCAACACCATAGCTACTGCTATGCAACTTATCAGGTTAGAAGCCGTCAGGGTCAAAAAACTGCTTAGAAGGAGTGCACGCGTGTTTGCAAGCCGCAGGGACCAAATTCTTCATTCAGGTATGTGACCATATTTTGGCTTATTTCTATCTATTTATCTTGTAGTATTTAGTTAATTTTGTTTTAAATGTTTTATATGTAAGTTGATCAAAAGTTTTGATGAATATAAGTGTTGTGGTTATATTTTAAACCGTTTTTATTACTAGAGGATTATCAAATGTGACTTCCGCTGTGTGACTATTTGAGCGGTCACATATACGCTGAACGAAAAGTCACAACATGCCTGAACACATAAAGCAATGTTTACATGGCGATTTTCTTGAGCTATAAAAATATTTTTCTAAGACATTTTTGACTGAGTAGGAAACTACGGCAAAAAGTAGATTTCAAAAATAAAAATTATTTCTCCATACAAATCGCAACAGCTGATTGATCATTTTGCATGAGGAAGTAAAATTTTTTTTTGAGGAAAAAAAAAGAAGCATTATGCAGAAAAAGAAACAAAATAAGCCAGCAGAACTAAGAATCTAGACAATGTGCCTTGTATAACAACGAAAGATAATAATGGAACAAAAATTAATTTTTTTCACGATATTTTTCATTGGTTTTTTTTTTATTTACAGATTAACCTTCGTGTTTGCAGCGTCCACTGAAACAAGATTTTTTTTATCAAATATGGTGATTGAGATTATTTAAGGTTAATAATAAACGAATCACGAAGACTGATTATCGACTGATTAATTTGATTAGTGCCAATATAAAACATAAAAGAGACTTCTTATTCTTGAATCTTGATAGTAATTTACCCTTTAGATAAATAATAATAATGTGATGGCTTAAGCCCGAACTGATTGTGATAATTTAGTTTGAAGTTAAGTTAAGTTTATAATTATATTTATTATGTGTGCCTGCGTACTTTTTTTTCGCCATGTAAACGCACCCTTTCCCTTTTTAGGTATTCGGTTGTGTGACTGTCCCTATATTACGGAGCTGAATTTTTTAAATATTTCAGTAGATTTTACATTTAATGCCCTTCAAATCAGTCTCTTTAATGGAGAATAATACATAAGTGTAATATTTGTTGCCTTTTCTCTAAAAAAGTATCTAACATTTTAAATGTAAAGATAATAATGACAGTTGAAGTACCAGAGTCACAATACTGAATATACTATTGTTTTTTTTAATTAGCTTAGATCCAAAAGTTGGGAATAGTGAGTGTTTAAAATATACAAAATAACGATTTTAAGTTAATAAATAAACAATATCTAAAAATTCTTATATTTTGCACTGTTTTTCCAGCTACTGAATATAGTCACACAACTGATATAAAATTGCGAGACTTTCCATTGTGTCCTATTATTTTTACAGTTTTCTCATTTTAAACCCATCATATTATATGTTTTCTTGAAGTATATTGAATTTCCGTTTTAAAGAGACCAAAAAAAGTTTAAAATATAATACTATCAAAAAAAATATATTTTTCAAGGAGGGGGTACATTTTTGTGAAAATGCCCGCTAACACTATAATTCACAAAAAAATGTATAGTTAAATTTTATTGATGGCTATTTACATATTGATTTAAGCTGCAAACTTATAATATCACAATAATATACAAACTACTAGCGCCATCTACATCAATATCAGATTAATTATATTTTATTACTGTGACATCTAGCGATGACTAGTAATAACTAATTGCACAAGAATTACACAACTTATATAATAATACAGAACAGAGTATAAATTAAACATAATTAATTCCCAAGGTGAAACAAACAGTCAAAAAGCAACGGGAAATAAAATTAGATGAGCGGTTTGAAAAACGTTTAACTGATAGGTAGAAAAAAAACCGAACGAAATTATTGAGCATTTACGGTAACGGTGCAGGACATGTCCAGTTAACAGATACCAAGGGGACACGATTAAAACTAATTTTAAAAAAAGACGGGTTGCACTCCGGGAGTGCCGGCAGAAGTGAAAACTTGATTATTAACGTTGAGCATGTTTGATATCCATCCGTCTTACGCTTTTTCGATCAGGTCACGTGTCCTGACGCGAGTTTAAGATTTTATACCCAACGCCGCTAAAGAAGTTTTCACTTCAATAATATAATTGTATTAAAATGTATTATGAGATTATTACACTTGAAAACTACAACGAAATTACAATAATTTAAATGTTTGCAGTAAGTAATAAATAGCGAAATTGCTGAGAAATTGTTAAATAAAGATCACATTTCGAAAAGGGGACAGTACTGCAATCCGTAAGATGTCAGTTTTTAGGATTAAATTTTGGAACTTTGGTTTAATTTTCTCTTAAGTAAAATTAAAACAAGAAATCTTAAGTCATCCTAAACTATTTAAAATTAATTCAACACTTCTAAATCATAAAATCCTGAGTTTTTTGCAATTTTTATGTGTGGGACATCCCGTGAATTGGATTACCGAACATAAACGAATGTCAAACATAAACACTTCACATTAATATATTGAACATAGTCAAGGGGATTTATCCTAAATATATATTTTTGAGGATACAGGATGCTGGTTCAAATTGTCGATATTACACCTTTTCTCGGATTTCATTCCACTCGATACCTATCTACTTATTCACCCATTTTCATCACGGTCTTTATGATGTTGAGTTGTTACATGATCATAGATATTATATTGGATGAACTTAAACATTATAATACAAAACTTACTTAAATTAATAAAAAACGTTAACTAAAGACTTAAAAGAGGCCGGTTATTGTTACCCCTTGAATGTCCTTAAACAAATTTTTTTTCACGATGCATACTGACTAGGAAAGAGGCAATGTAACTTGGTTGAGCGTAGCAAATTATACTTATTATTTAGTTTATGTAAGCGTACGAAGTAAACGAAGCTCGTCCCACCTTGATGGAGAATAAAGGACGGAAAGCTTATAAATTCATTAAAAATCCAACCATTGAGACAAATAAGCGTCCTTGGAACGTGGTTTTTGCGGCATAAACGGCTGTATCTTTTGATTGCGTTGGCTTAGAAGTTTGATTTTTTCACAGCTTCAAGGGACAGTAGACCTGAGTAATTGATATAAATTTCAGCTTCATACCTCCACGCGTTCCTGAGAAAAAGGGTCTTGACAGACGGACGGACGGACGGACAACAAAGTGATCCTATAAGGGTTCCGTTTTTTCCTTTTGAGGTACGGAACCCTAAAAACCGCATCAAAATCCGTTGCGTAGTTTTAAAGATTTAAACATACAAAGGGACATATGGACAGAGAAAGCGACTTTGTTTTATACTATGTTATATTTTAATTTATCCTGCACGAATTTTTCCTACTACTTTATTTTTATATTGCCCTCATATTGATTGAACAAAATATATGATAGATATGATGAAATAAGTCAGAGCGTTAACATTATATTTTAATTAGTTCGTTAATCTCTCACTTTTGACATTGAAATTATTAATTTTATAATTATTTAAAGCCGTCCAAATTCATTTATTCTTCAACAATATGGATACATCACGTTCAATTTTCCTTCACAACCTTTATTTAATTAACTCTCTCTAATTAATGAAAGCAGTAGGTGCCTAGTTAAATTTCTCAACACATCGCGCGTTAAGTGAAAAGTAACTAGGCGCGTGATTCCATTTAACCAAATATATAACAAACTCAAGGAAAGTTTGTTACGTTATGTAATTTCCTTTTTGTAAAGCATTATACAAACGATGTCCGGTTCCGGCTGTCGTACAGTGAGGACGTTGTTCAGTGCTTCCCAAAAGAAATAATTTGTCAAAATTAAACTTTAATGATTTTCGACTAAATTTTTTGAATTTCTGAAAGTTCATGATGTTAAATTTTGCATGTGTATTTATGAGCAAAAATGACATCTTTTTACAGGTATGCCGAAACGAAAATAATAATATTTTTCACTCCACCCTACTGTACAATAATAATTAGTACATTTCGCATTCAAATCATTCAAAACAATTGTAAAATACACGATGAAATTCGAAAATTTAGTTTCAAACATACTTTGTATAGAACGAATTGTAAAAACGCGTTCACCCGACCTAAGTAAGTATCTAATATCATATCAATAAACTAATCTGAATTATTACTGACTCTACAATTCCTATTTTCATTAAGTATTCCAATTATCTTAATATTAGATACCCAATCTCGATTAAACGCGTTTCTATCTGTGCTTTTCCGTAAATCGTTGTTTCATTTTCGAATGTCACTTTTAAAGTAACAAAACACGGCGGACCTACCGTGTTTCGAACAAAATGCATGAAAACTTTCATTAGTAGATAGTTAAGTCTTGTATTTTAAAAGCATGCAATAATTTGTATTTCATTCAAAAACATAATTCGTTTATCGAAACGTTTTTTGCTTAAAACGGTTTCACAATGCATTTTTCTAATTATTATTTTCATTTGAATAATTAGTTACCTAGCCAAATTATTACAAACAATATTTTCGCTCCAACTCCAAGGTATCGTATTACGAGTAGGTACGAGTTAATTGTGTCTTTATGAAGTATAGTAATAAAAAAAACAAAATAAATCTCGTGTAGAGCCATTTAAATCTCGATAATTATTTCTATTAATATTACCTATAGGTACAAACTTTTAGAACTGTCAATTAATGTCGATTGCGCGGCAAATTTGTATTTTTTTTTCTTTTTGAAAATTTCATCATCTGTTGTTTTACAGTATTTTTCTATGAAAATATGTGCAGTTTACAATAAAAACTACGTATATCGAAACAATACAGCTTTGTCTGAATATTAAAATATTATGTTCTCAGTTCAATTACATTATTACTATTTTCGTACATTTCGATATCAGTTGAAAATATTGTATCATATAAAATTTTTGGTTAATGCAGCTGGTATAACAAGGTAATGCGCTTTCGTGTTTTAACTACATAATTAGTTCAATATTAATTTAGTCGTAAAATACGTTATTTTGTTATTAATTTGAATAATATTATTGTAAGGAATCTAATTCAGTGTTAGATTTTCAAAATTAGATTAAGGATAATATTTTGTAATAATTGAAATAAATATTTTTGGATGTACATACTGGTCTTTTTATTTTATTCCCCTGTGCTCATATTATGTCATGAAACCTTTCAGTAGATACATGGACGAAATCGCAGCCAGTGCCCAGCAGTAATTAGCTATAACATACCTATAGGTATTAGGTAAGGTAATAAATAATAGCTCTATAGTTAATACGCACCTTGATACTTACCGTAGAGTTGTTTGATGTTGAATCCGTAATAAATAAAATTAACACAATACATAATTGAATGTTACTTTTGATACACAATACACACTACTTACTCAGAGGGAAATAAACGCTACCTACTAGTTTTATTTGAACATAGGCTAGAATTTACTTTTTCACAAACACGTATATTTTTAAAAGCATAATATTATAGTTTATTAAATACTACATAATATTATATACAGTTTGCCAATTATTAGTCTTCACGATGATCCGATCAGCTGTTTTTGTGTAAAAGAATAACAAATATAATAATTTCAGATTTCACGTTTATAGAGGTTTTAAATTAATAGGAAGTATGTATTTAAATGTATTGAAGACCGGTGTTCTTACAAAAATAACAAGTCAATACAAAATTGTCTACTTATTAAAACACTAACAGATATTAATATCATTTTATGGCTACAATATTCTAATTTACATAAACTTTCGTTTCAGTCAGAAATGGTCATAATCAAAATTGCTTAGGTGGTTAGGTATCTTCTTCATAATAATATTATGTTTAATACCGGTCACATTCGATTGATTTAAATTGAACTTTTGTAATGTGTTAATTAATATATAGGCTAGGATTTACTTTTTCATAAACACGTATATTTTTAAAAGCATATAAGTAGTTTATTAAATACTACATATTATTATATACTTACCAAAACTTCATGATAATCCGATCAGCTGTTTTTGCGTGAAAGAATAACAAATAGGTATAATTTCATAGATCGTATAAGCTTTCACGTTAATAGAGGTTAAAATAGTAGAAAGATTGTTTTTTTAATTATTTTGAAGCTTCCATAGTTATAACATACCTGCCTACAGAACAAAACAAAGTTTCACCGCACAGAATACATATATATTTATATTTACTTAATGTAACGTAGAGAAAAAAATGATCAAAATCCTATCCTATCCTATCCTATCCTAGTTACTATAATATTATAAATGCGAAAATTTGTGAGGATGGATGTATGAGCATGTATGTATGTGAATATGTTTGTTACATTTTCACGCAAATACTAGGTACTGAATCGAAGGTAACTTGGATTAACAAATAGGATAGGTTATATCCCGTAAATCCCACGGGAACGGGAACTATTTATTTATTTTCGTTTATTTCTATCTGAATAATCTATTCATCCTTATAATTGTTAGTGTGTACCTTAAAACTATGTTAGTATTATAATTAGTTAACTATATTATATATATCTATATATCATTCAAAACAAATTATTGTAAAATACACGATGAAATTCGAAAATTTAGTTTAAAACATACTTTGTATAATAGAACGAATAATTATTGTAAAAACGCGTTCACTCGACCTAAGTATCTAATATCATAATATCAATAAATTACTAATCTGAATTATTACATACTGACTCTACAATTCCTATTTTCATTAAGTATTCCAATCATCCAATTATCTTTATAGGTACTAGATACCCAATCTCGATGAAACGCGTTTCTATCTCCCTGTGATGTTATATTTTTATGTGCTTTTCCGTAAATCGTTGTTTCATTTTCGAATGTCACTTTAAAAACTAACAAAACACGGCGGACCTACTACCGTGTTTCTATAATGAAACAACGTTTTTAGCTTCAACAAGGAACTGAATTTATTGCACAGATAACTACAGACTAAACATATCAATGAACTCTAGTAAGTATTAATGCCAACAGATGGTGCTACCAGTATCAAAATTTAGATTATTGAGATATATTTTCAACAGTTTCGAACAAAATGCATGAAAAGTTTCATTAGTCTTGTATTTTGAAAGCATGCAATCATTTGTATTTCATTCATAAACATAATTGGTGTAACGAAACGTTTTTTGCTTTGAACAGTTTCACAATACATTTTTCTAATTATTATTATTTTAATTTCAATTAGTTTCCTAGCCAAATTATTACAAACAATATTTTCGCTCCAACTCCAAGGTATCGTATTACGAGTACGAGTTAATTGTAGAGCAATTTAAATCTCGATAATTATTTCTATTAATATTATACAAACTTTTTTAACCGCCTCATTCAGTCGTAGAGCTGTCAAATGTCGATTGCGCGGCAAATTTGTATTTTTTTTTCATTTTGAAAATTTCATCATCTGTTGTTTTACAGTATTTTTTTATCAAAATATGTAATGCAGTTTACAATAAAAACAACGTATATCGAAACAATACAGCTTTGTGTGAATATTAAATTATGTTCTCAGTTCAATTACTTATTAAGTACTATTTTTCGTACATTTTGATATCAGTTGAAAATATTATATTATCATATACAATTTTTGGTTAATGCAGCTGGTATAACAAGGTAATGCGCTTTCGTGTTTTAACTACATAATTAGTTCAATATTAATTTGTCGTAAAATACGTTATTTTGTTATTAATTTGAATAATATTGTAAGGAATCTAATTCAGTGTTAGATTTTCAAAATTAGATTAAGGATAATTTGTAATCATTGAAATAAATATTTTTGGATGTACATACTGGTCTTTTTATTTTATTCCCCTGTGCTCATATTATGTCATGAAACCTTTCAGTAGATACATGGACGAAATCGCAGCCAGCTGCAGCGCCCAGCAGTAATTAGCTATAACATATAGGTAAGGTAATAAATAATAGCTCTATAGTTAATACGCACCTTGATACTTACCGTAGAGTTGTTTGATGTTGAATCCGTAATAAATAAAATTTACACAATTGAATGTTACTTTTGATAGGTACACGATACACGCTACTCAGAGGGAAATAAACGCTACCTACTCGTTTTATTTGAACACAGGCTAGAATTTACTTTTTCACAAACACGTATATTTTTTAAAGCATATTGTTTAATGAATATGTACCTAACTACTACGTAATATTATATTATATACTTACCAAAACTTCATGATAATCCGATCAGCTGTTTTTGCGTGAAAGAATAGCAAATAGGTATAATTTCATAGATCGTATAAGCTTTCACGTTTATAGAGGTTAAATTATTATTAGTAGAAAGAGTGTTTTTTAATCATTTAGAAGCTTCTATAGTTATAACGTACCTGCCTACAGAACAAAACAAAGTTTCAGCGCACAGAAATCATATTTATATTGACTTAATCATTAATGTAACGTAGAGAAAAAACGATAAAAATCCTATACTGTACTATCCTACTATAATATTGTAAATGCGAACGTTTGTGAGGATGGATGTATGAGCATGTACCTATATAATTATGTTTGTTAATCTTTCACGCAAATACTACTGAATCGATTACAAAAATTTCATTTTGCACACATACTTAGGTAGGTAGGTATAGAAGGTAACTTGGAATTAACAAATATGAAATAGGATAGGTTACCAGCTATATCCTGGAAATCCCACGGGAATGGGAACTATTTATTTATTTTCGTTTATTTCAATCTCAATAATCTATTGATCAATATAATTGTTAGTATGTAGCTTAAAACTATGTTAGTATTATAATTATAGGTACCTACTATGCAAAGTTGTAGTACTCTGTTAAAGCTAATAGTGGAAAGCGATGCTTTTCGCCACACATCAAACATTTCCGTAGCTAATCTTTCGGATAAATCATGAATTTTGTTATTTTATCAGGTTTAAATTCATAATATCTAATAAATATATAATATTTTCTTAGCATCAGTATAAGTTGGTAATTGATTCACTGGGTACTTCTCTGGCAAACAAAATACAGGACAACATGTCGTTTGTCGTATTTTGACTTGCAACATTTTACTGTAACAAAGCGAAATTATAGATAGAACTCACATCAAAAATATTAAATTATGATCTTAATTGTATTTACGTGTAAAATGTAATTCAGAAGTATTACTAACATTAGTGTTATTTCCTTAATGGCACTGTTTAAAATCAATGTTTCCTATAATAAGAGTCGGCGCAAACGGGCCAGCGATAGCCACTTTTTTATATACTTATTGATATATTGTGTATTCTGTGTCTTCCCGTTGGCAACCAACGAGATAACACAGAATCTGATTTAGCGTTAATTTGTCAAAATTAAACTTTAATGATTTTCGACTAAATTTTTTGAATTTCTGAAAGTTCATTATGTTAAATTTTGCATGTGTATTTATGAGCAAAAATGACATCTTTTTACAGGTATGCCGAAACGAAAATAATAATATTTTCCACTCCACCCTACTGTACAATAATAATTAGTACATTTCGCATTCAAATCATTCAAAACAATTGTAAAATACACGATGAAATTCGAAAATTTAGTTTAAAACATACTTTGTATAGAACGAATTGTAAAAACGCGTTCACTCGACCTAAGTAAGTATCTAATATGATATCAATAAACTAATCTGAATTATTACTGACTCTACAATTCCTATTTTCATTAAGTATCCAATCCAATTATCTTAATATTAGATACCCAATCTCGATTAAACGCGTTTCTATCTGTGCTTTTCCGTAAATCGTTGTTTCATTTTCGAATGTCACTTTTAAAGTAACAAAACACGGCGGACCTACCGTGTTTCGAACAAAATGCATGAAAACTTTCATTAGTAGATAGTTAAGTCTTGTATTTTAAAAGCATGCAATAATTTGTATTTCATTCAAAAACATAATTCGTTTATCGAAACGTTTTTTGCTTAAAACGGTTTCACAATGCATTTTTCTAATTATTATTTTCATTTGAATAATTAGTTACCTAGCCAAATTATTACAAACAATATTTTCGCTCCAACTCCAAGGTATCGTATTACGAGTAGGTACGAGTTAATTGTGTCTTTATGAAGTATAGTAATAAAAAAAACAAAATAAATCTCGTGTAGAGCCATTTAAATCTCGATAATTATTTCTATTAATATTACCTATAGGTACAAACTTTTAGAACTGTCAATTAATGTCGATTGCGCGGCAAATTTGTATTTTTTTTTCTTTTTGAAAATTTCATCATCTGTTGTTTTACAGTATTTTTCTATGAAAATATGTGCAGTTTACAATAAAAACTACGTATATCGAAACAATACAGCTTTGTCTGAATATTAAAATATTATGTTCTCAGTTCAATTACATTATTACTATTTTCGTACATTTCGATATCAGTTGAAAATATTGTATCATATAAAATTTTTGGTTAATGCAGCTGGTATAACAAGGTAATGCGCTTTCGTGTTTTAACTACATAATTAGTTCAATATTAATTTAGTCGTAAAATACGTTATTTTGTTATTAATTTGAATAATATTATTGTAAGGAATCTAATTCAGTGTTAGATTTTCAAAATTAGATTAAGGATAATATTTTGTAATAATTGAAATAAATATTTTTGGATGTACATACTGGTCTTTTTATTTTATTCCCCTGTGCTCATATTATGTCATGAAACCTTTCAGTAGATACATGGACGAAATCGCAGCCAGTGCCCAGCAGTAATTAGCTATAACATACCTATAGGTATTAGGTAAGGTAATAAATAATAGCTCTATAGTTAATACGCACCTTGATACTTACCGTAGAGTTGTTTGATGTTGAATCCGTAATAAATAAAATTAACACAATACATAATTGAATGTTACTTTTGATACACAATACACACTACTTACTCAGAGGGAAATAAACGCTACCTACTAGTTTTATTTGAACATAGGCTAGAATTTACTTTTTCACAAACACGTATATTTTTAAAAGCATAATATTATAGTTTATTAAATACTACATAATATTATATACAGTTTGCCAATTATTAGTCTTCACGATGATCCGATCAGCTGTTTTTGTGTAAAAGAATAACAAATATAATAATTTCAGATTTCACGTTTATAGAGGTTTTAAATTAATAGGAAGTATGTATTTAAATGTACCATTTATATTATTTATATATACCCGCTCTGCTACCCGAGAGGCCGAGACATATTTATTTAATGCGTTCTTATATACGTATATTATGAAATCTAGCAAATATCGATACCTAACCACCTAAGCAATTTTGATTATGACCATTTCTGACTGAAACGAAAGTTTATGTAAATTAGAATGTAGCCATGAAATGATATTAATATCTGTTAGTGTTTTAATAAGTAGACAATTTTGTATTGACTTGTTATTTTTGTAAGAACACCGGTCTTCAATACATTTAAATACATACTTCCTATTAATTTAAAACCTCTATAAACGTGAAATCTGAAATTATTATATTTGTTATTCTTTTACACAAAAACAGCTGATCGGATCATCGTGAAGACTAATAATTGGCAAACTGTATATAATATTATGTAGTATTTAATAAACTATAATATTATGCTTTTAAAAATATACGTGTTTGTGAAAAAGTAAATTCTAGCCTATGTTCAAATAAAACTAGTAGGTAGCGTTTATTTCCCTCTGAGTAAGTAGTGTGTATTGTGTATCAAAAGTAACATTCAATTATGTATTGTGTTAATTTTATTTATTACGGATTCAACATCAAACAACTCTACGGTAAGTATCAAGGTGCGTATTAACTATAGAGCTATTATTTATTACCTTACCTAATACCTATAGGTATGTTATAGCTAATTACTGCTGGGCGCTGGCTGCGATTTCGTCCATGTATCTACTGAAAGGTTTCATGACATAATATGAGCACAGGGGAATAAAATAAAAAGACCAGTATGTACATCCAAAAATATTTATTTCAATTATTACAAATTATCCTTAATCTAATTTTGAAAATCTAACACTGAATTAGATTCCTTACAATAATATTATTCAAATTAATCCATCAGTCCTCGGAATCACAGACACAATAGAAAATCTATTGTGTCGCGCCCCGATCGGGGCTTACGGTGGTCAATGGGTTAATAACAAAATAACGTATTTTACGACTAAATTAATATTGAACTAATTATGTAGTTAAAACACGAAAGCGCATTACCTTGTTATACCAGCTGCATTAACCAAAAATTTTATATGATACAATATTTTCAACTGATATCGAAATGTACGAAAATAGTAATAATGTAATTGAACTGAGAACATAATATTTTAATATTCAGACAAAGCTGTATTGTTTCGATATACGTAGTTTTTATTGTAAACTGCACATATTTTCATAGAAAAATACTGTAAAACAACAGATGATGAAATTTTCAAAAAGAAAAAAAAATACAAATTTGCCGCGCAATCGACATTAATTGACAGTTCTAAAAGTTTGTACCTATAGGTAATATTAATAGAAATAATTATCGAGATTTAAATGGCTCTACACGAGATTTATTTTGTTTTTTTTATTACTATACTTCATAAAGACACAATTAACTCGTACCTACTCGTAATACGATACCTTGGAGTTGGAGCGAAAATATTGTTTGTAATAATTTGGCTAGGTAACTAATTATTCAAATGAAAATAATAATTAGAAAAATGCATTGTGAAACCGTTTTAAGCAAAAAACGTTTCGATAAACGAATTATGTTTTTGAATGAAATACAAATTATTGCATGCTTTTAAAATACAAGACTTAACTATCTACTAATGAAAGTTTTCATGCATTTTGTTCGAAACACGGTAGGTCCGCCGTGTTTTGTTACTTTAAAAGTGACATTCGAAAATGAAACAACGATTTACGGAAAAGCACAGATAGAAACGCGTTTAATCGAGATTGGGTATCTAATATTAAGATAATTGGAATACTTAATGAAAATAGGAATTGTAGAGTCAGTAATAATTCAGATTAGTTTATTGATATCATATTAGAAACTTACTTATTATTACTTAATTTAAAAACTGCTATGAAAAATGTGAATTTACTATTAAAATTAAGACTAATAATAAAGAACGAAATAACAACGAGTGGATTAATAGGAAGGTTATACAAGCTTGTGAAATTAGAGACAAACTATTTATATAGTGGACTAAAAACACAAATAATTTTATTATTAAACAAAAATATAATAAATATAGAAATTATGTAAATTCATTAATTAATACTTGCCTTTTTTCAAACACTGCGTCAGAGGTTTTGTGATACGAGCGAAATCGGGTACAAATTTTCTATAGTAGCCTAATAAACCGAGAAATTGCTTAATTTGCTTAGGCGTTTTAGGTATAGGATACTTTTCTATTGCTGAAATTTTGTCCGGATTAGGCTTAATTCCGTCCTTAGAAATAACATGGCCTAAATACGATGTCTCTAATTTTAAAAATTCTGACTTGTCCATTTAGATTTTAAAATTTGATTCTCTCAATTTTGCAAAAACCTTTTCCAAATTATTCATGTGCTCTTGCAATGACGTACTAAAAACAATGATATCATCGAGATAAACTAGGCAAATCGTGTTCTGCAGGTCTTTGAGAACATTGTCCATCACTCTCTGAAAAGTTGATGGAGAATTTTTTAAGCCCATGGGCATACGTAAAAATTCGTAGTGCCCATGCTCGACATTGAACCCTGTCTTGTGGACGTCATCAGGGTGCATTTCCACCTGATAGAATCCACTAGCTAAATCTAAGGTGGTAAAATATTGGCAATTTCCTAGCTTATGGAGGACGTCATTTATATTGGGGATGGGATATTTATCATCTACTGTCTTTTCATTAACTTTTCTGAAGTCTACAACAAGCCGCCACTTAGTTTTACCTGAAGCGTCTGCTTTTTTTGGGACCACCCATATAGGTGAGCTCCATGCAGATGCAGAAGGTCTAATTATACCTTGTTCTAACATATTTTTAATTTGGCTTTTGACTTCCTCTCTATGAATAAATGGATATCTGTAGCTACGAGTGTGAACGGGTACCTCATCCGTTGTCCTAATTCTATGCTTAATCTTATTAGTGAACGTGAGAGGCTCTCCCTCAATGTAAAATACGTCCGCGTACCTAGCACATAATTTCTCTAAATTGATACGTTCTTCCGGATTTAAATGATCGGTTCTAAGTTTGGATAAAACTTTATCTGCACGAGATGTAACTCTATTATTGCTAAAAACTTCTGCATTAAAAATTTCGCAGTTAATTGGTCTATCTAATGAAAAAATTACGTCATGCGGAGATGGGTTGTACACGGTTGTCCTCGAATTCTATCTTGAACGTTATTGACTTTAAATTTATCTGATTCCAGGATACAATTTTCAGGAACGGTTATGAGGAAGCTGCCATTAACAGTCATGAAATCGTCCTGTTTGCATTTTAGGTGTATTTTCGTCTGGTGTGGCATAGATAGGATGTAGTGTCTGTCATCCAGTCCTAGTATCATTTCTTGAGAAAGGATTACTTCCGTCATCCTGCATCCTTGGCCCAAGACTTGACTTTGAATAAAATCCTGTATGCAGTCTGCTTTCGTCTGGATCTGATTGGTTTTTATCTCACAAAGATACCCGTTACCGTACTTCGGGCATTCAGCCTCCATGTACAAGAAAGACTGTGTACTTGTGGCAATGAAAGGATAAGGAGGGATGAGAGCCTGCATGTACTTATTAGGAAAAACAGCTAATTTATAAAAAGTAAATGAATCCTTAGACACTATCGGAAATTTAAGAACAATTATAATCTTTTTTCCATTAAAATAATATCCTGGTTTTATTATATCGTAATATTGTCTTAATTCTAACTCTAAAATTCTATCCTTACCATATATAGTATTTAATTTTATTAATATATCCTTTAACACATTTGAACTTAACATAGAATGATGTGTTGAGGACGTACGAATGAAAGCTAATGTATTTTCAATTCTAACCAATTCTTGCAATATATCATCTACATTTTCTGTCATTATGCTAAGGATTTGGGCAAATTTAGCATATTTTATCAAACGGGATATTTTATAGTCTTGTTGCGTCATAAAAAATAATAAAGTAGAATTTATTTTTACCTGATTTTCGACAATTTTGGATATAAGTTCAGAATGACGTTTCATCCATTCTTTGCTTATACTAATATGACTATTGAATTCATTAACTATTTGATCCTGATTGTGTTCTAAATTTTTGATAACACTATCGTATCTTATTGCGTCTGTATAATCTAAATTACCAGTTATGCCTTTTATTACCGATCCTAGCCCATCAATGAGACCTCTTTTTACACGACTTGGCTCAAGCGATTTAAGCTGTTCTAAAACTTGCACTAATTTAGAAGAAAGGTGCTCAATTTGATTTTCGTACAAACTTAAAGCTTCACTGTCTAGAGTCTTTTTATAGTGTATAAGTTGGTCCTGTAATGTCCTTAATTTAATGTCAATGTCATTAAGTTCTATGTATTCTAAAAACGTATGATAGTGCGTCAAAAGTCTCGCTTGTCCAAGTTTAAACGGCAGTAGTCCTGGTCCATTTCCTAAGTCGTCAAGTTTTATCTCCTGTGTCATTACTACGGGGATCGTGAGAAGCATCAGTATCCTGTAACAATTTGGCGGTCTTAGGCACACGTTTAAGTCTGTGTTTTGCAACGGGGTCCTTTTTACGAGAGGTATATATATGTATAGGCAAGTTAGTTAAAACCTTATCTTTAGTATAACGGGGTGCTAATTTCTTACGGGCAGCTAATGGGTTATTGACAAATACTGTCTGACCAGGTTCGTACTGGATCTCGGGATCCCGATCTCTATTCCTATTTTCTATTAGATTAGTTCTATTTTGTAAAGAAAATTCGTTAATCGTTTTATATACTTCCTGTACTCTACTCCTGTGTATTAATATATATTGCTGCATTAAATGTTTTGTTAGATCAATATCTACAGGGTCTCTAGGATCCATATGACCAAGTATGAGGTCATACGGCCTACATTTTGTAAAACTATGGATAGTACTATTGTATGCTAAAAGTGCGTAAGGTATTAAATGCGTCACCATAGCCTCTCTATTTTTTAATCTAAGTATTCTAAGGTGTTCTAAAAGCGTGGAATGGAATCTTTCTATATTACCGTTGTCATTCGGCGAATTTGGAAGTATTTTGTGATGATTAATTTTATGTAAGTTAACGAATTCAGAAAAAATTTGGTTCGTAAATTCCGTGCCATTATCAGTTACGTTTATCGTATTGTATCGTTTTTGTGGTATTTATTGTCCTCAGGTTTAAAACGATATAATCAACTATAAAAATTATAGTCCGTAACCTCTCTGGAATTCTTTTAATTTTAGTATATTATGGTTAAAAGTGTATAATATATGCTGGAAAAATAGTAAAAAAAACCTACATCGGGAACAATGGTTTTAACTATGACCTATATATAGGACAATGTGACTATGTTACTATGTAATTTGTGAAGGACAAACTGGAAAAGAAATTTAACACATTAATTGTATTACATATTTTTAGTGAATTTTTCTTTATCTGTGCTGTAATACCTTGCTTTTAACCAAGTCCACTTAACTTTTGACCCGTGGTTTTGATTCCCTTGCTAGTAGTTGCGGTTTTCAGAATATGCCGCATATGAATATTATTTTAATTATAGCTTCAATGTATTATAAATCTGAGTCTTTAATGTGAATATCAAGTTAATACAATATGTAGCCGTTCATTAGTTGTAAGTTGAAATTATTATTTTTTTTATAAAGTGTAATTAAAAAATCATGTTATTTGCGATTATTCTTATATCCGTTTTATAAAACATTGCTTTTTACCAAATTTAAAGATTTTATGTACTTGGGATGTACCCTGTTGGTTTTGATTCCCTTGCAAATGTCAAAATTTGTTTAAAATTGCAGCATTAACGGCTGCATCCCAAAGGGTTTGGTTTTTAAGGGTCCAGAACCCTAATAAAATCACGTCTGTCCATCCCATCTGCATCTGTCTGTCAAGACCCATTTTCACAGGAACGCGTGATGTGACATAAAACTAAAATTTATGTTGAATACTTGAATCGATTGAAGCTGTGAAAAAATCAAACTGATAAACCAACGCAATCAAAAGATAAAGCCGTTTATTAACTCAGGCCCCGGAATCACAGACACAATAGAAAATCTATTGTATCGTGGACCGATTGGGCCGTTCGGGGCTCAATGGGTTATGCTGCAAATTTCGACATTCGCAAGGGAATTGACACCTACAGGGTACTTTCCGTGTACGTAGAGTTTTGAAATCGGGGTAAAATAAGGTCTTATAGCGCAGATTGAGGAATAATTTCGAAAAACATAAAATTTTGGAGTTACAACATAATGAAAAAATGGTTTGTTCGGAGCCCTCGGTGTGCGAGTCCGACTCTCACTTGGCCGGTTTTTTATTCTTATGTACTATATGTAGTACATTCGTAGGCAGAATGTTAAAGATGTAGATCGCTGTTTGAAGATTATTTTTATTTGCATTCATGACTTAAAATTGCCTTGGAACATTACTTATTTAATAAAACGAATTAAATGCATCATTTGCAGTACGCCTGCAAATGTAAATCTACCCTCTCATTTTGTAAATGACTAGCGATAACAATTATTGTATTTTTGCCTTTTGGTGTCAAAACTGCTTCTATTACCCAGAAGAATAATGCAATTTTTCTATTTGAAGATATCACATTGCTGTCTAAAACTTCATAATCAATAATAACTTATTTGTTAGGTAACCCTAAAATAAACTTCCGTCTTGATATTTTAATTTTCTTTCGAAAATAAAAATTTGTATTTGATAGAATAACCTTTTCTGATTCGTAAGCATTTGAGTATCAATAAAAGAGAATTCAAATGGATCCAAACAACGATCCTTGTGGCAATGGAAGACAAGACACTCCAAGGCTTACTTTAACAATAGGACGTAACAGTATTTGAAATCAAGAAATATAACTCTGTATATTTTGTCAAATGAACAGATAATAATGCTAACACGATCAGTGTTTGGGGATTTACAGCTTTTAATTCCTGATACCAGGATTCTTCATGAAATTCTACACATAACACGTCTTACTTTATTCCAATCAAAATATTTTTAAGTTTCATGCTGTTTGTGTACTATGGACTCCTTAAACTACTGAACCGATTTTAATACAATTTTACCGATTAGTTTATATCTTAATTACAATATGTTTGGAAATACTGCATGTATTGAAGTAAAACTAGATTGGATAGCGTTCATCACTTTCCTGGTCGAATTCAAGTGGAACCTCGTGGTAATAAATCGTCGTCTCGAGGCGGTCGTTGTGTCCGATGTATTATAAGAAAAAATGAACAGAAGTTAACGTTATTTATGCTAAGTTGCAAATATTCCTATTTATTGGCCAATGTTGGCGTCAACACCACACATTACAACCACATGAGTATATAAATAGTACAGACACAAAGCTTCATAAGAATTTTTTTTGCTGTCAGTTAAATAAAATTTATTTAAGTAAATAAAACATTTAGATGTGAGTTACGCCAACGGATCCCCAAGACATTGCTGCGTCGACGTTTCTCACGGGAACGTATTGTACGGACGTAGCAGATTCCATTGGCGCAACGTAATTTTAAGTTTTCATTTTATATTCAATTAGCTTTATAGTTATTAATTGTTAAGACTTGCATCGAGCAAGACGTATTGTAATAAGTTTATATTAAAGTATTTCTAAGTGAATTCGTAGTTTTTTTTGGGGCCTCCGGCTGTCTGAAACATAATTGGCGCAGTCGGTAGGATCCTCAAAAATAAGTGGCATAGGTAGTGACCTTCGCTATCGCTACGAGGATCCTGAATCTACGGTTTCTACGGCCTGGAGGCGACATCCAAACATTGATCCCGAAAGAAGCCGAATTATGTTAATGTAAGTACATAGAATAGATCTGTGTTACTTATCCTTTTAGTTTTAATCCTTTTTGATATTTTTTATATTTCCAAAATTTTCCATCCGAGAGAATTATTTTCCCGGGAGCCTGCATCGAGTACGTTATCTCGTAGGTCGTATCTAGATAATAATCGTAGGAATTTAGGTAGCTTAGAAAGTATTTTTGAAGAGATGGCTGTACATGACCCTGACGTTATATATAAGGCCTTACGCCCGGTTCCCGAATTCGACGGGAACCCGAATGTTTTAACTACGTGGATAGACGACAGTTGGTGATACCGAAGCATAACACCTCAGGCTTTAAAGGTAGCTTTAAGTACGCCGCGTCCAAAATCTGGAATGACTTACCGCCACCTCTAAAATTGAAACAGGATATATCCTTCTTGACATTCAAAAGAAAATTAAAAGACATTCTGTTACAAAAGCAAATTGAAGACTGGCGCGCCGTAACCCAATAGCTTCCTTTCTATTGATCTTGGGGTGATGATATACCTATGGCCTATGAGAACGGTATTCAATGTACTGTTTTGACTTTCCTGCGATGTATATGTATTATTGTATATATGTATATATATTATATGTATGACATATTATACGCTTTCTAATATACGTATATTATTATTTTATATATATTTATATGTTTCTGCCCTAACATAAATTATATATGCATCTAGTTATTATATTTATTTATTATTAATATTAATATACTTCATTATGTATTTATTTTAAGTAGATACGCTTAATTATTATTTTTTTTTTTTAATATTAAGACGGACCTCAACCGCCGGTGCAGCCTGAAAATCAGCGCTGTTCTTGTGCAGCATTTTGCTGAGGCTGTATGCGTTTGCTAATCTTAAGATAAATTTTGTAATGTTGT
Organism: Colias philodice; assembly: GCF_061535455.1. Classification (NCBI taxonomy): domain Eukaryota; kingdom Metazoa; phylum Arthropoda; class Insecta; order Lepidoptera; family Pieridae; genus Colias; species Colias philodice. Next base: position 2,069,379 of record NC_143117.1, on the reverse strand, counting down.
TGGCTGTGTTTTTTGCAATAAATTTATTTTCTTTCTCTTTCTTTCAACTAGATTCATAAAGATTTGCGATCTAATAGTTAACCAATATGTTAGTACAGGGCCGGGTTGTGAATTATCAAATTTATGCTTAATAAACGGAATCTTAAACAAAATTACCGGTTCTGCCTCTCGGTTTATGAACTCAAATGGAATTCCCGAAAATTGGGCCGGTATAAGGTCGGCTTTAATTAATAATTTTTCAGACCAAAGAGATGAAATCTCTTTGTACAATGACTTGTCTATGGCTTCACAGGGGTCCTCAACCCCTCAGGAATATTACGAAAGGTGCCAGCAACTTTTTAGTACAATCATGACTTACGTTTCGCTTCACGAAGTGATCGAAAGTACAATCGAAGCGAAACGTACGCTCTACAAAAAAGTAGCCCTTCAGGCTTATGTTCGCGGTTTGAAAGAACCTCTAGGGTCACGAATTCGGTGTATGAGGCCCGAAACGATGGAAAAGGCCCTCGAATACGTGCAAGAGGAACTTAACGCGACATACCTGCAAAATAGGAATAGTATTCAAAAGTTAGATAAAAAGCAATTTAATTTAGGGCCCATGCCTTTGGGGCCCCAATTTTCATTCAATAATACACATGTTCCAAGAAATTCCGAACAATTTGCACCGATGCCTAGACCTAGTACGCATCAACCTGTTCAAGGTCGGCCGCAATTTAATAATTTCAATGGGCAGCCGACGCGAACACAACAGATGTTCCGCGCTTTACCACCGAATTATAATCCGCAAAGTAACGTTTTTAGGTTACAACCAAAATTTAATCAAAATCAAGGTCCGAAACCAATGAGCGGTGTTAGTCATTATGTAACTAAAGAGATTCCATCTTCCCAAATTGCGCATAATTTTAAGAATAGGGAGATGCACATGCATGAATCACAATTACCTCATGAAAGTTACTACTTTGACGATAATTTTAACAATTATGACAATAACTGTTACTATGACTCTGAACAATACTTTAACGATTATAATGATTATGACTCATCTAACCTTGACTGTAACTATATCGAAGAACAGTATTGCGACTCATCCCAGGTAGTAACAACTGAGTTAGAGCCCTCTAGCGGTGATGATGAAAATTTTACGAAAAAGTGCCTCTTAAAAAAGCCAAGATAGAACTTAACATTCAAACGCAAAGGCAGCTTCCCTTCATACAAATTTCAGATCCACCCTTAAAATTATTAATCGATACTGGTGCTAATCAGTCGTTTATAAGTCCTGAAGCAGTTCAATTATTTTTTGCACATGTAAAATTAGATTATGATCCCTTTGAGGTAACGAACGTTCACGCGACAACTCGCAATGATTATTCAATAACTATACCGTGCTTTTCGGAATTTAGGGATAGCGAAAATATAAAACTTTTTATATATAAATTTCATGAATTCTTTGATGGGCTTATAGGATTGGATTTGTTAGAATTTTGGGGCGCGAAAATTGATTTGAAGGACAGAGTTTTAATTACGCGTTATGCTCGAAACCCTATCCTCATGTATAACTCATGTAACGTTAATTTCTATGAAGACGTCATACCTGCCGGTTCATCAAAATTGGTTAAAATTCCCATTAATTGCGAAAATGGTGACGTCATAATTTCTGAGCAGGCTGTAGGCAGCTGCGTGATACCCCAATGTTTAACTTCAGTAGTGGAGAATAGAGGTTTCCTGGAAGTGTACAACCCATCTCCGCATGACGTAATTTTTTCATTAGATAGACCAATTAACTGCGAAATTTTTAATGCAGAAGTTTTTAGCAATAATAGAGTTACATCTCGTGCAGATAAAGTTTTATCCAAACTTAGAACCGATCATTTAAATCCGGAAGAACGTATCAATTTAGAGAAATTATGTGCTAGGTACGCGGACGTATTTTACATTGAGGGAGAGCCTCTCACGTTCACTAATAAGATTAAGCATAGAATTAGGACAACGGATGAGGTACCCGTTCACACTCGTAGCTACAGATATCCATTTATTCATAGAGAGGAAGTCAAAAGCCAAATTAAAAATATGTTAGAACAAGGTATAATTAGACCTTCTGCATCTGCATGGAGCTCACCTATATGGGTGGTCCCAAAAAAAGCAGACGCTTCAGGTAAAACTAAGTGGCGGCTTGTTGTAGACTTCAGAAAGGTTAATGAAAAGACAGTAGATGATAAATATCCCATCCCCAATATAAATGACGTCCTCCATAAGCTAGGAAATTGCCAATATTTTACCACCTTAGATTTAGCTAGTGGATTCTATCAGGTGGAAATGCACCCTGATGACGTCCACAAGACAGGGTTCAATGTCGAGCATGGGCACTACGAATTTTTACGTATGCCCATGGGCTTAAAAAATTCTCCATCAACTTTTCAGAGAGTGATGGACAATGTTCTCAAAGGTACTTAATAAGTAATTGAACTGAGAACATAATTTAATATTCACACAAAGCTGTATTGTTTCGATATACGTTGTTTTTATTGTAAACTGCATTACATATTTTGATAAAAAAATACTGTAAAACAACAGTCGATGAAATTTTCAAAATGAAAAAAAAATACAAATTTGCCGCGCAATCGACATTTGACAGCTCTACGACTGAATGAGGCGGTTAAAAAAGTTTGTATAATATTAATAGAAATAATTATCGAGATTTAAATTGCTCTACACAAGATTTATTTTGTTTGTTTTATTACTATACTTCTTAAAGACACAATTAACTCGTACTCGTAATACGATACCTTGGAGTTGGAGCGAAAATATTGTTTGTAATAATTTGGCTAGGAAAATACAACAAATCAAAAACACTATTTACTATGGAAAAAAAACCAGGAAGGTGAAAAACATATATTTACGATTTCGATGCACTCGACTTTTAGTAAAATAATAGGTAGGTAAAAATATTATTATGGTTTTGATCACAGACATATCTGTGGTTTTGATTTTAGCTACTAGTATCAGAAAGCTGCGTGTTCAATGCACGTCGGGGTCACACAACTGTGGAGGATACAGTAGACAATATACCTAATGAAGTTTTTCATCTTTTTATTTTACTGCAAATACAAAATAAAAATTAAACAATGGTAATGTAAATTCTAAACAAACTACTACCAAAATACAATTAGAACAAAAATCATTTGACTGGTTGATCATTAATAAATTTATTAAAACAGAGTAAAACATTAAGACCGTCCAACGTTGCATTACTTAATAAAATGATTAGTAACACAATTCATAACAATGGCTTCGAACATAATACACTGGAATTGCAGGAGCATTCTTCCTAAAAAATCAGAGTTGTTCCATATCATTAATACCTAAATATAATCCAATAGTAATCTCACTAAACGAGACTTGGTTAAAACCACAGTTAAAACCATATTTAAATTTTCGTAATTTCGTATCCCTATTCCCTGGTTACCTTGACATTTGTTTGAGGGATGATAGAACTGACGGATACGGCGGTGTTGTTGTTTTAGTTAAAAATACTCTTATTTTTAAAAAACTACATTTTTTTTTCAACAGATCGACAAAAGTTACAATATTGTCGGAACTATATATATATAATTCTTATCTCGTCTAAATATCTATAAATAATTATATAAATGTATACATATAAATGTATGTCCTTTTTATAGAAGTTGTGCTAGTTTTTGATTACCTATATTTTTTTATTTACATATGTAGATTAGTGTTGTAAATATCTGTGTGTAAATGTTGTATAATATTATATTGCTGCTTCTCTGATTATACGCGTGCGTAAGTCTGTAAATATGTATAGAAATTTATGTTTCCCTACCTTTTAAAGAAAAATAAGGTCATAAAGAAGTTTCACTTCTTACGTGTGTACTCTAGTACACGCACACGTTTTTTTTTAATTTCGTCATCAATTAAATTTTTCAATTTCATACAATATAAAATGTACATATGTTTTGTTTATCGTATTGTATCGTTTTTGTGGTATTTATTGTCCTCAGGTTTAAAACGATATAATCAACTATAAAAATTATAGTCCGTAACCTCTCTGGAATTCTTTTAATTTTAGTATATTATGGTTAAAAGTGTATATATGCTGGAAAAATAGTAAAAAAACCTACATCGGGAACAATGGTTTTAACTATGACCTATATATAGGACAATGTGACTATGTTACTATGTAATTTGTGAAGGACAAACTGGAAAAGAAATTTAACACATTAATTGTATTACATATTTTTAGTGAATTTTTCTTTATCTGTGCTGTAATACCTTGCTTTTAACCAAGTCCACTTAACTTTTGACCCGTGGTTTTGATTCCCTTGCTAGTAGTTGCGGTTTTCAGAATATGCCGCATATGAATATTATTTTAATTATAGCTTAAATGTATTATAAATCTGAGTCTTTAATGTGAATATCAAGTTAATAAAATATGTAGCCGTTCATTAGTTGTAAGTTGAAATTATTTTTTTTTTATAAAGTGTAATTAAAAAATCATGTTATTTGCGATTATTCTTATATCCGTTTTATAAAACATTGCTTTTTACCAAATTTAAAGATTTTATGTACAATATAATGCTTTTAAAAATATACGTGTTTGTGAAAAAGTAAATTCTAGCCTATGTTCAAATAAAACTAGTAGGTAGCGTTTATTTCCCTCTGAGTAAGTAGTGTGTATTGTGTATCAAAAGTAACATTCAATTATGTATTGTGTTAATTTTATTTATTACGGATTCAACATCAAACAACTCTACGGTAAGTATCAAGGTGCGTATTAACTATAGAGCTATTATTTATTACCTTACCTATATGTTATAGCTAATTACTGCTGGGCGCTGGCTGCGATTTCGTCCATGTATCTACTGAAAGGTTTCATGACATAATATGAGCACAGGGGAATAAAATAAAAAGACCAGTATGTACATCCAAAAATATTTATTTCAATTATTACAAATTATCCTTAATCTAATTTTGAAAATCTAACACTGAATTAGATTCCTTACAATAATATTATTCAAATTAATAACAAAATAACGTATTTTACGACTAAATTAATATTGAACTAATTATGTAGTTAAAACACGAAAGCGCATTACCTTGTTATACCAGCTGCATTAACCAAAAATTTTATATGATACAATATTTTCAACTGATATCGAAATGTACGAAAATAGTAATAATGTAATTGAACTGAGAACATAATATTTTAATATTCAGACAAAGCTGTATTGTTTCGATATACGTAGTTTTTATTGTAAACTGCACATATTTTCATAGAAAAATACTGTAAAACAACAGATGATGAAATTTTCAAAAAGAAAAAAAAAATACAAATTTGCCGCGCAATCGACATTAATTGACAGTTCTAAAAGTTTGTACCTATAGGTAATATTAATAGAAATAATTATCGAGATTTAAATGGCTCTACACGAGATTTATTTTGTTTTTTTTATTACTATACTTCATAAAGACACAATTAACTCGTACCTACTCGTAATACGATACCTTGGAGTTGGAGCGAAAATATTGTTTGTAATAATTTGGCTAGGTAACTAATTATTGAAATGAAAATAATAATTAGAAAAATGCATTGTGAAACCGTTTTAAGCAAAAAACGTTTCGATAAACGAATTATGTTTTTGAATGAAATACAAATTATTGCATGCTTTTAAAATACAAGACTTAACTATCTACTAATGAAAGTTTTCATGCATTTTGTTCGAAACACGGTAGGTCCGCCGTGTTTTGTTACTTTAAAAGTGACATTCGAAAATGAAACAACGATTTACGGAAAAGCACAGATAGAAACGCGTTTAATCGAGATTGGGTATCTAATATTAAGATAATTGGATTGGATACTTAATGAAAATAGGAATTGTAGAGTCAGTAATAATTCAGATTAGTTTATTGATATCATATTAGATACTTACTTAGGTCGAGTGAACGCGTTTTTACAATTCGTTCTATACAAAGTATGTTTTAAACTAAATTTTCGAATTTCATCGTGTATTTTACAATTGTTTTGAATGATTTGAATGCGAAATGTACTAATTATTATTGTACAGTAGGGTGGAGTGAAAAATATTATTATTTTCGTTTCGGCATACCTGTAAAAAGATGTCATTTTTGCTCATAAATACACATGCAAAATTTAACATCATGAACTTTCAGAAATTCAAAAAATTTAGTCGAAAATCATTAAAGTTTAATTTTGACAAATTAACGCTAAATCAGATTCTGTGTTATCTCGTTGGTTGCCAACGGGAAGACACAGAATACACAATATATCAATAAGTATATAAAAAAGTGGCTATCGCTGGCCCGTTTGCGCCGACTCTTATTATAGGAAACATTGATTTTAAACAGTGCCATTAAGGAAATAACACTAATGTTAGTAATACTTCTGAATTACATTTTACACGTAAATACAATTAAGATCATAATTTAATATTTTTGATGTGAGTTCTATCTATAATTTCGCTTTGTTACAGTAAAATGTTGCAAGTCAAAATACGACAAACGACATGTTGTCCTGTATTTTGTTTGCCAGAGAAGTACCCAGTGAATCAATTACCAACTTATAATACTGATGCTAAGAAAATATTATATATTTATTAGATATTATGAATTTAAACCTGATAAAATAACAAAATTCATGATTTATCCGAAAGATTAGCTACGGAAATGTTTGATGTGTGGCGAAAAGCATCGCTTTCCACTATTAGTGATTGTTGATGTTTTGGTAAGTTAAAATGTGTGTTGAATAATATGTGTTGGATCCAATATTTGTATTACCTGACTGTTCTACTGTTACACTATTATTAACTAGACAATGTAGATAGAAAATAAACTTACCTGGACCTAGAAAAAGGCAATGCAATTCATTTCATTCAAGCAAACTAACTTTTATTTTTGTTACTTTACACCCCAATATCTCTGCTATCCCATAGAACAGATCTATAATTATTATATTCATAGAATCTGTATATTTTTATCTATTTAATCCCCTATAAATCATCAGTGTAACGATCAGGCCCAGAGTCCTATGGGAGTTTGCCATTCTCCAAACAGAGCTACATTCCCATACCTCGAAATTGCATTGAGAATGTATTTGGTCTTGATGGTATCAAATTGCACTGAAGAGCGCTCATTTTCAAAAATGAAAATTATAAAAAATAGGCTTCGAACCACGATGGGACAAAACCGTCTATCAAAGCTTTCTCTCCTGAGCATTGAAAGCGATTTACTCCGAGAACTGGATTCCAGCGAAATCATCAACGATTTTTCGGCAAAAAAAGCTCGAAAGGTTCCGTTCGTTATCACTAAAATTTAGTTCAGATAATTCATGTTTCCGATTATATTTATATGCGTTTGTTAAATACTAAGAGAATCTAGTTACTTGGTTTCACAATAAATTATTTATTGAAAAACTCGACTGAGAAAAATTGTTCATTTTATTTGGAAAATAATTTGGGGCGAGGGGGCCTCCACTCCTTTGTTGCCCCGAGGCCTATGGACCTCTAAATCCGGCCCTGAAAATATGTTTTTATTTTATAGAATGACCTAAATAAATTGAGGTGTGTGTTAAAAAAAGTTAAGTTTTGCTTCTGATTTTTATAGCATTTGAATTCAATAAAACTATAAATGAAAAATTATAAACATTCATTCGTATTAATCTAATATAGTTCCGACAATATTGTAATTTTTGTCGATCTGTTGAAAAAAAAATGTAGTTTTTTAAAAATAAGAGTATTTTTAACTAAAACAACAACACCGCCGTATCCGTCAGTTCTATCATCCCTCAAACAAATGTCAAGGTAACCAGGGAATAGGGATACGAAATTACGAAAATTTAAATATGGTTTTAACTGTGGTTTTAACCAAGTCTCGTTTAGTGAGATTACTATTGGATTATATTTAGGTATTAATTAATGATATGGAACAACTCTGATTTTTTAGGAAGAATGCTCCTGCAATTCCAGTGTATTATGTTCGAAGCCATTGTTATGAATTGTGTTACTAATCATTTTATTAAGTAATGCAACGTTGGACGGTCTTAATGTTTTACTCTGTTTTAATAAATTTATTAATGCAACTATAATTTCCATTAATTCACAATTTTGTGTATCACTAGACTGAGATTTGTAGGTATGCACAACCATTGTCAGGTGTAGGCATTTGGCACTCTTTAATAATCTCTCACGCGTCCTACTATAACATACTGATTTAGTTACGAGCAAATAATGTACGTAGGACGCGTGAAGCTTTAAGCAAAGCCTCATGAGCAGCTCTATCATAGCCTTGACTACTTTTAGGAGGAGAGCGTTGTTTTTTAAAAACAGTCTTTTTATAAGAGGTATTTAAATTATTAGCATTCTGTAATGGATGTTTTGGTGAGACTTGCAATGTTGAAGTGGTGAGCACTTCAGCATAAGGTTTTTTTGATTGTGGGTGTAATTTCAGTGCCTCTCCATATGACAAGTTCTTTTGAGCCATAGTATGTTTAATTTGTTTTTGGCGATTATATTCAGGACAGTTTTTATTATTTGCAAAATGGAAACCAGAGCACATTATACACGATGCACCATCCTCTTCAACAGAGCAAGTTTCACCACTATGATCCTGCCCACATTTGTAGCAACGGGGCTTGGATCTACAAATCGATTTTGTGTGACCATACCTACAGCAATTATAACATTGAATGGTTGGAAATATGTATAGCTCCACAGGTAAGGAATTAAAGCATATGAATATTCTAGATGGTAGTGTTTGCCCATCAAAAGTTAATATAACTGACTGTGAAGGCTTCCATGTAACTGCACCATCAACAGTAACTTTATAATTGATTCTGCGCACTTTAATTATAGAGCCACATCCATTAGGAACAACTATATTATCTTTAATTTCTTCAGGAGACCATTCTGATGGAATGCCTCTTACTAGCCCTATCCTAGAAACATGAAAGCTTGGGATTTTTGCTCGTAAATTAAATGTCTCTAAGGATTTATTATTAATGAATGAATTAGCATCTTGTGCAGTTGAAAAAGCGACAACACATCTATTTCTGCCTATTCTTTTGACACTGCCTGCTACAATATTTTTAAAACAATTATTTTTCAAAAAATTTCCAAATGTTATAGGATGTAAAACGGAACCATCACCAGGAGATGATTCTATTCTTTGGACATGAACAATAAATGGGAAAGCATCCTGTTCAGTGTATTAAAGATTAAAGAATTAGATTGCAAACCAACTGAAATATTTTCCTTAACCGATACAGAGTTTGTATTAGAATTGACACTTTGGCGACCACTCTCTGAATTTTCTAGGCTATTTGTATTAAAATTTTTCCCGCGCTTCCTTTTGAATGATATATAGATATATATACATATATAGTTAACTAATTATAATACTAACATAGTTTTAAGGTACACACTAACAATTATAAGGATGAATAGATTATTCAGATAGAAATAAACGAAAATAAATAAATAGTTCCCGTTCCCGTGGGATTTACGGGATATAACCTATCCTATTTGTTAATCCAAGTTACCTTCGATTCAGTACCTAGTATTTGCGTGAAAATGTAACAAACATATTCACATACATACATGCTCATACATCCATCCTCACAAATTTTCGCATTTATAATATTATAGTAACTAGGATAGGATAGGATAGGATAGGATTTTGATCATTTTTTTCTCTACGTTACATTAAGTAAATATAAATATATATGTATTCTGTGCGGTGAAACTTTGTTTTGTTCTGTAGGCAGGTATGTTATAACTATGGAAGCTTCAAAATAATTAAAAAAACAATCTTTCTACTATTTTAACCTCTATTAACGTGAAAGCTTATACGATCTATGAAATTATACCTATTTGTTATTCTTTCACGCAAAAACAGCTGATCGGATTATCATGAAGTTTTGGTAAGTATATAATAATATGTAGTATTTAATAAACTACTTATATGCTTTTAAAAATATGAATAATAGCGTGTTTATGAAAAAGTAAATCCTAGCCTATATATTAATTAACACATTACAAAAGTTCAATTTAAATCAATCGAATGTGACCGGTATTAAACATAATATTATTATGAAGAAGATACCTAACCACCTAAGCAATTTTGATTATGACCATTTCTGACTGAAACGAAAGTTTATGTAAATTAGAATATTGTAGCCATATATCTGTTAGTGTTTTAATAAGTAGACAATTTTGTATTGACTTGTTATTTTTGTAAGAACACCGGTCTTCAATACATTTAAATACATACTTCCTATTAATTTAAAACCTCTATAAACGTGAAATCTGAAATTATTATATTTGTTATTCTTTTACACAAAAACAGCTGATCGGATCATCGTGAAGACTAATAATTGGCAAACTGTATATAATATTATGTAGTATTTAATAAACTATAATATTATGCTTTTAAAAATATACGTGTTTGTGAAAAAGTAAATTCTAGCCTATGTTCAAATAAAACTAGTAGGTAGCGTTTATTTCCCTCTGAGTAAGTAGTGTGTATTGTGTATCAAAAGTAACATTCAATTATGTATTGTGTTAATTTTATTTATTACGGATTCAACATCAAACAACTCTACGGTAAGTATCAAGGTGCGTATTAACTATAGAGCTATTATTTATTACCTTACCTATATGTTATAGCTAATTACTGCTGGGCGCTGGCTGCGATTTCGTCCATGTATCTACTGAAAGGTTTCATGACATAATATGAGCACAGGGGAATAAAATAAAAAGACCAGTATGTACCTACATCCAAAAATATTTATTTCAATTATTACAAATTATCCTTAATCTAATTTTGAAAATCTAACACTGAATTAGATTCCTTACAATAATATTATTCAAATTAATAACAAAATAACGTATTTTACGACTAAATTAATATTGAACTAATTATGTAGTTAAAACACGAAAGCGCATTACCTTGTTATACCAGCTGCATTAACCAAAAATTTTATATGATACAATATTTTCAACTGATATCGAAATGTACGAAAATAGTAATAATGTAATTGAACTGAGAACATAATATTTTAATATTCAGACAAAGCTGTATTGTTTCGATATACGTAGTTTTTATTGTAAACTGCACATATTTTCATAGAAAAATACTGTAAAACAACAGATGATGAAATTTTCAAAAAGAAAAAAAAATACAAATTTGCCGCGCAATCGACATTAATTGACAGTTCTAAAAGTTTGTACCTATAGGTAATATTAATAGAAATAATTATCGAGATTTAAATGGCTCTACACGAGATTTATTTTGTTTTTTTTATTACTATACTTCATAAAGACACAATTAACTCGTACCTACTCGTAATACGATACCTTGGAGTTGGAGCGAAAATATTGTTTGTAATAATTTGGCTAGGTAACTAATTATTGAAATGAAAATAATAATTAGAAAAATGCATTGTGAAACCGTTTTAAGCAAAAAACGTTTCGATAAACGAATTATGTTTTTGAATGAAATACAAATTATTGCATGCTTTTAAAATACAAGACTTAACTATCTACTAATGAAAGTTTTCATGCATTTTGTTCGAAACACGGTAGGTCCGCCGTGTTTTGTTACTTTAAAAGTGACATTCGAAAATGAAACAACGATTTACGGAAAAGCACAGATAGAAACGCGTTTAATCGAGATTGGGTATCTAATATTAAGATAATTGGATTGGATACTTAATGAAAATAGGAATTGTAGAGTCAGTAATAATTCAGATTAGTTTATTGATATCATATTAGATACTTACTTAGGTCGAGTGAACGCGTTTTTACAATTCGTTCTATACAAAGTATGTTTGAAACTAAATTTTCGAATTTCATCGTGTATTTTACAATTGTTTTGAATGATTTGAATGCGAAATGTACTAATTATTATTGTACAGTAGGGTGGAGTGAAAAATATTATTATTTTCGTTTCGGCATACCTGTAAAAAGATGTCATTTTTGCTCATAAATACACATGCAAAATTTAACATCATGAACTTTCAGAAATTCAAAAAATTTAGTCGAAAATCATTAAAGTTTAATTTTGACAAATTATTTCTTTTGGGAAGCACTGAACAACGTCCTCACTGTACGACAGCCGGAACCGGACATCGTTTGTATAATGCTTTACAAAAAGGAAATTACATAACGTAACAAACTTTCCTTGAGTTTGTTATATATTTGGTTAAATGGAATCACGCGCCTAGTTACTTTTCACTTAACGCGCGATGTGTTGAGAAATTTAACTAGGCACCTACTGCTTTCATTAATTAGAGAGAGTTAATTAAATAAAGGTTGTGAAGGAAAATTGAACGTGATGTATCCATATTGTTGAAGAATAAATGAATTTGGACGGCTTTAAATAATTATAAAATTAATAATTTCAATGTCAAAAGTGAGAGATTAACGAACTAATTAAAATATAATGTTAACGCTCTGACTTATTTCATCATATCTATCATATATTTTGTTCAATCAATATGAGGGCAATATAAAAATAAAGTAGTAGGAAAAATTCGTGCAGGATAAATTAAAATATAACATAGTATAAAACAAAGTCGCTTTCTCTGTCCATATGTCCCTTTGTATGTTTAAATCTTTAAAACTACGCAACGGATTTTGATGCGGTTTTTAGGGTTCCGTACCTCAAAAGGAAAAAACGGAACCCTTATAGGATCACTTTGTTGTCCGTCCGTCCGTCCGTCTGTCAAGACCCTTTTTCTCAGGAACGCGTGGAGGTATGAAGCTGAAATTTATATCAATTACTCAGGTCTACTGTCCCTTGAAGCTGTGAAAAAATCAAACTTCTAAGCCAACGCAATCAAAAGATACAGCCGTTTATGCCGCAAAAACCACGTTCCAAGGACGCTTATTTGTCTCAATGGTTGGATTTTTAATGAATTTATAAGCTTTCCGTCCTTTATTCTCCATCAAGGTGGGACGAGCTTCGTTTACTTCGTACGCTTACATAAACTAAATAATAAGTATAATTTGCTACGCTCAACCAAGTTACATTGCCTCTTTCCTAGTCAGTATGCATCGTGAAAAAAAATTTGTTTAAGGACATTCAAGGGGTAACAATAACCGGCCTCTTTTAAGTCTTTAGTTAACGTTTTTTATTAATTTAAGTAAGTTTTGTATTATAATGTTTAAGTTCATCCAATATAATATCTATGATCATGTAACAACTCAACATCATAAAGACCGTGATGAAAATGGGTGAATAAGTAGATAGGTATCGAGTGGAATGAAATCCGAGAAAAGGTGTAATATCGACAATTTGAACCAGCATCCTGTATCCTCAAAAACATATATTTAGGATAAATCCCCTTGACTATGTTCAATATATTAATGTGAAGTGTTTATGTTTGACATTCGTTCGATGCGATGAGGTGCGTTTATGTTCGGTAATCCAATTCACGGGATGTCCCACACATAAAAATTGCAAAAAACTCAGGATTTTATGATTTAGAAGTGTTGAATTAATTTTAAATAGTTTAGGATGACTTAAGATTTCTTGTTTTAATTTTACTTAAGAGAAAATTAAACCAAAGTTCCAAAATTTAATCCTAAAAACTGACATCTTACGGATTGCAGTACTGTCCCCTTTTCGAAATGTGATCTTTATTTAACAATTTCTCAGCAATTTCGCTATTTATTACTTACTGCAAACATTTAAATTATTGTAATTTCGTTGTAGTTTTCAAGTGTAATAATCTCATAATACATTTTAATACAATTATATTATTGAAGTGAAAACTTCTTTAGCGGCGTTGGGTATAAAATCTTAAACTCGCGTCAGGACACGTGACCTGATCGAAAAAGCGTAAGACGGATGGATATCAAACATGCTCAACGTTAATAATCAAGTTTTCACTTCTGCCGGCACTCCCGGAGTGCAACCCGTCTTTTTTTTAAATTAGTTTTAATCGTGTCCCCTTGGTATCTGTTAACTGGACATGTCCTGCACCGTTACCGTAAATGCTCAATAATTTCGTTCGGTTTTTTTTCTACCTATCAGTTAAACGTTTTTCAAACCGCTCATCTAATTTTATTTCCCGTTGCTTTTTGACTGTTTGTTTCACCTTGGGAATTAATTATGTTTAATTTATACTCTGTTCTGTATTATTATATAAGTTGTGTAATTCTTGTGCAATTAGTTATTACTAGTCATCGCTAGATGTCACAGTAATAAAATATAATTAATCTGATATTGATGTAGATGGCGCTAGTAGTTTGTATATTATTGTGATATTATAAGTTTGCAGCTTAAATCAATATGTAAATAGCCATCAATAAAATTTAACTATACATTTTTTTGTGAATTATAGTGTTAGCATTATATTTCATGAATTGTATAATATTGAAATTGTATACAGCGCCATCTATTAGAAGGAGTCTGTAATCATTATAAATTTCGATTCTTCTAGTCTCCACTAGATGTCACAGATATAAAATAAATGATACAGGAAACTAATGTAGATGGCGCCACTAGTTTTAATTATTTAAATAACTAAAGCTTTTTCGCTAAAGCAACATTATAATTAACATAAAAAATGAAAAGTGCATTTTTTATTTCATATTGCACTGATTTTTGCCATCCATAATGTAATGTTAAAATTTTATTCCGTAAATATTCAGTAATTATGAAATACAAAACAACGCCATCTATTAGAATCTGGCAGTAATTCTTGTGCAATTAGTTATTTCCTGTCATCGCTAGATGTCACAGTAATAAAATATAATTAATCTGATATTGATGTAGATGGCGCTAGTAGTTTGTATATTATTGTGATATTATAAGTTTGCAGAATTATATCAATATTTAAATAACCATCAAAAAATTTAACTATATATACATATTTTTCTTAGTATGTACTTTAAAGTGTTAGCATTATATTTCATGAACCGTATAATATTGAAATTAAATACAGCGCCATCTATTAGAGAGAAGATGTAGTCATTATTAATTTCGATTCTTCTATTCACCACTAGATATCTCTGATATAAAGTATATTTTAAGCCGCAATACATAGACAGGGGCATTTTCACAAAAATGTACGGTCCCCTCCTTGAAAAATATATTTTTTTTGATAGTATTATATTTTAAACTTTTTTTGGTCTCTTTAAAACGGAAATTCAATATACTTCAAGAAAACATATAATATGATGGGTTTAAAATGAGAAAACTGTAAAAATAATAGGACACAATGGAAAGTCTCGCAATTTTATATCAGTTGTGTGACTATATTCAGTAGCTGGAAAAACAGTGCAAAATATAAGAATTTTTAGATATTGTTTATTTATTAACTTAAAATCGTTATTTTGTATATTTTAAACACTCACTATTCCCAACTTTTGGATCTAAGCTAATTAAAAAAAACAATAGTATATTCAGTATTGTGACTCTGGTACTTCAACTGTCATTATTATCTTTACATTTAAAATGTTAGATACTTTTTTAGAGAAAAGGCAACAAATATTACACTTATGTATTATTCTCCATTAAAGAGACTGATTTGAAGGGCATTAAATGTAAAATCTACTGAAATATTTAAAAAATTCAGCTCCGTAATATAGGGACAGTCACACAACCGAATACCTAAAAAGGGAAAGGGTGCGTTTACATGGCGAAAAAAAAGTACGCAGGCACACATAATAAATATAATTATAAACTTAACTTAACTTCAAACTAAATTATCACAATCAGTTCGGGCTTAAGCCATCACATTATTATTATTTATCTAAAGGGTAAATTACTATCAAGATTCAAGAATAAGAAGTCTCTTTTATGTTTTATATTGGCACTAATCAAATTAATCAGTCGATAATCAGTCTTCGTGATTCGTTTATTATTAACCTTAAATAATCTCAATCACCATATTTGATAAAAAAAATCTTGTTTCAGTGGACGCTGCAAACACGAAGGTTAATCTGTAAATAAAAAAAAAACCAATGAAAAATATCGTGAAAAAAATTAATTTTTGTTCCATTATTATCTTTCGTTGTTATACAAGGCACATTGTCTAGATTCTTAGTTCTGCTGGCTTATTTTGTTTCTTTTTCTGCATAATGCTTCTTTTTTTTTTCCTCAAAAAAAAAAATTTACTTCCTCATGCAAAATGATCAATCAGCTGTTGCGATTTGGATGGGGAAATAATTTTTATTTTTGAAATCTACTTTTTGCCGTAGTTTCCTACTCAGTCAAAAATGTCTTAGAAAAATATTTTTATAGCTCAAGAAAATCGCCATGTAAACATTGCTTTATGTGTTCAGGCATGTTGTGACTTTTCGTTCAGCGTATATGTGACCGCTCAAATAGTCACACAGCGGAAGTCACATTTGATAATCCTCTAGTAATAAAAACGGTTTAAAATATAACCACAACACTTATATTCATCAAAACTTTTGATCAACTTACATATAAAACATTTAAAACAAAATTAACTAAATACTACAAGATAAATAGATAGAAATAAGCCAAAATATGGTCACATACCTGAATGAAGAATTTGGTCCCTGCAGCTTGCAAACACGCGTGCACTCCTTCTAAGCAGTTTTTTGACCCTGACGGCTTCTAACCTGATAAGTTGCATAGCAGTAGCTATGGTGTTGACAGTAATGCAAAATTAATTGAACCACAGTAATTTTCTTTTTAGAAAATCGGTGACACAACTGAATGTTCCGGGAAGG
Organism: Colias philodice; assembly: GCF_061535455.1. NCBI lineage: Eukaryota > Metazoa > Arthropoda > Insecta > Lepidoptera > Pieridae > Colias > Colias philodice. The sequence goes on along the minus strand of NC_143117.1, from coordinate 2,052,637 downwards.
ACAATTTTTTTGATTTTCTTTTTTATTTTTTTATCTTTTATTTTGTTATATAAGGTTATTATATTTTAACTATTATCACAGTAACTGATTATCCTGGACCAAATAAAACCTTAAAAGATGGTACCTTTCTTACAAAAAAGTTAAGAAATAATGTAATAAACGCGTAAGAGTAAGCAGGGGACAGCGTAAAATTACCCATTTTTCGATTGTTATTTATAATTAACTTAACTTTATTTTAGATTTTGTCATAGTTTTTGTTAAAAAAACAAAATATTGTATACGTATAATCACTTTGATAACATATATAAATAATTCTAGCAACTACTTCATTATATAGAATTTAATGAATTCGAGGGACAGTTGAAAATCAGGGGGGTATACATTTTTGTGAAAATGCCCACAGGTGTCCCGTAAGTAGGTAGTGGACCAACGGGTTATGGGGAGTAGAGGGACTTAGTATCTAACCGCTCAGTTGCTTACGCGCAAAAAAAAAGGGTCTCGATTGCCACCTGACCTTTGACAGAATCTGGGAATACGACGCGCCGTAATAAAACTTTGATTGTGACTCGCTCCTGAGGCTCACTTGAAATGTTTTAACTGTTCTGAATAGCCAATAAAACAAGCTTAAACACTGTGTTTGTTTTTTTTATAGATCTTGTTTCCGTATTTTTCAATGTACCTTGAAACTTTTAACTACCCAAAATATTAGCTACTTGTATGGAAAAATGCGTTTTACTAAAAATTTAGATCGACAAGAGCATTGTTTCTTATTTTATTCATAAAGTAGATTAATTACTAGACACATTTAATCACACATGGATATATTTTATGTGGAATAAAATATTTAAAACATGTATAGTATTACTTTTTTTTAGTATTAGTATTAATTTTTATCGTTTTCCCGAAGGAGTTGGAAAATATTCAAAAAACGTTAAATATTTCTGAAAGTAATAAGTTTTGGCTAGGTAATGTTCACTTTTTTGTTTTTGTTTTACACCTATATGAAGTCACCTGTATAGTATACATACCTAGTTAATTTTTGCGCTAACCCAACCATAAATTGTAGGTATATTAGATCTATTAAACGATAAAGTTCCAAGTACATGCGCAATTAAGAGATGAAAAGAAAATTCGACTTTCTTACAAAGTGGGATGTGAAATATAATATTATCTTACAGTTATATAGGCGTAAATATACTTTGAACTTATATTAATCGTAACCTTAAAAGGTCCTTATATTATTTACTGAGTAAATAAGGACGTTAAAATATGATATTGTCTTATTTAAAATATTATCTTATTTATTGAAGTGGGCGGTTAACCTTTATTTTCAGAGAGTTCAAAAAGGGGAGATTCTCAATACGACTGTATTTTTGTTTGTTACAATGTTACCTCAGAACTTTCGACTGGGTGAACCGATTTTGATGATATTTTTTTTTGTTTGGAAGCATATTTTGGACCCAATTGGTTAGGTTCTGACTATTTAAAGACATATCAGTTTTTTTTGTTAAAAATTATTATTGTTTTTATAAACAAAATATATTATAAATTAAATTAGATACAGATTAATTCTATAAATAAATATAATATATAAAAGATACTGAAAATGTAAGTAATTGGAGTCCTCAAACATATATATAGAATATAAACCAAATTCAATCCAAAATGAATTGATTAGTTTTTTATTCGCATTGAAGGAAGGAGCTCTAGCGTCTATTTGACAAGATTTTCACAGGAGAATAAACATGTTTATTCCAAATATATATTTTTTAACAAACTATGTAATAAATAACAAAATTTCCTCTCAAATTGTATTCATTTTCATACAGGTGTGTTAAGTAAAGGGTGTAGAGGTAATAAATAAAATACATTAATTTATTAATTGATTTATTTATTTTATTTCATAACAAGTACATAATTAACAGGTTTTACCCCAAAGCATTACATGTTTAGTTTAAAATAAAATATTAAAAGTAAAATACAATTTTCATTAATTATCGACTTAAGAATTTAAAAACATTTGATTTTATACGTATATAAGGACGTATTAAATAAATATGTCTCGGCCTCTCGGGTAGCAGAGCGGGTATCTCTTTTTATTTATACCTATAACATATTAACACAAAGTTTTTCATTTCTTTTTACATTAAAGTCGTCGTTTACTTTCACCGCACGTTCTTTTATCTTCTTTATTTCTCTAGAGTCTAGCCGATTCCTTGGCTGTACCTGTGAAATTAAAAATATAAAGTCAATAAAAAAAATGTATAGTAACTTTGATTAATTATTATTAGTAATTACATATTTTGAACGGGAAAACACTTTTAAAAATACATATAATTTAAAAAATTTCAGGTAATAAGGTATTAAATTCAACATATTTTTACCCGACTACGGCAAAGCAAAAGGAGGGTTATGATTTTGACAGGCTATGTATGTATGTATGTATATATATATATCTATATATCATTCAAAACAAATTATTGTAAAATACTTTTTAAAAGCATTATATTATAGTTTATTAAATACTACATAATATTATATACAGTTTGCCAATTATTAGTCTTCACGATGATCCGATCAGCTGTTTTTGTGTAAAAGAATAACAAATATAATAATTTCAGATTTCACGTTTATAGAGGTTTTAAATTAATAGGAAGTATGTATTTAAATGTATTGAAGACCGGTGTTCTTACAAAAATAACAAGTCAATACAAAATTGTCTACTTATTAAAACACTAACAGATATATGGCTACAATATTCTAATTTACATAAACTTTCGTTTCAGTCAGAAATGGTCATAATCAAAATTGCTTAGGTGGTTAGGTATCTTCTTCATAATAATATTATGTTTAATACCGGTCACATTCGATTGATTTAAATTGAACTTTTGTAATGTGTTAATTAATATATAGGCTAGGATTTACTTTTTCATAAACACGTATATTTTTAAAAGCATATAAGTAGTTTATTAAATACTACATATTATTATATACTTACCAAAACTTCATGATAATCCGATCAGCTGTTTTTGCGTGAAAGAATAACAAATAGGTATAATTTCATAGATCGTATAAGCTTTCACGTTAATAGAGGTTAAAATAGTAGAAAGATTGTTTTTTTAATTATTTTGAAGCTTCCATAGTTATAACATACCTGCCTACAGAACAAAACAAAGTTTCACCGCACAGAATACATATATATTTATATTTACTTAATGTAACGTAGAGAAAAAAATGATCAAAATCCTATCCTATCCTATCCTATCCTAGTTACTATAATATTATAAATGCGAAAATTTGTGAGGATGGATGTATGAGCATGTATGTATGTGAATATGTTTGTTACATTTTCACGCAAATACTAGGTACTGAATCGAAGGTAACTTGGATTAACAAATAGGATAGGTTATATCCCGTAAATCCCACGGGAACGGGAACTATTTATTTATTTTCGTTTATTTCTATCTGAATAATCTATTCATCCTTATAATTGTTAGTGTGTACCTTAAAACTATGTTAGTATTATAATTAGTTAACTATATATGTATATATATCTATATATCATTCAAAACAAATTATTGTAAAATACACGATGAAATTCGAAAATTTAGTTTAAAACATACTTTGTATAATAGAACGAATAATTATTGTAAAAACGCGTTCACTCGACCTAAGTATCTAATATCATATCAATAAATTACTAATCTGAATTATTACATACTGACTCTACAATTCCTATTTTCATTAAGTATTCCAATCATCCAATTATCTTTATAGGTACTAGATACCCAATCTCGATGAAACGCGTTTCTATCTCCCTGTGATGTTATATTTTTATGTGCTTTTCCGTAAATCGTTGTTTCATTTTCGAATGTCACTTTAAAAACTAACAAAACACGGCGGACCTACTACCGTGTTTCTATAATGAAACAACGTTTTTAGCTTCAACAAGGAACTGAATTTATTGCACAGATAACTACAGACTAAACATATCAATGAACTCTAGTAAGTATTAATGCCAACAGATGGTGCTACCAGTATCAAAATTTAGATTATTGAGATATATTTTCAACAGTTTCGAACAAAATGCATGAAAAGTTTCATTAGTACATAAGTCTTGTATTTTGAAAGCATGCAATCATTTGTATTTCATTCATAAACATAATTGGTGTAACGAAACGTTTTTTGCTTTAAACAGTTTCACAATACATTTTTCTAATTATTATTATTTTAATTTCAATTAGTTTCCTAGCCAAATTATTACAAACAATATTTTCGCTCCAACTCCAAGGTATCGTATTACGAGTACGAGTTAATTGTGTCTTTAAGAAGTATAGTAATAAAACAAACAAAATAAATCTTGTGTAGAGCAATTTAAATCTCGATAATTATTTCTATTAATATTATACAAACTTTTTTAACCGCCTCATTCAGTCGTAGAGCTGTCAAATGTCGATTGCGCGGCAAATTTGTATTTTTTTTTTTCATTTTGAAAATTTCATCATAGCTGTTGTTTTACAGTATTTTTTTATCAAAATATGTAATGCAGTTTACAATAAAAACAACGTATATCGAAACAATACAGCTTTGTGTGAATATTAAAATATGTTCTCAGTTCAATTACTTATTAAGTACTATTTTTCGTACATTTTGATATCAGTTGAAAATATTATATTATCATATAAAATTTTTGGTTAATGCAGCTGGTATAACAAGGTAATGCGCTTTCGTGTTTTAACTACATAATTAGTTCAATATTAATTTGTCGTAAAATACGTTATTTTGTTATTAATTTGAATAATATTGTAAGGAATCTAATTCAGTATTAGATTTTCAAAATTAGATTAAGGATAATTTGTAATAATTGAAATAAATATTTTTGGATGTACATACTGGTCTTTTTATTTTATTCCCCTGTGCTCATATTATGTCATGAAACCTTTCAGTAGATACATGGACAAAATCGCAGCCAGCGCCCAGCAGTAATTAGCTATAAGGTAATAAATAATAGCTCTATAGTTAATACGCACCTTGATACTTACCGTAGAGTTGTTTGATGTTGAATCCGTAATAAATTAAATTAACACAATACATAATTGAATGTTACTTTTGATAGGTACACGATACACGCTACTCAGAGGGAAATAAACGCTACCTACTCGTTTTATTTGAACACAGGCTAGAATTTACTTTTTCACAAACACGTATATTTTTAAAAGCATATTGTTTAATGAATATGTACCTAACTACTACGTAATATTATATTATATACTTACCAAAACTTCATGATAATCCGATCAGCTGTTTTTGCGTGAAAGAATAGCAAATAGGTCTCATACATCCATCCTCACAAACGTTCGCATTTACAATATTATAGTAGGATAGTACAGTATAGGATTTTTATCGTTTTTTCTCTACGTTACATGAAAATAGACAACAGTGCGTGGAAATCACTAAAACCGATAAATCCCATCAAAAATCATACAGATCTACATATACATGCAACAATTATGGTACACCACAAGGCAGCATATTAGCCCCCCTCCTGTTTTTGGTATACATTAACGACCTCCCAGATGCAATAAACGTAGACAGTATACTTTTCGCAGACGACACTACACTTATAATAAAAAGTAAAAATAAGGAAGACTTAGAAAGGGACATAATTAAAGCTCTAGACGACGCTATAAAATGGTTAAAACTAAATAATCTCCAGATTAATATGAGTAAGACAAATATAATTAATTTCCAATCATATAATACAAACATACAACTTGACATAAAATACGAAAATAATCAGCTGACTACTGTTAATGAATGTGTATTTTTGGGTATACCACTAGACAACTGTAGTTTCTAGTTTGTAACTGGAAACCACACATTGCAAAAATTATAAATAAATTAGATCGTTTTGTGTATGTACTAAAAAAGTTGAAACAGACCATTAATTTAGATGTGGCCATGATCGCTTATCACGCGTACGTATCATCGGTACTTAGATACGGTATAATAATATGGGGTAACTCTGTAGCAATACAATCAATATTTAAATTACAAAAAAAATGTATTAGAGCAATGTGTGGAGTACATTTTATGGATAGCTGCAAACCCCTCTTTAAAAAATTAAAAATCTTGCCATTACCTTGTATATACATTTTGGAAATATGTTTATTTGTTAAAAAAAATATGATCTTCTTTGAAAAATATGATAAAACAAATACTACACGACACAAAGAAAGATTGCGCTCACCTAAGATCCGCCTTGCACTATATAGAAATAATGCGTACTGCATGGCCATAACTATTTACAACCACTTACCATTATCAATTAAAAAATTGACACTGAATTTTTTCAAAAATAAACTGTATAGACTGCTACAAGCTAAAAATTATTATAGTATTAAGGAATATTTAAATGATCGTGACATGAATATAATATGAATCTTAATTTAATTTAATTGTAATTTTATGTGTAATTTTTGTAATTGTTTATTAATGTATTTTGTGTATAATTTTGTAATTGTCTATTAAGGGCTTGGTCTAGTAGTGCAAACAAATGCATCCTGTCATCCTATATGTAAATAATACAAATGTACTAAGGGAAAGTTGCTCCACTTAATTTTTAAAAATTAAATCATTCGTATGCATAATTTAATATTCGTAATAAGTACCAAAAATGACAATTTGAAACAATTTTCGTGAAAATTACACCGGGTGATTTTTTTTTATCAGTACACAAAATTTGCGAATACTTTCTATTGATATCTTCAACTTCATGTTTATATAACTGATCAACTTTTACAAAGAAATTTGGACGAAATATAAAAAATATAAGCTTTCCATACAAAATGCATAACTCTATACATTTTTTTCGACCTAAGTTTCTTAGTGAAAGTTGTTCAGTTTAACTAATAAAACGGATAAACAAATTTTGTATATAATAAAAAAATGTAATGTTTGTGTTAAAAAATTATAAAATAGAAAAATACGCAAATGAAAACAAAAGATATTTATTTCTGACTAGCTTCCGCCCGCGACTCCGTCCGCGCGGATGTCGGTCTTCGCGTCTTCTACAGATTTATTATATTATGTATAATATATAGATTTATATTGATAAACCTAATAAATCTTTTGCTAGCATTCTGATGCTTTATCGGTTGCACTGGATTTATCTCTTTTTTTTTCAATCGCTTGAATGATATAGGATGGGTCCTTGATGGGCATCGAATGCTGAAGTCTCGAATCAATCAATTCTGACAGTAGGCAATTTATGTAAAATCTTGATAATGGTCCATCATTTTATTTTGCCTAAACGTTACATAATTTTTTATATATTCTATTTTTAACGAATGATTCACTCCAGTCCAAACAGCAAATAAGCAGACTTCTGCTTCTGCAACGTTTAGTTGCTTCTGCAACGTTTAGTTGCAGAAGCAGAAGTCTGCTTATTTGTATTTCAAAAGTGTTATTTTTTGCATTGTATTTCAAATATTAATTTTTTTATTTTTAACCGCATCTTCCGCATTCATGTCTTTTGCCGGAATTAGACATTTAACTTCTACTAGTCCCATTTTCCCTTTTTGATATGGGAGTGTATAAAGTAAATTTTTTAGATATTTCTCGTTATACTTTTAAAAAGTTATTATTGTCATTTTGCTCATTAGGTAAAGTAATTTCGATATCAGTTTTAAGTTTTTTGATACCTGCAATAATAACGTCATAATCGCCTGCACATACTTAACGATTACACCCTGTATACAATCCACCATCCACATTCATAATGTTTTCCTGTCCTCCTCTCCTTTACGCTGTTCACCGATACATTTTAAATGAGTAAATCTGCTACCACTGAAGGATGTTTCATTGTGATCAGCAAATTTTCACCACTGTTGTCGATTATTTGTTTTTCATTTTTAATCAGCAATTGGGAATCATCAGTTTTGTTTTTTGCAGATTGGTGATGTACCCTAACAATACGTCGAAAAGGGAAAGCATCAACGAATTATCGTTTTCGTCCTCTTTTTTTATTCTTCGCGACTCTGTTACTTGTGTTTGTTTAGTTCTCAACACCCACTGAATTTTCTATGATCTTCCATTACATCTGAGTTTTGATGATGTGATGATAATCCATTCGTTTTAATATTGGTACTTAGAGTTGGTGGACTAAACTAGAAATGGCGGACTATATTTGTCAGCGCGTCTGTAAGATCAGAATATAAAACCAACATCCTGTATTTAAGTTACAAAATTAATAATCAAACAACATGCCGCTACGTTGAAAATGACTAGAAGAAAAAAATTAAAACACCTCGGCATATAATTTTGGAGTAAACAAATCATTTTCCCCGTATGGGGATTTCCCCGGATGAACTTGGGAAGTTCAAGTTCTCAATACAAGTTTATATTATATTTCGTATTTCTCAAACGAAAAATGAACATTTTTGGAACTTCAAAAAAAAATATATTATAAGAAAATTTATGAGCTTACTTTAGTTTTAAAGAAATATACATCCCTTTACTGACACCCCGTAAAATAAAGAAATTGTTGCCAATCACCTTTGCAATCTATTTGGTTTCATTAACTTTATGTTCGAAGATAATTTTTTTTCTAGTAGTTACACGCGTATTTTTTTCGTTTATTTTCCATATCGAAATCAAATGTTTAAAAATACGAATATTTGCACAAAACTAAGATAAAAATAATCAATTAACAAAAATATTAAATTTAATGAAGTAGAGCAACTTTCACTTCGGTATGAAGGAAAATCGAGCGTAGAGCACACGTCAGAACGCTCCGGCCCAAGGAGCGCGACTAAAGAAATTCGCTAGGATTTTTCCTAATTATTTTAAATATTTTTTTTATATTTAAAGAATTATCAAAATTCAAAAAAAAATTTTTTTAAAGGATTAATACTCATTGGTCTTCAACCAACTCGAATAAATTAATGGAAAAAATAACTTTTAGCAGTATTTATCAATAGATTTTGTAAGGCAAAAAATGGGAAATTTAATGAATTTATAACGTTCTAATTAGGAAAATCATAAGTTTTTCGGCAATTGTATTCAGCAGTTTTTAATAACGACTATATAAGGATAATAATGCGCTGATCAGATTGTATAAATTGTAATCGGTTGCAACGTAGTGAGTGCACAAACTAGTAATCTCAAGTAAACTAACATGCGACTACCACATGTATGCCGACGATCTGCAAATCTACACCCAATCAACCCTTGACGATTTACATCATGCCATCAAATTAACTAACAAGGATTTGCATAACGTTGTAACTTGGAGTGCGGCTTATGGCCTACAAGTAAATCCATTAAAAACACAAGTTATAATAATTGGCAGTCCTTCTCTAATTGCAAGGGTGAATTGGGTGAATCTCCCACCTATTACAGTTAACGGCACTTCAGTTCCTTATAGCGAAACTGTAAGGAATCTGGGAGTATACTTCGACAACACTCTTTCTTGGAAACATCATATCAGAGAGGTAAGTAAGAAGGTTTATGCAACTGTGGCGTCTTTGCGACGCTTACAAAATTTCCTCCCTCTCCCTACCAAAATTTTACTAGCACAATCCCTCCTTTTGCCTATACTTGACTACGCCGATGTGAGTTTTGTCAATCTCTCCGTAGACCAGTTAAACAAGCTTGAACGTTTACAAAATCTCTGTATACGATTCATATTTGGTCTACGGAAATATGACCATGTATCTGAGTTTCGGTCTCAACTCAAATGGCTACCGATCCGATTTCGCCGGGATGCTCATGTGCTACATCTTCTTTATCAGGTACTGTTTTTCCCGAAAATGCCGAAATATCTCAAAGAAAAATTTGTGTTTAGAGGTAACAATGGTGAACCTGTTCGGTCAACTGAAATGCTCCGATTAATAATGCCACAACACAACACCAGCTTCTATGACACTTCATTCACCGTTCAGGCAATCAAATTGTGGAATGCTTTACCTGTACATATAAAGAATGCACAATCCATATCAAGTTTTAAAGCATTGGTGCGTGATTATCATTTCTCTCGCTGTACTTAATATAAATTATTTATATTATATGTATGAATATTATACTATTGTTACGTAACATATTCTTATTTGATTGTGAATATATATTTAATACTGTATCTATTATATATTATATGGATATATCTTTACGCAGGTAATTTATTTAGTGTTATATTTATTTGTTTTATTTCTTTTATAAATATATATATTTTATGCTCTACCCTTCACCTTTCCTCTAATTTAATTTCTCTCCGTACGTCCGGTTGTCTGGAAGAAATCGCTGCATAGCGATAAGACCGCCAATTGTTGTAATGTATCCTTAGATTAAGTATTATTGTAATGATTCTAAGAGCAATAAAGTATTAATAAATAAATAAATAAATAAACTTAGCTCGAAATGTCTTTGGGGGAAAGAGACTTATCTTGAAGGCCTGATTAAGGTAACATAAAGTAACTTTATAAATGTGAAAAAATTCACGCGCATTGCGTATATAACACTTATTGATAAACAAGAAAAAAAAATTCAGTTTATCATTTCATTAGCCGGGAAAAAATTGTCAAATAACTTGTTGAAAACGCAATTTTGCTAGACTGCAGCCTTAATGTATTTTATAATTTGACTATATTAATTTGTAAATTTTTGCACGCCATTTAAAATGGCAGTATATGCGATAAAAAAAATTTTGTGTAACACCCTTATGAACCATATACGAGCAAATAAATATATTTGAATTTGAATTTGAATTTGAATTTGGTAATAATTGGTAATTGGTAGCGAAGTGTTAATGTAATCTGCTATTTATCCAAACATCAAAGTAGATTCATTTGTATAGAAATTAGAAACCGTAGACAGGCCAATAATAAATATAATGGGCATTTTTTTTTCAATTGGTACCACCTCTCAAAATATGCTACTGAATATTGTTTTCAGTATTTTGGGTAATTGTTGGTTTATTAGAGTAATAGATTAATTAAATTTTACTAAAAATGTTTTTGAATTTTATTTTAAACCCCGATTTTATATGAAATAGTGAAAAATAGGAACTAAGGCACGTTTTTTGGTCCAGAACGTTACCTAAGAATATTTTGCTTTTGAAATAAAACTAAAGTTAGAATTGGGTTTTTTTGGCATGTAGTAGCTTAAGAATTGTCTTGTCTAGCAAATGAACATAAACTCTAGTTAAAAACGAAATAATTACTTATTGTAACTTGTAACAAATTGTCATGACCGTTACTTTTACGAAAATGCAATACTTAACTTTTATTTTATTAATGAAATAACTAGGGGCAAATCTAGAATTACAATTCAATCAGTACTTGAGAATGCATTTGTTTCGAAATTATATAAGAAAATATTATTTTTTTTTCACAAAATAAAGAAAAACTATCAAAACTCTTCAATATTTCAGGGGACAGTCACGTATATCTGACCAATCAGTAACGGTCCTGACATAGTAAAGTTGAGGACATACTGGGACTAATTAAGAATGACTACTTAAAGCTTTTACTTGATGTAGTTTTGTAGCTAGCATATTTATCTCATAATTGACATGCAATTTGTTTTAAATTTAAATTCAGAACAAAAGCCAATTTATAAACCTCAAGTTAAATTTGGCAGGTGGCTAATAAGCAGAGCAATTTTATAGTACTAAAAATTCTCTGTAGCCATAAGGTCGCCTATTGTGCAATTTATGTATATTTTACTTAATGTTATTTCATTATTTTGGTGTGTACAATAAAGCTTTCATTCATTCAATTCTCTCAGTGTATCCATATGTTTACGTTGTCCGTTCGTTACTTTTTTGGTCCAGCTAATACGTTACCAGCCATTTGGTAACGAAAAGGACGTAACGGTCGCACATCTTTTCTTAGATTTTTAATCATTAACTGAATATGTGTTAAGATAATTGAATATCTTTAATCTATATAAAACCACAAATAATGTCACCATGTGAAACTACCTTTTTTTTAACATTAACATTACAAAATCGTTCTAGAATCGTGAAACATTTACCGCTCAGTATGAGGTGAAAACTTTGCAAAATGACCGTTACCGCTCAAAACACTGTCAAAAATGAACGCTAAAATGGCTTAAACTTCAAATGGCTGCTGACATAGCTCGTGTTCGATTTGGTGTTGCTATTTGTATAAAAAAATTGTGGAAGGTAGAAAAAGAACCGAACGAAATTATTGAGCATTTACGGTAACGGTGCAGGACATGTCCAGTTAACAGATACCAAGGGGACACGATTAAAACTAATTTAAAATAATATAATTGTATTAAAATGTATTATGAGTTTATTACACTTGAAAACTACAACGAAATTACAATAATTTAAACGTTTGCAGTAAGTAATAAATAGGGAAATTGCTGAGAAATTGTTAAATAAAGATCACATTTCGAAAAGGGGACAGTACTGCAATCCGTAAGATGTCAGTTTTCAGGATTAAATTTTGGAACTTTGGTTTAATTTTCTCTTTTAAGTAAAATTAAAACAAGAAATCTTAAGTCATCCTTAACTATTTAAAATTAATTCAACACTTCTAAATCATAAAATCCTGAGCAATTTTTATGTGTGGGACATCCCGTGAATTGGATTGTAGACATTTTGGCGAAAATGCCCTAATAGAGGAATAAGCTATTGTAATGTATTAATAGTTATATTATCTCAAATAATTGCGAGTGTAACACAGTTATATTTCAATACAGAAGTTTTTATGTAAATTAAATTATTTTTTAAATCAAGCTTTCTCGTATTGGTTTTACTCATTGCTTTGTGTGGGTTAATGTAGGTATATTTTATTTATTTATATCTTCGTTATACATAATTAACTTGAATAAATACTTTGTCTGCTTATTATTTCGGTAGCTCTTGACTCTCGGATGATTTAAATGAAACTTGAATTTAGTATTTTCGGAAAACAAGATTATTTAACAATTTAAAAAATTATTGACTGGGAATTTATATAAATATTTTCCTCCTGTTGAAACATATTCAATTGGAAAAATTTTATGGTTAGAAACAAAATGCAACTCACCGGGTTGTCGAACGAATATACACATTCATCTTTGTAAACCAATTGCTGAGATGTTGGTATTTTGATTTTATCTAAATGTGGCGTTAAAAGATCAAGAGACGCCATGTTTACTCTTCTCAATACAATGTAATGGTGATATTTTTATTTTCAGACAAAACGCTAAATAATTCCAATTTGCTTGCAATTTTAGTTTTCACCGTTCATTTTTCATGAAAACGATTAACGAATGACTTAACCACAGACTACAGATTTATAAGATACCGTACAGAGTAAAACAGACTTGTAATATTCCCAATATAAAGCACAATAAACACTAAGTGACTTACACGCAACATTTACTTTGACTTTAAATATCAATTATATAATAAAATGAGCGTAGAAAACTAGAATAATTAGCTGTTATATAAAACGAGGTAAAAACAAGTATAAATACATTGAACGCCAATTTTTTTATTGCCAACAAAAATTCGTCACAGGACATTTTGAATCATTTGTATTATGTAAAATGAATATGCACCCTCTAACACCAAAAGTTGTATATTGTCAATTGTCATTCAAAATGTCAAAACTTATCAGATGTTGTTTGTTGTACTGTTTCAAAGTTTAGGTCTAAGGTCAAAAATCAAGTTTATAACTACAAAAAGTGAAGAATATTCTGTAAATTAGTGCGCAAAATAAAATGGCCCTAAAATTATACTATGACCTTATGTCACAACCTTCTAGGGCTCTATATATTTTATTAAAAACAGCTAAGTATAATTTTGAACCAAAACCAGTGAATCTACGAGGAGGTAATAAAATTGGGGTTATTCCTTATCTCCTACTTAATACGATATTGTATTGTTCATTGTTTCTAGTAATAATATTTTGTTTTTTCAGGGGAGCATTTTACGGAAGAATATGCGTCAATAAATAAGTTTAAAAAAGTTCCCGTAATAGACTATAGGGGCCGTTCAAGTATTTTTTTTTTTTTTTTATAACATTTAATTCAGGTAACAGACAATAAATTGTACAGACCCATAGAATAAATACCTTACAGACTAACATACATATAATAATTTAAAACTAAACTAAATTAATACACGCTATGTCTTCGGCGTGTGACGCGATTCCGGGGGGCCGGGTATCCGTCCGCGGAAGCGGCGAAACACAACTCCCTGCGGCCAAAACCCTTCATCCATGTAGACGCTCAGCTTGGCGGTCGGTACTCTCACCACGAAGGAGTTGAAGCTTACTTTATGGCGAGACTCCAGCCGTTCCACTCGCAGAGTCAAACCTGTCTTCGCATGCAAGTACTCGACAACATCTTCAGTCTTGGTACAGTAGTGCACACGAGACACGTAGAGCGGCGTCGTCGGTACCTCTGCGCGCATCCGCAAGTTTGGATCCCTCGTTGCGGTGCCACACTTGTTCTGACGAGTCAGCTTCCTTTTCTTCTGGACTTTTGTGAAGCCATCCTCGTCGACGCCCTTCGTTTTTGAAGGTAAACTTTTCCGCACGGGTGCGTTTACTCCTTTTGTTGGTTTGGGGGTCGCAGTCATTATTGCGGCTGCGGCGGCGTAGTCACGTTGAGGAGCAGCTGGCAACGTGACATGCGATGTCTTCTCCGGGGGAGAGGTAACGGGAGCGGGATTTTGGATGACATGGGGGGTGGGGGGGTCTAGATGATGATTACGTCATCGTTAGCTATTTAAGTTTTTTCGGGGATTCCCGCAAATAATACATATGCGTAGGCACTCGCTTTGAGAACTGATTAGGGGAATTACCGCGCATTAGGGAAATTACCGTGCGCTATTCACTTGTCTAATAATTATTCACTCTCGTGCCGGCCGGCTGCAAGTGCGCATCTATCAGTATTGTTTTGTTTGGATTCTAAACGTATTGTAAGCATTGAAAGTTATCATTTGTGTTTATGTTGATGCAATTAGCCAAAGTTTAACGTTTTAATTATTTAAATTTAAATATCTTATTAGAATGTCATATCATATAGACAAATCTAAGTTATACCAAAAACTGTTCGAAAGTTTAAAAAAATCTCATACTGGGACGAAAGTGCAAAATGTACAAAAGTTAGTTAGCGAAGTTTGGCGAAATTATAAATTACAAGCAAAGTCAGATAAGGAACTAGATATTATTGTAAGAGAATTGAAGAAGAATTGCAAGCGGCGACTAAAAATAAATCCAATCTGCTTCATTTTTTTTCCAAGGTGAGTAAAAAAAAAGTAAACACGCCCACAGAGGGAAAAGTTAGTTAGAGCACCAAGATGTTGAATGGCTCAATGAGAGTGACGTAGACATTCCAAAATCGGATGAAAGTGAGCAGACTCACAACACTGAGCAGCAATCCAATGTCGTCGATAACTTAGAATCATGGATTCAGGTTTCATGGACTGAAGACTGTTAATGTGTTCCAAAAATATTCTTTATGTTAGTTATGTTCTTTATATTTTCTGATTATATTTTCATGAATTTTCCTATTTTAAAAATAACAATATAAAAAAATATTTATTACTCAAAATGTTTACGTAAGCATAGGGGGAGGGGGTAAGAGCTTTGCTTACTTTTGATGACAAGGGGGGCGGGGGGGTAAAAAATGGTAAGAAATCTGCTTACGTAATACTTGAACGGCCCCATAACGGTTTTATATTAACAGAGAGGTAATAAAATAACTACGATATAGTTTTGCCTATCCAACAAAGACAATTTTATTCCATTGTTACAATATTTTCATTAACTTTCAGTATAGGAATCATAAGATTTCTGTCGCGCGAAAACATAATACCAAAGAGCTTATATCCAGTTGAATCCAGGGCACAAGCAAGAGTAGATGAATATCTAGAATGGCAACATGTCGGACTCAGGTTGCATTGCGCTATGTACTTCCGAGTCAAGGTATAATTATTTTCAACTACAAATCTATACTAATTTTATAAAGCTGAAGAGTTTGTTTGTTTAAACGCGCTTTTCTCAGGAACTACTGGTCCGAAAAATTATTTCGGTGTTAGATAGCCCATTAATTATTGAGGAAGGGCATGCTAAGACCAACCATCCACCATTAAATGATACTTATATAGTTTCAGACTTATTATATCTCATTTTACGTCCTCTTTATAATAACAAAAGCAAGCCTGACAATTGCTATTTTTGCAACTGTTGTAATATAAATAAATACATATTTCAGTACTTAACACCAATAACAACAGGAGAGCCAGCAGATCCCAAGCAATTAGCAGGCTATGAAAGAAGAATGTTCAACGCAATACAAGAGTTTGATACTCTGTGGTTGGGGAAACATGAGTTTGTAACTGGCAACACTATTACTGTGGCTGATTTGATGGCAGCTGTCGAATTGGAACTACCAAGTATGGGTTCTATTTAACTATATCTATGTGGGCGGCTTCAATCGCTTTGTATAAAACTTAACAAGTTATAGGCTAAAACATTCAAGAACCTCTCAATCTATTAAAAAAAAAAACCTATCAAAATCTGTTGCATAATTTTAAATCTAAGCATACAGACACACAGACAGCTGAAAGCATATTTGTTTTATACATTACATTGAATTTGAAAATTATGAATGTTATAATATTGAGAATGTTAGTTTAAATAATGCATGTTGTTATTTAAATTAAAAAAATAATAATAATTATCAGTCAAAAAATTAACCACATTCACACCTCATCTAATCGTCAATAAGTATGCTGTACTAATCTTAATGTATATAAATCTCGTGTCACAATGTTTGTCCTCAATGGAATCCTAAACCACTCAACCGATTATAATAAAATTCGCACACCATGTGCAGTTCGATCCAACTTGAGAGATAGGATAGTTTGAACATGTAGGTACCACGGGCGAAGCCGGGGCGGACCGCTAGTATTTTATATATCTTACAATTACAAAGATACAGATAATTAAATACTTTTTCTTTTTCAGGAATGGCTGGTTTTGATCCCGCTGAGAAGTTTCCTAACATAGCAGCTTGGTGACCAAAAGTTAAACAACATTTCAACCCTTATTATGATGAAGCCCATGTTATATTGAACAAAATTGTTAAAAAGAATGCATCTGCTAAATTGTAGGCAAAGCATGGTGTATTTATCAGTTAAGTTGACAAAGACTATTTTAATGATGTATGCATATTATTTTATAAACTTTGTGTAGAGGTTTTTGTTTTTATATCAGATTTTATTATTATGTTTTTCTATTAATGAACTTTTATTGAGATTATATTATGTATTGTGATTGGAATGATTTTGATACAATTTTTACGATGATAATTTGATATTAAGCAGTTGATTCAATGTTACAATGTTTTTCGCATTTTGTATTATTTAAGATATTTTCAAATTACATAGTTATTGAATAATTTTGATAGTATTAATTTCTGAACATTCCAAAGACTAAAAGAAGAAGTGAATGCATTGTAAAATAAAATTAAAATCGTATGTAAGATAAACTATTGGTAGAAGGAAGTATATTATGTAAACTCATTGTAAACTATTATTTTTATAGGATAATGGTGCTTGTTAAAATCTTTTTTTATAGTTAATGGTGTTATGTAGTTGTATAATAAATTTTATTTTTATATCACAAAAAGAATGTGTTTTATTTATACATTTAAAAGTTAAAAGAATCTTCGGGTACCTAAGTACCTACCAAATTTATTGAGGCTTGTCTTAAAAACGAATGAAATTATAATTATTTGCAGAGTAGAATGAAACTAAAAATATCAAATTCAACGAATAAAATTTATTGAATGCAAGCGATTCATTCGAAATCAAAATACTTATTTTTTTTGTGTGGTGTCTCTCAATGTTAGCCAGAAGGGCTTCTACATTTTAACGCGGACGCGTCAAAATACCTACATTGTCTAAACTGACTTCCAACAATGATATTCGACAAGAAACTCAAATACCTGAAACCCGAAATCAACCAAGCAGGTAATTCGAATCCTAAATATTGGGCAATTTAGCAATGCTTAAAAAAAGAAATCTGTATGTATTTTAAAGAATTTTTAGCTTTAAAAAAAAAAATTATTTGAGAATTATAAGAAAATCAGTGGGATTTTTTTCCAGGGCCGTATTCTATAAGAAGGGCAATTATTTAGTACCCACGCAAGTATTAAGGGAAAATTGTTATGACTACCAAACGTTAAAGATAACAATATTCTATTCTTGTAAATTGTTATGTCTAAGGACTTGGGAGTATTAAACTGTGTATAATACCTATATATACCTACTTATTAAATGTAGCAATGGAAAAATAACAATTTTTTCTCAAAAAGATCGCATGGTAGGTAGGCACATGTCTTAACATGTCTATCTTAATAGATTCAACAAAGAATAGGATTGACTTTATGCCATATTCTGATATCGCACGCTGAGAACGAAAGTGACCTAATTCAAAATTTTGCAAAAATGAGTTATACTCATAAAATGACTCAGAATAAGGTATTCTATCATTTAATAAATCAAAAACTATCCTATGTCACCTAGAAACCGAAAAACACGTATGTTGCGTCTCTTTATAATTTGGGTATTTTAAACGTCCCTCCGCTAAAATAGTGATGACCGTTTTAGTATTATGTCGGCACGGTGATTACATTTCTTAGTTTTAAAGTGATTCAATCCTGATTGCGGCGTTTATTTACCGAAAGGTAAGTAAATATTTTGTCAATGTTCTAATCTTAAAAAGACCGTTATTCGTATTAGGTCACTTTCGTACTAAAATGCAGTTTTTGAATTGTGACTTAAATCACATTAAGTCATTTTTGTATTATCAACTATTCTAAAGGTAACGACATATTTCTCGTTATGCCTGTACTTTATTAAATGCTTTCTTTGTTTAAGTGTATTATGTATAAATAGGCCGTTTTAATAATATTTCGTTATGTTAATTTTATGGCGTATTAAAGTTTATGTCGTTGTTTCAATAATAATTTGTTTAGTGGGCCTTGGCCTGGTCCAGTATTTTCTTCCAGATCTCTCGGTCCTTTGTCTGAGTTCTCCAGCTTTTCACAGCAATCATTCGATGCCATCCAACCATCGGAGCTTCGGCCCATCTGGTTTTCCATAGAGAAGACGCAGAGGTGCCTTCTTGTCGTCCATACGTGCCTCGTATCCGGCCCAGCGTAAACGTCCTAGTTTTATGGTCTATAAGACATTCGGCTCCTCGTACATTTCATAAAGCTTATGGTTATACCGCGTTCTCCAATGTCTATTTTCCAGCACAGCACCGAAAATCCGTCTAAGGATTTTTCGCTCAAACACCAGCAGGCAATCCTCATTTTTTTGCTCAGGACCCAACTTTCGGACCCGTATGTTAGTACTGGTCTTAGTAGGGTCTTTTATAGCAGTAGTTATGTTTCGGGATAGCAGTTTCGATCAAAAATATCTTAGAAGGCCGAAGCAGCCATAATTCGTTTACATATTTCTGCAGATATTTCGTTCTGGTTTGTTATTAATTATGCCAGGTACACAAAGTCACGTACAGCCACGAACTTGACTTGTAGAACGAGCTTTTGGGCAGTTTGGTCTATAGCAAGATATGCGTTAACAGCAGTAGAGGATCACTGCTGGTAGCGTCCTCCCGATCCAGGTCTATATCATCCGCGTATCTCAGTATTTGTATCTATTCGAAAAATAAAGTGCCCGATGTCTCAATTTCTGGAATCTCGGATGCATTTTTCTAAGGCTATGTTAATCAGAAGGCTGGAGAGCGCATCACCCTGCCTAAGGCCTTCCATTGCCCTAAAAGGTTGCAAGATACTGAATGGATCCGAACGACGCTTTTTTTATTGAAGTGAAACTTCTTTATCGGGGGTGGACAAAAATTTTGTGAGACATTTTTTGCGTTACGCCGCGCGCGTTACATTTTTTGCGTTACGCCGCGCGCGTTACATTTTTTGCGTTACGCCGCGCGCGTTACATTTTTGCGTTACGCCGTACTCGTGACATTTTTTTTCTTATCCCTACCACGCGTGATTCGACGTATACTTTCTCCAGCGGAGTAGGGATATCGTATCGTTTTAACGTACGTCCTACCACTTTACTTGACCGTTTTTCTATTGC
The DNA here is from genome assembly GCF_061535455.1 of Colias philodice. Classification (NCBI taxonomy): domain Eukaryota; kingdom Metazoa; phylum Arthropoda; class Insecta; order Lepidoptera; family Pieridae; genus Colias; species Colias philodice. The sequence goes on along the minus strand of NC_143117.1, from coordinate 2,032,506 downwards.
ACTCGTATTTATTTCCAACGCTCTATGGTGACGTGATAATATTATATTAAAGTGATCAGCACAATCAAAGTGTTTATTTTAATTATTCTAATTCCAGTGAATTTAAAAAAAAAAGTAAGTAATTACATATCTTTTTCTAATACTTAGGTGTAATTATGGTATTTATTTTTCTAAGTTATTTAAAATTAACCTCACTTTTTGATTGTATTTTTCAATTTTTTCAATTTTATTATAATATGTATAGATAATATGTATAGATACACTAGCACGTGGGTGGAATTATGTATAAATTTTTTCTAATACTTGAATGTTATTGTGGTACATATTTATTTTTCTAATTCTAAAATATTTACAGTTATTCTCAGTTTATGATTGAATATTTTAAAACACCAACACGTGGGCGTGATCATGTTATTTATTTTTCAAGTTATTTAAGCTTAACCTCTGTCTTAATATGTATATATTATGTACTATGTGCGTCATTAATTTCTGACTGTTTCGAGATTTGGTGCAAAATAAAACAGTGTGTAAATAAAATTAAACAATTGAGTAAAAGTATAATTTCATAGATAACACGTTGAGAAGTTCCCTGTATAAATATTAAACATATCTTGTATAAATACATACTGTTAGACGTAACTTTTGATTTAATATTTTTGTGGATGAGTAGTTGTCAATATATTTGTCACTGTTTCCTGTCCGAACATGCTTAGCTGTCGTATACTATAAATTGCCGCATTCCTTTGACTCGTGGCGCATTCGTACGAATCGTGCCTAGGGGCTCGGACGCTGTTTATACGACGTTCGACCCAACTACCCTCACTTTACTAATAGTCGTTGACTAGCTGCGTTTTGTTATCAACTATACCTACATCAATTAGGTAGCTGTGTAGAATCGCAGTACATTCTAATTACATTCAAATTAATATTAAACTGGCTTCGCATCTTATTTCTTATATCAGAAGTGGGATAGAATTCAAGCCTACACTTGTTAATTGTTTTGAGTTTTGTAACGGCATACTGGCGTTTGTGTTTTTTCGTGCGTTGTGTGAAGTAAAAATTTGTTACGTGGATTATTGTAACGGGAATGTAGTTCATCGAAGGAATTGTGTGTAGTGGTCCAAATCGCTAGTCGAACCCTGGCGTTGAGGTATTATCTAGTCGCTGGCGTATCGTAGTGATGTATTTCACTAGTCGAACGAGCGTAGATATACCAAGATACGCGAACGGAGTGATTATGTCATGTGGACGTGGTTATTGTTCTGTCAGGTCAGTCTGGCCGAGGCAGGATGGTTGTGTAATCCCGAGATGAACTACCGTAGTGTTTTAATACGAGAAAAGGCGTACGAGGACGTACGATTGTCAGTATGGCCGTGTTAGACGTAACTTTTGATTTAATATTTTTGTGGATGAGTAGTTGTCAATATATTTGTCACTGTTTCCTGTCCGAACATGCTTAGCTGTCGTATACTATAAATTGCCGCATTCCTTTGACTCGTGGCGCATTCGTACGAATCGTGCCTAGGGGCTCGGACGCTGTTTATACGACGTTCGACCCAACTACCCTCACTTTACTAATAGTCGTTGACTAGCTGCGTTTTGTTATCAACTATACCTACATCAATTAGGTAGCTGTGTAGAATCGCAGTACATTCTAATTACATTCAAATTAATATTAAACTGGCTTCGCATCTTATTTCTTATAATACATAATATGCCTATAGATCTTTACTCAATTGTTTTATTTTATTGATTTTTTACAAATTTTATTTACACACTATTTTATTTTGCACCAAATTTCGAAACAGTCAGAAATTAATGACGCACATATTATATATACGTTTTAATATAGAATATTTTTTATTTTACAACCTTTACAACTTGATCATTAGGAATTTATTACCTCTATTGTTCAAACAAAAATAAGTTACCGACTTTAAGAACGTGCCGACAATGTAAGTACACTATTGTTTCTTAGAAAACATTTTAGGAGTATACGATAATAAATCTATGACTCACGTAAACACGTGTTTGCTTGATTGGTGTCAGGTGTTCAATTATAATTTTATTAATTCAAAATTTATAAGAATAAACCTCAAACTCTCTGTCCAAACAAAATCCGCCTAAGTCGAAATCCTTTATAAGCTGAAAACGGCAGTGGCCGGCGTAAATATTCAAATAGGTAGCGAGGAGCGAAGCGACGAGCATCTTAGGTTAACTTTTGAACTACCGCACGAGCCGAGCGAGCGAAGCGAGCGAGTTGCAGCAGCGGCCGGTGTAAATACATATTTAAATAGGTAGCGAGGAGCGAAGCGACGAGCATCTTAGGTTAACTTTTGAACTACCACACGAGCCGAGCGAGCGAAGCGAGCGAGTTGCAGCAGCGGCCGGTGTAAATATTTAAGTAGGTAGCGACGAGCGTGTGACTAACGTATTTCTTTAATATTGTATATAGTAAATTATTTTTTGAAAAATAAGGACATAAAGAAGTTTCACTTCTTACGTGTGTACTCTAGTACACGCACACATTTTTTTTTTTTTAACGTCATTGCTGTAAGTAACACCAATTGTGGTGGAATGCGGATCTCAGTCAACGCTTGGTACAGGAAATTTCGGTGAACATTGTCGTATGCAGCCTTGAAATTCACGAAAATAAAATGGTGTGTTATGACATTGAACTCAAGTGTTTCAAAATCTGATCAGTAGTCGAACGGTTAGGGCCCCAAGCGCACTGGTAGTCGCCTAGTTTGTCTTCTGTGTATGGAGATATTCTATTGAAAAGGACATAGGCGAAGATTTTATATGCCGTGTTTAAAAGAGATATACCGTGATAATTCTGGCAATCAAATATGTCACCTTTTTTGTGCTGTACACACCGCTGTAATATACCCTATATTACTGCGATGTTCCACTCATCGGGTGTATTAGATTATATTAGAAAAACTTAACTATAATTTTTCTTATGTCACTGTTGTGGCAACCCTGTACTAAGTCTGTGGTTAATGTACCTATGCAATGTGTAAGGCAATGTGCTTTTAGAAAGAATAAAGAAAAGTTTGTGCTAAATAATCGTTGTTGTCATTAAAACCCATAACATAACAGGGCGTCGTTTCAGACTACCACACCTGGACTATCAGCTCATAAAATTTCTCCTTAAAGCTAGTTTCAGCATATTTAAGCAATTCCACAGAGATGTAATCAGTTCCTGGTGGCTTATGATTTTTGAGTTTCCTAATGGCCAATTTAACTTCGTCTATTTGTAGGCAGCGAGATATCTGGGATGTTAGTATAATTTTGTATGGCAGAAGATGTTTCAGCAGTTTCTGTGCTATTTAGCAGTTCTTGGAAGTACTAATTCCATCTTTTAATAATATCGTTCTTACTATTTAGTAGCTCACCATCTTTACTTTTACAAGCTGAGGTTCTAGGTTTGAAATCTTTCCTACCTCTATTAGTTTGGCTGTAAAAGTTTCTCGAGTCTTTCGTTGAGAAACTTTTAGCAATCTCTTCAAGTTAGTTGACATCAACACATTTCTTCTTCTTTCTCTTGTGTAGTTATTTTTTTTCCTTCGTCGCGCTTTATGCTCTCTCTCGTCTGCAAGTGTAGGTCTGCTGTAACGATAGGTATGCTTCATTCTTTTCGTTAGTAACCTTTTGGCATTCGGCCACTTGTTTCTGCATCGTATCTCATTACCTAGATTTTCACTCGCAGCTGTTAGTAGAATTTTACTTAGTACTTCCCAGGATCTTACTTGCGTTTTGTTCGCTATTTATCTATCTGCTCTGAGTCAAAATTTTTAGATAAACTTTCACTTTAAGAGGTGCAAAATAAATCTATACTAATCACTACATAGTATAAAACAAAGTCGCTTTTTCTGTCCCTATGTCCCTTTGTATTCTTAAATCTTTAAAACTACGGAACGGATTTTGATGCGGTTTTTTTTAATACATAGAGTGATTAAATAGGAAGGTTTTAGTGTATAATTTATTAGGTTTGAAACAAAGTGGGCGAAGCCGCGGGCGGTAAGCTAGTAATATTATAAAGAGGAAAGGTTTGTATGTATGTATGGTTTTCACGCATAAACTACTGAACCGATTTTAATGAAATTTGGCACAGATAATCTTTAGACCTTGAGAAAGAACATAGACTACCTTTTATTGCGAAATATGTACCACGGGCGGAGCCGGGGCGGACCGCTAGTTCCTAACTAAAACTGCACTTTTGTATTACTTTTTTTAATTAATTATACTAAAGTATAATTTTTTTTTGATCAATAATACCAATATTAGAGTTAATTGCCCATACGTATTAAGTAAATAGTAAAAATGAGTCTTGAAACAAACAATAAATATAATTTCTTAGTTAACATTTGGTTTCATTAGACTACTTCTCATTAATATTTTAATACTAAGTTGACATAATTCAGGTTACGTCCAAATGCATGCATAGAAAAAAAATACTAAAGTGACTCATTCCCAAACTAGTCAAAGATGATTTACAAGTTTTCAGTACTAAAGTGACGCAATATCTAATGGTAATTTTTAAAAAAAGATAAAAAATATTTAAATTTAATTTAATTTATTTTTTATGGATTGTATGGGTGGACAATATCCTCTAAAATGATATCAGACTTTAATATCTTATATAACTTTGCATGCGAACAAATTATTACATGATTTGTAAATAGTTCTGTAAATTACGAACACTTTTTTGATGATTCCCAAAAAACAAGAATTTCGTATTAGGTCACTTTCATTCTCAGCGTGCGATATCATAAATGTAAATTCAAAGCCAATTTAATCTAAGAAGCATTAAAGGCACATAAAGGTCGAATATACCTAAGTATAATGTCGAGTGTACCTATATGGTCGAAAAAACTATGTAGGTTCCTTCAAATTGACAAAGTTTTTACAGTGGTATACTGGTAGGTAAACTACATATACCTTACCTACATTTAATATTATAGATATACATATTAAATGGGTTAGCAACAACAAAACACGAACAAGAAATAAGTTTCAGCTGATATAAGCCGTAGCTAAAAATTATTTCATTTGGTAGAGGGCTATAAAAATATTCCATAAAGCTCGTTAATATGAACTAGCCAATTAGCGATATTACCTGATGGTAATCCCCTAATCCTTAAATCAATACATCCTGAAATAGATCAAATGAAGCGATATTTGAAAACCTTTTGCAATAAGCAATATGAGGTTGTTATTTTTTAAATTTTCTTCTTCCTACCTATTAAAATTTATAAACATTTTCATAGGTAGGAAGAAGTTTGTAGAAACTTCTAATTTTGGCGTAAGTCGCAGTACTCCAAAAGTAATAATGCGCATAGAAATCTTCGCTAATTGTGTTGTTGTGAAAACACTCGAATCATTTAATCGTAAGAGCCCTAAAAAATGCACTTGCATTTTACACCTTGTTCAAAAGAAATAGAAGTCAATTCACGGTCATACACAATCAAAAACAAATCAGGCGGTAGGTGACGGTAACCTGTCAGTCAAAAAACTGAAAAATCCGTCAGTCGTCTTTAAATATTGGTGGTGACTGCACGTGTTCTCGCTGTGTGGAATTATATAGAGCTGCTATTACATACCCTTCTTTTTTAAAAGGTGAATTGAATTAATCGATGAAAATATGATTTACACAGGTGATGGCAGTAGGGAAAGTGAAAATGAAGAAGAGCATAATGAAAGTTCCGATGTATCTAAAATGTCAGAAATAAAGATAATCCCTTTTGATTTTAATTGTTTTTATTTTTTGTAAATGTCATAATATTGAAGAATGAACACTACTTTAAAAACTTTTGAGCTGAGATTTTAATGATTAGATTTATATGGTTTAAATGTAAGGGCGGGGGCACACGATGCGTTGCGGCGGCGGTGCGGCGCCGGAGCGGTGTCGCTGCGTCGTCTTACATAGAAATATCTGTGGCATGTCACACGATGCGCTCCGGCGCCGCACCGGACTTGTAACCACCAAGACGAGGCGGGGAGGGGTGAATGCGGTGCGACGTCGGAGCGGCACCGCTCAGTTGTTTTGCATCACAAGGAAGGACACGCTGTGCAACCCTGCTACGACGCCGCTGCGACATAACAACGTTACCGCGCCGCACCGCTCGTGTGCCCACTGACACGGTGAAATCTTTGCGGTGCGGCGCCGCAACGCATCGTGTGCCCCCGCTCTAAAACTGTGTTTGAAAACAATATTTTATACAGTATAAATGTTGTGTTATTTTAACCTTCTTTTCTTCCATCATTACACCAGCTTCAGTAAGACACTTTGACACTAAAAATACTATAAAAATTTTCCAAGTAAATCAATCCAACAAAGATATACTTAGTCGCAATCGTGGGGTTATCCTCGCTATTTACTTACAAGGAATTATCGAAACAAAATCGTTACTTACAAATCAATATTAATCTCTTTTAGCACAAAACACATAATTTGACTAAATTATGCATGAAGAAAATGCATTTAACCACTCTATATAGATATCGTCTTCGGACGCTCCGGGAATATGACAGTTGCCGAACAGTGACGAAGATTTCTATGCGCATTATTACTTTTGGATTACTGTACCTATGTATCATGGAATTTCAATTACCTGGGTAAAAATAAGCTGTTCATATTTAATAGGTATATATAAGTATTAACGGGTAATTTAAAACTTCATGAAACTGCGCTCAAAGTTATAAATTGTAATAAACATGTCTGAAGAGATTCAAAATCAGTAACTAACTTTGAGATAAACTTTAAATCCATGTTTACCGATCTATTAATAATGATATTACAATATGAGGGTAGGTAATACAAACAAGATAGAGCAGCATCACATCACATCATTATGGTAGGTTCAAACTATTCAAATTGGCCGCCCTATTCGTCTAATAAGCAATGGATATCGACTATCGCAATTAAAATTAGGATAGATACCTAAATACCTGTATGCTATACCTACCTCCTTGTACTATGCAGTGCTTTGTAATTACATAATATAAGTGCTTTTTGATAAGCATAATATATCTATAGATAATACCTATAAAGGTAGGTAGATTTTAAGGAACTATTGTATCGTAATAACTTCTCGTTTGTTTTATGTAGGTGTTTAGTGTAGGTAGATACCTACATGATTTTATTAATTAAATTCTCCATAATTAATGTTAGAGTTCCATGAATCTGAATTTATCCTGTACATTCTGCATAAACAATGCCTGTTCTAATTTGTGTATTACAAATTCTCGTTAATTTTGTATCGAATGATATGTATGAATATACACACACAGGGTTAAATACACCCACATCCAATTAGCTTGGACGACAATCACGACACATAATTGACACAAGGTAATGATATTATGGGTCTATCTGACCCAGTTGTCATTACAACCATATTCAAAGCTGGTTATGAAACACCCACATAGGTATTTTGGAGCGTAATTAAAATCGGCCTATTCCATTTTGTCCTGTTTTACAGAAGTAATAAACGTTTAGGAACTACAGATAATATAGCAAAGGAAAAAAGCCATTGTTTATTCAAATTGCAACAGTCGTTAATTTTGAGGTTAAGATGTAGAGTTTTGAAAATGTTAATTTAAATATGTAAATCAATTTAATTATATGATTTTAGGAAGACAGACTCACAGACAGAGGCACAAATCACAGTTGTTTTAACGAAGCAAGAATACGTTTGCATAAAATAGACACTTTTTAGTGCATCAGGGAAGTTTTCTTTTTTAAATTTATTACAAAATAAGATTTATCTACGCATAAATTTGATTGTTGATGATACTTAACTAAGACATTGTATTGTAAAAAAATAATTAAAAAGTTTTCTAAGGCAAATCCGTCGGAAGTTAATAGTAACAGATTTATATTGTACATAGGGGAGAGCGGGGATGAAAGTCACATTTTTAACTTTTTTTATGTAACTTCCAAAATACGTTGTTTAGGAATGATATTTGTATACCAAAAGATAGTGTAATTATTCTGTTACAAAAGAAATAAACGTATTTTTGTGTAATATTTTGTATTTTCACTCTAAAGAAAAATGTGACTTATAACCCCGGGTCAGGGATGGTTGTCACAATGCCTAGGGTAGGTAGTCACATACTAAATAACAGGCAATTTATAAATAGAAAGTCACACTTTGGTCTTATAATTTTACGGAATAGTTTTTAATTAAGAACTCTTAACCAAATGAAACCGTGTCTACGGTCTTTATTTCAGTCTGAATATTCATCAATCACAATTTTAGCAAACAATAATAATCGTGAGTCAATATAGAGTCATCAAGGACAGATGGACTTCCAGCAGGTTTGTTAGGGTGATTTTCCGGTGTTGATTGAAAATTTACGGCTAAAACAAACAACCTCAAAACGCAAATAAAGTCATCTCGCATACAGGGAAAAATTTGTGACAACGAGCCCCATAACACGTTTTAGAAAAATAAAATTGAAAATAAATTCCGATCAATGAATATCTAAAAAACAATACTACGATATTATAAAACACATTTCATCATCATCAAATGAACTGAAAGATTATTACTGTAAAACAAGAACGTATAATTACGAGGTTCGACACAGCAGCACAAAAATTTACTTTTGCTGTGCGAAAACAATAAACACGTGTGAGGCCCTCACGGCAGATCGGAGCGGTCTGACGCGAAGTTGGGACAGCGTTGTCACTGTATCGCTCTTGCCACGCCGTTCAACAGACTTATTCGATAGTTCAGTTTTGTGTTAAGACCGCTGTGACAACCAACCCGTGAGACAACCAAACCCGGTCTCCTCTACCTACCAAAAATTTACAGTTTTGAAAATCTATTGTGATAGGTTTAAAATTAACTTAATTTAGGTACCTGCTAAGATTTTGTGAGGAACTAGGACCTTCAGAAGAAAAATAACTAGGTAATCATAACTATTATATAAGGAAAATAATAGGTAAGCTGAAGAAATGTTTTATATACTAAAATAACACCTACTAAAACTCTCCATCGAACCCTATCGATTTTTAAAAGCTGTCTGATAATAATTTGCTAAATTTACCCTCAGCAACAAAGGTTCTGACGATAATTCTTATAATGATAAAACGAAACAATCCTCTTATTAAATTACAGATAGAAATGATTGAATCATTTTCCTGTTCCCGTTCAGAAAGTAAGAGTAACATAATTAATGCGGTCGCTGTAAACTTTTTTACCCTATTTCATAAAAGCCGCTGACGTTATGTCATTTTTAACAAATGTAGGTCAAGTTTAGTGTCCATTTATTTAATTTTACAGTTAAATTTAACCTATATAACAACTAGAACAAGTCGATTACATGCTGAAAAGTACTTACAAAATACACGTGTAAAATGGAAGTACTAAAGCGTAGGTGCTAAGCCGAATCGATTAATTTCTAGAAAATTCCAATTAATATAATTTCAGTCGGGTGGGATAAGGGGCATTCGATGGGCGGGGCTTTCGAGGGGGCGTGGCCCGCCCTCCTTCATTGTGTGGGCTTTGTAAAATTCCCAGAAATCGGACTGATATTTGTATAGAACGTATTATTATGTACGTTATGCATATCGATTTTGTAACTTATTTGTAAAAGGACTTACCATAGATTAATACGCAAAATTTATCAGACATTTTAGGTTATGTACCTACATATATTTTTTATAATGTATGCCACAAAATATCTCCAAATGAATTTTATATAATAAATAAAAATATTATTAAAGGAAGAATTTACAAAAGAAAAATAATTGCGAAAATTGGGACACGTATGATAGATAACCTTACAAATAAAAAATAATAATATTCGTTCTTTTTTCTTCATGTAATTTATATAAAGTAATAATAATTTAATTGAGTTATTGAATATTTCTTAGTTCATAGCTAAAACTATCTCCAAGTTCTTTTAATATCATACATTATAATAAAATAAAGACATATTTAATTCTTTCACGAAAAGTTACAAGTTTTTCCGTCTCGAAGGATCAATATAATGTTCCGAGTGTCTTATACATTCAATTTGACCTTGACCTATCATTGGATAGCTTTTTGATAATGTTGTAATATTTTATTTAAATCATATTTGAATTAAATTTATGTTAAATTAAATGAATTTTCCATATATTTAAAGATTTCGACCGACAGAAGTAATATTTTTTAACAATTGAATTTTTTCTAAATAGCTTTTCAGAATAGTTGGATAATTATAAATTAGTGGCCAATTTTGGAAGGAAAAACTAGTCTAATACTCAAAATAAACTTTTTTAAGGTTAATCGTAATTTAAACGCAAAATATGTTGTGAAATATCTGCGATAGTTGTTAGTTTTTATAATCTTTGTAAGTTCGATGGGTGGAAGGGGTGCAGGGGTGGTTTCCTCCCCAAAAGTTGGAGTGCAACACAGCTACAGGTTGGGGGGGTGCTCTTGCGTCATACCACCCCCCGGGTGGATGCACCTATATAAGAGCGCCGCGCTTTAGCCCTCCGTCAGTCCTGGACTAGTCGCCGAAGAGTTATCACTGAAATCAAGAAGAAACTCTGCTAGTCTGCCACTTGCTCATTTTAACTAGAGTCAGTGCTTTTATTAGTTCTGAATTTTCATCAGATTTTTCTGATATTCCTCAGTATTTCGGAAAATTCTCTTTCCATTTTAAATTTTCGCGCTCCTTTTTCTGCCAATTTTTTAGCGGCAAACCTCCGATTTTTGTGGCGAAATATTTAAATTTAATACCTATTGTTTTTTGTCCATTAAAATTCCAATTTTCCCGGTTCTTCAGGATTTGGTAAGTATTACTTTATTTTCATTTTTACCGTTATTTTCATTAATATTTTCAATTGTTTAATTTGTTTTTTCTGTAAAATTTATTTTTGTTCAGAGCGTTTTTTGAAGGAGGAATTAAATTTATCTGTTCATTTAATTTTTTTGCGTTATAAAATTTAAAATATTTAATTTTCTTTAAATGTTTTTTAATTATACAATATCTTTTTATTTTATGCATAAAAATTTTCTTGCTCAAATTTTGTAACAAAATTATAATTTCTTCGATTTTTGTGAAACTCATACTCATTTTAAATTGTACTTTTCGTATTTTAATTCAATTTCGTATCTTAATTTTTTAAGATGTTTTTTCTCTAATTTAAAATTCGTCCGTGTAAAAAAAATAAATCGGTAAGCGCGTTTTCGAAAAAATTGCAAAAGTTTATACGCATACACATGTTTACGAAAGTTAAGCCGTTTCAACTAGAAGCAACAGGTCAAACGCGGTAAGGCGTGTCAGTCGCCACGCCCACCACGTCGTGAAGTATCAGTTTGAACTGTAGGTTATTTTCAATATTTTCCGCCGAAAATTGTACAAAGCTCTCTAAAAAATATTATTTTCTTATTTTATATGATATTTAGTATCTAATTCTTCTTAAATTTTTTATGGTACAAAAAATTACGTTATATTTTGTCAAGAACAAAGAAGAAATTAGTAAAAATCTACTTTAATTTTTCATGCTAAAAATTAGTTACATTTGACGTCGTAAAATAGAAAATATAGAATTATTAAAATTTTTATTTAACTTATCTCTATTTCTAAAAAAGTCCGATGATTTTTTTCGCGCTTTCCGCTACCGTTTAATTCTAATTTATTATATTATGACCAAAATTCTGTCTCAGAAAAAATATATTGAATAGAGCAAATTATAAAAAGCATTATCATTAATTATTATATGACGAGAGATTGCCCCTCGCCCCCTCCCCTTTTGAGACTTATCCTGTTATTAATTTTTATATCTTTAATGATGAAATGAAATAAAATGAAGGCTTTTCGATCTTCTGCAGCTGTAATTTTCCATTTGAAATATCTATGCGAAATGTTGTCTAAGTTTTTAATATACCCGTTCCCCCTTTCCATTTTGTAATCCTCCCCCCTCCCCCTTACATAAGTAGGTCAAATACCTACCTACCTACCCTACCCCCCACACCCTTTGACCTTTGGTGGGTTGAAAAAATCTAAGCGAAATATTCGCTAAGTTTTAATTTGTTGGTCCCCCCTCCCCCCTTGCTTGTTGTGTTCCTCCCCCTCCTCCTTACATAAGTTGATCATATACCTACCAAGTTTCTCCTCCACGCCCCCCACCCGCTGCTGATTAGCAAGCGCCGAACAGGATGGTAATCATAATTTTTTTTGGTATCAATTGATATACTTAATTGAAATCAAATCATTACATTCATTCCTTGCGAGTTCGTATTTTTTTACATTTCCAAAAAAAAAAAACTTAATTGTCCACTCCCCCCTCCCTCCTCTTTGCATTTGACAAATGCGTGTGCGCATATTAAATTACAGCTAGAAACTTTAAAATTTCTTCATGCGGTTCATGATACGTGAAGTTATACTTGGGCACTACATACAATTAGTGCAATTTTCATTTTTTTTCAGATCGCAAATCAATTATCAGCTTATACTAAATACTAATTGTGGATTAGCGTAGCCAGTTGGCTACGTATTTCAATTATTATACGCGACTTTAACTTGAAATTTTATTATACTGTGCGCGTGCACATGTTTACCTTTTACCTGGATTTGTGCTAATAACTTAATAATTTGCCGATTACTAAAATTTGAAATCTTAATTCACTGGCAAAATTACTACGAAATTTAGTATAAAATTTTGAAGAAGCGGTATTAAAATTTAGCAGTGCGCAGCCAGGTAGAAAGAACGGTTTCGAAACGGTTGCTAGCAATTGAGTTGTTATCTGAGTCTATAATATACCTACGCATGCGTATGCGCAGGAATAAGCCATGAATATAAGAGAATACAATAAGTTTAATTTCTAAATAAAGGTTTTACTAAATCATTTTTCCAATTTATCTAGCAATTTTAATAATAGTATTTTTTTCCTTTTTACATTCGAAATTATAGCTTACAATTATAATATTACCTACTCATTTATTTACTCCATGTGGTTAATGGTATGCGTTTATACTTATATTTAGGCTCTTTCCTATATTATATCAACAGTTAAGGATTTTTTTAGTATTTCAAATCAATTGATTCAATTTGAATTAAGAAAATTACATGCGCGGGCGCATGCGCTTTTAGATTCAGGAATCAGGATGCGAATAATTTTATCATATTTTAACTATACTTCAATTCGCCAGTAAATTTCATAGTATTTGTACTCTTTGAGTAAATTTATTGATACGAATTTCAATGCTTCTTGATTTCAATATTCAAATGTTGACAGTAGGTAACTATGCTGCCAGATACAAAAAAAAAATACTTTACTTTTTTAAATAACTGATACGATACAAATTTAAATATCGATCGACGATTTAATCCTGGCCAATAAGATCGGACTTGTACTTTTCTTGCTAAATAACGGTTTTATTTTATTCAGAGAGAGAAATTAAGGATTTAATATTTTCGTGCACTTTATGATTAGATGAAAAATATTTCAGTCATTTTATAAAACAATGATTAATCTCCCTCAATCTTAAACAGAGTTAACCAAGATGCCCAAGCTGCCGATCACCTTCAGCTACATGAACAAGTTCGCCTGCTTCTACTGCCAGATCTTCGTTTACTCCATCTTCATCGCCATCATCAAGCGGCTCATCACCCACTTCATGTGCCAGTACGTGACTGACAACTTCTATGATCATTTCGAGCAACCAGAATGCGCCAAATACAAACCGATTTAAGGTGGGTAGTTTCGAAAAACAATTTTTTTAATTTTTTTTTTATTTAAAAGACTTTTTAAGGGGCATATACAATTAATTGGATAGAATCAATCAACACTAGAAGATATTCAAGTGCAAATTAGATGGATTACATTTGAGTAAAGAATATTTGTTTAAGAATTAATTTATTTATTTACAGGTACTTTTGAAGGCGTGAATCCCGTTCCATCAAGATAGCAAGGTACGTCTGCATGCATCTTAACAATACTCTCCGGGACTGAAAATGGCTGTTTTAAATTTACTTTAAATTAAGAGCATCATTATAAAGCGATCTTAAATTAAGTTTTTCGTCTATAAATATCTCAATTGGAGTTAACAGGTCCATAATATTAGTTATAGTTCAAAAATAAATCACTTCTACAATGTGTGCGTGTAAAACAATACCTTATACATATGTAAATAAATGTCAAATTGCTCTGTTTCTTAACGTATCTATAATATTGATACTTTTCTTATTACATCTACCGATTACAAACTATGGTACAAATATGCCAAAAATAATAGTAATTCGAAAAAAAGGTATAATTTCACAGATACAAAGTGCTGACGAATTTGGGCTAGACGATATTATGTTTGGGGACTTGGATATGGAATAAATTGTGAAGCATTTTTATTTATATTATATCCCACTATTGGTATACTAAGCGCGAAGGGACTTGTAGTTTTGCATATACCTACTGATCACGTAAAAAATACTTAAACAACAAAATTACGTCAAAAATTTTTTGCTAAATTTTTCCTGAAAATCCATGTTTTCTTCTCTAGCTTCGCGCAACCGTTTTATACCGCTTCTCTAATGTGAGCATTTTGTCTATAAAAACATAAAATTAAATGATAGCTCACGTGCTGGTGGCAAAGTTGGGCGGGCGGGTTGCTTGTTATGGGTGTACACATAAGTGTATCTAAGTACATATAATATTTTTAATTTTCCAATTTATGTGTACAATTTTTTCTACTGGCTTCCTATAGGGAAAATTGATCACAATTACAAAAATAATGAAACGTTTCCCGAAAAATTATAATTTTGATGAGACTAAATATTGCGTGCGCTCGCGCACGGTTATATATGTAAAATATGTGTATATATTTAAAAAAAAAAACGACCATCTGAATTTACATATAAAAATAAACTTATAACCTACTTAAATTTAACTTTTCATACGTAACTTATAGGAAAGAAAAACTATCTAAATCGTTTTAATTCGTAAAAATAATCTATGTGCACTGGCAAATTTCTACGATAGGTACATAAAATTTTGTAAAAATTGTTTCATCTGAATTGACCTTAGGAATTGACCCATGATTAAAAACTGTAAAATAGACCTAAAAATCAGCATGTCAGCTTGACAACTGCTAAACTTTTTAACTCGACACTGGCAAAAAGTCTTCGTCACTGGGATCGGGAGTTGCCATTTGAAAAAAAGAAGAAGAAGTAAAAGTCTTCGCTCATTGCCATAACTGAAAAAACAAACGAAATAAATATAAAATGTGTGGTTTTAACCGCTAATTTTTTAAAAGTATTGAAATAAAATAGATTTTACTTACCTTCGAAATTCAAATTACAAACAAATTCAAATTCATTTTATTACTTTGCAATATAATTCAGCAGTTTGATTCAAAAATCCTTTTAAACTTTTAACCCTCCACTGATACAAAAAGAAATATCAACACGATAAATTAAATCACCTTTAAATACTGACCTTTTGGCATTAATTTCCAATACTTCTTCATCTTAAAATTTTGAACCGTTAAAAAGACTGTTTCGATTCACTCTTAAAATAGTAAGTACGATGAAGAAGAATAGTAAGCGAATATCTAATCATATCAATATATAATCAAATTAACTCTTTGTAAATATGTAACTAATCAACTCCGTTAAGATGTAAATAATTTGGAAAATCCAAAAGTGCACGCCTCATAATTTTTTTTTAATAAATATTTATTAATTATTATTTTTGTTTATTTAATAACAATTAAACCACATCGAATCAGACCCTGAAAAATGAAAGGGTTCTATTCCTGAGCATACTCAAGCGTAAGAGAAAAAAAAAGACTCGATTAGTAAAGTATTTCGGTCGCTATCGTGTTAACAAGAAAAAGGATCCGCACATACAGACACACGGACGTCCAAGACAGAACTTTTTTAAACTGTTTTTTAACTAGTTTAAATAACAAAAATGACATCAAAAATATCATGAACGTTAAAAATAGTGTTTTTTCTTAATATGTGTGTGTATGTATTATCTTACAAGTGCAATGTATGATACATAAAGACATTTTAAGTTTGAAAAATCAGATGTTTTGCGCGAAGTGACAGTAGTACCCACCTCAACGCTTCGCTTATGAGGCGTGCAATATATAATAGGATGCCACTGAATTTACTAGTTACATTAGGTACCGACTTCAGACTGTATAATATATTATAGCATCTTAAATATAGTCTTGACCAATGTCAGTTTTCTTTTGAAGTCAGTTAAAAATTTTAGTCTCAGAGACCGCATTTACTTCCTTACTTACGAAAAAGAGTGTATATTCATTAAGATTGTACGAAAAATCGGAATGGTGCTGATTAAGTAAGGTGTCTACATGTAAAATTTTAAATATAATGTCGAACGTACAGAACATATTCGAAATTTTATTTTGAAAAAATCATTTGACCTATTCTTTATTGTTTATTTCAAAATGGTATCAATATTCACTTTTCCTATGTCTTCTTTGGTTTATGTCTATCCTAGCGATTGCCTCATTTCATAAAGTATTTAAATTCTCAAACGTTGTGCTTAATTAATCAAATCTATTTTAAATTGAATCAAAACAACATAAAGACTTTCAAAAGGTCAAATGTTATATTAAATGTTAGGCAAAAATTTCCGGGGGACTTATTAGGATTCATATCCATGGTTGAAGTCCACGTTGCGAAGCGTGTTTGGAGCTTCCAAACCAATTTCATGACCTGGGTGGTGGTCTTTCTAGCACAGTGAGATAATGTTAATTTAATAATAAGTATTTGTATATAGCATTAATAAGTAGAAATAAACTAGTGTTAGACAATGCCTAGGTCATGAAAATGGTGAAATATAAAATATTAATTAGAGTCAGTATATCTTTTTCTTTCAGTTTTATGTGTCTAATTCTTTAAAAATTATATTTATAAAGCATTTGAATGTCATACAACCAAATTCGACTTGTTATTGTGTTAAAAACATAATAAGAGAATTTTAATTTAATGTCTTCCTTTTTAATCGTTATGTTTTATAATTCAAGGTATTTTAGACCGAAATATTAGTAGGTTATAAATATAATAGAGGGTAAATTGTAAATTATAAGATATTCTTTCAAAATTCTAAATTAAACGTTAGTACAATTAAAAATTGTTAAATTATAAGTCGAGCAAAACCGTGTAAAACCGTGAAATAAATATAAATATTTTATTATTGAAACGTTAAATAGTTTAGTCATTTAACATTTGGCTTTTCAAACAGGAGGTATCTCTTGTTATACAATTTTGCGAGACGCGTGGGACCTAATATTGTAGTGTGAACATATTATAGAATAATATCTAATGTTAATACGTAGCTGCTTTGACAAATATAATCTTTTTGCTCATCTTTAATTTTTGCCAATTATATTCGTCAAAACTTTTTTTATTTTCCTCTCTAGTAGCGAATTCATACAACAGACCATACATAGCCCAATAATTAGTTTACCTAACTTCCTTTTTCAATATAATTTTGCGTAGATATTAGGTAAGATCGAGCTGTGTGAATGAAATGATACGTCCAGAGTACTTTTTCAAGTTTTGTGGTGTATTAGTTTCTAGATTAGTCAAAGACTATTAAGGCGTGTGAATGTGTGCGTTTCGAGTCATGTTTGTTTTATGTCAAGGTCGAACACGGAGGGGGGACGGGGGGGGGGAAGTTAGTTAAGTAGTATTTAGTAGTCGGAAGGGGAATGTCACGAATTGTCAATAGAGGGGTTACCATGTTTTATAGGAGTATTATTTCCAATGTGGGCAAGTGATGGCACTCGACTACTTATACAGGGTTTATGAAAATTAGCACATCACCTCTTGCAGGCAGCTTCATTATCAATCCCAACAGTATTTGTTCTACCAATTTTCATTACCTAACCCTGTAGAGCGCTGTCATTTTTCTACACTGGGAATAATTCTGCTTTAAAACATCATGGGGCGGGGCAGGTGGGAGGGGGGGGGGAAGAAAGATCACGTGTATTTTTATATATAATAGGTGTTCACCTAAGATAACACAAAACAAATACATATAAGGGACCAGTAAATTTAATTAAGAGGGGTTAACATATGAATGAGAGATCTAAAATAGTACATACCAGCAATGTAGCGTTCTAACAATTGTTTCAAAAGTCTAAAATTCTCATATCTGCGTTATATAAGAAATACACGTGAATTTGTAGGCGTGGTCGGATTGTAGGTTGGGCGGGGGCGGGTTGGTCGTAAATATTGAGGGTAGATAAGAACCATCCCTGTGTGAAAGGGTACATTGAAAAACAAAGAGTCAAATACCGGCAGAAAAGATCAATATTAAAGTGATTTTCAAAAGTTATTAGGTACAACAATTTATAAAATTCAAACTTAAATAAATAAATCGAAAATTCAAACTTAACAAAAATATTTCAAAATTATCATTTGACCTCCTAAAGTCCTAATATTATGAAATCAAACATTTATGAAGTTGCCAACTTTTCATCTACCTACGTAAGATTCTTTTTTTATTGTGTTTAATTTCAAATCTTTTCTAATATTTGATGCTTTCAGACAAACAGTTCTTATAACCTTTTCCACGATTTTATTACCTCAGAACTTTATACCCATAGTAGTTTAAAATCATCAAGATTATGTTATAGGGATGGTAGGGGGTTTGGGGGTCTAATGAAATAATGGACGACCCCATGACGATTAGAATGTATGTCATACAATTTAAGTACAGTAAAATGTAGATACCATTAGCTACAACTGTATATATTTATTGGGCGATATAAGGGTAATTATATTTAATAAATATCACATATGGGCACACGAAAAGATTTGTGTAAATATAGAAATAGATCATAAGATTCGAAATGTGATTTCGTATGTAGATATGTAAATATAGGTTTAAACAAATTCAAATGACCCGCGTATCTTAGTTATTAAATAGCTAATGTTATTATAAATACCAACACAATAGCTGGTTAAATCTAAATTGATGGTCATTGGTTAAGCTTAAGTGTTTTTATTAAAATTGAGACTTTTTAATAGCTAACATTTAATTTCTGTCAGTTTTATCTTCAGAGTGTTACCTCACATGTGTTATAAAAATATTATTTTATCCACTTTAAAAATTGTCGACTGTTTTTGTTTATTGTTTGGATGAAATATAAATCAACCGCGCTTTTTAACACGCTTTTTGCTAGTAAACATCAAATTTTGTAAGGTCACCTAGGTTTAACCAATGTCTACCGTGTCTTCGTTCTAGCCATTATAAACAAGGTATCACTATTTGTTGGTATAGAGTTTTTCAATAAGTAAAAAATAATTAATAAATAATAATAAAATAAGAGTTTTTCAATAATAATAAGAGGCGTAGGGATGTGACGACCCCACCGCCCACGGGCTGGATAACTGTGTGACAGTGTAGTTATCCAACCCGTGCAGCCAGTCAGTACCCATTCCCAGCAAGTGTGCAAACCGTGCTTCAGCTGGGGAGTACATAGGGTACTAAAAATATATGCAATTTACGGTTTCCTCGGGGAAGTGGGCGACCCTCGAGTGTATAAAGCCTGGTTAATGGATGGCAGACAACAGAATACGATCAGGGACGCTTCCTGGGGGTCGCCAGGGCGCGCCTGGGCGCGGCAGCATGCGGGACGCCAGCCAATCCCGCCGACCGACCCGACCACCTGGTCGGTCGAACCCACCATCCCCACCAGTTAGCTTGACGACAGCAGGGCCGGCAACGACCCAGCATGTGGAGTCCGCTACTGGAAACAGAAAGACTCGCATGAGATGGTCAGTAGACCAAAATAAAAATGCCATGCGAGCATATTATAGGGCGACTGAGGGTGAAACCAACTGGACTGGATACCGAGTGAGACTGCTCCGCGAATTCAACACCTTGGAACCCAACATCTTACATCACCCTCGCGATAGGATGTGCGGCTGTTTCCGCGGAAGCCCCTGAACCGACGCGCGTTGATGACCCACCCTATGTGTCAGTCCTTTTTGAGGAGAACACCGGGGTGGAGATCAATGCGATCCGAGCGGACGAAACTGAGGAAATAGCTGCCCAGGACATGGAAAAAATCAGGAGAGAGCTTGAGGAGACGATCTCTCATTACCGAGGAATACCGGTTGAGCAGCGCTCCCAGCTTCCTCGCGTTCCCTATAGAGCGTCGTATATTGTTTATTCCTGTAATTTGGCATACATACTGATTTATCACATAAGCAACCAATAAAAATATATATTTTATACCTAACTATAGATGGCATCGATACGAAATTTCCGGCATAGGCTTCCAAAATCTACATACTAATACGTGCTTATTGAAAAACTCTATTTAAATTTCAGTGACACTTTCTACTTAGTCGAGTCTTGCAATAAAACTAGAAGATGAGGTACTTGAATAAAGTACTTAAATAAAAAAGTGGGAAAGTTCAAGGGCTTGCACAAAAGTAGATTGTAAATTGTATATCATGTACACTGTGAGTACGTTATTTGTTCCTATAGAGCTAAATTGTTCATTGATATCTAGTTCATTCATTCATTCATTCATCAGCCCAAAAAAATGAAAAAAAAAAAACAAAAAAAAAAGACACGCTGTCTCAATATTATTGATAAGAACACAATAGAAACACACTAAACTGTCTAGGTTAATTACCATAAAAATCATACTAATTGTATTCTAGTTGATAAGAAAAAAAAAACATAATAAAATGAAAAAAAAAATCACACCGTCATTACTTATTATTGATAGGAATATTACAAATTCATATAAATAAAAAAAAATACAAAAAAAGTCATGCATACATGATTACTCATTATCGATAGCAACACAATGGGGATTGAACAAAATATCGATGTGAATTACTAAAAAAAATAGTTACTAAGAAATAAACTTCATATGGGCACTCTTCACAAAGCGCGTTGGGCGAGTACTGCCTCTACTAATTTATTTTATGACTTTTTCCGTTACGATATTGAAAAGTAAAAAGGGGTTTACAAGCCCGATTATGGTTTATTTTCTCTTTTGTGTCTCGACAAAAAGAAAATATTTTATTTAGAAATTTAATTCAACACTGTTGTTAATAACATCAAAGATAACTTTATGCATTGCTGTGTATAAAAGTTACGCATTATTTAATAAATTCTCTCACTTTAAATGACATTTGAAAAATCGACGTTGACGATTAATACGTAGGTTTTTCTAAAATTCAGAACCTAATCCTAATTCCATCCACCAGGTAAATAATAAAAACATCACATAACTAATCGTTTAAAAATTACTGGAAATACAAAAATATCCATCAATTACAAAACATATGAAGCCTAGAACTTAAAGAAAGATATTCGATCGAAATCATTCGTCATTATTCATAAATCATTCTCATTCATGACGTCATTGTAAATATAACACTTAAAAATCATAAACTCTGGTGCGTATCACAATATAGTTAAGATTTGACGGGATTATGTGCACAACACTTATGATAGTTAAGTAATATAAAGGATTTGATGTATCCTATTTGGGGTATAAAAGACTGTCCTAATATTATAAGTTAGGTTAGGCTATTTTAATTTTCGTTAATGTTAAAATCCAGTCAAATTATAGCATCCAGAAGTAGCAGAATTAAAACACCCCTTATTGTGACAGGGTTAAAGCAAATCGCGCTTATAATATAAGAACATCATAATAGGCGTAAGAATCTGTAGAATTCGACATGTCATTGTAGAAGATATAACATGTAACGTGTTAATAAAAACGTATATAAAACAAACATGTCAGTTTCACAGGGGTCTGTCTTTATTGTTCATGCAAAATATAACAAAAAAATATACGTATATATAGATTCGATACAAGACTGTTTAAATTAAAGACAATCTTTTGGCGTATGTATATTTCAAAATTTCATCAAGTTCCTTTATAATTAACAATAAGTAATTTTGCGTTTTTTTTATTAACACGTTATACAGACAGGACAAGCCATCATATACCTAGTTATTATATTAAAAGGAGACACTATGATCATACTCTACTATAAATCTCGAGTTATAACCCAAGCCAATGAGTGGAATGAATAAAATTGTACTATCATTTTATGTTCAACATCGTTCCAATCAGTAAATAAAGGTACTTTAATATACTTTTTGCATACGTTTAACTTGAACAATGTATGAATTTCGGAATACAACACGTCCCGGAAAGTTCATTGAATAACAGCCTACCCTAGATTAGCCTTTTTTGGTATTTCTGTTATCAAGAAGTCGTAACAGTTACACTTATTATTTTATACCTGATGAAAGTGTGAGTGATTGATATTCCATTTGTACATACAGATCCATCTATATAATCATTATTAAACATTAATTGATTGAAATATGAAGCTGGATGAAATACACGATATAAAATAGAATCGACACATTTTAGTCTTCAAAAATTTTTTGGTGAGTGGTGTTTTGTATGTGAACCATTACGTTTTTGGGGTTTTAATTTGTCACGTCTAATTATATTATGTACTTTAAAAATTTCATGGTCATAAGACTGTTAGATTGCACTACATGTGTTCATTAATTAGTGTAGGAGATAATCATCAAATTAACATACATTAAATGTACATAAAATGTAAAAAGTATTCTAAGAGTTATTTGTTCAATACCAGAAAAGTAATAAAATTGGTCGACTCAGGCCAAACATCCTAATAAATAATTTTTTAATAAATATACTATCTCATGGGAAAGATCTCACAAGAAAATTGATAAGTAAAGAAATATAATGAAATGTATGTGTCTCATTTCCCTCAAAAACATTTGGGACTTAACTTGATAATCACTGAAAAACATACTTTTTTAAATGCATATAACGTGTGAGAACTTAACTAACAAATTTTATGTAAGGAGGAAGTAAAAATCAAAATTTATATATTGTCAGAATAAATCCATAATTATGATGTGGTATTTATACAATATGTAACTTTTATGTATTATATAGTATTATAAATATATGTATAATTTTAAATATATATATGAAATATACGTGATTGGTTTGAAGTTTAAACACTTATATAAAAGAATCTAATAAACATATTACAATACACGTAAATCGTTAACGAGATAAACAGGCTTTGGATTATCCTCTTAAAATAAAAGAAACAAAAAAAAACGTACTATAAAATGAGACCACAATAATTAAGAGGTATCTGGTATTATACAAATCACTTGTAATGTATCATAATACTTGTAAATATTGAATGCTCAATCCTACGGTGCTTACGCTTCGCTGCATTCTCGTGAAATTCAAACTCAAACTCAAACTCAAACATTTATTTATTCAATTAGACTTCTTCTAGAAGCACTTTTGAAACGTCATTAAGTACATATTTTTAACATTTACCACCGATTCGGAAAGCAGTATCTACGGAGAAGAATCGGCAAGAAACTCCATAGTTGCTCTTTTTAATCATGTCAGATTTACAATTTTACAAATTACATATGTAATATCATAATATATTATCATAATATGCCAAAGAACTGTCCTGTGGTTTTTACGCGACAACCCTCCATGGGTTTTTATCGTCCATAAATTCCTTAATACTGTAATAGGCTCTCTGGACAAGTACATTTTTTATATAAGTTTTAAATTTAGAACTACTAAACTCTTTAATATTATGAGGAATTCTGTTGTAAAAGCGTATACCTTGGCCCATAAATGAATTTTTAACTTTAGCTAGCCGGAAAAATGGCATTTCAATTTTATTTCTGTTTCTTGTGTCATAACAATGTCTATCTCCTACTTTTGTGTGTAAGTAAGCGTTATTGTGTACATATAAAATATTATTAAATATATACTGCGACGGTACAGTAAGGATACCAGTATTCTTAAAGAGATCTCTTAGTGAGTCTCGAGCACGCAAATT
Organism: Colias philodice; assembly: GCF_061535455.1. Taxonomy (NCBI): domain Eukaryota; kingdom Metazoa; phylum Arthropoda; class Insecta; order Lepidoptera; family Pieridae; genus Colias; species Colias philodice. The sequence continues at coordinate 2,008,619 of NC_143117.1, read as the reverse complement.
ATATATAGAGCGTATGGCTCTTTTCTGTAATATAAATATAGTTTCTATATCTGCAGCCCTGCCCCATAGCAGAATTCCATAGGACATTATGCTATGAAAGTAGCTAAAGTAAACCAATCTAGCCGTTTCTTCATCGGTGAGATGCCTTATTCTTCTAACTGCATATGCAGCTGAGCTGAGCTTAGCAGCGGTGGTGGTAACATGGGCCCCCCATTGAAGCTTCTCATCTAATGTCAAACCAAGAAAAACAGTCGATTCCACAGGGTATAATGCCTCCCCGTTTAAAATAATATTCCTTTTCACCTTTTTTACATTTGGGAGGATAAATTCTATACAATTTGTTTTTTTTGTATTTAATAGTAAATTATTAGCATTAAACCAATTGGATATGCGTAAAAGAGCAGAGTTTACTTCGTCAACATTTGTGTCATGTCTATCCACATTAAATATTAATGAGGTGTCATCTGCAAACAGTACTATTTCACACATATCCTGCAAATAATAAGGTAGGTCATTAATATACACTAAGAACAAAAACGGTCCTAAGATAGATCCCTGCGGAACACCTATGTTAATCGGCGCGCCGCGAGATTTCTCTCCATTAACGACAACGGTTTGTACCCTGTTCTGAAGATATGAAGCTATGAGATCCTGAGCTAAACCTTTGATACCATAAAAATTTAGTTTCCGTAATAGAGTGGAATGTTCTACACAATCGAAAGCCTTAGAAAGGTCGCAGAATATCCCCAAAGCATTCTTTGAATTTTCCCATGCTTTGTATATATGTGACAAAAGAGCTACTCCGGCATCAGTGGTAGAGCGCCCCTTTGTGAAACCATACTGTTTGGCGTGCAGTAAACCATTTGATGCAAAATGACTACTTAATTGGTTTAAAATTAGCTTCTCGAAGACTTTGCTCAAAGTTGGTAATATGGAAATTGGCCTATAGTTATTACTGTCTTCTTGGTCACCACTTTTAAATAAAGGAATAACTTTGCTAAACTTTAGTAAATCAGGGAATATACCACAGTCGCAACACTGATTAAATATAAACGCTAGTTGATTGGCAATGTTTTCTATGATATTATTTACTAAATTTACAGACATACCCCAGAGATCACATGTTTTTTTTAAATTTAATGTTTTAAAAGTTTTAACAATTTCATCAGCAGTCACGTGTCGCAATTCAAATAATTTGTTACACTCAGCAACGTGATCCCTCAATAAAGACTCTGCAAGCGCTGAAGACGAATTTAAATTCTTAGTTAAACTAGCAGGGACACTACTAAAGAAATCTTCAAAAGCAAGCGCAACATCAGCACTTTTGTCAATGACCCTACCAGAATTGACAAGTTTTATGGTACTATCGTTTGATCGGCTTTTGCCCAATTCACCATTAATAATTGTCCAAACCGTTTTAACTTTATTGTCAGAGTTGCGTATTTTATCTCTGACATACAAACTTTTGGCAGCGAAACAAACTTTTTTAAATGTTTTTGAATAATTTCTAACATAACTAAGAAATGACAAGTCTTTGTTATATTGTTTCATACCATATAACTCGTAAAGAACGTTCCTGCATCTGTGTATACTAGGAGTTGCCCATTGGCTGAATGGTAAATCCTTGGTAATAGTTAAAGATTTAATTTTAAATATTTTTTCATATTCACTATGAATGAACCTAAAAAGATTTGTAAACATTTCACAAGGATTTTTATGAAAGGATTGATTATTCAGGTCAGGCAGTTTATTATCAATATTATTTCTAAATGTATATATATAGGTTTAATTAAGAGGCAATCCTAAAATGCGCAAATGATATGTAATCATTTGCGCATTTTAGGATTGCCTCTTAATTAAACCACTAAGGGTATTAGCGTCTTCAAAACTGCTCTGTTTCGCATTTAGTATCTCTTCAAGGCAGGGAATTTGCAATTGTACGCTATATAATAATTGTAATAGTAATAAAGCTGTCTACGAAATTAACAAAGCATAAATATTATGTTCAGCGTGTACTTAAAAGGTTTCTCTAGTGCATAAAATCCAGAGTAATGCAGTTTAGTCGTAAGATCATCCTACTTCGATTATAATTTACAACTGCTACGATCGCTATGCTAAGCTACGTATGCTACGTACGTGTCGTAGCATACGTAGCTGCTGCTGGCGTAGCAAACACACATAGGCAAACGCTACGCAGTTCAATTTGACAGGCGACTCGCTGAATTAAGAGATGAATTACGCAATTATTAAAAAAAAATCTTATAGTCAATTATTGAAAAATATATAATGTACTGGCAACCTTTACAAGTCATACGCGTAGCACAGATTAAATTAAAACATGGCAAGTACTTTTCATAGATATATAAGTTTTCCAGTAGCGAAGCATAGCATATAGCATGAGGAACAATAAACTATCTTCAGATTGGCGTAACTATCTGGAACTAACTGAAAAATATATCTTGGAACGCGCGTAAACGTTAAATATGTTTCTCCAATTCATATAAGCATGAATTATATTTATAACAACAGTCTGTCTATAACATTTTACACTAGCTTCTGAACAGATTTTTAAGAATTTTGTTATCCCTAGTAAGACAGAACTTTGCAGCGAATAATTTGAGCGATAAGAAATTTAAAAGACAAGAATTAAAACGTTGTGTAGGACACAGTTACTTTGAATTATCTGAAGTTTATGAGAGCGAAGCCGCGGGCGGCAACACATCTTTAAATACCTACTTTACCGATATTTAGACGTTTAAAGAATGTGTAACTCTAATCTCTATACTCAGTTAACGGATAAGAGTATTAAGTCGACAATTAAATTTATATTAAGATCTCATACTTGAAAGTAACATTTTAAGTTAGTATTGCTTATTCAGCTCGCAAAATTATGTCAATCATAGCTTACCGGTTTCTTCTTAGCTGTAATATGTGTACATAGAAGAAAAAAATAAAAAACATAAAAAAAATCAACAAAAAATAAAAAAGCTAAAAAAATTTGAACGTCTTCTAGCTTAAAGGTAACTAGGATAATTAGTTTAAAAATTCATTGTATATAGAAATGCATTACTTAAGTCAATAGGTTGTGAATGAAGTGTAAAAACTGGCTGTGATTTGATTAAAATGAATGTTATATTGAAAATATATATACTGGCTGCACGACGAACATTGACAAATTAGGATAATTAGGGATATGATACATTCATAAATAGGTATCTATTATTAGTAAGAGAGATCTCTTCACTTTTGCATCCCGCGACATATATAGCAAATAAATTTATTGTAAGTCCATTTTTTTGTAATTTCTGATTACACACTGATTGTACGAGGACTTATATCTATGGTTTATAGCTTCAATATCATGGCTGTTATAATTATATTTTTTTTATGATACCTTACGGAAATTTCATTGTAATACAATGTTTGACACTATCAAACTCTAAAACTACTTAATCGATCTTGATGTTTTTTTTCATCCTGAGAAGAAGAAAAATACATGCTTTTGAAGTTCTCCTACAAAGCTTGCCAAATGAACATAAAATATGTTTTTCACTTTTCTAATAGAATATGGCTTTGATATTTATTTCCATTAAAAACAATATAATAATAATGATTCGAAGATTATAGTAAACCATAGTGAAGTCCAATTATAATTTTTTGTCTTCCAAAAATCATACTTATTAAACTGCTTGCAAAATACAATCAAGGCACTACAGTTAGATTATATAGACATAGTTTTAAATAAAAGGCTCCTTGATATAATATGGTACATTATTAGTTTAAGAGATATAGTTTAAATTATGCAGCGGGGAAAGGCTTTTAAAGAAAATACGCTTATGCTTTACGATAAATTATTTAAAAATTTATTAGTCTATTAATTCAGATAAAATTTGGTACATGTTATTACTAATGAATTATAACAGTAATCGATTAAAAAAAGCAAAAAACAAAAAATATGAAATTAATTCAATGAACAAGAAAATAATTTCAAAAATTTCATAGAATATTTAGTCGGGTTTTCATCTCGTTCATTCTTGACTTAAACATTATGCGTGGGACAGAGACAACACATTGTTTAGTTATTGGGACTACAAATCGTATACACTGGTGTTACAACTCTGGTCATTAATCTAAACTTTCGTGGAAACAAAGATTTTTTTATGCAAAAAAGCTTTTTTATGTTTAGTCTACATAATACATAAAATTAAATCTGGGTAGTAGTTTATAACTCAAGAAGTGGTCATGGGATGAAAAAGTTAAAAAAATAATCGTCAAAAGGCTTATAAGTGGTTAAAATGAAATGAACGTGTAAATTGGTAATTGACATATAATCAATTAGAAAAAACTCCCACAAATTCTCACATACAATACATAATTGCAAGTAACAAACATGTACCAAATTATACTATATGACCATGAAAAACACTTATTTACGTTAGCAAAAATCTTAGGCAAGAGAACAAAAGAAAAAAAAACCTACAAAAAAATTTAAAAATTAAAAAAAAAATACCACAAAAAAATGTTTATTGTAAATATGTAAAGATTTGGTTAAGCTTTAATACCGTCTTCAGGCTGTTGATTACTCAAAAAGTAGAATTCGTTTTGTGAATTAACTAGGGATATAGTTATGGTATAGATATAAAAAAAAAATTTAATACGATCAGTGATGCGATAACTTTTTGGATTACATATTATGAATATAATTATTTTTTGAACAAATACTAATGGCGGGAACCAGCTTTAAAAAAAAAAGAATTATCTAGTCGAAATCTTAGGTAAGGTAACAAACCCAAAAAAAAAAATACAGTCAAATTGGGAACCTCACAATCAAAAGAAAAAAAGCTTCCAAACAATCTCACAACTGTAACAAAAAATGATGAATTTATCCATAAAACGAATGCAAGTAAAGAACAAGAAGACAACAATACACTCTCATAAAATACTTGTGGTAATCGAAAATATGTAATGAACTTAATGTCCACGCAAACAAATGAGTACAGAAAAAGTGAACCAGCTCTGCAACTACAATATGATTCTCAGTGTTCACACACACATACGCACACACACACGCACACACACACACCTGTCTTAAAGCAGTATTATTTCCAGTGTGTGTAATGGCGTGATACTTGTATAGCGTTGTCATATTACCACATTGGAGATAAGACTACTTCGAGACATCATAGGCTGATAGGTACAATGCATTATAAATTTTGTATTTAATAATACATATTTATTAAAAAAATAGTCAACAGCGCTTTTTGTTTTATGTACCTATAACAGAATAAAAATCGCATCACGGTCGTGCTTTAGACTAGTAAAATTTTATATAAACTCTTGATATAAGGAGCTAGGGTATTTGTATTAAAAGATCTTATACCATAACGTGACCCGTAGAACAGTTGTTCTAAGTTGTCCAAAATCTAAGTCAACATTTATCTTACTGGCTTCTAAGACTACGAGAATTTCATTCTCTAAATAAAAAAGCTTATCATTATTAATGGCCTGTAAAATAAAAGACTACATTGTAAATAGCTAAATCATTATTGTTTTCATATGAATAGCTTTTAGATAAGACTTCGACGCTACTCAAAGCTGTGATATTTACTCTAAAAAGTTTCTTAGAGTAAAAAAAAAACATATGAATTTAACGTGTCTACTCGTATGTTATAAGAAAGATAAGATCAGACTATGTATTGAAATGTAGTTAATAAGCATGAAGCACCGTTCCGATTTTTAAAGTGAAACTTTTATTACATCGTCTCAAACTTTTTGGTCTGTGTAGCGCATGTCGCGTGACGGTCGGCTGCCGAGTAGGTATAAAGCAGTGTTCGGAAAGTTTCACTTTTACCGTGGTTTCATAAAACCACACAACATTTTTTCTAAATAAGTAGTTATTATTGACCTAAGCATTGTAGTATTAAACATGCCAAATTTGATTTGGTCATGTAGATTAAGCTGTAATACCCGAGTCCTACTGTTTTAATTGTTATAAAAAGCAAGAAAAAAATTGACTTGTCCTATAAAGACTTAAATTTTGATTTGTGGAGATAATCGAGCTAATTCAGTACTTATTCAGAAATACACTTAACAATCTTCTGAAATTAAAAATGTTACTCCATTGAAAAGTTACATTTGGGGTTGCATTTTTTAGAGGACGCAATTTTATTTTTTTGATGTGTAGGGGGGGTCAGTATGAAGCTATCACCAAGTTTGTGGGGTCGCCACCCTTGTCCCACGGCCGCCATCTTGAAAATAGCGGTTGATATGGTTTTTACGATATATCTCTTAAACTATTTATTTGATGTAAAACATTGAGAAACATTATTTGTTGCAAATTAAATTCTCTACAACTTTGGTCCAGTAACTTTTTCTCGTAGAACTATAAATAAAAAAGTTATAAGCGAAAATGTTCAGAAATTAGAGATATTTATATTTTTCAATAAAACTTTTTTTTATAATTTTACGAAGAAATGATATCTGACCATTTTTGTAGATTGTTTTTCGAGGAACAACTTTTATATACAACATTTTGTCATTAAGTAAATAGCTAAGGTTTTACAGCGCTCCGAAGTGAGTACTAATTTTCAGTACTCTGATCTATACAGTATACTTATATTATGTGTTTAAATAATAATTTGTCATCAGTAATTGTTTTTTTTTTTGTTATTATAATATTTTTAATAATTAATTTTGCAATATTATTAATAATTAATTATTGAATCTTTTCCCCACCACCCAGGAGATAGAGTCTGGAAGCGCGTTTTTTTTACGTCGAAAAGCAGGGCTGAAATGTTCTGCAGAGTGCTTCTATTGTTCTGGAGTATGGGAAAAGAGTCAATAGCCAATATATGTATAGTTAAGAGTACTGAAAAATAGTACTCACTTCAGAGCGCTGTAAAACCTTAGTTATTGACGTAATGAAAAAATGTTGTATTTAAAAGTTGTTCCTCGAAAAACAATCTACAAAAATGGTCTGATATCATTTCTTCGTAAAATTATAAAAAAAAGTTTTATTGAAAAATATAAACATCTCTAATTTCTGAACATTTTCGCTTATAACTTTTTTATTTATAGTTCTACGACAAAAAGTTACTGGACCAAAGTTGTAGAGAATTTAATTTGCAACAAATAATGCTAACAATATTTTTTTATCAAATAAATAGTTTAAGAGATATATCGTAAAAACCGTTCCAACCGCTATTTTCAAGATGGCGGCCGTGGGATAAGGGTGGCGACCCCACAAACTTGGTTTTAGCTTCACACTGACCCCCCCTACATATCAAAAAAAACAAAATTGCGTCCTCTAAAAAACGCAAGGTTAGGCCTAAAAAATGTAACATTTCAATGAACTATGTCTGCAGTTAAAAAAAATACATTTCAAACAAACAAGATTATATAAATTACAAGTAGGTATAGGTATAATGTTGGCAGTCTAACTGTATTCACAAAGATTAAGATGAATTCATGCAGTTTCTAGTTTAATTGGGTAATTGAATAATTTTTTTTTGTGATACATGGAAATATTATATATTAGTTTAATAACAAAACTATTTATTTTTATTTTTTTTAATAAATACAGTGTTTTGATCTATTTTATTATGTTGTCATTATTAAAAAAATTTTTTTGAAGTTTTTTGCATTAAATATCATTATTATTAATAATAAAGTTTTAAAATACATAAAAAAAAACAATAATTTTTTTTCAAATACCCAATTATAAATGATTGACATAAGGCACTACTACTACTACTACTCCTGACATAAGGCACGATATACTCGAATACTGGTTATATTAGTACCTAGATAGATAATTTGTAAATTGGCATTGAGATAAAGAATCTGTGATTGTATTGTTATTAGGGGGACTTCGTTCATGGGGTGGAGTCCATATGAGGAGCGGGGCGGGCGCTCCTCCACTCTTTTTTTGGACTAACTATCGAATTTTTTGCAAACTAACGACGTATATAAGCTCGTCATTGGCTATGCAACATCTATCATGTGGTTTTCGTGCCGTCCCGTTCTAGCACGTTTTAATTCCTAAAGACAGACTGAAACATAATATCATAACGTTTTGTAAAAGATGATGGTTTGTCCAAAAAAAGAGTGATAAATGAATTCATTTTTTACATGAGTCTGTGGTTCATCTTCATTTTGGTCTTGTAAATAGTTTTTTTTTGCAGATGCGGGGTGGGGTGTAAGGTTTTTAAATTCTTTGTTCAGGACATATTCTTTTAAAAATTTGAATGGACATTCATGAAAAGAATGAATTCATTACATTTTGTAAATAATACAGTAGTGCTATGTAAACAGCTTCATATAGAAAGTAGCTAAAAAATTAAAAAAAGAAACAAAAAAAAATCTACAAAAGTACTAAAATACCAAAAAAATATTAGATAATAACGAGTAATGTTTAATTGTACATACGTTGTTACTTTTCAATTAAAGAAAAAAAAGGACAAAAAAAAATCATAAAATGAAAAAAATAAATAAAAACGTTTGTAATTGTGAGATTGAGCCTTGTATTCATGGTATGGTAATTGCTAAAAAAATGTTGCCGGACACTTTGTTTAAACTTTTTTCCTTTCAACCGACACACATTATAAACAATATCTTGTCACATTTACTATGGATACAAGGCTTCATGGCAAGGACTCGTTAATTAACAACCATTGGAGTTCATTGTGAGGAGCGGGGATGGGGCTCCTCATTTTGAAAACTTTTAAAAGTACCAATAAATGCAGGGTACCCCTGAATATTCCTTATAGAAGCGTATTAGTAAAACCGTTAGCTTTTTTTTGCAACACTCGGAGTGTTGCATTTGCGAAAAACATTACATGCAAAAATCAAAGTGTCTCTCATATCTCATACTCATGGTTGAGTAATTTTTGTGTTTAGGGGATGTTTGGTCATTGCAATTTGTCTGACCGATTAAATATAACATTGTAATAGTTATCTTAATAACATATCAAAAAATCAGACATTTAAAAATAAATTAAGTTCATTTATTAGAGCTTTTTTTTAGTTTTGGCTCAGGTGGCGCAGGTGTCACCGGTAGAGCTCCACTAACATTCAGATATTAAAAAGTACACTAGAGACTACTGTGAACCGAAACTTATATGCTTTAGAAAATAAGTTGTGTCTTACGGCTCTGGGATCTTACTCTAATAGTTAAATAATTTATAAGAGAAAAATTCTCTTGTAAGGAGTAAAGGTCAAATGTTATATTAAATACTAGGCAAAAATTTCCGGGGGACTTATTAGGATTCATATCCATGGTTGAAGTCCACGTTGCGAAGCGTGTTTGGAGCTTCCAAACCAATTCATGACCTGGGTGGTACCGTGACGTCTTATAGCAGTCTTATTTCCAGTGTGGAAAAGTGATAGCACTAGACGACCTTATAGCGCTGTCATTTTTTCGCAGTGGAAGTAATACTTCTTTAGTACATCCTCTATTCCATCCTGTTTTAGTATTAGACTTCTAGTATAAGATACTTTTATGATCTTTCCAGTTCTTTGTCAAATTTAATTAAAATTGTTCAAGGAATATCCTAGGTACATTTTGTACCTAAAATTATTATTTTTTAAATCCACATAAAATACCTTTATAGCACAGTGAGATAATGTTAAGTTAGTATTCGATATGCCTAGGTCATGAAAATGGTGAAATATAAAATATTAATTAGAGTCAGTACCTACTTATAAAGATAGGTAGGTATCTTTATTAGATTATAGTATATAGTATAATGAATCTAAGTAATATTTATTACAGCTTAGTATTTATAAGAGGGGTTTTAGAAATATATCGGTGTTTTTTTGCTGTTGGTTTAACTCTAGAGCTACAATTTATTTGCTAATGAAGGTTTTTAATAAAAAATAAAAATCTTCACAAAAAAATTTACAAAAAAGAATTGAAAATCATCAAAAATATTTAGAACGTAGTTTGTTTATGATAAATGTATGAATAGTTTTAGACATATACCAAAATAGACGGAGGACTTGCGCTCTGGCTGGAGTTCACGATTTGGAGCGGGGATGGGGCTCCAAAGAACTCCATGTCTGATGTAGGTGACTTTTTGATAGATTTAAATGCGATTTATTCACAAACGCGCACGAAAATAAAATTTTCTGTGACGTGAAAATCCCTGCTAATTTTAATTGTGTTTCTTTTTCTAGCCTAAACCACTGAACCGATTTGGATGAAATTTGGTACAAATGTAGTTTGAGACATGTCACGATATAGGATAGGTTTTATTATTAATATATATTATAATAATCCTTTTAAATGTACAAATAGCTATAAGTTACTATAAATATAAGAAAGTAACTAGAGCTGCACATTGCGAATTGTTAAATAAGGTGTAAAATTGTTAAGTACCCAAGGTGTAAATAACATAAATTATACTTAAGTATAAGCCTAAAGGCATTAAGGCATTAGGAAATGTGATCTTATTTTTAACTGACTTCAAAAAGGCCGGCGCATAAATACGATGTAGTTAGGAAAATTTTGTAGGTTAGAAATAAATTTCCGGGGGACTCTTGACCTGGTTAGGATGGTTGGAGTTCACGTTGGTAAGCGGGGCGGAGCTTCCAAACTGGTTTTATGAACTAGGCTTTTCCATAACACATTGTACGATTTTAAAAATTTAAAAACATTTTAGCGCGCTCCATCTTAAGCCAAATCTAAGCTTTCCATCAGGCGTGTTCGTGGTCAAGCGCTGCTCTAACACCCAATAAAAAACTGTTTGTAATAATAAAATATGAAATGTAAAACAAAATTAGCAATAGTTTGATTGAAAATTTAAATTTAATTGTTTTGGATATTAACTGTTTGTTAAATTTCAATTATACTGGGCCAGCGCTCATTTCAAAAATAAAAATCAAAATAAATATCAAATATCCGACTGTGCCTAATACGTTCAAAAACTTATTCAAACAATGAAGTAATACAAAAGAAATATGTGAAATTCTTTAAAGAAATATGTGTTTGTCTATAGCACCTAGATCATGAAATCAGTGATAAAGAAATTACTTGCCGAGATTTTGAAAATAGTCTTGACAAGTAATTTCTTCGTGTGATAGATTGATGTATGGATGAATGCATGGACGAACAGACAGACGAGCAACCTAATTAGATAGTTGAATGAATGACAAAAGTGGCTTATGAAGCTATCGTATGATTGTCTCTTATAAAGATGAATGAACTGTAGTTTAGAAAAAAGTGACCAACAATTATTGATAAAATTTAGCACAGCTTAGAAAATTTAAAATCTGAGGGATTATATATAAATATCATAAAAAAAAAATAAAAAAAAAAACTATCATTGTACATAACCACAATCATTAAAATCTCATCGTAGTTAGATAATTCCATGACATTCAAAATCATTGCTCATTACTTGTGTCCCATTTCTGTACTTTGCAATAGTTTCTCACGATTTGACATTAATATCAATCTCCTACGGGGTTACTGTGACCCCTTATAGCAATACTAGCTGTGCCCCGCAGTTTCACCCGCATTGACGTGTTTGTCGTCACTTTCTAACACTGGGATTAGTAATGCTATAAGAGGTAACGGTAACCCCTTGAAAGCAAATAAATCGTATTGAAGTACAGTAAAGGGACATTTCATTACTTTTCAACAAAGCAAATCATCATCATCATCATCATTCCAGCCTTTCAAGACGTCCACTGCAGGACATAGGCCTCCCCCAAAGATTTCCATAACGACCGATCACCAGCGGCCTGACTCCAGCGGCTCCCCGCCACTATGATCAGGTCGTCTGTCCACAAAGCATATATAAACTAAGAATTCGTTCATTTATGATAAATATAAATTATAAGATGCGAGGTGTGTTTCTGATATATTTAACGTCCATATTTAATTAAAAATCCCCCGACTCCATTTTTATTTTCGGACATCTTGAATTTTAAAACATTTAACACATATTGAGGGAGTTGTAAAAATTATTAAGTCAGATATTTTGTGGCGACCATCTTTGACCGATTTACTAAACACGGCTAAGAACTTCATGGCACCTGACTAAAAAAAAACAGCATTCATTCCATCTTTTTGAGAGCTAGCAGATCTACAATGCTACATAAAGATACACACACGGACAGTGATTTACATCAAACTTTTATACAACCCTATTTTTGTGTCGGGGGTTATAATGTCAGTATTATACTTAAGTAGAAACATAGGTATACATTTTTAAGTTATAATAATTTCATAGAGCATGAATGAGTAATGAAATGTATGTGTATGTATGTCTGTTTATGCGTGATTTACTATGCGTGAGTTCTTATGTTATTTTAACCTTAATTCGATGATAATAAGACGGTGACAGTGAGATTATCATACTTTAAGCGTAAAAATATGGCCAAGTATCATCCTAGTAGCTAGTCATAATATAGCGGATATTTAATACCTAATCATCACAAAAAGACGTATGTCCTTAATTTAAATATAAAAATTAAAAAAAAAAAAACTGCACTACAACTATTCACAATATTAACATAAGGTGTCCGACTAACTATGGATAGGAATTTTATTTTGCGAGTCTTCATAGAACATTTCACGCTTCTAGACAATATAGGCTGTGCATTATCATTCATTGTAGTAAGTTTTATTACTTTTATAAAGCTTTTCTTATTATAATGTGTACAATATATTATAATTACGGTATACATTGACAGGGTCGAGTTGTGAATCTACTTTCGACACAGAATAATAACTAATAATTTGGAAAATCCAAAAGTGCACGCCTCATAATTTTTTTTTAATAAATATTTATTAATTATTATTTTTGTTTATTTAATAACAATTAAACCACATCGAATCAGACCCTGAAAAATGAAAGGGTTCTATTCCTGAGCATACTCAAGAGTAAGAGAAAAAAACCGGCCAAGTGCGAGTCGGGCTCGCGCACAAAGGGTTCCGTAGCAGCAAATATAATAAATTACAGTTAAATCAACCTATCTCAAAAACTATAAGAGATACTTTGATCAAACCAAAAATCGTTGAAAGAGTTAATTAGCATGCATCACCTCTATTTTTTTTAGAATTTTATACCCCGTAGTTATAAAAATAGAGGGGGGGGGACATACTTTTTACGACTTTGAGAGCTGATATCTCAAAAACCGTTCACTTTAAGAAAAATGTTTTTTAGAAAACTTTATATCATTTTAAAAGACCTTTCCATTGATACCCCACACGGGTATGTACATCGAAAAAAAAAATTTCATCCCTCAGTTACATGTATGGGGGGCCCCACCCCCAATTCTTTTTTTTACTATTTAGTGTCATATTTTTGTAGCGGTTCATACAACACATATTCCCATCAAATTTCATCACTGTAGTACTTATAGTTTCCGAGTAAATCGGCTGTGACAGACGGACAGACGGACAGACGGACAGACGGACATGACGAAACTATAAGGGTTCCGTTTTTGCCATTTTGGCTACGGAACCCTAAAAAAAGACTCGATTAGTAAAGTATTTCGGTCGCTATCGTGTTAACAAGAAAAAGGATCCGCACATACAGACACACGGACGTCCAAGACAGAACTTTTTTAAACTGTTTTTTAACTAGTTTAAATAACAAAAATGACATCAAAAATATCATGAACGTTAAAAATAGTGTTTTTTCTTAATATGTGTGTGTATGTATTATCTTACAAGTGCAATGTATGATACATAAAGACATTTTAAGTTTGAAAAATCAGATGTTTTGCGCGAAGTGACAGTAGTACCCACCTCAACGCTTCGCTTATGAGGCGTGCAATAGCTAGCAGTCTTGTAGATAGTAGTGCGTAGAATTAGATTTCTATAACGTAAGTATTAGCACGGCAAAATATTGCACGCCTCATAAGCGAAGCGTTGAGGTGGGTACTACTGTCACTTCGCGCAAAACATCTGATTTTTCAAACTTAAAATGTCTTTATGTATCATACATTGCACTTGTAAGATAATACATACACACACATATTAAGAAAAAACACTATTTTTAACGTTCATGATATTTTTGATGTCATTTTTGTTATTTAAACTAGTTAAAAAACAGTTTAAAAAAGTTCTGTCTTGGACGTCCGTGTGTCTGTATGTGCGGATCCTTTTTCTTGTTAACACGATAGCGACCGAAATACTTTACTAATCGAGTCTTTTTTTTTCTCTTACGCTTGAGTATGCTCAGGAATAGAACCCTTTCATTTTTCAGGGTCTGATTCGATGTGGTTTAATTGTTATTAAATAAACAAAAATAATAATTAATAAATATTTATTAAAAAAAAATTATGAGGCGTGCACTTTTGGATTTTCCAAATTATTTTTTTTTCTCGTGTCACTTAAATGATTAGATAATATTTTGTTTTTATTTTGAAAAAGTCTCCTGAATGACACGCGTTGAATTTTTTTATTGTTTTGTAATGATTTTACCACTTTGCATTTTGTGAACTGAAATGAAATTAACTAATTTAACTATATTGAAATAGATGGTAGTTTCTCGACGGAGCAAACCACGAGCAAACATTTATAACAGTGTTACATAGATACTCAAAAATTAACGAATCGATTTTATCTCCGGTGCGTGAAGTAATACTAAACTTAAATTAAAATAATCCTCTTGGTGAATTATAATTTCAGTTCCTATGCTAAAACTAACGTTATAGGTTAGGTTATGTATATATGTATAGCGGTAAGAATTACATTAAGATATAGAAAAGTTATTACCCAAAAGGCTGCAGTTAGGTTAGGAAACTCGCATAAATTCATTGAATTTTTATTTCATTCATTCACGATCATAACACGTCACTGTTAAACTAAATGCCGAATAGGTTTAACAATAGCATTGTAAATATCATTATCACGTAAGACGTTATTTTTCTTTTATATTTTAAAATGTTTTGTGTGCATGGCGAAATCATTTCATTGGGAGGACTCAAACACAGGGTGTAGCGTATTGAATGGATTATGAGGTACCTGCGGATAGAGCACGTTGTCGCGGTTAAGAAAAATCTATATCTATATATCTATATCTATATATATATATATATCTATATATCTATATATCTATATCTATATATCTATATTCTATATAATAATATTATAAAGAGGAAAGGTTTGTAATTATGTATGTATGTATGTTAGGTTAGGAAACTCGCATAAATTCATTGAATTTTTATTTCATTCATTCACGATCATAACACGTCACTGTTAAACTAAATGCCGAATAGGTTTAACAATAGCATTGTAAATATCATTATCACGTAAGAATGGTACTTATTTTTCTTTTATATTTTAAAATGTTTTGTGTGCATGGCGAAATCATTTCATTGGGAGGACTCAAACACAGGGTGTAGCGTATTGAATGGATTATGAGGTACCTGCGGATAGAGCACGTTGTCGCGGTTTAGAAAAATCTATATCTATATATCTATATCTATATATCTTTATCTATATCTATATATAATAATAATAATAATATTATAAAGAGGAAAGGTTTGTAATTATGTATGTATGTATGTATGTATAGTTTTCACGCATAAACTACTGGACCGATTTCAAAAATTCTTTCAACATTAGAAAGCTGCATCTTCACTGAGCAACATAGGCTATATTGCATTTCCAAAAAAAATTAGAGATCCTTACCAAAAATGCAATAATGTAACCCAAGGTGTAAAAAATTCTGTCATCGCGTGCGCTGCGGAATCTATTCCTTGAAGTACGAGGATGGTTCTTATGAAAAAAAACGTAAAAATGTAGGTACCACGGGCGAAGCCGGGGCGGACCGCTAGTATATTATAAGTAACGTAAAAGTACCTACAGCAGTTTTCGAGATATTGGTCGTTTTCGAATATTCCAACCAATACAACCCTTTGACACTTAACATGAAATATATTTTTATGTACCGCCACATCGTCCACTACCCGCTAGTGTAAAATTATTCATTCATTGCGGAACACCCTGTATATTGGTTGGAGTTCACATCGGCGGAGCGGGGTTGGGGCTCCACATTTGAGAAAAATTGTATAATATATTGTGTAATAATATATAACATACAAATTATTGAATATATAGTTGCTCTTATATTTATTTATAAGAATGTGCACAGATATTTTAATATGACTTGAATATGAATTGCTTTTGCCTACGCGCTTGGTTAGTTATTTTATTATTGCGTAGTTTTCTCTCAGTAAAGAATTTTGTAGATTACAAGGATATTTTTTCTTCTTTCCATTCATGCATCTGTGCCAATGACTTATGTTATATACTTTTTATTTATAACAATATAAGCGTGATCCGGGGGACTTGTAGATATGGTTGAAGTCCACGTTGGCTAGCGGGGCGGAGCTGCCAAACTAATTTCATGAACTGGTCTTTTGATATTTCTCAAATTAGACAAATTATAAATCTCATGATGCTTCTAACCAAAGAATATCAAACTATACAAGTGATAGAAATACTGCGAGCCCACGAAGTCTATAAACGCCAAATTTCTTCAACAGCCTGGCAGCATTAACAACGAAGTAAAATAAACACATGAATTTTCAATCCTAAATATCCAAAGCCCGATTAAAAGAGAAGTTCATGAAATTATTGATAAAGAAATTATTGCCTAGGTTCATTAAGTGGTCACAACACCTACAAGAGAAAGCTACTATTGACCTGAGCAGTAACTTCTTTCGTAGAGTAGAATTCTTTAGTGAGTATTCTACTCACTAAAGAATTCATATATAAAGTATGTATTAGTATATTGCAAATCTCGAAGTCGTTTCTCAAAAGTTAGTAGAATAATTGGCACATATGTCCCATTTTGATTGACACCCAAAACATCGGCGGTTCTGAACGCAATTTTTCTTATAACAAAATTAGAATCAAATTATCATCATCAACATCAGAAGGAAATCATCTCATCCTCACGGAAGATCAGCATGGCACAGTATGCTATACTATGATGAGTGAGGTGGCTGGAGACCCATTCTCCTATAACTGCAAAAATGTAATGTTAATGCTGGCGAAATCGCGAATGCATCGCGCAAAACAATGCGAATTGATTCTCCTAGTGAAAAACTACTTTAAGATTTACTGCATACTAATGCTGTTTGTAAATATAATCTGTGAACCACATTATAGTTGTAATTGTAGATATTGCATGCGAATAGTGAGTAGTAATTGTATATAAAGCGTGGCGAAAACATGTCTAGGAGGACTCATGTACAGGTTATGGTTGGAGTTCATACCGATGGAGCGGGGTTGGGGCTCCACGTTAAAGTAAACTAAATAATTCAGCTTGTATATTTATTTTGATTAAAACTTCTGGATATGTTTTATTTCACTTATCTATCGACTGCAATGATATATATTGCATGAATATATTAATCAGAAAGTGTAAAATAGGCTATCAATGAATTTATAAGCACGTCCGCGTCGTGGCCAAACTAGCGGACGGATTTTGCTATGGCATTTTTGTCTTTTATTATTTTTGTGCTTGGTAACGCCAATATAATTAAAATAGTAAATGTAGAAATTAAACGTTTATTATTTGTGGTGTGTTCCTTCATCCTTCCCTACATACGAGCACAACCAATCATCGCGTGGTCACTAACCACGTGACACGTCCAATAAGACGTGAACGCGACGTGCTTGTCGCTGGAGTCAGTCGGGTTCGCTCCGTTCCTTCGCGAGGTTCGGGACTCGGCCACCGCCGGAGAGCTTCCACGAGGCTCTCTAGATCATCAGGCATTGTGCCCTTGTAACACCACCGGGGTATCCCGTGCCCCGGCCCTTGGTCGCGCTCACCGCCGCGTGTGTGTTTGTGTGGAGTGTGGGACTGGACGCCGTTCTTGCCCGCCGCGAGCTGGAGGACCCTGACCGCGTGGCGGCGCGTGTGTTCTGGACGCTACTCCCTCCGACGAGGTACGTGCCGTATGATCCCGTCTATCCCTCTTTGCTAACACCACGTAGATCTAAATACAGTCCACTTTCATATCGAGAATATATTTACGTATATTTTTATATTGGCGCGACCATTGAGTGGTCACTTCGAGCCGGATAATACCTGATGATTCCACCGCCCTTATTAGGATACTCATTGTGTAGGACCTAATAAGCGATTAGTAGTATCTTCAATGCGAAATACTATTTAATATACCGCTGACCGCATAGAATAGAACGACAATGCGTCTTCTACTATTCATATAAAATATATTTTAAACCCGCCCTTATTAGGATACTCATTGTAGGCCCTAATAAGCGATTTAATAGTACATTCATTGTGAAATAACTATAATATACCGCATAGATCGACATTGCGTCATCTATTATTTTTTGCTTAAAATATATTTTATTCCGCCCGTAACATTAAGTTACGCGTATATTATTATTAAAATAGTTAATTAAAACTATATTCATATCGTTTATCCGCAGTTATAACGCTAAAATCATTATAAATCGAACATATTTCATCATATTTATTTATCCACTACCCGCGCTCGAAATTTATAACGTTATCTAGGTCATTCCGCGATCCGCTGTTATAATCCGACCATATTGAAAATTCATACTCGGTTCATATTACGCTTGCGTCGCTGACCTACTTTATTTAGTCGTATTACTTGTTATTGTAACTTGTATTGTAACATTCTCTGTTTGAATATATACTTTTGTTATTAAAAATGCCGCCTAAGAAAATGACTAAGTTACCTGATAGTGACGCTTCGGATGTTAATGATTCGGAAGATATAAATGATTCGCAGTTATCCATGTTATTAGCTAAACGCGAAATTATATTCGAAATGGTGCAAAGAATTTATGATTTGTCTTTGAACATTCAAAACAACGCTGCGCTTATGGAAAGTTTCCTTGACGAGTCCGCGCAGGTAGAATCATTACGCGATGATTATAAACAATGTTTAGATGAATATAATATTCGTTTATTATCATTAATTCCCGCCGCGAAACCTGATTATAAAAGCCTCGTTGCATTCGAGTCTTTGTATGGCAGGATTAAAAGAATTAAATCACAATATTCGCAACCAAGTCCGTCACACGGAGATATTAATAATTCGCATAAAAATAGGCCTAAATTACCGCCTATTGAATTAGTACCATTTTCGGGTGATATTCGCTCATTTCCGCTGTTTCTTTCGAATTTTGAATCAATTGTTCATAACAATCCCGGCCTTACAGATGCCGAGCGTTTATATTATTTACTAGGTAAATTAACGGGGAAGGCCACAACTGTTATAGCTGGTATAACCCCCTCCGCTGAAAATTATAATTTAATTTTACAAACTTTAAAAGATAAATATGATGATAAACGTATGTTGGTTTCCGCGTATTTAAATCAAATGTTTGATTTTAAACCTTTGCATTCTCCGTCCGCAACAAACTTTGATTTATTTACAGATAACTTTATTAGCGCAGTGCGCGCCTTACAAAATATAAAGTTAGATAATATTACAGATTTAATGATTGTTCATATCGCGTTGAAGAAGTTAGACTCAGATACTGTTCGCGCTTTCGAGACTGAGTTTGGTAGTGAAATGCCTACTTTTGATAACTTAGTTCAATTTATTCAAACTCGTGCGAAGGTATTAGAACGCATTCATCCTTCCACAAATTCGGGAATAAATAAACCGCCTCGAAAGTATAATAATTATAACCGCAGTTCAAATAATATTTCTTCCGCACCGCCTAAGACGTATCAGTCTTACGTAACAACCGCTGATTCCGCTTATAGTTGTCTTTGTACAAATATTACGCATCAACATTTATTTAAATGTTCAAGTTTTCACAAAATGAGTCCGCAGGAACGTTTGAAATACGTAAAGGATAGAAACGCGTGTATAAATTGTCTCAGTATAAAACATCGAGTTTCTAGTTGTTCGTCTAATTCTAATTGTCGCGTTTGTAAATTAAAACATCATACAATGTTACATTTGAAACGCGAATCTTCCATTCCCGCGCCTGCGTCTCACCCCCCGCCGCGCAGCACACCGCCGTTGCCTGCGCCGTCACAGCCGTCGGGCGAGTGCGTCCGCTCCGACATTGCGCTATGTACCGCTAGCTATACAGCTGATACTGATAACACATTTCAATGCAACGCGCCCGCGAATAAACAACATACTATTTTATTATCAACCGCTGAAGTCGTAGCTTATAATTGTAAAGGCGAACGGCTTATTATTCGCGCGCTTTTAGATTCCGCTTCGCAAAGTCACTTCATTACGAATGAATGTTGTGAACGTTTAGGTATTAAACCGCAGAAAACCGAACGTACTATTATTAAGGGGTTCGGTGGTTCAGAAAAAATTGTAAATAGTAATTCCGTAAATATAAAATTTTATTCGCGTCTTGACAACAACATATCTTTTAATATTTCACCGCTAGTTGTTGATCATGTTACGGATTTATTACCTACCGCTGTTATAGACACTTCTGTCTTATCGAATATTTCGCATTTACCGCTCGCAGATGAGAGTTTTGGTACGCCAAACAAAATCGATTTATTAATCGGTGCTTCTCTGTTCCCTCATCTGCTTCTCCCCGACGTAGTTCATGCATCTCGTGACTCGTCGGCGCCCGCTGCATTGCGCACGGTGTTAGGCTATGTAATAATGGGTTCAGTACCCACCATACCTAACATACATAAACCGCCCTTGACGTGTTGTCACGTTCAAGAGACCGCCGCTATTGACTCATTAGTCAGGCGTTTCTGGGAGCTCGAGGAGCTTCCTACCGCACCGCCCGTTCAACATCCCGATGATGTTGAATGTGAAGAATATTATAAATTAACTACAACCCGCGACCCCGTGAGTGGCAGATATATTGTTTCGCTTCCATTTAAGGATGATTTCTACACTCTCGGTGACTCATTTAATATTGCCCGCAAGCGTTTCATGTGCCTCGAAAGAAGGCTACAGGCTTCACCTAAATTAAGGTTGGCATATGATGACGTCATAAAAGATTATCTAACGAAAAATTATATTTCACCCGCGCCTCCGTATGATCCGCGTGACCCTACACCTATTTATATTATACCGCATCACGCTGTTCTGCGCGAGGATAAATCGTCGACTAAGCTGCGCATGGTTTTAGATGCTAGCATGCCAACTTCTGGAAGCCAGCGTTCGTTGAATGACCTTCTGCATGTTGGGCCGAATTTACAAGGCAATTTGTTTACAATAATTTTAGGTTTTCGTCTCCACGCGATTGCCATGACCGCCGATTGCCGCCAACAATTTCTGCAGATATTCGTGCGTGAGTTTGATCGTCGTTTTCAATGTTTTTTATATCGTTTCAGCCCGCAGGATCCGCTACTTCTTTATCAATTTAATCGAGTTTGCTTCGGCATCAAGTCTAGTCCTTATCATGCACTGCGCACGGTAAGACAGCTCGTAGAAGATGACGGCGCGAAATATCCGCTCGCGAGTGGCATTGCGTCTTCCTCGTTGTATATGGATGATATCGCCTTCTCTATTCCCACGGAATGTGAAGCAGTTTCCGCGTCGCAGCAGCTCATCGATTTGTTTAAGGGAGCTCAGTGGGATCTTATTAAATGGAATAGTAATAGCAAAAATGTGTTAGATAATCTTCCCGCTTCGCACAAACTTTTACCCTCCGCGGTGGAGTTTGATAAGACCGTGCAACATAAATTACTTGGTCTGCATTGGTCTACTGTTCATAATTGTTTTATTTTTAAAATTACCGCTCCCGCCGATGTGATGTGCACTAAGCACTCCATCTTGTCAATTGCCGCCCGTCTGTGGGACATGATGGGCTTCGTTGCTCCCACAGTCGTGTATAACATCCCATCAGATAACTTCTACCATGTTTCTGGTATTGAAATTCCCGCTGTCATTCTTTCGCGTGGCATTACGCCACAAAATCTCGTACCGCACCCTCTGTGGTTCCACGGACCCCAGTGGGCTCGTTCGGACCCATCTGATTGGCCTCTTAGGAGTCTCGATGGTGATTCTATTGCAGACATTCCCGAACGAAAATTATTAGCGCACACTGTGTGCCCGCCTATAAAGCATTGCGCTTTATACGATACCGCCCTTCGCGTCTCGGCGCGTCGTGTATTTTATATTTATAGGTTCCTTATATTATTATCCCGCCGCGGTGTTATGATGACCGTAGAGGACCTTAATTTCGCTGAGAATAAAATTATTCCCGCCCTGCAAAATAAATATTTTGCAGAGGAGTATTCTAATATACTCTTTTATAAATTTTATTCGCAGGCTCTCAACCGCTTGAGGCCTTTTATTCGCAACAGACTTATCCTCATCGGACGCCTAAGCGATTCCGCCCTGGAATATGCACATAAGCATCCAGTGATATTACCGCGCAATGATCACATAATTATCATGATCATTGACTATTATCATATTAAATATATGAATATCATAACGCATTTGTTTCGTGTTATTTTAATTACCGCGCTTTTATTAGCTTTACCCGCACCTCAAGTCAAATCTGATCACGTCAGTTTGCTTGATAGGTTTTCGCTACTGAACAAGTTAGTTCAGTCGTTTTGGAAACGTTGGAGAATGGAATACTTACACGGTTTGCAGGTTAGGCAGAAATGGAATACGCCTTCCACACCTATTACTCCTGGAACGGTCGTGGTTGTAATAAATGATAATGCACCGCCCCTAACCTGGTCTTTAGCCATCGTAGAGAAAGTACATCCTTCAAAGGACGACGTCGCGCGCGTTTGTACAGTTAGAACCGCCAAGGGAACTTACCTTCGCCCGGTCGTTCGTTTATGTCCGCTTCCAAGACAATAGTTATATCGCATTAATATATTACCGCAGTTAGTTAAGTTTAATTTTAAGTTTTTGCACCGCTTTCGTTTATAATTTCTTAGTTATAATACCGCCGTGACTTTAGGAATTTTTTATACCCCGCTCGCTTTACGCGATCCTAGAGTCATAGAATTTGTTAGTTGTAATACCGCCGTGACTTTAGGAATTTTTATACACCGCTCGCATTACGCGATCCTAGAGCCATAGAACTTGTTATTTATATTACCGCCGTGGCTCTTAGGACTTTTATTAACCCGCGCGCATTATGCGATCCTAGAGTCATAGTTTTTCGCTGTATCTTATGATTGGTTTTAAATGGTGACCCATTTAGGGCGGGTGGATATGGTAACGCCAATATAATTAAAATAGTAAATGTAGAAATTAAACGTTTATTATTTGTGGTGTGTTCCTTCATCCTTCCCTACATACGAGCACAACCAATCATCGCGTGGTCACTAACCACGTGACACGTCCAATAAGACGTGAACGCGACGTGCTTGTCGCTGGAGTCAGTCGGGTTCGCTCCGTTCCTTCGCGAGGTTCGGGACTCGGCCACCGCCGGAGAGCTTCCACGAGGCTCTCTAGATCATCAGGCATTGTGCCCTTGTAACATCACCGGGGTATCCCGTGCCCCGGCCCTTGGTCGCGCTCACCGCCGCGTGTGTGTTTGTGTGGAGTGTGGGACTGGACGCCGTTCTTGCCCGCCGCGAGCTGGAGGACCCTGACCGCGTGGCGGCGCGTGTGTTCTGGACGCTACTCCCTCCGACGAGGTACGTGCCGTATGATCCCGTCTATCCCTCTTTGCTAACACCACGTAGATCTAAATACAGTCCACTTTCATATCGAGAATATATTTACGTATATTTTTATATTGGCGCGACCAGTGCTATTGTGACCGTGCTTTATGCTTACCTTCTTAAATAGTGGTTATCGAGAGGTCTTGGATTCGATTCCCGGTGAAGGAGAATAACAAAAATAATTTGTAAAGTTAAAGAACACACTTAAACTCATGAAATTATTTTTATCACAGATCATTAATAAGTTTATCAAAATCGCAAAGTAAAGAGACGGTTACATATTATAAACTTATTTGTGAAGTTAAAACAAGCGTGTTAAAAAGATCTTCGCCAGAAAACTGAATTATTAGTTCGCAAAAACTTGATTATTGAAACAAAAGTATAACACGTTTGCCCTATATCTCTTAAAGGTAGGGTAAACGGAATTGCAAAAATATTTTTGTCTACTTAACCTTAATTCAAAAATGCGTATGTATATGCTTAATTAATTGCATATGGAATTAGTTTATAAAAAGATAATTCCGGGGGACTTATTTTAATGGTCGAAGTTCACGTTGGAATGCGGCGGTGGAGCTCTCCAAACCTTTTCATGAATTTACTTTCTTCAAGAAGGTTATAAATATTCGTGAAGAGGGAGCAAAAGTTATCAGGCATATTATTAAGGTAAAAGGTAGATAGGTAGATAGAAGGTAATATTATAAGATAGAAAGGCTTAATTATACCTATATAAAATAAACATTAAAAAAATTATTATTAAAAATACGCCCCACTGTTGTGCTATTTAAATCACATGTTATTTTAGACAAAACGGTGAAGTGTAATAAAAAATCACAAAAAAATTAAATAAACATGAAAACCAAACAAAAAGATTTATTGTATCCGTAGCGTATTATATAAATTTTAAGATAATTTAGTTACGTATTGCATAATATGCCTGATAATATAAAATTAATCTTACTATCACATCTAACTAATTATTATTATTAATTAAATATAAGTAGAAATTAAGTAGTCTTAAATAACTATGTAATAGAACATTTCTTCTTACATTTAATTATTATTAAAAAATAAAAAAAAATATTTAAAAAAGAAAAAAAAATTATAAAGGTAACAAAAATACAAAAAAAAAATGATAGTAATAAATTGTTTGGAACTAATCTTAGGGGTCTTCTATAGGATTGGCGTATAAGATGACATTTTATCTTAACATGATATAACATTAAAATCGATATAATCTTAATATAATATAATATATAAGATTAAGTTAGGATAACAAAACGTCTTCTAATTAAGTTTGTGTATTGTTATATTCCTAATAGATAAAATAAGTAGTCCATAAAAGTAAACAAAAAATAAAATAAAAAGGAAAAAACGAAAACACAAAAAAATGGTATATTATAGCTGAAGGTTTCGGGAGGACTCACGTTGTTTTAATTAGAAAAAATACGGAGTAAGGCTTCTGAATGACGTCTTAAACCCGTATGTTTCTAAGTAAAGCAAGGCATACCATGATGTCTCTATAACTGATTATAAAATGCAGAGTCAGAAATATGTGATGTCTCTTTACAAACTCAGATTTCGTTAGTGACGTCATGGCTAGATGGGTCGGAGTTCACCGTTAGGAGCGGGGCCGGGGCTCCTAAAACTTAATAAAACCACGGAATCTGACACTTAATGTAGGCCAACTACATGTAAACAATGACATAAATTATCATCGATTGCTATTGTGCGAGCAAGACAACAACAACAAGACGTATTTGTATTATATTATTTATTTGCGTATATTTTGATCTATATGTATATATATCTTTCTATTTTTTGATTTTAACTTGTTTATTTGTATGTATTAAGATCTATCTATCTAGTCTACTAGATATTGCAAATGCGAAGTATTTCATTGATATTTGACACGTTCGAAACATTTAGAACATACGACATTTTTTGCGATTGAATTAAAAACACTGCGCTATGAAATGCCACAAACGTCTGTTATCTCCAAGGAACTACAAAACATAGCTATAAATGTTTTTAATTGAATCGCAATGACATGAATCAAGCGACTTGAATATGCGAGTTGAATCCTTAATGACATGTGAGCGGTAGCGGGGCTGACTGTAGTTTGCTGTGGTAGTTTGTGAGGAATAAAAATGCGTTGGGGGCGTCGGGGCAAACATTTTTAATGAAGCTAAGATATATGACTGATGTATTGCAGCGCTTTTCACCAAATGGTTTTATTGTACGCTAAGCATGCGAGCGAAGCCAAGATAGGTATAGGAGCTAGTAGTTAGAGATTATCTCACCCAAAAAAAACCGTAAAAAACAAAAAAATATAAAAAAAAATCCAAAAATTGATAAATAATTAAAAAGAATCGCTTGTCTTAATAATGTTATAATGAAAAATATATAAATGAAAAAAAATATATAAAAATTATAAAATAATAAAAAAAATGCTTGTCTTAATAATGCTATAATGTTAATGTATTTGAAAATATTTCATCTACGTAGGTTAACATTTATTGACGTAGCGTAGTAAAAAAAACCGGCCAAGTGCGAGTCGGGCTCGCGCACAAAGGGTTCCGTAGCAGCAAATATAATAAATTACAGTTAAATCAACCTATCTCAAAAACTATAAGAGATACTTTGATCAAACCAAAAATCGTTGAAAGAGTTAATTAGCATGCATCACCTCTATTTTTTTTAGAATTTTATACCCCGTAGTTATAAAAATAGAGGGGGGGGGACATACTTTTTACGACTTTGAGAGCTGATATCTCAAAAACCGTTCACTTTAAGAAAAATGTTTTTTAGAAAACTTTATATCATTTTAAAAGACCTTTCCATTGATACCCCACACGGGTATGTACATCGAAAAAAAAAATTTCATCCCTCAGTTACATGTATGGGGGGCCCCACCCCCAATTCTTTTTTTTACTATTTAGTGTCATATTTTTGTAGCGGTTCATACAACACATATTCCCATCAAATTTCATCACTGTAGTACTTATAGTTTCCGAGTAAATCGGCTGTGACAGACGGACAGACGGACAGACGGACAGACGGACATGACGAAACTATAAGGGTTCCGTTTTTGCCATTTTGGCTACGGAACCCTAAAAAACCTAATTATAGGTAAGTAAATAATCGATGAAAGTGTATTGTGATATGATGTAGATTGTTATTACTTAAATGAACTCTTCTTTAAGGCCTATTCAGATTTGAGCGGTATCCGCTACCGCTGTGGGTAGCAGTATCCCGATCAGTAGGTATAGTCGGATAGGTACGCGATTAGAGTCTCTATAATGTATAAGTGTATGTGTAAGGGATTTAATCGCGTGTCATCGGGATACCGCTACCCACGGTGGTAGCGGGTACCGTTCTAATCTGAATAGGCCTTTAATGTGGCAAGCATTGATGAGAGGAATAAAGTAGATGTAGAGTTAATTTCCATGTAGTTTTGCGTATTACAATTTAAAAAAAATTTCCCGACTAAAAGGAAACAAAAAATAGCTTACATTTTGCGTACGATTTCATTATTTAGCATTTGCAGTTAAAATGGTGTGTATTTTACTGAAAATATTTGAAACAAAACCGGTTCATATTGCAAATTACTTTCAAATATTTTAAATTATACTTGCGATTAATTTCTATAACTATAATATCATAATGACATCTTTTTATGATCTACACGCAGAAAATAAGAGCTTATTCGATGACTAACTCTGACTACAATAATTCGTATTGTACAAAATCTACTCGTAAATCCTAATAATATTAAACTCATACTTTTCCATTTAATAGAAGATGCAACATTATCATGTTAAATTATTTAAGAAGAAAAAACCATTTAAGCACCTTGTGCTTTACATGGTATTTTTTTTGTAATTAATTTTGTTTTACACGCATACATAGTGGATTCAAATTTAAAAAAAGAAGTTATTGTTTAATCATCAATTTCCATAACGTTCAAAATACACTACAAAGGATAAAGACTCATTCACATTTTTCATATACCATAGTTAGTCAGTGCTTACATCCTAGTGCCTTTTCTGTACTGTAACAAATGCGAAGGCTGACATAACTTCTGAGACATCCATCACCATACAGTATGGGAATGGTACATGGATGTTTAATTTCCCGTAGTCAATTATAGATGTGAGTGCATACTAGTGTTAGAATACAGTTCATATGAGTATAGGAATAGGAATGACTATCAGTGATTCTATTTCAAATTACGTATGTAATTTTTAGAAAATAACTTAGGTATAATAATGCTTTTTCGCTTGAATAGTTTAAGGCATATTAGCCATATTAGGTACTTATTATTAGACATATGATTAAAAGTTAATGTGTACTAAGAAATTGCTAAGATTATAGATGGTTTCACATTGAATATAAGTATGTAGTAAATAGTGTTAGATATCGAGGTGTCGACTAACTCTTTATCTGTAGGTTTATTATAATATATTAAATAAACTTCTTCTTTCTTCTTCTTTCTTCTTAAAATCTAAGCCCTTTCGGGCATTCAGTATATAAAACGACTGGTGTTATATATTGTTCCTAACGTTCTGTAATTTATATATTTCATAAATATTCTCTTTATTTCAGAGATAATCCTGCCTAACTATTTTAAGTGTATATAAATAAAATTAAAAATTTCTCACTTTCATTATATTGTAAATTTCATTAGAATAATAATTACTGTTGTAAAACGAATGCATCCAAGGCGTCAACAGCGTTAAGGCGAAGGCCGTGTAAATACCAACAAATGTACAGAATAAACGAACGTCAATTCGCAAACACGACTAGAATCCGGCTCGATAAAATTTATCAATATAATCAAAGTACCACAATATTTTATCAATAAATCACTTTCGATATATCGTATGATTTTCGCTACTGTATAAACGAGTCAGATACGTGAATGATATATGATTTGGCGAAACCGATAAAGTATTAATTAGTTACGTATAATTTTTGAGTTACACAACCTAAGAGTCATGCTGTATGTATCTTTGTAGGAATAATAATAACTTCTCGTAATATAATATCTCTTATAATATAATAGGTATTATAATATTATGTACTACGCAAACGGTTACGCATACTTGTATATTTCATTAGCATCGATTTCTGAATATATGTAGGAACTAGGGATGTAACGATACATGATTTTGCCGATACGATACCGATACCGATATTTGTAGTAATGTATCGGCGATACCGATACCGATATCGATGGCTTGGTATAAAAATAAATAGTGAATTATGCATAAAAAGTTACCAACATTTAACAGAGACTCAACTGTTAATCGTATTCTTTTAAATAAAAATGCCAAATCAAAAAACAACAAAACCATTTATTTTAGTATTATTATTTTACAAAGTCAGTTAAACTTTAAGTAATACACATACAATCAGTACCTAATAAAAGTTTACTATTGGTAGTTTTTTCAGAAAACAAAGTGCGCACGCGCGGGCGGCCTCCCGCATCGTTCATTGGGCGCGGTTTTTTGAATTGTTTGATATCGGTATCGGTTGTTTTATTATCGGCGATACCGATATATCGGCTTGCCGATTATATCGGCCGATATATCGGTATCGGTATCGGTATCGTTACATCCCTAGTAGGAACATATAGATACATATATATACTTCCTCTTATTACATTTTAAATAGGAATATATAAACGACATTTCAACATATACTTTATAAATATTAATTCTTATTATTCATACTTTAAAAAATCTTGTTATTGTACAAGTGTATTGGAAGAATTAACAGCAAATTGTTAATTTTTTTTAAATCACACGTTAATAAATAATAATTCACTCCAATTGAGATAAAAAATCATCAAATTGTTTGTATTTGATGTTTATCAAAATATTGAATTTGCAAAGCTCTGTTTTCAACGATATTACCATACGATAAAATATATACTCTAGAACAACATCTCACGAAATCCATCTAACGTTTGGATAATTTTATGTGAGTAGTTTTAAGAAGTTCATATCGTTCTTTAGTTTTAAGTATTCTAATATTGTGTAATTGTATACGTAAGTTATCATTAGTATAAGTATCATAGTTGATAATTATAAAAACACAAAAAAAATTGTAGCTAAGTATGTAGTTTCGCAGATTAAAAATGTAACACAAAAAAACAAAAAAAAAACAGTGTGTAAGTTTCTTTTTAAAATAGATGATATAAGATTAAAATGAATACAACAATACATACCTCCAATAATAGATTTTTCATGGGAATCACAATACATAATGTCACTAGTACGGTCGGTTAATTATTTGCACAACACTAAAAGCTCAAATCCTATCGTATTTATCGATAGTTTTACAAAATTACGAAAAAAATGAAATATAACATTTTTTCAACTTTACAGAGTATAAAACATTTAACTACATAACAACATTACAACATTTAATGTAGGTATGTAATGTGTAAAACGATATCTATTTTACAATATACTACATTATTTAGGGATTTTGGTGTTGTTCAAATAAATTTTGGTAATATTTGTTTGTTTATAGACATGTCTAGTTTTAAGCCACATTTACGAAACATTTTTGTAATAGTCTATTCTAGAACTTCTCTAGCATAGATAAGCCTTATATCCACTTGAGCATGCTCAGGCGAATGAGCGGCTCATTTGGCCGAGCCGCTCTAGTGGAGACGCCTGAGCATGCTCGGGCCGCGCGTGCTCAGGCGTCTCCACTTGAGCGGCTCGGCCAAATGAGCCGCTCATTCGCCTGAGCATGCTCAAGTGGATATAAGGCTTAGAGTCTAAAATCGTCAAAATATCGCATTTCAATATTGTAATCTAATAAATCAGCGATATAGTAATTAGTGTTTAATGTGTGTAATTTTTGATCTTCTTAGAAATAAATTAGCATCTTAAATGGTATATTTTATTTTTTATCCGTAATTAGTTAATCCAAGTTTTATCTCAATACGAATATTTTTAGTAAAGGTCTTAAAATTACTCAAATAACTCGTATACGCTATAAATAAATAAAATTTATAAGTGAGTGAAGCGAGTTCATTCCATTTTTAGATAAATGATCATTTATAGTAGGTACATTAGAAATTTTAATTTGAATGCTATTGATAAAACAAATGTACAACATTGTGTAGTTGCATGCATGTAGCATGCAAATTTGGAATTATTGAATTACTAGCTAAAAAACCCGGCTTCGCCCGGGAGT
The DNA here is from genome assembly GCF_061535455.1 of Colias philodice. Taxonomy (NCBI): domain Eukaryota; kingdom Metazoa; phylum Arthropoda; class Insecta; order Lepidoptera; family Pieridae; genus Colias; species Colias philodice. The sequence goes on along the minus strand of NC_143117.1, from coordinate 1,977,795 downwards.
TGATATGAGATGACGTGGTAGAGTCGAAATAAAAAAATAAACTATGACGTAAAAAGTAAAAAAAAAATTTATTGAAAACGTTTTCTCATTATTTACAATACTTGTTTATAAACAACATTTTTCATTTTATTGTCCGGAGTATATATACATAAATTTTTCGGATTTCCTACTCTTGAAGCAAGCTACATATAGCTGACCGTGAGAGAAGCAGGATTCTTTGAGGTTAATGCCACAATATTTTAAAGTTTGTCCTTGCGCTTTGTTAATTGTAAAACTAAAGGTTAATTTTATTGGAAACTACAGTCTTTTAAATTGAAATGGCAATTCCGAAGAGATCAGTGGTATTCTAGGTATAAATACTGTCTGTCCTTTGGTCTTTCCAGAAATAAGTTCAGCTTCAATGATATTATTCGATAGCTGTTTTACGATCATTCTAGTTCCATTACATAATTTTGGGGAGTTGAGATTTCTGAGTAGTATGATTGGAGTTCCAATTTTCAGACGAAGGCAGTGTAATGGCATTCCTGGTACTTGTAAAGAGTTTAGAAATTCAGTGAGGAAGTTGACACTTTCTTCAATAGATACCATCGTGTCGATCGATTTATATATTTTCTCTTCATCAGGTATTTTCTTCAGAATATTAAAATTGATATCGTCAACAATATTATTTTTAGTGGCCAAAATTGCTCTTTGAAATAACCACTCTGCATTAGTATAGTTCTGAATAATATTTGGATAAATTTTGTCGATTAGTTCGTCTTCAGTAGTGGCTATATTACAGAAATCACTGTTAAGTTCAATGAGGCCGGTCGTTTGGTCAGTAGGATATGTACCTTCGCCGATTTGTAAAAGTATTTTAGCAAATTGTGCTGTTGTTTCATCTCTTGATAATTCAACTCTCATGTTTTTTGTTAATTGCAGTATTTGGACTTGTAGCCAGAGATGTGATTTTTTCAAGCATGCATTGATATCGTCTTCTCATGTTGTCTTGGGAATAACTGGAAGTGTTTGTCGAAAATCTCCTGAGAGTATGAGTAGAGCTCCTCCCATTATTTCAGAGTTTTTTCGCAATTCTTGTAATGTTCTGTCCATGGCTTCTATAAATTTTTTATGGGCCATGGTGCATTCATCCCAGATGAAAATTTTAGCTTGTTTTAGAATTTACCACGTCCAGATTTTCCTGAAATTTTACATACCGGGAATTGTTGTTCGGCTATATTCAATGGTAGTTGTAAGGCAGAATGGGCAGATCATCCTCCTTCCATAAGTGTGGCTGCAATGCCAGTGCGATGAGTTTTTTAGCACGTATTTCCGCCAGTATAAGATTTATGAGAAACGTTTTACCGGTGCCTCCTGGTGCGTCCAAGTAAATAATTCCACCAATATCGTTATTTATCCGGCTCATTATAACGTCGTAAACTTTTTTTTTATTGTCATTGAGAGTTGTGAGCATTGTATTCAAGTAGTTGATTGATGTTGTAACTTTTTTCCTTCATAATTTCGTAGTTTAGCACACTAAAAGCATTTCTTTGTGGTGCTGGCATTCCAAGTTCTACTTAGGCTTGATTATTTATTGCTAAACATTTATCTTCTAAGCGAATGAGTGTTTCATTGAAGATCTCGTCATTGAATTCTATAGTCAGTTCAGGATTAGCTTGTCGGACTTGGTACAATATATCATCACTCATACTCCTTTTGAAAGAGTCCCATAGCTGTTTTGGGTTTGATGGGTTACATGTTGTTAATATTATAGGGAAATTTCACGAAAAAAACCCACAAATAACTTATTTCTATTTCGTTTCAAAATCGAGAGTTAATTAAACACACTATTAAAAATACTCACACGTGATACTTCTAAATAAAGGCTCACAGATAACTTCTCTTATTTTCGTTTTGAAATCGCTCGTTTCGCTGTTCAAATTAAACTAACTCTGGTGAGCGACACCGGGCTCTTATATATTCAGAGAGCTAGGCTCTAGAATATTCGAGAAAATTTGAAAATATTTTCTCTCTCACACCTAGTATTCTGGTCACTATCGTCCGCCATAATAAAAGGTTCTATAGCGGTAGCATTTGTACTAAAAGCGCGAAATTTTAAAACCTAAATTTTTTAAGGTTTTGAGAACTAATTTGGATAACTAAAATTATGTCGCTTTAACTCCAAAATATAAGTTAGCTAATGACGTACAAATACACAAAATTTAATAACTTTATTATAGCAACAAATTAAATTTAAGACTTTATTGAAATTTGCTCGCAACGCTTTTGGAAATGCAACCCAAACAATCGTTGTCCTGAATGAAGTTCAAATATTCGATAACAGATGGCGCCACTATGTAGGGTTGGAAAGTTCCTTATATCTTTAGAAACACGCCCTTAGATTAAAACGGGAACTTTCTAGCTTCTGTAGCGGTAGCGTATGTAGTAAAGGCGCGAAATTTAAAAACCTAAATTTTTTAATACTTTGAGAATTAATTTGGATAACTAAAATTATGTCGCTTTAACTCCAAAATATACGGTCGGTCTATTGGAGTGTAATATAGTCTCCGAAGTTCAAATATTCGATAACAGATGGCGCCACTGCACTTAATTTCCAAGTTGAAGGGTCGGAAAATCCCTTATATCTTTAAAAACATGCCCTTTAGATTAAAACGGGAACTTTCTTGTTCGAGGGGGGATAAAGGGCTATCACACCACATAAGTCCCTTTATCGTGTCGGGACTCCTTTTTAAGTTTTATCGGCACGCACATTTTATCGACTTAGTTTTATTATATACTAGCTAAAAAACCCGGCTTCGCCCGGGAGTTGATATGAGATGACGTGGTAGAGTCGAAATAAAAAAAATAAACTATGACGTAAAAAGTAAAAAAAAAATTTATTGAAAACGTTTTCTCATTATTTACAATACTTGTTTATAAACAACATTTTTCATTTTATTGTCCGGAGTATATATACATAAATTTTTCGGATTTCCTACTCTTGAAGCAAGCTACATATAGCTGACGGTGAGAGAAGCAGGATTCTTTGAGGTTAATGCCACAATATTTTAAAGTTTGTCCTTGCGCTTTGTTAATTGTAAAACTAAAGGTTAATTTTATTGGAAACTACAGTCTTTTAAATTGAAATGGCAATTCCGAAGAGATCAGTGGTATTCTAGGTATAAATACTGTCTGTCCTTTGGTCTTTCCAGAAATAAGTTCAGCTTCAATGATATTATTCGATAGCTGTTTTACGATCATTCTAGTTCCATTACATAATTTTGGGGAGTTGAGATTTCTGAGTAGTATGATTGGAGTTCCAATTTTCAGACGAAGGCAGTGTAATGGCATTCCTGGTACTTGTAAAGAGTTTAGAAATTCAGTGAGGAAGTTGACACTTTCTTCAATAGATACCATCGTGTCGATCGATTTATATATTTTCTCTTCATCAGGTATTTTCTTCAGAATATTAAAATTGATATCGTCAACAATATTATTTTTAGTGGCCAAAATTGCTCTTTGAAATAACCACTCTGCATTAGTATAGTTCTGAATAATATTTGGATAAATTTTGTCGATTAGTTCGTCTTCAGTAGTGGCTATATTACAGAAATCACTGTTAAGTTCAATGAGGCCGGTCGTTTGGTCAGTAGGATATGTACCTTCGCCGATTTGTAAAAGTATTTTAGCAAATTGTGCTGTTGTTTCATCTCTTGATAATTCAACTCTCATGTTTTTTGTTAATTGCAGTATTTGGACTTGTAGCCAGAGATGTGATTTTTTCAAGCATGCATTGATATCGTCTTCTGATGTTGTCTTGGGAATAACTGGAAGTGTTTGTCGAAAATCTCCTGAGAGTATGAGTAGAGCTCCTCCCATTATTTCAGAGTTTTTTCGCAATTCTTGTAATGTTCTGTCCATGGCTTCTATAAATTTTTTATGGGCCATGGTGCATTCATCCCAGATGAAAATTTTAGCTTGGTTTAGAATTTACCACGTCCAGATTTTCCTGAAATTTTACATACCGGGAATTGTTGTTCGGCTATATTCAATGGTAGTTGTAAGGCAGAATGGGCAGATCGTCCTCCTTCCATAAGTGTGGCTGCAATGCCAGATGATGCTAGTGCCAGTGCGATGAGTTTTTTAGCACGTATTTCCGCCAGTATTAGATTTATGAGAAACGTTTTACCGGTGCCTCCTGGTGCGTCCAAGTAAATAATTCCACCAATATCGTTATTTATCCGGCTCATTATAACGTCGTAAACTTTTTTTTAATTGTCATTGAGAGTTGTGAGCATTGTATTCAAGTAGTTGATTGATGTTGTAACTTTTTTCCTTCATAATTTCGTAGTTTAGCACACTAAAAGCATTTCTTTGTGGTGCTGGCATTCCAAGTTCTACTTAGGCTTGATTATTTATTGCTAAACATTTATCTTCTAAGCGAATGAGTGTTTCATTGAAGATCTCGTCATTGAATTCTATAGTCAGTTCAGGATTAGCTTGTCGGACTTGGTACAATATATCATCACTCATACTCCTTTTGAAAGAGTCCCATAGCTGTTTTGGGTTTGATGGGTTACATGTTGTTAATATTATAGGGAAATTTCACGAAAAAAACCCACAAATAACTTATTTCTATTTCGTTTCAAAATCGAGAGTTAATTAAACACACTATTAAAAATACTCACACGTGATACTTCTAAATAAAGGCTCACAGATAACTTCTCTTATTTTCGTTTTGAAATCGCTCGTTTCGCTGTTCAAATTAAACTAACTCTGGTGAGCGACACCGGGCTCTTATATATTCAGAGAGCTAGGCTCTAGAATATTCGAGAAAATTTGAAAATATTTTCTCTCTCACACCTTCTAGAGTATTCTGGTCACTATCGTCCGCCATAATAAAAGGTTCTATAGCGGTAGCATTTGTACTAAAAGCGCGAAATTTTAAAACCTAAATTTTTTAAGGTTTTGAGAACTAATTTGGATAACTAAAATTATGTCGCTTTAACTCCAAAATATAAGTTAGCTAATGACGTACAAATACACAAAATTTAATAACTTTATTATAGCAACAAATTAAATTTAAGACTTTATTGAAATTTGCTCGCAACGCTTTTGGAAATGCAACCCAAACAATCGTTGTCCTGAATGAAGTTCAAATATTCGATAACAGATGGCGCCACTATGTAGGGTTGGAAAGTTCCTTATATCTTTAGAAACACGCCCTTAGATTAAAACGGGAACTTTCTAGCGTAGCGTATGTAGTAAAGGCGCGAAATTTAAAAACCTAAATTTTTTAATATTTTGAGAATTAATTTGGATAACTAAAATTATGTCGCTTTAACTCCAAAATATACGTTAAATAATGACGTATAAATACACAAAATTTAAATTTAAGATTTTATTGAAATTGGAATTTTAAATTTCGCGCCACTACTACACATGCTACAATGGCTCACAACTATGGAGACTACACACTATGTCTATTGGAGTGTAATATAGTCTCCGAAGTTCAAATATTCGATAACAGATGGCGCCACTGCACTTAATTTCCAAGTTGAAGGGTCGGAAAGTCCCTTATATCTTTAAAAACATGCCCTTTAGATTAAAACGGGAACTTTCTTGTTCGAGGGGGGATAAAGGGCTATCACACCACATAAGTCCCTTTATCGTGTCGGGACTCCTTTTTAAGTTTTATCGGCACGCACATTTTATCGACTTAGTTTTATTATATATATAGATATAGATTAATAAACTTCAATATTTATTTATTCAGAAAATTCTCTACATATTCACTATTTTAGGTGAAATTATTTGTTGGGGGGACTCGTTTATATTGGTTGGGGTCCACCGTGGTGAGCGTGGATGGAGCTCCCACATCAAATTAAAAATAAAGTCAAAGTAAATATAATAAAATACTATTTGTGTTATTTAAAAAATTGTTACAGTAAATAAAAAAAGAGTAACAGTAAAAGAGAAAACAGTGCACATCACGGTTTTGTTTAATAACTCAGTATATAGCTAAGATACTATATATTACATGACTATGTATTAAGCGAAAAAAATTCAAGTAGTTGCTTATATCAATTAATAGATTTCTGTTAAGAAATGGTCATCTTCTCTGAGACTATACACTGAAATATTTTTGGAATTTCCGTACCTATTTCCTCGCGACAAAATATTATGTCTATTGTCTAATCTACCCGTATTCAAACGCAAAACAAAGGTGGAATATAATATAACATACAATACTAATAAGTGGTCTTCGTTTAAACTTTAAGGTATACGTATAAGTAAGTAAGTACCTAATAATTCAATTGACAACGAATTTAATATTGTGAACTTAATTTATTCTTCAATCGGACTATTTTTGTACAGATATATCGGTTCAACTTATACAATTCCTTCATAATTCACAGAGCATCATTACAAGTACCTACACGATTCGTTTTTCTTACGGACAGGTAAAATATTTATATGCTCTATATTTATATCAGGCAACTGAAACTTAATATTTGCCTATCTGTACCAAAAATGAATTGTATTAACTGGGCGGAATTTTCGAATCTCTTCCTTACTACCTTGAGGAGCTTTTGACTGCACGTAAATTTGGTAAGCACCACATAGATCGTTTCATGGGCCCTCTTCACAATGAGCAGCGTTTGGCGAGTAGAGACAATCACGATAGTGTAGAGGGCCTAAATGTCTATGATCGGCCGTCATTGTAGATGTTTATTCATAATCGCCGTAGTGGCGGCAAACATCGACGATCATTTGTTGGGCCAACGCTGCCCATTGTGAAGAGGGCCTTAATAAGAAGATGAATTAGAAGAGTGGTTTGACCTTGGTTTGACACATCATCCCTTCAACTAATGGTACGTAGAATCTGTTACTGCTATATCAAGTTCCAGCCGAGGTTGGTAATTAAATGAATGAAGAAAGCTGACTTTTTGAAAAAAGGTAAGTTAAGATGAGGCGAATATAACATGCCATCCTGACCAAATAGCTGAGTTTGTTTATCTGTAATCATATTCTTGTTTTATAATAATAATAAATATTTATTGCATCGTCTGGCATGTTATATTATGCTCCCTGGTTAAAAATTAACAATGTTGTTTAATATTTTATACTTATTTTCAGTGATATATTTTTAGCTAGGTTTTGACAAACATGAAATCAGGTACACTCAGGTATAAAAATTTGATTGTAGTTGCTTTAGAGTAGGTAGTGTGGACTAATTTAAAAACACGTTGATTGCAATTTGTAATATTCCACTTTAGTTGGATTTGAAAACAACATTTTATTAAACGAACTCGAAATAAGCTCTACAGATTTGATTTTATTAAATTATTATTAATCTAAGACATTTTGTCCCATAAAGAACACTGAAAAAAATGCAAGAAATATGATCTTTTGTTGACTTCTCCAATGACGGAGGATCTCAGTTCGTTGCGAAAGTACCAAGAAGTATTTCGCTTATATCATGAAGAATTTAACTGAGAACGAAAGCCATTTCTTCGCTACTATCAATTTTCTTCCAGGGAAAAATGATAGTAGCAAGAATGGTTTTTTTCTCAAGGTTCACGTCGTGGGAATTATCGAGTTTATGCGGAATATGTACTAAGTGATTTGATTTAGTTTGTGTAGATAAATATGGAATTGTATGTAAGAAGATATATCTGTTGTTGAGGTTATTTCTGAATTCTGTTAATTACGTTTGCGTATCTATTAAGTTTAATGTTCGGTATGTCTGTTCTGTTATGTCTGGTTCAATTTAAAAGAAATTTAAATGTACCGGTTTATGTGTGCTAATATGAAGTGCATGTGAAGCTTGCGGAATATTATTTTTAAAGGTAAGAATTAAAATGTTATACTAGAGAATTAATATGAATTTGTTAGAAATAGTTAATCGGCAAAAATAGCTATGGGTCTTAAGCTTTGAGCTTCTCAATTATAATTTAACAGCTCTTTATTAATATATGAAATATTACTTATAATTTTTACAGGTTTTATACAGATCAATTCTCTACAGATGTAAGTTAAATAATATTCAGAAGGTGTTAAATATTGTTATCAAATATGGACAAGTGAAGGAAGATAGAAAAGAAAGAGGAGAGAGGCATTCATAAAAAATAAAAACAACGGAGCACGATGTTACTATATTATGAGCGATGATATCATCTGAAGGACATAATAAAAAATTGGTTTGCAAAACGACTAAATACTGAAAATAAAAATAACTCTATGAAAAAGAGAGAGACTGAACAGACTTGTTTTTTTGCACCGCATGCGACTTAATTTAAAGCAGAAATCTACCTTTTCTCTTGGATACGAAAATATTTCATAGAAGAAGAATATTTCACAGAGAGAACAAAAATTCTATAGTATTTCAACTTGGTAGAGTCCTACAAAGCAAGAAAACACCCACAATGTAAAGAAACATTTCCTTCTCACTATAATCCGACAAAATCGGATGTCCTTATCCTGCATTAGCTTGAATATTTGCCGAGCCATTCAGTGTTGACATTCCTCGTATTGCCAACTTCCTGCGAATGACGCAACTTTCACGAAGTTAGTATTCCGAGAGACATTTAGATTCTCTTCTGTACATTTTATATGTTTGCAAACTGAAATATTAGCATCGTATAATAGAGAGTATTTGCTTTGGAATTTTCTTGAATTGAATCGTGAGAATTGGTTACAAAGAGTGCTCAAGAGTGTTGCTACTATTGATTCCTTTTAAATGTAAAATGTGGATGTTTGTTGGTTACAATAATTGTTCAGTAGTTGCTTTTTATTTTATGTGTAACGTGGAACGCTAACAAGCAGGAAAAAGGAAGGGATAACGCATATTGGACTTCATATTTCATACTACGTCATTTCATTTCATTTCATTTCATTTCATTTCATTTCATTTCATTTCATTTTTTTTCATTTCATTTCATTTCATTTCATTTCATACTGCGTGTCCCAATGTTAACAGAACTTCATTATGCAGTGAACGCACGGGCCACATGAGGATGTGGAATATCTGTAATTGTATTGGGGTGGCTTATCCACAACATGGTAATTACGAGCGGCGGGTTACAGGATATGATGTGCAGCATTTGATTATGGTATCACGTGGACACCAAATTGGAATATTCTAGAATTTTGAGTGATATGTGAGTTGAAACTTTTGAATGGTGGGAAAAGTTTTAAAGTGGACAGTATTTGGTTAATTTTGACTGAGTGTGAATATGTAAAGATAACACAGTCTCTAAGATTTATGTTTTCTTTATTTTGTTATAATATATTAAATTAAAAAATTACTACGCATTTCTTTGTATTATTCGTGCTTTAAAGTTATCAAATTTTAGTTAGGTATTACAATTTGGAATAAAATTATAAAACCACGTTAGCAACAATGTTTCAAATGATTCAAAGTAGGTACGCCGATACATGATCACTACGAAATTTATGTGTGAAATGAAATTGTATTTTGATACAAGCATGTAAACCGAGTCCCTGGTCAATTTATTTTGTTTTCATGTCTTGTGGAATCATATTCACATTATTTGAAATAAATTATACTTATTATAGATAATTGTAATAAAAAATCGGCAGTCAATTTTTTGAAGGATTACTTAGTTACGAAGTGTGGGTACTAAAGTGCTTTTCTTATAATTTACTTTTCAATTTTAAATATTTTTCTAAATAATCAGTGTACAAACAACAATTATTATTATGGCTTGAAAGGTAAGACACATTTTTTTTATAAATTATTTTTCTATTTTCATCAGATTGATATTTGTGACTTATTAATTATTTCCTTATATAGGTATTCAATTTACGAGAAAATTCTTCTCTCCACACAACATACGTAGGTGCCTATTGTAAAAATATAATCTGTAACAGCTTACAACCTACAGAAAAGATAAAAAACCGACACACCATATATTTTTAAATTTGAATCACACTGGAAAAGGCCTCATTACTGCTATCGATTTTGACTAAGCATCCAAATTGAGCATAAAAATACTCATTCATGTATTATTACATATAACTCAAAGCTCCCAAAAGAAGCAAGTTGAATGAATAAATGTTTGACTTTGATACGGGATTATAACACATATATCAGGAAAGCGGATGGAATTCAGAGGATATTAATTTGCAGTTAAAAGTTTAGCAAACGCTTTATAAAAGTAAAGGCAAAATATAGAGCTCGAGAACTGCTGAATATGAAAAGAAGAAAAGAATGTAACATGTTATTCAGTTACAGAAGATAATTAAGATATTACCTTTTTTCATTCGAAAATTAAAAAATTGTCAAAGGCAAATGCTAATAATAATCCTTGAGTCGGATGAATACATCATTATTTTTCTGCAAATAATGCAATATTTGTGACTTGTAGCTTTGTAAAGATGCTTCCATTTGTAAAAGAATATATTATAATTACATTAAATGTTTGCTTAATAATTTCAAAATTGCTTTGTAATTCAAAATATAATACTTATTGCTTACTTGTTTTTTTAATTTGTAACTTTTATACCCATAAATAATGGAAAAGAAATTAGATTTTATATCCTTATAAAAATGTTAATATTTTAATTCACCGTCGTCTGGTTAACTTTTAATCAGTGTTTACTTGCTATTAATTTCTAATTAAATCGCGTTTGTTCGTTATTTTGTCGCGTTTGACTTCCATAAAATTAGTTTTTCAGTGACAAGAAAAGCCTTTAAAGTTAGGAAAAGTTTTTCTGCGTTTTTTATTAATTATTAATACCAGTTTTGCATATTTATTGAAGTGAAACTTCTTTATCGGGGTTGGAAAAAAATTTAGTGTAACATTTTTTCGTTACGCGTGACATTTTTCCGTTACGCGTCATCTTTTTCTTATCCCTACCACGCCTGATTCGACGTATTTCTGTAAAGTTGCATATAGTAAATTTTTTTTTGAAAAATAAAGTCATAAAGAAGTTTCACTTCTTACGTGTGTACACTAGTACACGCACACATTTTTTTTCTTTAAGTCGTGTTCTTACGAATTTTTAAGAAAATAATTAAATCAAGTGGTAGTTATTATAAAATATTAAGCAGTTAAGGAATCAATGAGCTCATTCATATTTTATTATTATGAATAGTTATCAATGTTTCCTCTACTGATTCTATATTTTCTCAACTTATAAAAAACACGACATTGAATTGATTGCCTTCTTTGGAAGGCAGAAGATAGATCCATGTGATACCTACATCTAACTATATATTCTACGGATCTGAGTATTTTGAAACAAGTCCAGAAGAATATGTGGTCAGATGTGGATTCATAAACAGCACCACTACTATCAAGAAAGAAAAACGTTAACAGATAAATTGGTATTGTAACATTTAGCATGAATTTGTTGTTATATTCTGTTTGAATACGGGTAGAGGATTTCTAGGACTTAAATTAGACCATATAGTTATGATATAATATGTATAACCTTAGAGAGTTAGGAAAAAAATTTACTTGTGTAATAAATGTAATATAATATTATGTTTTAAGCCGGATTTTTATATAAACATTTTATGGTAATTAAATTCATTTATTCGAAAGACAAAACAGACTCAGAACAAATAAACAAATAATAATTAATTACAGGTTTTTTATCCCGTGATTTCAAGGAAATGAGCTTAATATGTATATGTCGTGGCCATATCGTAGATTTGCTCATTTCATGAAATGGCCAATTTAGTTTGGCCAGATCGTTAAATCGTCAACGTTTCACGATTTGGTCATCCACGTTTGGCCAGATCGTCGATCTGGCCAAACGTGGATGGCCATTTCACGAAATGCGACCATTTTTGTTTCTTATTTAAAAAGCGATTCGCTTCTGGCACTCGCCGGTCCGAAACTAAATCGATCTTCACCGGGGTGATAATAGTGTGAGATCAATTTTATAATAATTTGATCACATTCAATTATCACTCCGGTGATTTAGGTTCGGATAAACTACTATAACAATTACAACAACAACAATCAATAATATCTAATAGCAACCACGTGAGAAGAAAGATCTCATAAATGGCTTAAAATAAATTAATTTCCCGATATCGTTTTCTAAAATATCTATGCATCAGACTTTACAAATGAACATGGCTTAAAATAGGGTTCCGCTATTATTTTCTAAATCTAAAACATCGATACGCTGTGTCTCAAATCAGGTATGGATTGAACCCAATCCTTAAATAATTTTCCTTATTTATAAATTGAATTTATTGATTAACCTGTATAACATTTTTAGATCATTGACCCCGAGGTTTTAAGGGGTTGTCGTGATGTGATCTGACAATCAAAAGTAACCTTTAAGATCGTCTAACGGACTATCAGTGGTTTAGCTACAAGATAATAATGAGTCTGCATGTATTGGGTATTCAGTGAAGCATTATAACGGTTAGTAATGCAGTTATTAAATACCTTTTTGTTTTATTTACCCATTCATATTAATCCTAACCTAATTTTAGTGGGCCATTGAACAATCTGTAGTACTGTACTGTAATGTGATAAGTTTTTAGAAACACATAATTATTGTCTTTCTTTTTGCAGGTATTGAAGAAGTGGAGTTCAAGAACTTCAAGATTTCATCAACAGTCAGTCTGCACACGCCGTATTTATTAGTATATTTGAATTAGAAATTTGATTTTGAACTTATAAGATTTCAAAGTCTCTGTTTCAAAATATTAGATATTATAAATAAAAAATTAATTTAAAATTAATTCGTCAATAATTAATATCACATTGTAATATTGCTGCGTGTATCCACTCAAAATAAGATTTAATGATGTTAAAAGGTATATAATTTAAGAATTGGTACTGTCATTTTGATTCTGTTATTTTGTTAGTAAATAAAAGATACCTTAAGTAATTTGAAAGCATGTTTGAAGAAGAAAACTAGTTAAAAATTAATTCACCAAATTATAATATTGTTATCATTATTTAATTTTAATCATATTTTTATTGTATCCATTTTGCTTTTATTGATATGAGAGAACGATATTGTAATAATTGATATCACTGTTGTAAAATCACTTTACTTGAAATAAAAACGCAAAAAAGATTGTAATGTTCTTAGGTCATGTTTATAAAATGTTTTTTTAGTTTGCATTTGCGAAGGTTCCTTTTTTACATATATTACAGGCATATAATATAAAATGTATGAGAATATTGCATTTTTAGGGATTTCGTCGTTACATCGAAATTCTAAAAAATGCTTATAGCTTATGCTTTTTACTAACAACTGGAATTGAAGATTGACGACCGTTTATCTAAACTGTGTTATTATTTTATTGTATTATAACTTTACTTATAACTAAAAAGGAACTAATTTGTCTTAGTTAAAGAATTTAAATCAAGCCAAATTAGTTCCAATAAGTTTATAAGTAGGTATCAACTATCACTTGATGTCGTTTAATTTTTTTGTTAATTCGTTAAAGTGAATTCTAAATATTACTAAGTCTATTTAAAACTATGTTTTCTTCACAGTATTATAATAGATTCAGTTTTTTAATAATTTTAATATATTTTGGTGTAGAAAATGTTAATTTTAAGGTTGTTTACTGTGGTTCTATGTAAAGTAAGAGAATATTGCATTTTTGGAAATCTCGTGAACTTAAACGAATTTCGAAAAATGTGACGATCGCACGCTTCTTCACATCTTCGAGGAAGATTGAAGAAATCAGCAGAGAAGAAATAAATTTATTTTAGTTGTTATCATTATTAAAAATTAGCAAAATATAGTAATAAAAAACAAAAAGGAAAAAACTTAGATACTTATTTGATATGAAATCTAATACCTACGTAAAAAATGTGAAAATAATAAAAATATATTATAATAAAAAAATAAACAGATTTTACTTTTCCCTCCAGTAAGTAGAAATAATAATACGTAAAAGATGAATTTTTGTTTCACTGATCGATTTTATCTCGAAAGCTTTAATACTTAGTTATATTTTCATACTGCTGCAGCTGTGCACCCGGGCTTTGCCGTCTCTGGTGTTTGCACACTTGCACACGAATATCGTAACTGTCATACCTATCTACTCATATCAGACTCAATGATTTCAAGTATTAAATATTTTATAAATTATGTGTTGTTTTATTTAATCCTTTAGTAGAGTATTATATATATGTACTAGCGGTCCGCCCCGGCTTCGCCCGTGGTACATATGAAAAATAGATGTTGGCCGATTCTCAGACTTACCCGATATGCACAGAAAATTTCATGAGAATCGGTCCACCCGTTTCGGAGGAGTATGCAGACTAACATTGTGACACGAGAATTTTATATATAAGATAATATAAAAATGAATAGCAAAATGTGTTGTAAGCGCATAACTCGAGAACTGCTGAACCGATTTCGTTAATTCTTTTTTTATAATATTCCTTGAAGTACGAGGTTGTTTCTTATGGAGAGAAAACCAATACGAAATATGTACTACGGGTGAATCCGGGGCGGACCGCTAGTCTATACTAATATTATAAAGAGGAAAGGTTTGTATGTATGTATGTATGTATGGTTTTCACGCATAAACTACTAGACCGATTTTGATGAAATTTGGCACAGACAATCTTTAGACCCTGAGAAAGAACATAGGCTACCTTTTATTGCGAAATAATAAATATGCACCACGGGCGAAGCCGGGGCGGACCGCTAGTATTGTATATATTGGGATATCGCTACAAGGTCAAGGTCAAGGTCAAGGTCAGATGCAATCGATTATATCTCATCGATTTTAGATTGAAGTATATTTTTTATATATGGTGCTGTTCAACCCATATTTAGGATGAGGACCAATTCATGTCACTTACAAGCATAAATAGTGTTCAATACCCATATTTCCTATTGGGTTAAGGGTCAGCTAACAATCGATTTTATCTAATTAGGGTTATTATAATTAATGATTAAACGGAGGCATAAAATGATGTGATGTGCTATACATGTCACTTGCAATGATGTGATGTTGCTATACATGTCACTTACAAGCATACACAGTCCAATTCCTTATTAGTTTGGGTGATACACTAATCGATTATATTTCATTATTTTAAGATTATATTGTAGTTAAATATTGGAAACAGGATGGTGTCAGATGTCAGAAATAATACAAAAAATAAATATATAAAACGTTTATTTCTTTACACAAACAGATATCTACAAATATCAGTATAACATAATTACAAACCACAGGTGTGTTTTAATCTTCTTCTTCTAAATCTGAATCTTGTTATATCATATCTAAATTTTATATCTAAATTATAAATTTTGCATGCAGATGTTAGGTCGTAGCCATCAGCTAAGAAAGGATTTTTATAAATTCTACCCCAAAAGGGATAAAATAGGAGATGCAAATTTGTACCATGAAAATTCATCTTTTCCACGCAGGGGAAGCTGCGGGCAACAGCTAGTCTGTAATAAATCTCATTTCAATAGAAAATGTACAATATGTGCACAATGCATGTCACTTACATGCATGCAGAATGTTCGATATATCCCAAACGGTCAAGGGCGGCTGTGATTCGCCGATCGATGTCATCTCGTCAGATTTAGAACTTTATATTTATGGAGCTGCTAAAAGTGTAAAGCTTTAGTATGCAGAATATTGAGTATTTCACTGATGGATTTTACCTCCAGACTTTTATTGATATAATACTTAGGTACTATTTACGAACTAAGCTGCTAAAACTACTAAGCTTTAGTATGCCCTATGCAGTAAGTAAGTAAGTAAGTACATGAGGTTTTCACTGATTGATTTTAACTCAAGAAAATTTGATTTTTTTAAGCTTTAATAACTATCATCCACTTACAGTATCTATAGATCTAGTACATAGTATAGAAAAAAATAAATTATGCAACATATACGATTTAACACAATATTACAAATTTGGCAAAGGGCTTGTTTCGATGGCTTAGATTAAATTCTTACGAGGATCAAGTCTGGAGAGAAAGCCTCTAATTTAGAGAAATAATATACCTAGATCCGATCCGTTGGTAAGTTGGTCATAAAAATCTGATGTTAACAAGTAAAGTAACAATTTACGAGTAAGGACATCATGTTTACATGGGCTTAGTACTCAGTGCTTAGTGCTTGTCGCACCACTAAGTCCCAATATTAATAAGTGAGAGTATTGCACGTAGGAGCTAGTAGACGGTATCACGGACCAACAATTTAATTATCACTTGTCAGTACAGCTTGCCATTAACTAACCGTGTAAACCGGCCATACCAGTATTCTAATAAATTTCTATCACTCTCTGGATTACATGTACTATCACATTCTTATAGATATTTTTTTTGGTAACAAAACATCTTTCTATTGGAAATTTATTCTTCGATTTTTATACCTGATAACGAGTAAAAATCTTAATGTGAAGAAGAGTTGACATTTATAGAGGTATAATATAAAACTTAGTAAGTGATGTACAATTTTTATTCTATTTCTATTCAGAATAAATTGCTCTGAACGGGGACACGTTTAACCGTGGTAGTCGAGATAAATGTGATTTGCTGTCACGGATCAAATGCTGATGTTTATTCACCTCGCTAAATCACGAACAGAATGAAGGAAAAATCATTAAAACTAAACATGAAAAAATACTCGCATGTCTGTGTTTTTTATTGTAGTACATCGTACTGTTTTCATTAGATTTGATGAAAGATAGAAAACTAGAAAAGTGATACTTTTCTGTGCCAAAAAAGTAATAAGCATTTTATATTTTTTGACAAAGCTCAAAGCTAATCTATTATAAACTAAAACAGTTTAATTTTTTTTTGTCTACGAGTAGGTATGTTTCTGTATCTTCACTGTGGAACATGTCGCGATTAATATTTTTCATCATATTATTATAAACAAAAGAAAGTGCTAATTCATATACAAATTAATACCACATAATATAAAACCATAGTCGTAAGTGTATGATGATAGAGTGGTGCCTACACGTGTGCTAGAATAATCTCCTCGTACATTTTGCCAAGCATGTTTAATTCCCATGTAATACGAAGCAAGCCTATTGGCTTAATCCGAGCGTAGTTCAAACCTGCGATGTACTGAGAAAATACATATAGTAGTGTTCTGAAGATAATATAAATGGTGTCTACTAAAGTATAACAGGGAAACGAATGGAGTAGTATTACTGGTTAATGGTAGTAATTGTTAATATTGATTTATTTATGTTATAAAAAATATTTATACTATCTCTAGTTTAAGTGTACTTACTAGTGTTAGTATAAATATTTTTTTGTAAACGTACTAGTATACACAGTAGTCTAATAAGCTTACAAAGTATATCTCAAAAATATAACAAATACAATGTGAGGCAAGGAAACGAGGAATAAATTCTGTCTCTAATTTTAAAATTAAGGAAATCGAAATGTGTATACTGCTCGCCAGTTCTCTTCGCTTGAACTTGGCTTGACACGCTACCGCGTGTCTAGATTCAAAAATATTATTCAGCAGTAGACCAGTGGCACACTGATAAGTAATAATGTACTTTATTCAAGTATTATTTGCAGCTATTTGTATTATATTAAGGAAATTAAGGAAACTATAATGGTGAGTATCATAGCCCGTAGCATTTGCTACGCAAGTGCTACGAACCATTAACATGATTCAATGTGAACTTTAAATGAACGTAAAAAGTAAATGAAAGCATTCTATTTTCATAGTTGGGATTAATGAAAGAAAAGGTATTATAGTTAAGTATTAATAAGCAAAATTATTAACCATTCACATTACTATATCACAAGTAAGATACGAACAATATAATATCAGCAAACATAAAGAATTATAGAAACTTAATCAATGTATTTCGCAGATTATTTCACGTAGCTAGTATGTTTGTAGCTGTGCTACGTGGTGCAACGGCTACGGAATATTTGCATCAGCCATCGAAAGGTGGGGCTACGAAATGTCTACATAGCACTACTAGAGTGTTTCTGCAATTCATATTAGAGTATTGATGGCAAATTTGTGTAAGCGAACAGACACAAGCATTTTTTGTGTATAAGTCTCGTAACCGACATGGTAATTCATAATTTAAATAGCCTTACTATAAGAAAAAAAGTCTGACTTAAATATAAATACATTTTCTCTTATTATATTATAATGTTATGTATAGATAAGGTAGTACAGTATTCCCATTTATTCAACTAGACTTCATTCAGAATTGCTTTGGAAGCGCCAATATACATAGTTTAACATTTACAACATTTACCACTGATTAAGCAGGTAGGTAGTCTGCACAGAGACGAACCGGTCAGAAATTTATTTCAATCAATTTGATCAATTTGTCTACACGATTGAAGATTGTTCACATCACCACTGCTCGAACCGGCAGGACGAAATATCAAAGTTAATAAAAGCTCGTTGACATGTGGAATCTGTCAACCCACACTTGGCCAGCGTGGTGGATTATGGCCTCAACCCTAATAGGACGCCTATATGGATTAATCATGATATTGATATCACTTTATTCTTATATTATGTTAATTTGTATAAATTTCACGACATTTAAGTTTATTAAAGGAAAGCAAGCTTTACAAGATATAAGTTAGTATTTAAGCAAGTAAGACTATGAAAATTAGTTTGTCAGGTAATGATTATAAAAACCACATTGAAGCTCAGTGAATTAATTAAAACTTGCAATGAAAATGCAAAATTGTATTGCCCTGGACACTCATTAAAGTTATTAGAAAAACAAAACTGATTATAGTCAAGCTCGTTACGAGTAAGTGCGTGGGTCTAAATCTTTTAAGGATGTTTTTGTTATTTTTCTTCATTAATTTCGTTGTAAAAACAAAAGATCCTTAAAATACAAGTAATCGCCTTAAAAAATACTTGGGAATAACTTTGCTATAAGCTGATTAACAAGAAACGGGTTGTTTCTTGGAGAATAATTGCCACTATTATTAGCATTGTTTATAAAATATTTTACTAATTTAAGCGGAAAAATTCTTCGTTGTTGAAAACATCTCTTAATTTATTTTTTAATATAAGACTGTTTCAAAAGGTATAATTTCAATTATATGCAAAAGCTCCAAATTTATTAGGTAAAACATACAAGCGAAATAAAAATACATGACGTAAGTAAATTATGTTAATATTCATAAAATAATCAATTTTTCTAATTACAGAAATAAACATCGTGAGGAAACCGGCAACGAAACGACGACGGAAAAACCCACTTGGCGACTTTGGTGAATAAAAGCGTCTACCCTCATGAAGCTTTTGTCTTTGCAGTGAGAAATAACATTGAAGATTGAAGCAAGACTTACTGATGTTTAATTGTTTATGATCATTTAGATAACAACAACTGTAAAATTTCTCCTTTATACATTATGAATTGAACACAATAACATGTACATGTTATCTTTCCGTCTAGAAACTCTATTAATTCCAATCTTTAAAGTCCATCCATCATTTAAGTTTCTCGTTCGCTCCATCAATTTACGTTCATTTCGGAAAATATTTTCACATTTACGTCCATTGCATACGTACTGTGTTTGAGAGACTTTTATTGGAAAGCGACAAATGTTGTTCATTTGTGTCTGCGATAATGAGCTGGTATTCATGTATTGTTTTTGTGGTTTATGTGATTGACTGCAGTTTGTTTTATGTATTTTCTATAGGTGTTAGTGTTGCTAATTGGCGTATTATGTTCACTTGTTGCAATACTAGTGAAATAGTACAATAGCAAGATTACAAGATACAAGGCTGCCAGAAAAAACATCTAATTACCTAATATTGGATTACAAGACTTGTTAGAAATATTTTAACTGGTTCATACACTTGAATTATATTTATTTCAGTCAAGTTATAAAATTATTATATTATCCTAAACTGTTACGACTCTATTGGAGAGAGACTATATTAGATAGAGTTGTAATTTTATGTCCAAAATTTGATTAACTATACGTCTTGAAGCTCAAGAATTATTGAACGAAATATACTTGAAGCAAAAGTTTGTGCTTTTGAAAAACTGTTTAAATCATATTTTGTCTGTAACCATATTTACCTGGCGCCACAAATTTAACCATCAAAAATTCGCTGCACTAAATTGCAATCGTTCGAACAAAGAATTTCGGACACGCAATACCCGCCTGTCACTGCTGACCGTACAATGTCATTAACTTCTCCCCAGCAGGATTAATTGAAACTAGCAGCTTTTGTGCTGTGATTCAATCCGCCGCATATTAATTAGTATCTATTGTTTAAGGGACCGTGGTACACACGAGTCGTCAAACTGTCACAGCTCACAAATTAATAACGCATCTATCACGTAGTGTTGTTATGCCCGGTTTACATTATCCCAGTACAGCGATCCAGTCCAGCACTGGATTGCTTACTGGAAGAATGTAAACCGACACTGGAATGAACTGTAAGCATTCCAGATCAGTAACTGGATTCGCGGTCTACTAATAATTGAAATAATGTAGACGTTACAGATCCAGTCCAACACTGGACTGTCTGTCTCGCTAGATCACTGCACTGGAATAATGTAAAGCGGGCATAACGCATCTATCACGTAGTGTTGTTAGTTTTAATTGTTTGGTGGTGCAACGCTTGCATGATAATTGAAGGTTTTTGGAAACTCTAATGAAGTACTGGAAGCGTGTGACACAATTTCTTGACGTTGCTAGCCCGAGTACTGTGCGCTTGATTGTGATATTGTGGTATAAACGATGAACAATACCTGCAACTACAATTGTTTGTTAATCCTGTAAATTTTCTATAATTTTGGAGGTATTATTCGACCTTTGCATTGGCATCAATGAGTTTAAAGTTAAATCTACCAAATCAAAAATAGATTTGAAAATTAACGACGAAGACTTACCTACCAAGACTTTTCGACTCGTAGTTTTTGCCAAGCCACATTAAATACTGACCCAGTGGGCCTATAAAATGTATTGTAAAAAGTGTGTATCATTGCTTTATTACTAAGATATTACGCGAACCAAAAATTTTGTAACACCAATTAATTAATTTATTATGTGAAATTTATTCAATAAAGTGACACAATAAATAAGTTATCGATTGATTTTTTGAGTCTTATTTTAACGTATCCATAATTCATTTTAAAAGCGACAAATATAAGCTTGAAGAGTTATCCATAAATATCCATCAAAATATAATGTTTATTATACTTGTAGGCCAATTGTAAACCGTCGGCCGCGGTCCGAAAATTCAGTTTTCTTATTTTATTTTTCCGGCTTCCCATCGGCTAGACGTCGCTTTTACTTATGAAATTTTATAACAATATAGCAAGATGTGAAATCATTGAGATATTTTGGTTGTTTTAATTCATAAATGTTTATTAACTTGATGAATGAAAATTTGTATGTTAGATTATTAGGAATTATTTTATTACACACATTAACTGAATTTCTTTTGTCCTTTATTTTTATTAAAATACTAGCTTTCCGCCCGCGGTGTTGAATATGAAGGAATATTATCTGTGTTATTTTGACATATGGCAATGTAATAGATGTGACATAAAGTAAAAAACTGTCTTTGGAAAATTCTGTATCTTTGCTACTGGCCCTACTGCACTGCGCAATAATAAACGTGTAATATTAAAACCTTTTATTTTTAATCCAACTTCCTTCTGGTTATGGGCCCAGACAGGCAGCAGGCATACACAGCTGCTTGTTGTAGATTGGCGTGAGTTGCGACAGCGGAAAGTCTTCGAGAAGGAAAGTGAGGTTATCTCGCGGCGGCGTGCTTGGCTTGGGCGGGCACTGATTATCGAAGAATCGTCGAAATATACTTGTTCCTAGTTGGGAAAGGACAAGGTCGGAATGGAGGGCAACAGTAATAACAACGCCAATGTCATAAAGTTGGAAGGAGCCAGAAATTGGAATATTTGGAAATTTCAAACAACAGTGCAGCTGCGGGGCCTTGGTTGGTTGGACATATTGGAGGGAAAAAGGGTGAAGCCTGAAGTCGCCAGTGAAATACCGGCATGGGAAACAAAAGATGCCAAGGTACAAAGTTTTCTCGTTACACGGATGTCGGAAGAGGCTATGTTACATATAATAACGTGTACAACTTCTGCTGAGATGTGGCGTAAACTTCAAAGCGTTTATGAACAAAAGACTGAGACGAGTGTGCATATTATACAGCAGAGATTCTTCCAATACAAGTTTGAAAAAGGAATAGATATGTCCGTATTTTTGTCAAAAATACAAGAAATGCAGAATACACTGAAACAGATGGGCGAAGAAATATCAGATAGATTTGTAATAACTAAAGTATTAATGTCGTTGCCAGAAGAATATAAACATTTCGTTTCGGCTTGGGAGTCTGCGCCTGATGAGAAACAAACATTTGAAAATCTAGTTGCAAGATTGCTCATTGAAGAAGAAAGGATAAAGGACAAAAGTGGCAGTGAAACTGCACATTCATCTTCTGCTGCATTTGTTGCGAAGAAGAAATTGGTGAAGTGCTTTAAATGTCATAAAGTTGGGCACTATCAAAGTGAATGCAGATATAATAAAAGTGCAAGTTCTCACAATAATTATCATAATAATAATAACCGCAATGATGGTCGATTTGAGCAGAGGTGTTATTATTGTAAAAAAGTTGGACATGTTAAAAGTCAATGTCGTTTCAAGAATCAAAAAGAAAACAATGCATTTGTTGTAGAAAGTGCAATCAGCGATAATTTCCACAAAACCCAGTGGCTAGTAGACTCCGGTGCAAGTGAACATATGTGCTGTGATCATAAACTTTTTTCATCATATTTAAATGTTACAAATAAGTTGGTGACTGTTGGTAATGGAAATCAGATTAGTGTTGAAGGATGCGGGCAGGTGGTGCTTGAAGTATGGAACGGCAATGAATGGATTCACACAACCATAGACAATGTCCTTTATGTTCCCGAGTTAAAAATGAACCTTTTATCTGTCACTCGTGTCACAAGTAGAGGTTATGTCATAATAACAAACCAGAACAAATGTCAATTTTACAACAAGTACAATGAGATTGTAGCAGTAGCACAGCGAAGTGGCAATATGTATGTGTTGGACTGTCGCTTTTATACAAATTGTTTAGTTAATGCAGCTAAACTTACACTCGAAGACTTGAATTTGTGGCATGAAAGGTTAGCCCACCAAAACCTGCAATACGTGAAAGATATATTGAAGAAAAATAATGTTGTTTTCTTCGAGAGTGATTCGAAGAAATGTGAAAGTTGTTTGAAGGGCAAAATCCATCGTTTGCCCTATCCAGTTAGTAAAAATATTAGCACAAAAGTGTGTGAAATAATTCACGCAGATACCTGTGGACCCATGGAGATGTCATCACTCGGAGGTTCCAGATATTTTATTGTATTTAAGGATGACTTCTCAAAATACCGGATGGTCTATTTTATTAAAAATAAAGATGAAATTAAAAAGTGTATTAGAAGCTTTATTGCTCGAGTAGAAAATGAAACAGGAAATATGGTTAAAATATTCAGAAGTGATAATGGAACAGAATTTATTAACAAAGAGGTCCAGGAAATGTTCCATAGAAAGGGTATTATTCATCAAACATCTGTTCCCTATACCCCTGAGCAGAATGGCAATGCGGAGAGGGAAAATAGAACACTGGTTGAGGCTGCTAGGACAATGTTGTGCGCTAAGAACTTGTCAAAGAAATTATGGGCTGAAGCAGTCAATACTGCAGCCTATGTTATAAATAGAACAGGTAAAAGTAGTGTACAAACTAAAACTCCCTATGAATTGTGGTTCAACAAAACATATGATATAAATAACCTTAAAATATTTGGTACTACAGTTTTTGTCCACACACCAAAAGTACAGAGGAAGAAGTGGGACCCAAAGGGTGAGAAAGGTCTACTTGTGGGATATGGAGAAACTACAAAGGGATATAGAGTGTATTTTCCTAGTAGTGATACTATTGGAATAAGAAGAGATATTGTTTTTCTTGAAAGTAATCAGAGTGATACAGGAGAATTTGATGACAGCAGCTTAAACAATCTTTTGCCTGCACAGTTACCAGCCAGTGAAATACAAAAACCAAATGAAGAAAAATGTTTGAATAATCTAGAGGATACTTATCAAGAAACAAATAGTGATACAGAAAGTGAGGGAAGTTTGTATGAACCAAGTGAAAGTGGGGACTCGAGTGGACCAAGTGATAGTGAAATAACCAGACAGCGAAGCAATCGTGTGAGGAAGCCGACTGCGTTTTATGAATGTCACAATGCTTTGGTGTCTGACGGTGAGCCTAAGACATTTGAAGAAGCCATGAGTAGCCCGGACTCTTGTAAGTGGAAGGAAGCAATTCAGAAAGAACTACAAACTCTCAAGGAAAATAATACATGGAATATTTGTAAGTTACCTGATAATACTAAAGTTATTAATAGTAAATGGGTGTTTAAGATTAAAAGTAATAATAATTCTTTGCAATATAAAGCTAGGTTAGTAGCTCGAGGGTTCGAGCAAAATGATGTATTAAGTTATAATGACATTTATGCACCTGTAGCAAAATTGTCAACATTTAGATTATTTTTAGCAGTAGCAACAAAACTTAACTTACCAGTCTCACAAATGGATGTAACAGGGGCTTTTTTATATGGTGATATAGAGGAAGATGTTTATTTAAAATTACCTGAAGGGGCATATAACAATGGTGAAAATATTGTAAAGTTAAATAGGTCTCTGTATGGACTTAAGAAATCTCCAAAGTACTGGAATGTAAAATTCAACTCTGTGATGATTAGAGAAGGTTTTAAAAGATCTAAGTGTGATTCTTGTCTTTACTCAAAATGTAATGATAAACAAAAGTTGTATGTTATAATTTATGTTGATGATTTACTTGTCTTTGGAACTGATGAGAGTCAAGTATGTAAATTTAAGTTAATGCTAAATAAGGAATTTAAGATGAAAAATTTGGGTTTGGTTTCAGATTTTTTGGGGATAAATATTAAACAGAATTTAGATATTGGGGTTACAGAGTTATGTCAAAAAGCTTATCTAGAAAATGTCTTGAAAAGATTTAATATGTATGACTGTAAACCTATAAGTACGCCTATGGATCAAAACTTTAATACTAAAATATTGGAAAGTGAATGTAAAACAGATAAAAATACAGAAAATTTGTGTAGACAGATTATTGGATGTTTAATGTATGCAGTATCAGGCACACGACCTGATCTATGTGTGGCACTATCAATATTGAGTAGATTCCAAGACCGTGCTAATGAAACTTTATTTGTAGCTTTAAAAAGGGTTTTGCGATACATTAAACATACAATACATTATAAACTTGTGTATAAATGTAATGATGATGAGATGTTAGGTTATTGTGATGCTGATTGGGGAGGAGATCTTAGGGATAGAAAGTCTACAACTGGTTATTGTTTTATCTTTTCTAATTGCCTTATATCTTGGTGCTCTAAAAGACAAAGTACCGTTAGCATTTCCTCTACTGAGGCAGAGTATGTAGCATTGAGCATGGCATCAAGTGAAGCTTGTTGGTTGATTAATATATTTAATGATTTTAATATTTCTAATGTGTCTCCAGTAACAATATTATGTGACAATCAGTCAGCCATTATGGTAGCTAATACTAATAATGTAAAAAGACTTAAACATATAGATATAAAACATCATTATATAAGAGAGTTAATATTGCGTGGTAAAATAAATGTAAAATATGTATCTACCAATGAACAAGTGGCGGATATGTACACAAAGCCATTAAAAAAAGAGTTGTTGTTAAAATTTGTTGAAAAATGTGGTATTGTGTAATAAGCTTGTTTCAGTAATGCTATGCATAAATATTTGATAATTGTATTTGATGTGTACTAGTTTTAAGGTACCTAGTATGGTAGTTATATGTATAATATTATGTTAATATCTTGTCCCATTTATTACATTGAGGTAGGGTGTTGAATATGAAGGAATATTATCTGTGTTATTTTGACATATGGCAATGTAATAGATGTGACATAAAGTAAAAAACTGTCTTTGGAAAATTCTGTATCTTTGCTACTGGCCCTACTGCACTGCGCAATAATAAACGTGTAATATTAAAACCTTTTATTTTTAATCCAACTTCCTTCTCGCGGCTTCGCCTGCTTTGTCTAAAACATAATAAATTATATATTAAAACCTTCCTCTTGAATCACTCTATCTATTAAAAAAAACCGCATCAAAATCCGTTGCGTAGTTTTAAAGATTTAAGCATACATAGGGACATAGGGACAGAGAAAGCGACTTTGTTTTAGGTATACTATGTAGTGACTTAACGTTTTTTGAACTTCTGTTATTTTTACTTCATTAATTTATTTTAATATCAATTTGCAATGTAACAATCATCATAATTTAATGAAATAATTTACCAATCTCCTGAATTGTTAAAAAAGTATGGGGTAGTTATTAAACCGGCATGCTAAAAAGGGTGATATCGTTATACAATTATTGAATGGACGAATGAAACATAGCTTAACCCTAGATTACTACCCTTCGTCGATTCGACGACGCGTCACCAAAAAAATCGCTATAATTTTTACGCGCGCGACCGTATGGTTTTCTAACTTCAGCTAATCTCAGCCGACCCATTGCTCGTGCGATGGACGGTAGTGCTTTGTGTGTGGAAGGTCCACGCGCGCTGTACCAGCAACCATGGCTCGTCACATCGACGAAGGTTAGTATTAACGTAACTTTTCGTACTATTAGTTAAGTTAAAATTAAGTTATTTTATCTTTTATAATGGTGCCTATTATTTTATTTTTTAGATACGATTCATGTGTTATTATTAGAAGTCGAAAGCGATGAGGAAAATTCATCTGCGAGAGAGCCTGAAGACCATTTTGAGGCTGATGAGGCATGAAATGGAGTGGGTGATTATGAAGTTTCTATTGTAAATAAAGAGAAATTTCCAGATCAAGATTATGAGGCATGTAGTAATACATCTGCCCACGTGACATTGAAGACGAAAAACGAGATTTGATTATAAGACCATCACGTACCATTCTTCTTGGGAAAGATAAACACATATGGTCACCACAATAGTCAAGGTCACAAAGCAGAAGGCCTTCAAGGAACATAGAAACATAACACGAGGGCCTGTACGGTTTTTTCAAGATATTTTAGATCCTCTTCCATGTTTTTCAGGTATAATTACTGATGACATTACTGATACTCTACGGGACTCAATCACATAAATTTTAAACATGCCAGAAAGAAGTAATATGAATGTTATAAATGAGACTGAGCAAAGTAATGATGCTTATGTCCCTCCACAGCAAAATAAAAGAAACATAAATATGCTATATGTCCCATCGTAAAGCAAAGGTAGACTAAAAATAGGTGTACTAAGTGCAAAAAATCGTTGTGTGCGGAACACAAACTTGATGTGTGTCACAAATGTTTTAGATCCTAAGCTATTATCAAAATTATATTTTTTATTAATTTTTCAGATATTATTTTTACAATTACTAGTTTATTTCGAGCAATTTAGTGGTATATATTATGTGTGTACGAATTTTTCAAAAATTTTAAGAACTTTCATGAAGCATGTAAACTATGATCTCATTTTGATGACTGTTTGAATAAAAAATATAGTAATATAAGTATTTTAATATTTTTATATGTAGATTAGTACATTGTCCTTAAAATAAAAACATAACTACAAATATATTGTTTTAATTAAACCCCTTAATCCCCTCCAATAAAAAGCGTAGTCGAAGCGACGAAGGTTAGTATTAAACGGTGAAAAATAAGGTTAGTGTTCTAGGGTTAAATCAATAACAGGTAACCTAGGTAGATCCGCTGTGACTATAAATTTTGATAAATCAGGACAAATGAAAACTAATTTATAAGAAGATAATTTAAGGGAAATTTAAATACCTTATGAAGGAAGAACTTCTCTATTTGTTTTTTATCTTTCGCTTCTATTACGACAGTATACATTACTTACTGAAATTATTTATTGATTTTTTTTTGTTTAAGTCATATCATACTCAAGGAATGGTGCCATATATTTTTATAGTTAATACACAACTAAAATATTTGTAAATAAAACCCCTTTGAAATTGTTTCACACAGCTTACATTTCAGTCTGCACTATTTAGTTAATTATATTATATAATAATTTTTCTTATGAACTTATTCAGAACTTTATAAAGCCTAGCCTAGGAATGGCAAAATTAAGATGTCAATATGTTGTGAGTCAAACAAAGGAAAATATCTGGAGTGTAGAAAGAAGAGTGAGTGAGAGTGATAAGAGAGTAGGTGTATTACACATACAATTTACCCATTTGTAAAGGAGTTTTATTTTTATGACTTCTGTGCCCTGTGCATTTGTGCAAAAATGAAAACAGAAAATATTTTTTTAATTCAATGTATTTTGGACAGATTTTTATGAAGCTTTTTAGGATATATTTATATTTAACTATTTATCGTATACGTCTAAATAATTTAAAAGAATTTTATTTGAATTTGAATCTACGCACGCGAGAACAAAGTCACGGCTACAGCTAGTTTTGAAATATAATAAATTATTACACTTCATTGCATCGATGAAATTTTTCGATACAAATATGCACTGAAAAATTATTTAATATTTTTGGTTAGGGAGCCAGGTGCAAATTGGGTTCATTATTTCCTCTCAAGAGATAATTCGTCAGAAGCATCAGAGTATAGTATTATAAAGCCTCGTGAACGTCAGCTGGCGCTCGGTTGGGGGGGTGAGCGGTTGTAGCCTCCCACGCACGTAGGAAAAAAAAATACATTCATTCATTTCCTCTCAGCTAAAAATTTGTCAAATTGTAGCTAACCCAATATCTCAACGAAAAAAAATAATCAGCTGGTTACAACATGGTGTATTAAACGTCAGCTGGTGTCTCGAACATGAAAAAAATGTGTGCGTGTACTAGAGTACACACGTAAGTAGTGAAACTTCTTTATGACCTTATTTTTCAAAAAATAATTTACTATCTACACTAATATTATAAAGAGGAAAACTTTGTTTGTTTGTTTGTTTGATTGATTGTAATGAATAGGCTCATAAACTACTGGACCGATTTTAAAAATTCTTTCACCATTCGAAAGCTACATTATCCACGAGTAATATAGGCTATATATTATCACGCTAAGACCACAGATTAGAGAATAGTTACTTCGTAACTAAGACCAACAGGAGCATAGCCACGCGGGTGAAACCGCGCGGCACAGCTTGTATACAATATTACAGTAATACGTTAGTCTAACACGCTCGTCGCTTCGCTCCTCGCTACCTATTTAAATACAGTCAAAACCGTTTATGGCGACATCGTTTATAACAACATACCGGTTAAATTGACCAAAATGAAAGGTCCTTGCTGAATGTTATATGACCGCCTTATCGAAAACATTGGTTTTTACGGCATTGTTTACTACGACATACCGCACTAAGCGACCACATTTGGTTAATATTTTTGGAGAATTATATCTGTAGAACGACCGGCTCAGCTGTATTGTAAACAATTTGAATAGGTAACTGTATCCACATCTGGCACAGTATAATAGTCAATGGCTATTATCGTAAAAGTAATCAAAGTTTAGGGTCTTTTGTAATTCTTAGAAACAAAGCACATGCATATTTTGATTGGACATAAAGAGTTTGAGGTTTATTCTTATAAATATTGAATTCACAAAATCATATATGAACACCAATCAAGCAAACACGTGTTAACGTGAGTCATAGATTTATTAATGTTTTAAAAAATTCAATCAAAAACTGAGGTTAACTTTAAATACAATTTTAGAAAAATAAATACCACAATTAAATTATAAATTATATATTATATTATAATTATATAAATAATTTATAAATATATATATAATATATAAATAATATAATTATATATATTATATTATATAAATTATTAAATTAAATAGATACCATAATTCCACCCACGTGTTAGTGTATTGAAAAATACAATCAAAAAGTGAGGTTAATCATAAATAACTTAGAAAAATAAATACCATTATTACACCTAAGTATTAGAAAAATAGATGTAATTACTTATTTAATTTTTATAAATTCACTGGAATTAGAATTAAAACAAACCCTTTGATTTTGCTGATCACTTTAATATAACATGTATATAGTCAAATTACTTATTTACTTTTTTATAAATTCACTGGAATTAGAATTAAAACAAACCCTTTGATTTTGCTGATCACTTTAATATAACATGTATATAGTCACGAGTACGGCGTAACGCAAAAATGTCACGCGCGCGGCGTAACGTAACGCAAAAATGTTACACAAAATTTTTGTCCACCCCCGATAAAGAAGTTTCACTTCAAAAAAAAAATATTTTCCGTGATTTCCTCTCAAACAAAAATTTACCTGATGATAGCTTATATGTAACTGTGGATAAATATATAAGTCAGCTGGCTGTATCTTGGTGGAAAAACCGTCAGCTGATACTTTGAAAGTTATTACATAGGAGTTAGACAAAAGCATCTATTGCCAATTTATATGCATCAGCTGACTAGGTTTTCCTCAACTTATTGCTAGCTGATTTTTTTTATTTATCGCATCAGTATATTAACAATCAGCTCACAAATTTTCATCTGAGAGGAAATGACGTATCTTTAATTATTCGACATTGCGCTTCAATATAAGAGTGGAGTTGAAATAAACATTCAGTATCAATATTTTTGAAACGAATAAGTATGTAATCAAATAATTTTATATATTTAAATAATTAAATAATCAATTAGCAATAAATGAACTAGTTACTCGATAAATAATATTTATTAATATATTATAAACTTGATAAACAATGATAATGAGAATTCAGAATAGCAATATGATTTATTCGTTTTCGCTCTGGCTTGGTTCACTTTCCTCTCTTTCCGATTCATTATCAGAGTCGATAAATACCAACGATGTAAGTTTTGCAGGACGTCAACGTAAAGTCAGATTGAAATAATTTCTCGAAAATGTTAAGAATTGTTATAATTCCAACGGAATATCATTTTAATGGCATAAAGCTTTAAGCTACGTAAAAATTAATAAATGCCATTTTTAGACGCCTCCAATACGTTTATATACGTTAATGGTTTTCTGGAAGTCAGTTACCAACATCGATTGATGAAATCACTATTCAGCCGGGAAAAGGTAAATTTTTTTTATAATTTTGATTATATAATGCTTTAATACGAATTCTAATATTTTTTTTAATTTTTGTACAGATGATGACGATGAAAACATAACAGCAGACAGCTCTGACAGCGACTCTGATAATGAATCGGAAAGAGAGGAAAGTGACTCAAGCCAGAGCGAAAACGAATAAATCATATTGTTATTCTCATTATCATTTTTTATCAAGTTTATATAATAAATATTATTTATCGAGTAACTAGTTCATTTATTTCTTATTGATTATTTAATTATTTAAATATATCAAATTATTTGATTACATACTTATTCGTTTCAAAAATATTGATACTGAATGTTTATTGCAACTCAACTCTTATATTGAAGCGCAATGTCGAATAATTAAAGATACGTCATTTCCTCTCAGATGAAAATTTGTGAGCTGATTGTTAATATACTGATGCGATAAATAAAAAAAATCAGCTAGCAATAAGTTGAGGAAAACCTAGTCAGCTGATGCATATAAATTGGCAATAGATGCTTTTGTCTAACTCCTATGTAATAACTTTCAAAGTATCAGCTGACGGTTTTTCCACCAAGATACAGCCAGCTGACTTATATATTTATCCACAGTTACATATAAGCTATCATCAGGTAAATTTTTGTTTGAGAGGAAATCACGGAAAATATTTTTTTTTTTTCATGTTCGAGACACCAGCTGACGTTTAATACACCATGTTGTAACCAGCTGATTATTTTTTTTCGTTGAGATATTGGGTTAGCTACAATTTGACAAATTTTTAGCTGAGAGGAAATGAATGAATGTATTTTTTTTTCCTACGTGCGTGGGAGGCTACAACCGCTCTTCCCCCCAACCGAGCTCCAGCTGACGTTCACGAGGCTTCATAATACTATACTTTGATGCATTTTACTAATTACCGCTTGAGAGGAACTTGGTCATAAAATCGGCTGCTGGCTCCCGGACCATATCTCGTAAATCAGTTTAAAAATTTTCCATGTTCATAAATTTAATTATTTTTGCAATAGGTTAATTTGATTCATTATAGCTTCAAACTTCATTAAATTTTCTTGTGTAGGTATCTATGTTCAAAATAATTTCATTTCAATAATAACAATTTGCTCTCAAATAAATTAATCATGTACCTATTAATATTTTATATATTTATTAATATTTTTTTGTGGAAAACGTCAAAGAGTATACTTGTATAATGCTATTACCACATTACCTAGTCTTTCGTTTTACACCAGCATTATTAATGAAAGAAAAAAGAAATGAAATAGCATTTTACCATTTGACCAAAATGTTCAAAATTCTAAATTAATTCGCAAATCACTTGTTTCAGTTTAATACTCATTCTATTACATGAATTATTTTTTAATTTAGCGCTTGAAATATGTAGAATATATATACATTTATTTGTATGTTACATGATGTAGGCCCATTATTGCCGTCGGAAAGCTGACCGAAAAATGTAACTTTTCTTTTACTGTTATTATACGGTTAGAAATACAAGACTGACCACGTGACTATGTTTGCATTAAAGACTTCAAAACGTAGAATGAGATATTATAATTAATAATACGTTTCAAGCCCATTTAATTTTTACATTTACATTTTGTAAAGTTTGTATTTATAATTTATTTTATTGATGTGTCCATAAATAAATATTAAAAAATACACTATTTGTGTGCATTTTAAAATCAAAATAAAGTTTATTAAAACTTCGGAATTCCTTTTTAGATATATGGTTTTCCCGGTAAAAGTCTGCAATATTCCGAAAGAATTTCGTCGAGACCATTCCATTAAAAACAAAACAGTTAGACACAGCATCACAATACAAAGGGCAGCGATTTCAAAGGACGGCTCATATTTCGCCAATTATGATTAATACAAAGCTCTGTGATATAGTATTATATTATCTGTTCTGTGATCAATAGGCACAGAGCTAGTTTAAACGGATATCTAGTGTTGAAGTCGTGATTCTATCAAACTTATCTACAGATAATTATGTGGTTACTAATTAGGATGAATATTTATTTGTAGGGAATTATTAACAGAGAACCAAAGGCCAAAGCTTGGATTCAATGAAACTACTACTGACTGACTATGTCTCTATACATATTTTTAATCAAATGAATCGCGTTAAATTTGATATTGTATTATTAATGACAATTATTATTTAATAAATATTTGAAAAATTATTTAATTTATTCTACAACTAAAAGTCTTTCCTTATTTAATACATATTATGTAAATATGTAGCATTGGCCATTTTATTCACATAACTTACAAAGCAAAATATTTTCAATGCTGAAAATCACATCACCACGCGCGCCGTTGGAAACTTTTAGTAAGATGAAATTTTTCTATCAAATCTGAATACTTACAGACATAATAACCATAGGTAAGTATTTATAAAGATTTTATTTAGTTTTATAAAAAATAAAACTAAATAAAATATTTATTACTATAAGATAGATCATTAATTTACAAATAATTACAGGTTCTTAAACTTTCACGTTAAAATACAACAAAAATAAATCATTAGTTCTCAAATAATATTTTTTTGCTTCAATGAGCTTTGGTCGTTTACTTTAGACGTGTGTGTAGGACGTATATTGTATACTATATTATTGCTTGTTAGTTTCTATTCGCTAGATGCACTAGCTTCATTAGCGGTGTAATCCGTAGAAATGATATTGTATACAGATAATTAATATATTAGTATGTAGAATGTGTAGTGTCTCGGTATTTAGTACTGCGATTGAAATGCTAAGATTTATAATATAAATATGTGGGAATAAACGCTGTTTCTATTTTAATATATGACATTAATTTATGCTTTAATTACAGGTGGGTATTTTGTGTAGGTATGAGATTAAACTACAGTTAAAACCTTTGGTGTGAAGCAGTTAGAAAAGTATCTATAGAATTTGAGACACGCACAGTCTTTTTAATTATTACCTGGAAAGCTATTAATTATTGAAGTGAAACTTCTTTATCGGGGTTGGAAAAAAATTTAGTGTAACATTTTTTCGTTACGCGTGACATTTTTCTGTTACGCGCCATCTTTTTCTTACCACTTGTGATTTGACGTACCTATTTCTGTAAAGTTGCATATAGTAAATTATTTTTTGAAAAATAAGGTCATAAAGAAGTTTCACTTCTTACGTGTGTACACTAGTACACGCACACATTTTTTTATGTTATAGGTACTCTACAAAGCGAGTTAAGGAAGCACATTATTATTATTTTCCCCCCCGTATTATAATTATAGAATACTAGCTTTCCGCCCGCGGCTTCGCCCGCGTTGTCAAAGAAAAACCCTCATAGTTCCCGTTCCCGTGGGATTTCCGGGATAAAACCTATCCTATGTGTTAATCCAAGTTACCCTCTATCTGTGTGCTAAACTTCATTGCAATCGGTTCAGTAGCATTTGCGTGAAAGAATAACAAATACATACATACACATCTTCACAAACTTTCGCATTTATAATATTTTATAGAATATAGATAAATGGTTCCTACATTAATAGCAAGTACTTAGACAGGAGGTGCGGATTCACTAACATACTTACGGGATGGCTAATGCTTTGTCTTTGAGGATTTGATCAGATTAATATCAGCTGATGACACTGCTATATGCGATCAGCGATGTACTGAACATATTGCGTTCAATACGTTTATCAGCTAGCTTTCCGCCTGCGGCCTCTCCCGCGTTTTCAAAGAAAAACCCGCATAGTTCCCGTTCCCGTATGATTTCCGGGATAAAACCTAGCCTATGTTGCTCAGTCAAGATGCAGCTTTCTATTGGTGAAAGAATTTTTGAAATCGGTCCAGTAGTTTATGCGTGAAAACCATACATACATACATACATAATTACAAACCTTTCCTCTTTATTTATTGGGAGTCGAGCATGCTTCGGCACGAATTGGGCCACGCTCGCACCGGGGAAGGTACCACACCCTCACAGAATATCGGCGCCATAGTGACAGTTTACTGTCGCGTTCCGTACGGTGAGTGAGGGGTCCGGAGGCCCACATCCCAATCCCCTCCTATCCCATCCTTATCCCTACATCCCCTCCAAATCCTAGATCCTGCCTAATCCAATCAAAATAAATATCCTATTCCTCTCCCTTTACCAGTAGGCAACACCCGTAACCCAGTTACGGTAGTCTATGGGCGGCGCACTTAGCTTACCATCAGGCAAGGCGTCGGCTCGTTTGCCTTCTTCTACCATAAAAAAAAAAAAAAAAATATAGTATATAGTATAAGTATAGATATAATATGTATTTAGAATAATTTGTTAGGAATTAGTCTTAAGGCGCGTTAAGGCTGAATTTAAGTATTTTATGATTGTTGCTTTGTAAGTTTTTAAACGATATTAACATTACTTTATTAGATATAGGCAGTTAAAAGGACAAATGCCAATGATATTATTGTTTTTTTCTTTCTTTTTTAAGAATTCGAATAATTTAATACATTATTTATTATGAAACTACTATATCCTCGGTTTATCAGTAGATATTAAGTGCATTTTATTTGAAACGTCGTAAGGATATTATTTAATATTTTAGACTTTCTAGTTCAGTAAAATTTTGCAAGATAATTCCTTGATTTCTCTACAACGAAAAGTATATATTAATGTACGGACATTATGCCCAAACATACATAAGACTTTTATGTTCAAAAAATTCGAAATAATAATAAGTTACATGTTCAAATAAAATAATTAAAAAAAAATCAAATTTCAACATCAATTTCCATGAGATACTTAGGTATTTGTATCATTAAATGCGCCAAACAATTATGCTTTACTAGAAGCGTATTTTCCAATATAATCTTCTCCTAATTGGCGTGCTGTGGGCGGGAATCGATACACGTGTCTGCCGAAGTACACTTAATAGTCCTTGAATAAGCAAAAACTGATAAATAACTCCCTAGATACTGTATAATTGATATCTTTGCTCATATTTGTGCGCGGATAGGGTCGAAGTTGCATTGGCAAAGGGCCGACGGTAGGCGAAAACGTCGTGGAATGAAATTCTTAGATGTTCTCTAGGATCTTAGATTCTTATCACTTATAAAAGGCGGACTTTCATGTCTCTGTGTGCTGAAACTTTGAAAGCTTTATAAAGCTAATTAAGTTTTTTAATTCAATTTTAAATATTTTTAGTTAAATTACACCTACATATCATCGTTGTAAATTTTTTTTAAATTGACTCTAGATTATAAGAAAAAGTGTAACATTTAGAATTACGGCTGATGTTAAACAAGTTTTAGGCCTATTTTGACGCCTTGCGGTCTTCCGATGCCTCTTCCACAGATACTTGTAAAATATCTCATTTCGAGAACTTTTTAATATAATTTTTTACGTTGCATTGTTTATTTAATAATCTACTACAATAAGAAACTATAATAAATAAGGATTGTTTTCAATGCAAATATCGCTACTAGTACTAATAACTTACTTATGATGTCTGTGTAAGGGTTGTAGGTACTTGATTAAACCCTAAAGCAAATAAGGGTCGAGTCCTAATTTTACTAGTTATTAAAATAGGGATAGTTCGCACAGCTCTTTAGGAAATTGACCTCATAGGAATTATAGAAAAATTCATTTGGAATTGCATTTTTTTCTATTACTGTATTTAGTTTTATAATCTAGGCCTATTATAATAAGGATAATAAAAAAAAAACACGCCTAAACTCATGAAATTATTGTATTGTCACCACTGTCACCGATCCTTGATAATTGTACAAAGTTTGAATTAAATCTTTCCGTTTAAAGTGGGTTTAAATCTAGTCAAAACAAGTTGGTTTCATTCAAACATGTCAGTTACAAACAAACATACAGGTAAAGCTAATACTAGCGTGTTAAAAAGGCTTTACATTCTCGACTTTACGGACACTCGACACAGGTAAACTTTGCCGCCGACGCGACGGCTTACTTAGGCCGATGCAACAGCAGCTTATTTTTTCCACTTTCCACACTTTATTTCCACTGCAAGTACACAGTTCTCCTTAGTTTTTATAATATATTATTGAAGTGAAAACTTCTTTAGCGGCGTTGGGTATAAAATCTTAAACTCGCGTCAGGACACGTGGCCTGATCGAAAAAGCGTAAGACGGATTTTTTTTTTTAGCCCTTATATTCCATGCGTAAGACGGATACCATTCCAAAATATCAAACATGCTGAACGTTAATAATCAAGTTTTCACTTCTGCCGGCACTCCCGGAGTGCAACCCGTCTTTTTTATTCTTAGGGCTAGTCAAGTGGGCAAGATATCATAATTATGTTGTCGAACTTTTTGTAATAGAGGTTTAATTAAATTAATATCTCGTAACTCAAAAATAAAAACAAACAATTCTGTTATTAAACTATAGTTCAGCGACCTTTTATAATCCTTGTATAAAAGTAAAAGAAATAAATCTTAATTCCAACAAACAATATCACGACTTATCCAAATATTTACTCAGCCATTTGTACTTATTTTAGCCTTCAGGACGTAGGGCTGGCTGGAGTAATTAGCGACCAATCCAATTATCGGAGCAGGAAAGTAGATTAGAAAAACATTTTATATAAAAACGTTTCCAAGAGTTTGTACAATTTACCTCGCATAGGATTTTATCTGTGTAAACAAGCTATTATCAATTTACGGAGAAATAAAGAGATTTAAGCCTTGCGAGAGTGCACCGTAACAATAAC
Source organism: Colias philodice (assembly GCF_061535455.1). Classification (NCBI taxonomy): domain Eukaryota; kingdom Metazoa; phylum Arthropoda; class Insecta; order Lepidoptera; family Pieridae; genus Colias; species Colias philodice. The sequence continues at coordinate 1,939,968 of NC_143117.1, read as the reverse complement.
AAACTTATTTTAAAAGCTTTTAAAAGCTATTAGTTTATACATTAATTGGTTTGTTCTCTATCGTCTTTTATTTTGTATTAGATTAAAATAATATATAAATTTGGTAAAAGGATAAGCGGAAAATGCAATCTATATAATATATATATATAAAACTCAAAGGTGACTGATATAGTGATCTATCAACGCACAGCCCAAACCACTGGACGTATCGGGCTGAAATTTGGCATGCAGGTAGATGTTAGGACGTAGGCATCCGCTAAGAAAGGATTTACCGAAATTCTTGCGGGAACGGGGAAAAACGGGGATGCACGTACAAATTCGTGGGCGGAAGCTAGTAACGAATAAATATATATGGGTGATTATACAAAAATGGGGTAACTTTTGAGGATATTTTGTTTACTATATTTTTTATATCAGATTGTTACAAATTAGGGTGTATATGATAGCTAATCTAATGAATATATTGTTCCAAATCGGGCCAGCCACTTTTTTAAGTAGATTGTGAGATATTTTAAATTTTCTGGAATTGGCCTCCAGGGGACTGACGAGGCAAACATGGTACTGATAAAAAACACAATTTTGTAATATTCTTAAAGAAATTGAATGAAAATTACTACAAATCTCTCAGTTTTAATAATGGCACATGTCTTTTAAGTATTAAAATCACTTAGTTACGTTTAAAAATGATAATTAATAATATGTGATACTGGGAAAAAACAATGTCTCAAGTTTCTAAACAGCCTTCTGACATTTAACGCTACGTGAATATTCTTACTCTCTTACTTAACTTTTACTACTTTGACTTAGTTTTACTTGATATTTCAAGTAATTCACAAACAATAGAAACAAAAAAACGGCCAAGTGCGAGTTGGAGTCCTAAAAAACCTATTTTTTATTATGTTTGTAACTAAAAATTTACACTTTTAGCAATTTTTCCTTATCTGTGTTATAAGACGTTGCTATTTACCAAGTAGAAGTAAACTATATAGCAGTTTATAGTAGACTGTATACACGGGAAGCATCCTGTGTGTTTTTTTATTCCCTTGCGAATATTGAATTTTGCGGAAATTTGCAGTATTAACGGATGTAGGTATCTTTTGATTGCGTTGCGTTATAAGTTTGATTTTTTTACAGCCCCAAGGGTTCTTAATCTTGAGTATCCAATATAAATTTCAGATTGATACCTCCACGCGTTCCAAAAAAAAAACGTCTTAACAGACAAACGGACAACAAAGTGATCCTATAAGGGTTCTGTTTTTTCCTTTTGAGGTTCGGAGCCCTAAAAATCTACCAATATTTATGTTAAAAGTACTAATTATAGTAAAATTAAAAACCAAAGGCTCGAATGAAAGTCTCATCTGAGTTTTCATAAGAGCCCCTTGACATTTTTATAATGTTTTTTTTTTTTTTTTTTTTTTATGTAAGAGCAGGTAACTGAGCAGGTGGATCACCTAATGAAGTGACACCACCGCCCATGAGCACTGACAAAGTTACCTTTGTGAGGCTGTTACCGGCTGTCGAAGATGGATGTAGGCTCTCTTTTTAAAGGAATTTAAGTCATACACGTGCGGGAATACAGAAGAGGGTAGACTGTTCCACAAGGTGGTAGTGCGGGGTAAAAAGTGTCGCGAGAAGCGTACGGTACTTGTTCGCCAGCGGTCCAAATGGTGTGGATGGAAGTATGCTTTGTGACGGGCGGAGCGGTGGTGAAATTCCGCTGCAGGTATGAGCTCGAATAACTCCTCTGAACACTCCCCATGGTATATGCGATAAAAGACACACAGTGAAGCAATGTCTCGTCGCAAAGCAAGAGGGTCAAGCCGATCGCTAAGTCTTGGGTCGCCAACCATTCTGACTGCTCTACGTTGAACGCGATCAAGTGGAAGGAGTTGGTATAACGGGGCGCCGGCCCAGAGATGTGAGCAGTATTCCATGTGTGGCCGTATCTGAGCTTTATACAGTGATAGAAGATGGTCAGGCCTGAAATACTGCTTCGCTCTGTATAGGACGCCCAGTTTTTTTGAAGCTAGAGAAGCTTAATGTTATTAAGTTTAACTAACTTTTATGTTATTTTGAGGTAATTTTACTTTACAGTATTATACGTATACGTATTTACTTGATAAATATTAAAAGCTATGCCCTGAAAGCATCAAAATCAATAATTAAAATAAAATAAGATCTTTTTAATAAAATTATTAGTAGTTTGTTTCAATAGCTCTTTTCTTTGCTACTCTTTCTTAAATGTTTCTTCCCTAGTCAAATTCAGTTTCTTTTAGCGTGGCGCATGATATTTTAAACTGAAATATAAAATAGAAATGCTTATACCAATAGCAATCAAGATAAAAGTTCTCAAAAACGACAGAATCATCAGTACTATGGGGTCACGTCAGTCCTCTGGCACGATATCTGACAAAGGACTGATGCCAGCGGATTGATGAAAAGGGACTTAATATGAGGTTATAATCACAAATTATGTTTTTTTGCCTAATTTCTAATATCAACAAACTATATTTTTACAAATCATAGTTAACCATTTATAAATGAAAATAAAAATCGGATTAACAATAAAATAACGACTCACCATAGGACTGAAATGTTGACTGGCGCAGCAAGATTTTAGAGGACAAACGCAACCCTAGCGCTGGTACAGTTATGACGGCCGTCAAAATATGCGGTGCACAAGTAACTTCATTACCAACATTAATACTTAGACAGGGATTTGACCTCGACTTGGTGATATTTAGCGAGAATTTCGAATTTAAAAAACACACAACGGACTGACTAGTGAAAACGATGACAAAGTTTAATTTTATTTTTTAAATAAAATGGAAAACATTGCGTTATGAAAGTTGTAGTATATAATACTATGTACATCAAAGATTGTAGTGAATTAGTAAGTTTTCTTAAATCGATGATAATATTTAAACGATAGTCACTTGATTGTTGGTTTTCGGAGTTGTGACATGCCAAAGTACTGACGTTTGAAGTATTCATTTATTTTTTTTATTCATTTGTATTTTAAATAACGAAGTGAAATTGAGTGACCAAATAAAGGACGCTTCATTGTTTTAAAATAGATTGTTATTTGAATAAAATATAATAAGGCTTTGTTTAAATTGGTTGATGACATCGAGTTACCCCATTTTTGTATAATCACCCATATATAAAACTCAAAGGTGACTGATATAGTGATCTATCAACGCACAGCCCAAACCACTGGACGTATCGGGCTGAAATTTGGCATGCAGGTAGATGTTAGGACGTAGGCATCCGCTAAGAAAGGATTTCCCGAAATTCTTGCGGGAACGGGGAAAAACGGGGATGCACGTACAAAGTCGTGGGCGGAAGCTAGTAACGAATAAAGCTTGTATACATATTTTTTCTATAACATCGTTGTTTCAATATATTTGTTGGTTTTAACTTTTAGGATATTTATTTCAGCATCAAACTTTACTTCTAGAATCTTCGTAACTTTATAAATTTCAGTGTATACATTATTAAATGAATAGTATATGGATAGTATCAAATTCAGTGTTACATGGTTACATATTGTTATGACTGTAACGTATTGCAGCATCAAACGCTGAGTTATTGGAAGGGCATTAATTGATACGTTTGAGATGGATCTGTAGGTTTACGTAACGCTTGTTAATTAGTGGTAATATTGTAAGATGTATAGATTGCCAGTCACTAGTCAATTTCAGTCCTGTACACCAGAATATAAATAAATATATGTGTCTCTATCTTTATATGGTTGTATTGGATTTACCACTAAGTATACTTTTATGTGTATATTATTAATACATGGGATGTCGAATGTAATAGATCATAGATCTTTAGCTATAAAAATTACGGTTAAGATAAATTAATGGAATCTGGTTTTACGTATTGATTTTTAAAGTACTTTTCTTAAGACAAAATAATGTTTTTTTTTTGTTATAATATCTGTGGATTAGGTTGTATGTATTTATAAATTATAAGTCTGTAATTATGCTTTTGCCACGAAATAAAGAAATTATTGATAAGTTGTCTCGTATAATTTATTACCATACGTAATTTTAATAATGTATGTGAATTATTTTATTATATATTATATATTTTTATTTTATTTTACTCTTTCATTTATTATACTTGTATTGTTTTGTTTCATGTTGTGTTGTTTTAATTTGAATTAAGTATTGTATTCAGTGTCAATTGTGTTTGTTATTAATTATTATTGTGGAGTCAAATAAATGATCTTTCTTTCTTTCTTTCTTTCTTATTCAATGATAGACTCCGCTTCTTCGTTACATCCGTTTAAACGACACAAAACCACAAAAATCAGGTGAAAACTACTTTTGCAAAAGCGTAGACTAAACAGTGCGCGCCCAGCGGATATTGAGTATTCTCAATTACTGCTACATGTGTTTATTTACCGTCATCAAAGCGCCCTTTGATATTTAGGCTTTGTCCAGATATTACATTTGCAGTTATTACACGGGGAGCGTGGTAAAGGCTATGTTTATAGTTACAAGCTTTGAATCAATACCCTTGTGCAATATGCACGTTCGCGTATCATAGCAAATTTAAAATCGACAAATCCGTGAGCAAACTTGAATGCTTTTATGCGTTCAGGCGCACAATGAATATGCGAAATAAATGGCCTAGTCGATATGGGTACGCCCGAATCCAGGATTAAAGTGTAGCCTTTGTCACTTAAAAAAATGCTAATTGGATTGAGTACGTTTACTAGTTCAATGTTTGCCAACAATTCCATTTTACTATGTACCTACAATTCAGTTTGAAAAGCTTCCGTATTTACATATGGTAGAAAATTTGCGTTGAGAGTAGCCTATCATTACAGGAGTCATAAATTATTTTCATCATCATGAATTTATTAATGATAAAAATAAATTTTAATTAAATGAATATGATTTATTTCCGACAACCTTCCTCTCTGAAAGCTTCTTCACTGATATAATAAGTTTAAATTCTCCTTATAATAAGATGTATTTCATAAGAACTCTTTACAGCGAATTTCTCCTTAGTAGAGATATTGAGGTTACTTATATAAGCAATTTGTTCTCAGATCTCCGACTTTCTGAGAATTTTCACCGTTTCTGAGGAGACAAATAATATAAATGCAATAGTACCTACATAATATGTGTAAGCTGTGTTACAGATTTTACAATACATTTATCTTTAATACTCTATGTTATTTCTCGAGACCTAAGTATCTACTTTAAAGGAATTATTCGTCACAAAATAACATATGTTGTAACGCTAATTAAATATGTTTTAAATCGCATTGAGGCAATATGTATCAATACACAATAATATGCAAATATACATTGAAAAATGTGAATGTATGAACATTGAATAATAATGTCCTATAATATTTATTTATTGAACACGACATAATTTATCTTTCCCCCAATAAACTATTAATTGCGGTGTAGACGTAGCGAGCTTCATTAGACAAAATAACATGCAGATGCAATCAAAGCTATTTTTATTTGACTTATTAAAAAGTCCCAAACAGAATACAACAAAAAACCGATTCGTAACATGTTTGTTCACAAAGTTGGAATGCATTTGATGAATTTCGCATTAAATGAATATGGAGTTTATTAAATTCTCGTGTTGGCTGATATGGAATCCGGGGAAATAAACCCCGGCAAATGTTACGGTCAAAGTGTAGTTTATTAACTTGTTTAATATTTGTACAACAGGTAAATATTGTTTTGTTTTTAAGATTATATTGGGTATAAGGGCATTGTTTAAATGTTATTTTACAATATTGGAAGCCAATTGTTTTAGATAGATGTAACCTGATAAATTATGGTGTTTATTGTGTAAAAGTTTTACCGAAATAAATAATAATAAAACACACAAGAAGGTTCTTTTATTTATATTTTATTAAACTGAATTAATCATCTTTCTTTCTACATTAAAGGAACAAAAGTTATTTTTTGCACTTAATAATATAGTGTCATTTTCTCGCAAGACCACGCGAGTAAAACAAAAGATCAAAAAAATTCTTAATTTTCAAAGTTAAAAGAATATTCTCATAAAATACAAAGTTCAACGTATAAAGCCGGCTACTCACGTACCTGCAGCAGGGGCAAGTTTGTAATTGGACCCTTAATTGGCTCCTTAATTGTGAATGTGTATAGGCAAGCAGGGGCAACTTAGAGAACAGAAAAATTGCTCCAACCGCGCGCCGTCCAACCGAGATTGTTCCAATATTGCCCCTGAGGCAGGTACGTGAGTAGCCGGCTTAAGATATATGTTTTTGTGAAAATATTGACAACGGCGATGTCAAAGGGCTTTCAATGACGCCCTTCCGGTCGGTGTAACACAGTAAAGTTTCATTTGCGAGAATTAATTTGTTTTTCACGTGAACATGCAAGCTCATTATTGTTGAAAAGTATCTTTTAGCGGTGCTCCATGAAGGGAGCGACGTTTTATTGCAGCGGAATTTCATTTCGATTGCTGTGAAAACAAAAAATTATAAACAATGTACTTAAATATACATATTGTTAACAGTGTATAAAGGTGAATGAAATAAGGCAACATTTTATATTGGCGCCACAAATACTGAATAAATAGACAAAAAAATGATATAATGACGATATTATATCTTTAAGAGACACCAAAATTAAGATTACCTTCTCTAATACCTCTATAAATTAACACAGTCATCGTACAATAGTATAATTTAATCATTTAATTTATGTACATGAAATACAAATGTAAAACACAATACTTCACGCTACGAGTTGATTATCCCACAATTTGCAACATGCATCAAATCACTTCAATATTACACAGCTCAAATCTCTAACAATACAAACTAACTAATAGACTTCTAATAGAAAACCAATAACATTGATGTAACGTTAATCATCCGCTAATTTAATAGCCCGTGAAGTATGGAGGCAGTGCAGTGGGCGGCTTGTTATAATATTTCATTTCATTTCAAAATCCGTGTCCAGCGCTTTGTACTGAATTTCAATTTCATTACACGGTACTGTATACAAGGGAAAAGATGCACGTGACCTCTCTTTTAATAAATATTTTATCATATTTTTCCCAGCTTCGTCGCATGTAAGCTCAGAGACTATTTAATATATGATTAAATACACAGGACAAAGACGAAGCGAGATGTTAAAATGTGATTTTTTTAAACGCCCACTCGGAGTTAGAAATCTTAAGAAAATTTGTACCTAAGTATAGGTAATTCAAGGAAAATTTCTTCTTGCTTAGACACAGTAATTAGTTTACAGTATTATATTTATCTTGTAATAAGTAATTTAATCTTATAAATCTTTAACAATCTAATTATCCTTATTCTAATTGTAATAAAGTTCCTCAAACACATAGATCAAACCATTATTTTATCAACAGAAATCAAAGAATAAACACAAATGTTTAGTCTAAATCCAATACGATCATCAAACAATATCCGAGACACTAAGCGCCTCAGCGGACTAATTATTGGACTCAGAATTGCATGAAAATCGCATTAAACTCGCAAACACTTAGATCGCAAAATACATAAACACTATCCATGAACCGTTTTATAAATCCGTATCCGACAACCCTGCAATATTCGTGTTAAATTACAACCCTATTCATTCGCATTTGAATATGAAATTTCATACTACGCAGGATACTGGGAAATACAAAGATTGAGCTTCTAGAGTTCAGTAAAGCTTTACAGGGAATTTCAGTAGCAAGAAATCCTTTTTAATTGCGAATGAATATGCACGTTTATTAAAAATCTCAGAAATGGTTTTCATTAAATTCTAGGTAGAAGTGCAATAAATATTAATTCTGATATTACACGAGCTTTTTGTATTTAATTCAACTTTATGAATTTCTTCATAATCGACTTACTTCTCTGAAGCATTCCTGAATATAAATTAATGATTTCATAATAATACGCTTTCAAAGCTTTAGGTTCGACAATAATCAACCTTACATTAAGATTTTTACTGTCAAAACATATAAGTTTCCGTTACCAAATTGATAGCATTTAGGTACAGCACTGGAGAGCACTCCATTACCACGTGCGACATGCACTAAATAATTGACTTTAAAAAATCCTTTGCACATAAACACGGTACGGTAGCGTGCACGTTTTTTCCTCACCATATCCACCCAAACTTCTTCGATTGTAAAACATGATATTATCCATTTCTCCACCTGTATGAAAAATTCGGCAATGCATGTTCAAATCGCGTTCAAAACGCGCAATGTATTCGGAAGGTTCGCGAACCATCGCAGCGCACGTAATACCGTTATTAGTTGACCGTGTCGTATGTGATAGAATTTTAACATAGCTGACAAGATCAGTGCATCAGCCTGAATAAACTGATCCGGCGGAACGGTATTAACACCCACGGGCTAAATGAATAATTGGGTTTCGATCTCGGGTAATTGGAAGTAAAATATGCGATGTTTCCGCCATTAGCGCTCGAGTATTAGCGCTTTTGCTTCTGTTTTTAAAAGGGTTTCTTTGTTTCGTACCTAATCAAATATTGCACTGATGCTCACCGGCTTTGTTATATCCAATATGTGCTTTCTGAAATACAGTGATGTATTCCATTTTCCTAACGCGCAAGTTTTTTCATACATTTTCTTAGAATACCTTCACGATTCCTTTAACAATAAGTACCGCACTTGGTACGAGGTAAATGGAAGCACCAGACATATTATTAACTATAATAATTTTATTATAAAAATAAATAAAAACTTACATTAAAGAGAAACTCTTTTAAAAGTGAACGCAACAATCTCGAGGTAAAGACTAAAGGTATGCCGTATAAAGGAACATGTTTCAGTCTTGAGTCAATTCGTTCAAAAGTTTTGCCAGTGCTTTTACAAGCCAATTATATTACGAGGTAATAACACTAAAGTGCTTCTGAATGATATAGATGTCATAATAATACTGGAAGTCTAATATGCATCTGGTTCTTTATATAAATAAAAATTAAAAAGTAATTCGAAACATAGAGTACAGCTCTGTGACTTCATAAACCTAATTTAGGTCTGACTGAAACGCGTCTGAATTAAACTGACTATCGCTGATTGCGTTAGTCTTCCGCGGGATCAGCTAAAAATCGGGAGCCGATGGTCAAAATTGAATATATCACAGAGGATCAGACTAACGCCCAGTTTTCCATTAAAAAATTTTCAACGTTCTTTGTTTGATAAGAGCTAGATAAATATTGGTGACTTACAGGATAAAAATCGTAAGCCAAGACTTTATAGTTATACTTTAATTAATTATTGGTGTTCAACTCTAGAACCTTCCAAATAATTATGTAATCTCAACAAGATGCAAAATGAAAAGTTGCAACGTAATATATGAAAGCTATAAGATAAAATCTAATCTAACAGCAATTGTTATCCAATCAATTATATTGAATGTCATCCCATTGCAGGCGGTCTAAAGACGAGCTTTATTACCTCTTTATGATAAAATGAGATATAATACAGGATCAAGCTTTACACGAGTTTCCCACGAAAGGGTACACATAATTTTTGTCCATATTCGTACTATGAAAGTTTTTGCATTTAATTTTTTTTTATATTTGACGAAATAATGTAAATGTGTTCAGAGGATTTCATAACTTAGACTACGGTTTGGTTGTATATATACATGATTTTTTGTTTATTTAGAGATAATGGCAACGCTGAAAATTTTATTAGATTTATTTGAAAATATTTTGGTTAATTGTTATCTGTAAATTGTGAGATAAAAATCATCGCTTAGATTATTTTATTACAAGTTTGTTACTTTAAAAGCGATCTGAAATTTGTGATTTTTCTAGATGCGCCATATCCACATTGCAAACGGTGAATAATCTATTTACCACGTACAAATTGGAGGAATCGTGGTCTCAAATGTTATTATTGGAAAGGTCTGTCATTTGAAATATTGGTGTTTCGCATTAAAGTATCGGCAGTACACACAATCTAATAGTTCCTTGTATCATTCATTTGTAAATATTAATCTTCATTAGTTTTCTATTCATAAATATATTTTTTTTAATGTTACAACAAAACTTGAATATAGCAGAACTATAATAAATACAGTGTCACCCTAACGGATACAAGCAACAGGCGTATTAACTCACGATCTAGTTGTGTTTACTGGAACTCATTTCCATTGCTATCCCTTTGAGCTCGCTCGTACATTTTGTAAAAATATACATCGAGTACAGCCCCGCAATTGAGCGCTGAGATATTTGATTTTTCTTTAATAACTCCGCATTTGACAGTCTTCCTCTTGAAATAGAATATTGAAACTTCAAAGGCGCCACGAGAAAATATTTTAAACAACTTTATTGGAGCAAAAGTGAGAAGGGCTAAGGACAAATAGAGGTAGTCATCTGCGAGTTCGCAGTCTTTGTAATTTCAACCGGCTTGTCCTAGCTCGCTTCGGTATCAAAGGAAACTATCAAAGTAAGACCTGTCTTTTATATGGCAGCGCTTAGGGAACGCACACCAGGGTAAAACTGCGGTGCTATTAATTCAAACTGCATGAACCTTTCTTCCTGTTTCTTAGGTATACGAGAATTACGCGACAACTTCTTCAGAACTTTTGTGGCCTTAAATCCAACTAACTCATACGAATTCTTTGTAAATCCTATTTCGTAGACCACCTAGTGTCATTTTATTTTTAAATAAAGTTCGTTAGTAGGGGAACTCTTCTCTACACTTTTATTTCGTTTACAATTAAAATATGCACAAAATAACTTGGTACAAGCTAACTTAATCATCCTATCCATCCAACCTTGCTTTCAGCTCCGTCATATTTTTGCAATAAAAGAAGTACCTAATAAACCCAACAACTATCATATATACGTATTGGATAGATGGAAGACCGGACGATCAGCAATTTTGCTTGTAACTATACTTAGTATTTGCGTAGGGGTTCGTCGGTTCCGTTTCGCAAATAGAGTCTCGGTCGCACGCTGTCCATGAAATTATTATATCAATTTCATCGAGGGGCTACCATAAAACCGCAACATAAAAGCAGCTGTAAATATTGCGTCCATTTTTCAGTCGTATACGTTTTTTGTGCGGTTTCTTTATAATTGTCTCTTATAACCTTCTCTTTTATAAAACTTGGGACGAAGTTAATTAAGTTGATTTTTAAGTTAGGATTTTATGGAAGCCAAAAACGTTATGGAATATTTATTGTTTACTTTTGTAAATCTACTATTTCATCGTCTTTAGAACGCATATTATGCTCTATGCATAGTGCCTGTTTCTACCTACTTTTGAAGTAGGTACCTACAGGTAATATCAGACATACATAGCGGAATCGTTTTGTTCCCAAACAATAAGCTGGTGACACTCCAAATTGTTGTCTAATACCTACCTTCCAACTACCTACCAATACGCCCACGACTAAAAAGTAATTGGAATTTCCGAAATCAAAGAGTCAGATGTCATAGACTGCGTAGGTAATGCAATCAACTCTCGGTGTAATCGGTCAAAGGGGAAGCAATGTGCTGGCGTGTTCCCCAATTCTGGACATGTCTATATTGGGGAAAGTTTGTACGATTGCCGGTGTATTGGAGATTTGATTTTGGACACCGTATCTCTTTTATCGTCTTTTATTTAAACTCCCTTGGTTGGTTATTGCGACGTCGTGTTTTAGCAATTACCTATACTGTTATACTGTTAAGAAATTTATTGAGTTGCTATTATCGCGTCATTATAAAGTTTGAGACTATTAGGAATTCGGATGAATTAAATAGCTATGTAAAGAAATACGATATAATACTTGTTAGAAGGTTAAATTTCTTTAAGATTTGGAAATGGATATTTTATTAACAAGCAATGAGTATAAGTTTATTGCAAGCTACCACCAGAACTTCTAAATTACATACATTACATACACACATTACATAGTTTGATTTCACAAAATAGTAGGTACTAATGAGACTTACAGCATCGACATTTTGTTATGAAATAATACCTATAAACATAAAGCTCATATTTAATATTACCTATGTATTGGCAGGAATACATGCGGTTGCGGTTTGCATTGAGGGTAATTCAAACATAATTATTGATGCAGATAAATGCAAATATACGATTGATATTTTATTTACATTTACTCATAAATGTGATTCGAGATCATTCGATGCTAAGATTTAATATCTGCTTCCACAAAACCTGTTTTTATTAATAGAAAACGTGGAGGAATATTAAATTTTCAATGTAATCTGTCTGCTCATATGGACATTATTGAATATGATATTCAATAAGTTTTCCCATACAAAAATAACAGTTGTGTATACAGTCGAATGTAAAGTTTAATATTTGTCAATCGTAAATATTATAATGCGTTTAAAAGCTATAGCTAAGAAAATTCTGAGTAAGTATCGAAGATTAGGTGCCATTATTGTGTGCAATTTGCGTTTTCGCCCTCTTTGGTCGCTGTGTTCTTTTATAAAAGTATTAGAAAGGAACCTTATAAAAGCGAACAAAAGAAATAGTAAAAAATGAAAGATACTTAAACTCTCTAGCTATTTATACATGTATATTATCACCAAAACATTCTTCTTAATTGCAGTTCAAAGAGACGTTGACATTTTTTTAAGAGAACACAAAAAATATGTCTTTATACCACTGCAAATTTAATAGAGCATGAAAAATGTTAAAGAAAAGGGCAAAGAGCTTCTCTGAAGCTGATTAAAAAATGCCTTAAAGTCATATTTTCTTTATAGAATTCACGTCTTATTACCTTAGTCTGGTACCTTTTATGAGGAAAGAATGTTTTAATTATATCTAGCTGAGACTATGTCATATTGATATAATTGGAGCAGCTAGCTTTTCAAACGGAATTTTATTACATGCAGCAATTATGTTTGTCTGGATTTTAATGAGAAACAGTATTCTATTATTTCTAGCGTATTTTATTAATAAAGCAATGATATAGTTACGGACCTATATTTATGATATTCTTAATAAGGATAGGTATAACGTTCTGTTAAAAGATAATAAAAGCTTTATTGCCAATCTTTTGTCCTTACGAAGCAATATTTTATATCTTCATTTAAAACATTTCCCTTGTATAAGAGTATGAAATATAAAATGTTTTTCGCAACACACTTAATTACAATGTCTGAAGGTTTTAATTTAAAATTTTACAAAATATGTTTCCACTTTACCTCTCGTTTTGATGACAAAGTGCGGACAACTGAGTATATCGTGAAAAGAGTGTTTAAACGGCGATTACGAGGAACTTTCTGGAAACTTGTAGGGCTGCTACACGTGACAAAATAAAATTCTCTTTTGCCTACGTCTATGTACTTTAAACTTACTTTACTAGCGCCTAATTGGTGCAGTGTTTAACCTGTGAGCGTACAACCGAAGGGGCCTGGGTTCGATTCCCGGTGGAGAGGAAGAAAAAAATATCTGGCAGGATACAGAAAGCTGATCACCTACTTTTCTTTAAAGAAAATCGATCAGTGAAACAGATGTATAAATGATGCTTCTGCCTCTTACCCCACTTGTGACTACGGTTCCTAACTTATATGAAGGTACTTTATACAGCTACAAAATTCGAAATGTGGGAACCCTATTAATCACCAATAGTCAATACCGTGTTCCTGAAAGTGGCAGATCACCAAATAACCAATATCTCTTTGACAGAAATATAGTGAAGTCAACACTGAACATATTCAAAATCAGCACTCAAAATATAAATCTGCATCAAACGCGTAATTAAAGGTATGCTATACAGTTACAAACACACTCGGCTTGTTTGTAAAGCCTTAAATTGCTGGAAGCTGTTTCCGCTACGAGGTAAAATGCAATATTGATTTTGAGTATTTACTCGCTCTGAATTCCCGGGTCAGTGTGAGGTGTATAGGATTCTAGGTACATGTATATTATCATGTAGACCGCCGTTATGATAATAATTTGGACATCGTTTCATCTTTTAAGTACTGAATTATTTTATAACGTAATTTTAATTTGATTTGTGTCTATTGTCTTAAAAGGAAGGTAAAAGCGAAAAAAGTCACACACAAACATAACGCATGCAAAAGTATTATATTAAATTGCCTATAATTAAAGATAAGGATAGAGCCATTTATCCATTATATTTTTACATTAAAAGCGAACACAGATAAAACAAAGGATTAGAAAAGCTCAAAAGATTTATTCAGACGTAATCAGATTAATTATTTTATTGTTTTATGCTTTTAATCATATTGTTAATGGACTATCTTTAAATACGTAAGCTTCTGCTTATAATGTACATATTATGTGCTTAAATTAAAAATTACCTAGACTTATAATTAGATAATTAAATCGGGTATTAGTGAAAATGAGTAGAGTCTACATCAAAGCTATTTTGCGGTATTCCTTTGGCTAATAGAAATAGTTTCAGCTTGCACACTATGTAACCTGTGTTCAAGATAATGTGACGCCTACACAGTTATTGAAAGAATAGGTTCAAGGTTAAAATAACACAAACAACAAACACACAAAGTATAACAAGAATGAAATGCCTTACATAATTCTAGAAACTTAACTATGTCATATTATATTTCGAGTACAATATGCGCCCACAGTTCAAGCATATTAAAATCATATCGTGTAGAGGTTAAATAAATATATACACATTACATTTTTCTAAAGAAATATCTCAAATTGTACCCTTATTACAAGCGACAGCCAACTGGGTCAAGTTCGTCTTAGAAAAATTTTCCACGCCCGTAAAGGAAATTTCTATTACAGCGATTGATTTATTGAATTGGAATTAAAAAACATGATTTCATTCGTTAGTTAGAAAATAATACCTTAAAGCGTATTTTCTATTGCATACAAGTACAAGAAAAACTAATAATGCTTTTTTAACAAGTAGGTACATCTTAATTGTTAATCGGTTTTAATTGATACGAGGGTGAAGTTATTCATTGGTCTTGCTGCGATTTCTAAGCATCAATGTTATGTGGACAAAATAGCAAAGATATAAAGATCGCTCAAAAAGGTAAATCCATCTACTTAGAATTTTGATATGTTCACATCATGTGCGCTTTTATATTTTATCATAACATAAATCCCACCATTAAAATTAATTATAATCTTACATCGTCAATACAGACCAAATTGAAAGATAACTCACACATACACCGTCTATGTGTGTATTCCCGGAATGGAGCTCACAACAAATACAATACTGAACAATGCAAATTTTTACAAGGCAAATTCGCCCATATCCCTTGCATGTAAATGCAAGTTTCGCGTGTATAATTTGCACGTCGGATTAAGTTTGGGACGCTCGTATCCAGGGTTCCTAGAATCAGGGAGGCAGATTCGCGTGCCTGGGGTTGCTATGGCAACGCCTGGGATGCATTTTCCCGGTCACCCCGTAGCTCACCTGTCTATAATGAAATTGTAAACTACATTATCGAATATGAAAATTGTCGATATTTCGAGAGCACTCTGTTAGCTGGGATTTAAATATCCGCTATTTGATGGATGCGCTAAATAATTACTTTGGGATGGATTTAGGATTATTGTGTATGTACCTAAGTACTTTATCCATTGTTTTGTATACACTTTGACCTTTACATTGAAAGCGTATCTTGTCGTGACAATGGGTGTTATAACAAAGAACCCATCCTTGTCTTTAATAGATATTTTCAACTTAAGACTTATTAGACGTTTTTAATTTTATGATAGGTTGACAAGGCTTCTATCTAGTATCATATTAGCAATACCTTTGTGCAATTTTTCATTATTTCTTTAATAATAGGTATTATAATTGTTTATGAGATTTCAATTTGGATTTATGTTGATTAACGATAATATAAGATTTCTGTTTCTAACTCAGGTTTCAGAAAACGCATTGTTTTCTTAGTTCTTACGAACTTAGTCGGTTTTACTTTACAAACAAGTTTCCAGCCTTTGTCTATTCTATTTTAGTTTTTCCGTCGAATATTTGTTTTCTCTTTTATATTTCTATCGATATCGAATTCACTATTATTATACTAAGATAACTGGAAAGTGCAGCAAAATTTTTATATACGATATGGCTTTTTAGTATTTTAAGTATTTGTAATTATCTCGCGATAAAGATATTAAAATTTCGAGCTGACTTGAGCTGGGTGTAGCGTTGTAACACTTGAAAATGCTTTATTAAAAATATCTTGCTAAAATATTAGTGTAATCTTTATACCTAACTACCTACGTTTTGTAATAAATACTAATAAGAATATAATATTTATTCAAGAACTATATGGATTTCTTACCCTAATTGTTATAGTATTAGTTGAACTTGCCTCCGGAATGAAGCTGATCTTACAATATTATGTGATTTACTGAACTGACTTCACTTATAAAGCCAGGGATTTAACACCTTTTGATGTATATTTTTATGCATAAGGTATTTTATATTCTTGGTATTTGTTATTTTAGCTCACATATAAGCTAACAGGTTAACAGTTAGACGTTCTGATATATAGGTGTTCAAATGATCATTTTTAAGTAGATATTATATCCTGTATCTTATGTAAAAGTTCTCTTATTTTAGGACAGGTTTATTTTATTTTATTCTTAAAGCGCGTCACACACGGTGAAGATACTATAATATTTTATCTTAAGATACTGTAATATTTTATATTACAGTATCTTAAGGTATCCGGTATCAGCGTTCTGACCATCATTTTTCTTTTTGTCATTGCGTACTAAGACCCCTGTAGAACCGCCATCCTGTTACAAATGACCCGAAATTTTGTGGGCAGGGGAAATACGACCCTCCGTAAGACAGTCTGGCTGTTAATGTTTTATGACTTTAATGATTAATGGCGGTGTGTAAACGTTGTTCTGTGTGTGTGTGTGCTCTTGACATTGAGGTTTTCATAGCTTTATGACTTACAGATAATAAGAATGAAAAATAAAGGAATTTTGTTAGAAGAGAGACTGACGAAGGAATCTCATAGTATAAAGATATGAAAATAAATTATAAAAATGAAATGAAATGAAATACGTTATTCCATACTAATATTATAAATGCGAAAGTAACTCTGTCTGTCTGTCTATTACTCAATCACGCCTAAACTACTGAACCAATTTGCATGAAATTTGGTATGGAGATATTTTGATACCCGAGAAAGGACATAGGCTACCTTTTATTGCGAAATGTGTACCACGGGCGAAGCCGGGGCGGACCTCTAGTAATATATAAATTATAAGAATGGTAGTTTGGCAAAAGAAATCTGCGTGATTTAATTTAACAGATTCATTTTTCCAATCTTCAAACGGTGAGAACATGCACTCTCTTAGTGATAAGTCAAACATTTTCACGATTCAATCAACAAAAATTTGCATCTATTTGATTGGCGATCTAAAAAATGTTACAGGCTTACCTCGGCGTGGGATTACACAATTATTTGCGAAGTAGCGAGTGCAAAGCGAACCGTAGAATATTTTTTGCAATCATTTTTTGATGGTTTCACGTTGTCTGTGGCACGTGTGTACGTGCATGGAGATATTCGATATTTCAGCTATTGGTAGAAGATTTTGTAACTAAATCAGAGTGAACTGAATTGAAGTATTGTATTTTAGATAGATATTTTTTTGCAGTGTTCTTCTTCTTCTTCTTTGTTTATGGCCTTCCCAATCCCATAGAGGACGGATTCTGCCTTTACAGTGTTGACAAGTCTATTAAAAAGCTCTTCCTTTGTTTAGACTATAAATTCATTTTTAAAGTTTTAAAACGGAGATTTCGTTATTGATTTTTTGTTTTTAATCATAGATCCGAGTCAATATCGATACTTACAATTTATTTTAAAATAAATAGAATCAAATCAAATATTTGGACTTTTCACTGAACAAATATATTACTTACATCTTCGGTTTTTCCGCTTAAAGTATTTTAATAGATCCTTGTTAATATGATATGAAGAAAATTTGTTTGCTTTCCTCGAAATCTACGAGATTTGTCTATACATCTATGTATAAAATATGGGTTGTTGTCTAGCCAGACAATATTTGCGTAGCCACGCACGAAAGCTCAGTAAACATCAGTAGGAACACAATATAATACTATATAGCTATATATATACCTAGGTATATGGAAAGCCAAATCAAGGGGTTTCTCCATAGTGACATCCCTTTACAATAGTGTCTTGAAGCGTTATGGTGTCAAGCTTAAATTGAATTTAAGTGGTGACTTGTAGGAGGACACTTGGATAGTCCTAATTGAATGAAATTTGTATCATATTAAAGTTGCATAGGAGAATATTCCTTTGTTTTCGAAAATATTGTAATAGTATGCTTATTTTCGGTTTAATAGAGGCATAATATGTGTTTTTACAAGAATATAAGACTCAAGCACGGATGTGGTACATTTTTATGTGTATTGCAATTCAAATCAAATTATTATAATTGTGATTATAATTATATATTTTCTATGCACAAGGCGATAGGGCCTATAATACCATTGTATTATATACTATAGCTGTACAGCTACAGTATAGTCACAGATAGAGATTTAATTCACTAATACCATTCGATAATCCCCACCATATTAAAAACGGTATATGGAAAAGGGAATTACGAACAGAGATTTGAGTCGTCAAAACAATACCCTTAGATAATTGATAGTCTCTCCCACTGGGAGGGTGGTGGTTGCCTACCTGTTGCTACAAGTTGCTCGAGCATACTTGCAAAGTTTTTAAACAAGCTTTTACAATTTACACTAATAGATGGAAAATGAACGCAGATTTTACAAGGGATAAAGGATTAACGTTTTGTTAATTTGTTTTATATTGAATGAAATTGAATTTTTATTAAGCATATTAATAAGTTTTTTTAATACTAGTAAATGTAGTATAGTAGTGAGCACATGTTATTGTAATAACTTTTTTTAATATAAGTCATTAAAATTTTAAGTAAAAAAAAATTGTACCTATTGTATTGACTATAATTGTTATATGTGTTTGTGTAGCAAATAAAAAAAATGCGCTGTTTGTAAGGTGAGGTTGTTATGCAGAATGGCGTATTGTTTTTCAGGGTGTATGAGTGTGTTGTTTTTAATGCAGTTTAATCTCTAATTGGAGGTATAGATTTCGATAATAGAGCAGACGAATGTTTACCTTCATTATCCCGATTATTCGTTCCAATTAATTTGATTTTTAGTTTTATCGTCGTGGTATTTTTTGTCTCAATAACAAATATTATATATGCACATGTATAGTACCTAGAGCTTTTCCTATAAGTAACCTGTAACAAAAAATTTACCTACCATAAACTGAACTAAATAAACAAATTTTTACGGGTATCATTTAAGCTATCACCAATTTAATTAGTTTTGTGTTTCTTAAATAAT
The DNA here is from genome assembly GCF_061535455.1 of Colias philodice. Classification (NCBI taxonomy): domain Eukaryota; kingdom Metazoa; phylum Arthropoda; class Insecta; order Lepidoptera; family Pieridae; genus Colias; species Colias philodice. Next base: position 1,920,617 of record NC_143117.1, on the reverse strand, counting down.
AGGGTTTGTCCTCAAAATAGTAGATCTGTCACCAAAATGTAGTCACCAAACAATGCAAAATCAGTTCCACAATAAATCACCTAAAATCCTGAGATATAAGGTCTAGTACCAAATAAATGTTTTTGTATGTATTATAATAGGTGTGTCCTAATAAGTATTTAAGCAAACTAATTTAAAGAGATCACCAATAAATCATATTATGTTACTAGAAAATTGCATTAAGTTCAAATAAAAAATTAGGGTTGTCATCATCGTTTCAACCAAAAGATTCTGCTACTTAACTAGACTCCCAAGGTTCTAAATTTCCACTGGTAGTATAAATTATATTTAAATAAAATTTTTAGCAGAGTAGTAAATAAAACAATTAAAGTCAAAATAATCAATATTTATTGTTTAAAATAATTACCACTGAACAATCAGCGCTGGTTTAAAATAGCTGAATAGCTAGCAGAATAGTAGATAAAACACTTAATTAAAGTTAAAATAATCAATATTTATTCTTAAAAATGATTACCACTGAATAATCATTTGGTCATCATTGGTCAATTTATAAAGCGCGCCAATTTGTCTCCGCCCCTTTGATCATTTTTTCATTAAAATTATAAATTGATGTATTAAATTGGTAACGAATACTATTAATTTAATATCTGAACGAAATAAAATGTTACTACTGTATTGGTGACAAAATATCAAATAAAAAGGAGTCGCAGTCAGGGATCGATAATCGATTTATTTGGTGACAGATCTACCATTCTGAGCACAGAGCTATTATTTAAGTAACAAAACTGTTATTATAAGAACGAAGTTTATATTCATGTAATGAAATATAATTTTATTGGTTATCGATCTCTTATTTTACACATATATTAACATTAATTTGATAATTCATACCTGGGAACAATTTTTGTTTATCTGAGAACGAAAATATTTCGTGGTGATAGATCTATTTATTAGGTGATACAACTTGATGACAAATATAAATTTTGGTGATAGAAAATATATTTCCCATTTTTTACTAAGTACCTTATTTATTATGAAAGAAAAGCATCGTCTCTTTTTTAAATCCTCAAATTGGAGCTGCTGATTTTTCATTTGTTTATAGGTAGGCCGTAGGTACACCTACCATTTATTCGGTAACAATAGTAGCTTGGCCATTCAATATCTATGAAACAGGCTTGCACAACCCTGTTACGAAGCAAGGTATTGTACGTCATGTTCACTAGGATCATTTGTCAGTATACGCTACCGTATAGATAGCGTTATTGGAGAAACAATTCCATGTAACTAAATAACTTTTTTCCGAAATTCAGGTCTTATTTTGGAAAGTTACACTGAAAAGCAAGCGTTATAATTTTAAGATAATATGGGCTTTGGATAGTTTTTTAATATGATTAAAAACCTTGTTATAATGAAGAAGAATGTGAAAATGTGCTTTCACTTATAGATATTTAAGATCAATATTAATAATAGAATCGAATTTAGAAGATACCTTTTTTGTAGGCATTAAAACAAGGTGAGAATATAACTATAGGTACCTTTTAAAAAAATACACGTGTGTATACCTGTACTCTATACGTATGTGTATCTTTTTTCATGTCGTCGGTGTGTTAATTCAGTTATAGGTACCGCTTGATTGCGACCGCGGGCTCACTGGTTTTCGGGTAACAAAAACCCCAAAACCAAAACCGAATAGCCCAGTGCATTTTAAAATGGTGTGAAATATTACAAGGTTTTTATTTGTAGCTCTATAGTTACAAATTAAAATCTTGTAATATTTCACACTAACAAAAAAATACTATTATTTCTATCATCGAGATTCCAACCTTAAACTCCCAGTGCCAGGAGTCCATGATAAAAAAGCAAAAAATATTAGCTATGCTGAATACAACCAACGTTATACGTATTTAGTATTGTTAGCATGAAAACACGGATCAAATAGTTCTAGTATAATCTATTGTTCGGAGATTTGCAAATACGCAAAGCTAATTAAATGGCACTTAAATCCAATGTCTAACAGGTTACATGTAAAATGATGTTACCAATAGCATCGTGAAATGCTAGAATTACACCTAATTAGTTCTTGGAACGAATCTTACAGGCGTTCGTATTCCGCATATTTGAAAGCGAAACTAGCTTAATGTACGCGATACATTGCTGCATACATTAGTTCCTAGTAATTAACCTGAGACAGTTGTTAACAATGTACAGCGAACTGACTGACAATTATTTCGTTTAAACTTCCTTGTTACGTAGATTAGAGAGCGGGCATGCGTCAATGATCTCAATGCTATTTACAAGTTGGATGTTTCAGATTGTTATAGCTAAAGTATTTACCTAGTTTCTTAACTTATAAATGACGTATAATGGACGATGGTGTAGTCGTAATTCAACTTTGTAGGTGATATAATACGAACAAATCTTCTCTCAAGGATTAAAAAAATATAAACGTGGAAGTTACTTATATATTTTTTAATTACATATTAAAAACAAGCATAAGAGATAAAATCCAGTTAAGTTAGTTCTTTGCTTTAGATATTATAGTGCGTATTTAATATTGTTATTATATAAAAAAAACTTACTTACATGACCTAAAAGTTAGTAAAAGTAAATTTTTTGGTCTTCATTTTCACCTCAAATTTAAATCATATTATTACTACAATAAAGTTGTTCCAAACGAATAAAATAATTTTTATTTCTAACACTAAAAAGATTTACCTATAAAGACTGTATCCACCTGTTTTATTTGGAACAACAAGATGTGAACGTTTCCCTTAAATCAAACGAAAGAAACGGAAATTAGGTCTCCGGTACACTCAGCCACCGGATGCAATGCAAAATCAATAATCACGTTATTTATATATTCCCTACCTAATCTTTCAGAATATGTAGGTTCGTCGTCAAACATCGTTCAGAATAGGTTCGTTTTTTTTTTCAAATTTGAATTCAGAACGTTCCTCTATTATATTGGTGTGGTTATGGTACAAACTTTTTTATTTTCCTGGCCACTTGTAAGATGTTTAGATGTGTGTATCTATAAAGTTTTTACATTTTTTTTTAATTAGTAATGACACAGTTAACAGATATATACTACGTACATACAGTTAGGAAACTAAGCCCCCCCCATGAAATTATGACGTATAGCTATAGGGCTGTTACTTTTTGATATTTAACCGACTTGAAAAATAAAGGAGAAGGTTATCAATTCGGCCTGTATATTTCTGTTTGCTTTTTTTCACAGTTGATTTTGTGGTAATTTGGAGATTAAAACCCGTTAAAATATAAAAATGGTGTAGCCTAAATATGAATTTACAAGAAGAAACAATCCGAATAAATACAGCTTGTAAAAGTAAATACGTTTTTATCAGTGCTATATTTCGAAATCTAGTTTTGTTATGGACGCCGAAGGCTATTTAATGTACCTAAATTATTTACAATGCTTGATATTTGTATTATACATATATTCAATAATTATTTTAAACCAGAATTTACAATACTTGTATGTAGGTATACCTACTAAATTATTTTTAAAACGATAAATTAAATTAAATTAAAAAACACAAAATATGCAAAAATAAATTAAAATTATTATTATACGAGCATAGAACCTCTACCTTTTTGTTTTAGGAAGAAAAAGAAAATAGTTTGACAGGCTTAGTGCTTGACAAAGTGGAGACACCACGTATCGATAAAAATACAATAATTATAATATCTATCTTTTTCTTCCCTAATATTTACGTAATTATGCACATAAATTTAAACAAGATTTTTTTAAGGTTTCCTTTTTTTATATTTTCGTGCTCTTCTAGATTGCGTAAAAAATAGATGCGATCTTTAAACAGACTGGACTCCTAATAGGTACTATTTGTAGCTATCATTTTGATAGAAAATATGTCAACATAATATAAAACTCATACTGCCATATCCATAGAAATTAAAAAATAGTCTCTTTTTAACTTGTAGTCAGATATGGTATTTACAAATATATTTATTGAAAGGGCTACAAACTGAAACAATCGATATTTATTTAATGTGAATTGACATCACTTTAAACTTTTTTCCATACTATATTCAAAATCTGTGGATGTGTCACCCGCTACTATCGATCCCCCTCAATACCCTTGTAAACACGCTTGATGGGGGGGGAGCCATTTCGAACATTTTGTATGAAGTTTCCTTACTGTATGTATCTGTATATTGTGGTAATGATGTGGTAATGGTAATGAGCAGTCTTTGCGTTGGTTTCAGCTGAAAATAGTTCGAAATGGTTTTCATAGATATAGATTTAATTAAATAAAGTAAGTGAAAAATTATTATTTTAGGGCTTATCACGTACGTAACGATCGTATAATATAATTAATACCTAATTGCTCTTGGTGTGAAAATACAAATTGACTCTGACTTTTCTTGGCGGTTATATTAAATGTGATTTTATTTCATAGTCGTTTTGACTGAAATAAAAGGTTTTCAGACAGAGCGAGTGGATTGAAAATTTACAAAGTTTAAAAGCATATAATTATTATATTGATGTGTAGGAAGATTGTTAGTTTTTATTTTGCTCTACAAAATAGAAAAAATCGTGATTGAATTTCCCTATAGCTTATTGTTCGAAGCAGGGTATTTTCGGTCAAAACACTACACAGCTACGAACCAAAATGTAGACGTACCTTTTGTTCTACGCTATACTAACTAAATCCCTCTCAGGGCTTTGAAAGCAATGCATTCAAAATTGCATTCTACGTGTATTTTGTTTAGGTTTAAAATGCAACAGTATCCAAGCATTGTTCCCTTGTAATAGGATCCACCATTATTCAGATAGTATTACCTTTTTTGTTACAATATAAATACCGCGCTATTCAATATTTGTTTGATAGACTGGCCGGTCGAACTTTATACAATATTGTGCGATTGAATGAGATCACCTAGTACTAGAAGGCAAATAAAAACATGACATGCGAGGCTTTATAAGTTTGCTTTACTTACGTTCACGTTATAGATGATAGATTAAAAATGGTATCGAAATATACATTTTTCTTTAATTAATAGTAAGAGCAATTTTAGGAAATTGATTAATGTAGGTACCTAAGAAACCTAAGATATAGAAATCTATGACTTACAGCAATGAATCTCTAGTAAAATATCAATACAATAAACACTAATTTATCTCTGTATCATTTATAAGCTTTCTATAATTCTTAGAAAAATATATACTTACCTAATTTATTTGCAATATCTAGCTTCTGCGAAGCGGCTCCCACGCTCTTAGTAGCTTAAAGACTTACAGACATAATATTGTATTGAAATTAATTATTTCTTTATCCAAACATAAAATATAAGTCTCATAAGTAGCTATCAGTAGGAGAAGGTGGGTGTATTAGGGAAAAATACTGGACACAAGCTGAACTTAAATTCCTTGAATCTATCTTTTATTTTTGTCATTAATTTATTTCTGCACTCCTGAATGTGCGGCAAAGCCCGAAGATGTTAAAATCTACGTGTAAATTTTAATTTCAAGTCAAATACTTATTTTTCTTTAAAATGTAGGTATGCAATTAAAACTTGTTTAAATTTACGGATGACGTAATAAAAAAGAGGAGGGACGCAGTGGGGATGAGGTAGGTAGAATCAGCTATGGCCGCTAGTTATTTACAAACATTTCCCACCTCAATTCGAGGAAAACTTATACAAACAAAATTCATATTAAATATTTTCAACGAACATGAAATTTTAAATTAATATTTCCCTTTGTGAACCGTTTTCCAATAGCTACGTTCCGCGTATCGTTAATAAGTATGCATCCTACATACGGGTTTGCATTATTTGTAAATTCCATGGAATTCCATCAATACCAATGTAATGTACCCGGTATTAATTCGACTATCATTCGGCGAAACTCGCCGGCAATATTATTATAGCTCGGATTTTAAATCAATTCGATTCCAATCAAACATCCTTTGAAGCAGCGAACGCACTAATATTATGATGTTAATTTCTTTGCATGGAATGTTGTGATTCAAAGCGTATTATTCGTATTAATTCGGCGTATTGGAAAATTCCAGAACACAGCTAATAAAGCTTAGAATGGACCTGTATTGTGTTGGTGTAATTAAATGAACGTCGGGATCACAGACAATTGTGCACGCGAAATGGGAGACAAACCGGTGCAATCAAAATAAGAAGAATCTCTCTGTCCTTTTATTACCTATACTTGCATGGCAGACATTCAATTTAATTAGAATATTGTATTAATAGCTCTATGTGGTGATAGTTGTGTAAACATACCTCGGTATATTATGCGTTGTGATAATTAAGTTGTCACTAAAAGGGGGGAAATTGGGGGTTAAAATAATTTAATTTTCATAATTCAATTCAAGGAAATTTAATCAATTCTGTACCTCACAAATTATTTCATAATTGTTACTGGAAGTAATATAAATTTTAATTTTTTGAACATTCTAGGAAAATTTTGTTCTATCCGCGGCCATGCATGCAGATTTAATTACGAGCAATTTAATTATTTTATATAATGAAATGTGTCAAACGAATAAAGCAAAGTCCACACGATTTTTTTTCAATATAATCAAATTGTTTTTTTTTCCGTATATTAATATGGTATTAAAATAACTCTTATGTAAGTTATCCCATAAAGTTAGGACGTCCAGATCGAAATTCGTTAATAAACCTAAAGTTCTTCAACTTAGCCCTGAATTTTCCCTTTTTCTTCAAGCGCCCCATCCTCTGAAGTGTTCTTATTGCTGGTAGAAACCTGTACAGAGCATTCATCTCATCTCCCATACAAAAAAGGAACGAAGATTCTATGTAAGCTGGAATATAAGAAATTGTTCATATTAAATAATGCAATGTTATTAACAATACTATAATAGAATACGGTTTGTAGGGTAAAAGTTTCAGATAGATATTGGAACACAAAAATATATTATGGTACTAATTACTACAAGTTCACTTATCAATATCAAGCATTTTTATTAAGTCGTTATTACTCATAATGTACCATCTATCCTCATATTATAATAATCCCACTCAATGCATTTCGCATGCATTTGCAAGATTAGAAAAAATCTCCATTTTATGAATGAATGAATGAATGAAAAATTCTTTATTGTACACCATATAGGACAATTTAAATAACTTATTTAACAATGTACAGAGGGCGGCCTTATCGTTGACAGCGATCTCTGCCAGGCAACCCAAACGACTAGGACAAATGTTGAGTATGGTGGACAGTGGTGCATAAAAAATTAAAAAAGTGAAAGAAATTTTATCATGAAATACATTGTGAAAGCTACTTTAGTCCGTACCGGGAACCATCTCCACCCTTTGAAACGCGCTTTTTCAATGATTTCTCAGAATCGTTGAAAAATAATTATTGCATATAATGGACACATGACTGAAACTATTGAGGTTTATGTATAATCAAAATACGGAATAAACGTTATATAATGTAGTGTGGTATTATATTATTTAGAAAAGGTTATAACTTTTATATGGCAAGATAAGACAGATTTTGTTTAGATTCTTGTCTATAAATGTTCTACCTAAAAGTTAAGTTTTAAGAATTGCTCTAGTAAATGTTTATGATTATTTAAGACCTATGACTGTCGCTAAGAAGCAACTTTGTATACCTCCAATCGAATAACTAGGTACGTGAATCGAATGCAATCAGTTTGAAAATTCAACATTGTATTATTTCCACTGCCCAATCGGATATACCTGGCTTAATATGACCTCAGACGCATTGTGTACACAACCGTATCTCAATAGCAGGTAATATAGCATTGATATCCGATATCCAGCGCTGACGTCGACAGCTACGAACGTGTGTCAACGCAGCCGTCGCGCCTCGGGCTAGCTGTGCAGCCAACCTGCCCTGTGTTTGACTACAAACATGATGCCAATCACAATATTGATACGGTCATTTTTTAGCGCACTACCCTCAAAGGGTATGAAGCGAGGTTAATCAATAGCCGTCCACGTGTTCTTTGAGAACAATTTTTTAAAATCGCGTTCATTGTGCTATTTTTGTCACAAAGCGATTCCGTTGGCACCGGGATGGCAGGCGTAAATTCGGTTATGACGGTGCTCAAATCAAAGGATATATTCTTATGTGTGCTTTTTCACGCCTTTCAATATTGTTGAAGGCTGAAGGCATGACGTCGTTGCTGAAGGCTTTTGAGTTGAAAGCTCGGTTGTTAATGTATTGTTAGTATCGTATCGAGTAGGTAAATCTCAATTAAGTTATATAGTATAAAGGCATAAAGACTTTAGATAAAATAAACTACCCTCAAAAAGACCATTTAACATTTGAGTTTAATCGAAGAATAAATAAAGAGTAGAAAAAAGAATAAAATTAGCAAAAAACTTCAGTGAATGTGTTTCAGTATCATCACTACATAGTATAAAACAAAGTCGCATTCTCTGTCCCTATTTCCCTATGTCCCTATGTCCCTATGTCCCTTTGTACGCTTAAATCTTTGAAACTACGCAACGGATTTTGATGCGGTTTTTTTTAATAGATAGAGTGATTCAAGAGGAAGGTTTATATATGTATAATAACATCCATTAAATAGTGGAGAAGTACTGTTATTTTTGAGGTTTCTAATGTGATGTCGTAAATAATTACATTTTTTCCGCTTACATTGCAAACGCAGGCTGAACCCTACGAGTTTTATCAAAATAATGTACTAAGTATTGTACACATTGAAAAGGTCTACAGAAAAGTCCGCGATGGCATATGTCTATCTCTTATGGATAACCCACAATAACTTTTTTTTGTCATTTACTTTTTACGACAAATAATGGCTAATTTTCGAAGCGATTTTAACCAATACAGCATTAATCCTTAACCAATTAAATACCTTAAATACATTGTTCATTTAATATAGATCTATATGGCCCTTTACACCGTATGATTTAAGTGAATATTTTCGAAGATATTACAGATTTAAAAATTGCGGGACGTACCGTTTGCGGCGGTACCGGCCGGCGGCCGGCCGGGCCGCTATGTTTTTATATACAACGTTAAAAGTTTTTCTGTAGTGTATTTAGTATCAGCATTGCACCCGTGCGAAGCCGGGGCGGGTCGCTAGTCATTTCATAATTTCTAATTATCATTACGAAAAACGTATGCAATGCGATAAACAATCAACAACAGACTCAACAGACAACTCATCCAATAATAATTATAAGCCCAAAATAATTGAGGCACAAATATCGGATACAAGTGGGCCCCGTGAGCTCTTGACATTGAACTTGAGGGGGACTTCGCGTGGGCTGCGAGACGACCCCTCACAAATATACCTGTGATGGTCTCTCTTCACAATGGCCAGCGTTGGGCCAACAAATGATCGTCTATGTATGCCACTGTTATGGCGATGATGGGCCGTCTTTACAATGGGCAGCGTTGGCCCAACAAAATAACGTCGATGTTTGCCGCCATTAAATAAATAAATAAAATAAATAGAAAATAATTTGGAAAATCCAAAAGTGCACGCCTCATAATTTTTTTTAAATAAATATTTATTAATTATTATTTTTGTTTATTTAATAACAATTAAACCACATCGAATCAGACCCTGAAAAATGAAAGGGTTCTATTCGTGAGCATACTCAAGCGTAAGAGAAAAAAAAAGACTCGATTAGTAAAGTATTTCGGTCGCTATCGTGTTAACAAGAAAAAGGATCCGCACATACAGACACACGGACGTCCAAGACAGAACTTTTTTAAACTGTTTTTTAACTAGTTTAAATAACAAAAATGACATCAAAAATATCATGAACGTTAAAAATAGTATTTTTTCTTAATATGTGTGTGTATGTATTATCTTACAAGTGCAATGTATGATACATAAAGACATTTTAAGTTTGAAAAATCAGATGTTTTGCGCGAAGTGACAGTAGTACCCACCTCAACGCTTCGCTTATGAGGCGTGCAATAATTACGGTGATTACATAAACATCTATAATAACGGCCGATCATAGACATTTAAGCTGCGATTCCATCAGAGAAGTGCGAGGAAAATGTCTCGCGTAAGGCAAGCTGTGCGAGGATGTGTAGCTAAGCTGTGAAATGTCTTCTGTAGAACTAATAAACATACCTCGTACGCATTCCTCGCAGACATTTCTCGAACACATCTCACGCTTGTTTTGTATGCGCAGAAAACCTAGCACCGGTGAGCAGTTTTCACCAGAGCTGTGCTGAGCGAGGCGAGGTGAATGAAGCGATATGATTGGTTTATTAAAAACACATCCCTCACCACGCATCCTCACACATCTTTGGTGGAAAAGCGGGTGATTTTCATAAGTCGTCTTCAAAATGGTCAGCGTTGGAAAAACAAATGATCGTCGATGTTTACGTATGACGTCCGATCATATAGAAATTACGGCCCTCTACGTTATCCTGATTGCCTCTACTCGCCCAACGCTGCCCATTGTGAAGAGGGCCCATTATATCTCTACTTTGCTTCGTTTGATAAGGATACACCTTTAAGATCCGTTGCTTAGCAACGTTGTTGAGAAGCATTGATAACATTGTCTTTTGTTTGTTGAAAAATATTTTGTTATGGCTACGCTGTGTAAGTGCGTAGGAATTTTCTGTTAATTAAAAAGCTTTCTGTAATGTTTGATTTTTAAGAATTAATTAACTCAATTATCAATCTTTAGAAACTAAAAACAAAATAATTGTCTGCGTCGTTTTTTAAATTATGTCCATAGCAACAGATAGCAACTTATCCTATAGGTTGCTACGCACATAATTTAAATAATTAGCCTGACCAAACTAGCATAACTATAATATTACCTGGATAAGCCTTACCACCCACAACTTTTTCAAAGTTTTTTGTTTTAATTTTTATTTGTTTCTAGTTAAAATGGAGATTTAAAGGCGCTATAACTAGTCTTAATTTAAAAAGCAAAAATAGTAGTCATGAAAATTGATTTTACTCCAAAATTATTCTATTTTGCATACGAATGAGATAATTCTGATAAGCAAAAAGAAGAGCCGTACTAAATTTATAAATGGAAATTAACCCTGTCTATCTTCTATATTTAAAGCCTGCAATTTTAAAAAGATTATAATGTATTTTTAGATAGAACCCGGTTGAAGGACTTTTTTTGCCAGGAAATACCTTGAATGAAGTGAAAAAGGTATTAGGAAATAAATTTGTATCTCGCAATTATCTAAGAGAAGCCGAGATAGAAAAACACGTAGGTACTTATTTGAGAAAAATATGAGCCTGTTGTTATGATAAGCGTTTTGTCATTGATATGGTTTAAAATATTATTAATTTAAACTAAAGTTTTACACGCTATGTTTTTTAATATTATGACACTTTTTATGGAACTTTATTTCAGTTTGAATTGAGTTGAGCTTTTCAAATAATATGGTATTTATATTTCGCGACGTGGGTAAATTATTCGATTATTTTACAATATCAAATTCACAAAGCTAAGAAGCAAACAATACCGTTACGATAATTATTATATTACCTTAAAAATATGATACACAAAAATATATTTCCATACAAAATCTACAGCAAAAATATACAAACTTCGAAAATAAACTTGTAAGTAGTTATACATCACTATTCTTTCATCTACCTATCTTATATTCCATTACCTAAATTACTTACCTAATTAACGTAAAAACGGTTAATCACTGCTAAGAAAATAAAAAAGATTGTTAATAAAACCTATTTCGTCAAAATGAATCTGATCGATACGAGCATGTGAACGCTGACTGACTGACCTACTGTAAAGTATGTTATGGTGCCATGAATCTCTTCCCGTATTTTGTGGGGATAATTTTGCTATTTCAATTATTACGTAAATGATAGGCATGTATAATATTGCATTGATATTTGATTGATATAATATTAGAATGCTCTTTTGTGTGTAGTTGTGTGAGTAGCTACATTTTAATGATACTTCAGTTTATTAAAGAAACAACGACGTGCAAAAATTAATTAAGACGTTGGACTAAATATTTTTTAATCCATTGGTAGTCTTTCAACGTCATCACCTCTTTCACAAATATTATTAAATGTAGATTAATCTACTATAATAATATAATTAAAACAAAAAAGTATCATTATAAAAGACATGAATAATACAGTATATAATAGTTTTAAATCATGTTCAAAATCTATACAAACATTATTTCAAACTCTACATACGTAATTAATAAAAAATACGAGTCTTATATTGATACAAAAAAAAACTGGATTTCAAAATAAACGAAGTTCATACTAACACGAGCTATGTGAAGTACTGCTCTTATTTTCCCAAAACATCTTACATTGAGCTACGTCCATAAAACAATGGTTTTTGAACATTAAAGCCGGTTCCCGGGCCACTATTCCGGGAACACCACAAACCGGGGCGTAAGTGTCCGGACATTTCTGTAAATTAATTAAATATCTATTTATAAATAAATAATGAAGAAAGAAAGAGCTTTAGTTCAATAAAAAACAGACAAGACATAATTTTACTGAAAACAATAAAAAAATACTTAAAATAATTATTTTTCATTCAATAAAATACATTAAACAATATCTCAGAGAGTTGTTCATTTAATTTAAATAGAAATAAGAACGATATTTGCCTTTTAAATCTATATTCAGAGAGATTGATGATGCGCTCTATGTAACTTTACATGTTCCGTCGCGCCGTCGGCATAAATTGGCCTACAAATTGTAAATGCAATTATTTTCAGATGTATGTACAGAAATATTCTAAAACATATATTGTTAAGATGCTGGCAATTTACTTGATCAGATATTAACCGACCGCACCAAAAATAAACAGATTTTAAGGATTTTTAGAGAATTTTTAGTTCCAATATTTTTATCGACTCTTTTACTCAAATTGAGAATACTAGAAGGTCCACCAAGTAATGTTCGAAATATCTTTAAGAATCTTGAAAGAAAAATCTTATAAAATATTTTATCATACCTAGAAATCGTACTTCAAAGTCCAGCCATTCGTAAGCAAAGTGAATACTGTTATAATACACGAACGGGACAATAAAATAATATTATCTGTTATCTATTGAGAAAACAGACTTAAATTCAACGGAAAGTTTTAACTATGTTGGTTGGTTTTTCCTTTCACTGAATTGATGCGAACCCAGGGCAGTCGCTAGTATAAGATAAACTATTATTTTACTGATGTCGATCGTCGTGCACCCAAGTGGAATTAATTTAATTTCAATTGTTTCTATTTTCATAGAGATCTAAGATATTTGGATAGCCATTATTTTATAAAATATTACTCTATATCGTAGATAGATAGGTACCATGGATGAGTTATTTCAAAAAGAATTTGAAATGCATGTATTTATATTTTCAAGCAAAATTATTTTTTTAACTATCGATTCTGTTTAAATCGAGGTTGAATTGAAAATTTTTTAATCAGTTTTATTTCATAGAGTTGCAATAAAAATCCTTACTCTAAATACTCAATAATTTCACTAACCCTCATCCAAATTTCCACCAGTAATTAAATCTTTTCTCTTTTGTATGAATACTACACGTTTTACAAAACTTTATTCTTTATTCATTTCTATTAGAAGCGAACATCAAAACCTGTCAATAACACCTCTATTAAAAAATCATGTACATGCGAAACAAAAACCTTTTTTGCCACAATCCATAGCAGAACAAAAAACATTCACGACTGTACTTGACCGCTATGACGGCTAGAGATGGAAATAATAATTTCAATTTTATGAATGATTTTAAAATATTTTGGAAGAACTAGCATTTTTAATTATTGTGACTAACTTCTGTTGTAACTTTCTGTACGTATCCTACATATAGGTATATCGTATCGTATATAGGTTTACAATACATATTATACACGTACTTTAATCAGAAAATCGAATGTTCAACCCAAATTGAACTTGTACGTGAATCGAAATAAAATGAAAAATATATCGTCATAATAAAAGTTCTGGAAGTTTAAAGTTTGATGACACCATCATGTGACTACCATTGTGGGCCATTACCTTAAACCCACATGGAACGTCTTTGTCCCCGTAGTAGAGATAAAATTAGTATGATTAAGTTAAATATTAAAGTACCTAAAGTAATATTGTATTCATGTTGGAAAAACCTTAAAAATTACGCGCTTTTTCCCTATTGAAATAACATTAATTGGTAAGCTTACCTCCTACCTCATTTTTTACATCTTAAAGATCACATCACAAATATCATATTTATATTAATAGATTTCTGTGGTATCTGGGAGACACCTGTTAACTCCAAAAAGTAAAATTTTCAGGGGAAGCAATTTAACATATTATTGGCTGCTAAAAATCGGATATAAGATATAAATGAATTATGTCATATTATAATGAAATATCATATATTAACCCTTTTTTTGCTTGTACAGTTTACAAAATTGACGCAGTAGTTTAGCGAATAATGTGACTTATCAGATTATAACCAAAAAAAAAATATTGCAGTGGAATGGACTTATCTCAAAATGAGCAAAATAAAAATAATTTGGAAAATCCAAAAGTGCACGCCTCATAATTTTTTTTTAATAAATATTTATTAATTATTATTTTTGTTTATTTAATAACAATTAAACCACATCGAATCAGACCCTGAAAAATGAAAGGGTTCTATTCCTGAGCATACTCAAGCGTAAGAGAAAAAAAAAGACTCGATTAGTAAAGTATTTCGGTCGCTATCGTGTTAACAAGAAAAAGGATCCGCACATACAGACACACGGACGTCCAAGACAGAACTTTTTTAAACTGTTTTTTAACTAGTTTAAATAACAAAAATGACATCAAAAATATCATTAACGTTAAAAATAGTGTTTTTTCTTAATATGTGTGTGTATGTATTATCTTACAAGTGCAATGTATGATACATAAAGACATTTTAAGTTTGAAAAATCAGATGTTTTGCGCGAAGTGACAGTAGTACCCACCTCAACGCTTCGCTTATGAGGCGTGCAATAATGATTATTTCATTGCTATTCATTTAATTAAAACAATTTTACGTTATTTTTGTTATATTTCTTTATTTATAAGTTAATTTCACAATGGAATTTTAGTGTACAGAGGCTGGGGTCTTCAAATTAAATACTGTATGTTCTGAACTGCTTTATTATATTTATACATTTATACCTTATTAACGTTAGCTTAGTTAGGCGAGTGGCAGACGACTGGCTCTCGCAGGGGTGTCGTCATTCGCCGCGCTACAAACCGCTGAATTTACGATATTTGATTACTGTGAATACACACATTACTATGACGCACACTACATACACCCCCTTCTAAAAAAAAAAATGATTTACATAACTGACAAATAAAAATAAAAAAAAAAATATATTAGCAAACATTAACATTTGGGAGTCTATGTTGTGAGATAACACTTAAATCTGTGCCTTGACTACAATTTAATTCCTTCCTTAACATTTTCCTTGCCCGTATAACACAAACTTTGTATATTAGTATAGCGCACAATACAAAAAGGATGACCGCCATAACCGTCACCGTGACGCTCAACACTTCCAATTTAAAATCAGTATTAGATGCTGTGGCGTGATTCGCTCCGTTTTGAGCGATAACAATTTCTTCATCTTTCTTTTCAACCGAATATGTTTTTCCCATTTTGTTAAATATTGTTTAATGCTGATAACTTTAAAGTTTAACTTTGTGAAATGAGCCGACACTCAAATTTATATATTATTAATTATTATATATAATTAACTGGTTGAGCCGAGATTTGAAATAAAATGAATACAAATATTCCTAACAACTACTTATAACATTAATATGTGCTGAGATGACATTACGCAACCTTCGCGTGCCTACTTGCTTACAAAAATGCCAATTTATTTATTTATTTATTTATTCAAATTAAATACACACAACAGGCTACGATCTTGCCGGGTCCATAGGCGCCACATCAATTTTACGAGCAGATCGCAACCCAACAAAATGTGTACAATTACAATACTACAATGGGATACAGCTTAAAGTTATCTAAAGCGTATTACAATAAATTCATATTTAAAAATTCGATAATTCAATATTACATATAAAAGAAAGACAATAAAAATAATGGTTACATTACACAATACATTAACAACAAAACTAGGACATCATTTCAAGATTCGACAGACATGTTCTTTGAATATGTTTATTCGATGATCAAATATATCAAAATCGGGGAATCTTGTGGATAAATCATTGTACAAACGGCAGAAACGAGATATGGGGTTATAAAAGGAGGTATTATTCCTGGTTAAAGGTAAAGAGAAAGTTTTGTTAGTCCGGAAGCGAAATGAAGCATTAAAATTAACAGTTGACAGTAGTGACGGAGAGTGAATAGATGAGTGAACGATTTTATGGAGTGTTATGAGTTCTAGCCTCTGTCGACGCTTTTCCAACGAGACAAGATTAAATTTCTCAAGAAGACTTTCGTAGCTAGATCCACTTCGACCGATGTGGTAACGAAGAGAAACCAGCCTTAAGCAACGCTTCTGAAGTCGTTCAATGCGTTTGATGTGAATTGTATAGTGCGGTGACCATATGACACAGTTAAATTCTAGGATTGAACGAATCAGGGTTTCAAATAAATGTAAAAGACTAGATGGTGTTTTAAAACCCTTCGTGATCCTTGAGATAAACCCAAGGAGACGAGAGCTTCTATTGATAATATCATCGAAATGACTTCTAAAAGACAATTTATCGTCAAAGTAAACACCGAGATCTTTAATGACGGAAACACGAGGAAGAACCTGACTGTTAAAACTGTAATTAAAATTTAATTTGTTAAACTTTCGCGTAAAGCTTATAACAGCACATTTATTAACGTTCAGGGTCATTTGGTTAAGTTCACACCATTTCGCTATAGAATCTAGGTCATTTTGTAGTATATAAGCATCTTGAATATTGGCCACAGTGGAGAATACCTTTAAGTCGTCAGCATACATAAGAGATGGGCATTTTAAGTTGTCGATGAGGTCATTGATAAATACGATAAAGAGTAAGGGTCCGAGATGGGACCCTTGCGGGACGCCAGAAGGTATTAGAACAGGTGAGGATAATGAGCCATTAAGAGCAACAAGCTGACTACGGTTGGACAGGTAGGAAGTAATCCATCGGAGTAAATTACCATGTATTCCCCAAGCACTTAGTTTATTACAAAGTATAATGTGGTTTACTCTATCGAAAGCCTTGGAAAAATCGGTATAGATGGCGTCCACTTGTTGTCTTTTTTCAAAAGCAGAGCATAAATATGAGTGGTAAGTCAGGAGATTTGCAGTTGTCGAGCGTTGTCTTATAAATCCGTGTTGATTCGGAGAAATCAAGGGAAGGAGATGAAAATACAGTGTATCGTAGACTACTGCTTCAAATAATTTAGCCAGGCAAGATAGTATGCTAATCGGTCGGTAATTCTCACAGCTCGATTTGTCACCAGACTTCAAAATGGGTATTATGTGAGCCGTTTTCCATACCCTAGGAAATGTACCAGTCTTCAGGGATTGATTAAACATGATCGTTAATGGAATCGCCAATTCCTTGCAACAATTTTTTATAAAGAGGGGTGGTATTCCATCTGGTCCAGCTCCCTTACGCACATCAAGTTTTCGAATTGTCGTAATAATCTTCTGCTTACTGACTGCGATGTTGTTGAGTACAGAGTTGCTTAAAGATGCAGAGAATGTATTATCGGTAAATGATGAAGTGGAGGATTGCGCGCCTTGATAAACAGAATTAAAATAATTAGAAAACAACTCACATATCCCCCTACTATCAGAACATGCTAGATCACCATACTTCATCGTCTTAGGAATTGAGGACTTGGAAGATTTCTTATCATTAACGTACCGCCAAAAACATTTAATATTATCCTGCAAGGCACTTTCAGTTGAGGAGATAAAGTTATTATAAGATTTAGAAATAAGCAATTTACTGCGACGACGTAATAGAGAGTATGTATCGTAATCGCGTGGATTTTTAAACTTTTTAAATTTTTTGTGAAACTTTAATTTTTCACGAACACACCGTTTCAATGCAGGCGTAAACCATAAGGGAAATTCATCGGTTCTTTTGGATGTTAAAGGGCATGTATCGTGAATGATTTTATTTATTATGCCGTAAAATATATCGACGTTGACGTCAATATCGTTGGAACAAAGCACGTTGTTCCATTCAATTTGAGAAACTTCATACCGAGCACGCAAGAAATTACACTTATTAAAATTGGGACGCTTAGGTTGTTTGAAGCGGGGTGATGGGCAGTGATTAACTGTATAATTTACAGTAACTGACAATGCGGGATGGTGGCGGTCAACTCGGCTTATGGGGTCTGCATCATTTACTGAAACACTAGTTATTGTTGATAAGACTAAGTCAAGATAACGATTATTAATGTTCTTAATATGATTAAATTGGTAAAAATTGCAAAGATTAATAGATTCTAAGAGAAGGTTAGCTTTTTGATCCCGTGGATTAGAAGGTAATAGTGAGAAATTATCGGAGCTTTTCAGCCAATCAATATTAGTAGTATTAAAGTCACCAAGGCATATAAATTCGTCAGTATTATCAGATTGAAGAACTATATTATGAATAGATTGATAAAAACTTTTGATATAGGGTAAAGTTAAATCTGGTGGTAAGTAACATAAACATAAATGTATACGCCTATTATTTGATTGGGATGGGATAATCGTCACCCAAAGATCTTCAATCACACTTTCCCATTGATACTTACGAACTACATTAAGCCTTTTATTTATAGCAATTAAAATTCCTCCACCCTCTTTCTTTGTAATATTCGTTGTGTATCTATCTCTTCGATAAATGATATAGCGATCATCGAACAATTCGTTGTCATTTATAGAGTCGTTTAAATTTGTTTCGGTTAAACAGATGATGTCGTAGTCGTTACTTAAGATATTAAGATAAATGTCCTTAGTTTTAGATCTTATCCTATTTACATTTTGATAAAATACGTCCATAAAATAGAAAAAATAAAATGACAACATGTACATAAGTCCGTGTGAGTTAGATTAAAACTAAAGCTAAAGTGCACTGAGAGTGTCAATGTTTTTTATTAAAATAGCGTTAGATGACTCATTTCGACGTACGTAAATCTTTCCAAAGCGAACCCAAACAAATTTAAAAGATTTTATTTTCGCTGTCCGTCTAGTTTCGTAGTAAAGGTATTTCATTTCAGGTGATAAATGCTCTGCAACATAAATTTTGGCAGGTGAACCTTCTATACCCAGGTGGGATGAGTTTATGTGGTCATTAGGGTGATTTTTGTTGTGACGGTGAATAGCAGAAATGATTTCATCTCGCTGACGCGAAGATCCAAGCGTAACTAGAATATTACGAGGTCGTGGAGAAGATTGCGTCCTAGTAACACGACGGCAGGCGCGAATTGATGGGTCATCGCATTGTATTTTACACACCTCACAGAGTTTTTTGAATAGGGCAACAGTGTTCTCGTCTTTTCGCTCGGGTACAGAGTGAATCTCAAGATTACAAGATCTGGAAATGTTATCTATGGTCTCTATTTTCGAGTTTAATTTTATGACGGATTCCCGTAAACGCGCGTTCTCAGTCTGGACCTCTTTTAAAGTTTTAGAGACAGACGTCAGTTTAGACTTTAATTCTCTTTGCTCGTCAGCCAGGAAATCGGTTGTTTGTGTGAATTCTGATCGAAGTTTATCTAAGGCTGTGTTTATTTCTGACTTTATGGCGATTAATACTTTTTCAGAAATTGTCTCGACTATATTCTGCAGTTTTATATCGAGCAGTTGACCGAATTCACTGTATGGAATAGAATGCGGGTCAAGATGTTGAGGTTTGGCTAATGTTTCATCGTCGCAGGACATTACTGAAATGTCATGGGTTGAATCCCGGACGCGGCGTACTGGTGTATTATCGTTTCGGCGAGGGCGCGCTGCGATATTCTCGCAACCAGGGCATTTCCAATACTTTTTAAGTTCCGAAACCTTTTCACGATAATACACAGAAGAAATATTCACGCATTGATAATGATATGTACCCTTACAAGCCACGCATATAATAAGTTCATGGCGGTCAATTAGTTGTGGACATGCTAAACACTGCATTATAAATTGTATTTAGTAATTAGCATGGACTCATTAAAACAAAATAGCAAAGTTCTGTTTAGTTTCACAGACCGTAAGCATTCAAACAGTGAGACGGCGTCGAAAAGGTCTTAAGCGCCATGCATATCGCGGCGCTTACGCGTTTTTTCGTGAAGCTGCTTTGTCGATGATCGAACGGTAGATTTATATTCAAGTAGGAATATTTTTTCACGGATTGTACCTTTATTGTTTATTGGGGATCACTTATGGTGCACTTTTAACGTCAATAAGCACTACACACATTAACTCACAAATTTTTAAGAAAAAATAACACTTTTAACTATTTTTAACGACATAAAATACTTGAGTAATCACAATAACTTGTTAACTGTACGGTACGGTGAATAATGAATGCCAATGCACCATTAACCTAGTTACAGTCCAAAAATCTTACAGGTCTTTTAATTATTCTGCCACTACGTGATTTCTGTAAAGGCGTGCACACATTAGCCTCACTATGCTGATCTAATCTACTGTCATGTCTAACTTCATTTTCTTCTAAAATATACGCAGGCTTAAGTCTATCAATCGACACATTACACTCTCTATTATCACTATCACTACATAGTATAAAACAAAGTCGCTTTCCCTGTCCCTATGTCCCTATGTCCCTTTGTACGCTTAAATCTTTGAAACTACGCAACGGATTTTGATGCGGTTTTTTTTAATAGATAGAGTGATTCAAGAGAAAGGTTTATATGTATAATAAGATCCATTAAGTAGTGGAGAAGTACTGTTATTTTTGAGGTTTCTAATGTGATGTCGTAAAAAATTACATTTATTCCGCTTACATTGCAAACGCAGGCTGAACCCTACGAGTTTTATCAAAATAATGTACTAAGTATTATACACATTGAAAAGGTCTACAGAAAAGTCCGCGATGGTATATGTCTATCTCTTATGGATAACCCACAATAACTTTTTTTTGTCATTTACTTTTTACGACAAATAATGGCTAATTTTCGAAGCGATTTTAACCAATACAGCATTAATCCTTAACCAATTAAATACCATGGATACATTGTTCATTTAATATAGATCTATATGGCCCTTTACACCGTATGATTTAAGTGAATATTTTCGAAGATATTACAGATTTAAAAAAAAATTGCGGGACGTAGCGTTTGCGGCCGCCCGGCTATGTATTTTATACCCGTGCGATGCCGGAGCGGGCCGCTATATTTTTATACCTATACAACGTTCACAATTTTTCTGTAGTGTATTTAGTATCAGCATTGCACCCGTGCGAAGCCGGGGCGGGTCGCTAGTCAATTAATATTTTAAAAACTTTACTATTTCTTTCTAAAACTTTATATGGTCCGCTGTACGGAGGCGTTAGCGGTCTCCGTACCGCGTCCACTCTTAGAAAAACATGTGAACAGGAATTTAGATCAGCATGCTCAAAAGTACTATTACTATTTTTACATGCCCTTTTTATGGGCTTAATTTTGTTCAAAGTGTCTCTTAATTTAGTTATAAATGAATGTGGATTATCACTTTTCGTACTTTTATCCGAACAAAATTCTCCCGGCAACCTTAAACAATGACCCAGAGCAAATTCCGCCGCGCTGATATTATCAGTGTCCGCTTGACAAGCTGCTCTCAATCCTAACATGACCGTAGGTAGTTCTACTAACCATGATAGATTATTGTTCAATCTAGCCACCAGAGCCGACTTCAAGGACCTATGCCACCTTTCTATCTTACCGTTACACTGCGGGTGGTACGGGGTAGTTCTCGTTTTTTGAATACCTAATAATTTCATTAAATCTGTAAACAATTCGCTTTCAAACTGTCTACCTTGATCGGTGGTAATAACTTTAGGACAACCGAAGCGACAAATCCATCCTTCATAAACTGCTCTAGCTACCGACTCCGCAGTCATGTCCTTCACAGGGCAAACCTCAGGCCACCGCGTTAATCTGTCGATCATAGTGACGCAATAACGGAAACCGTGCTCGGTTTCCGGTAAAGGTCCTATCAGATCCACGTGCAAATGTTCAAAACGCTCGCTATTGTTAAAATCGCTAAGTTTTGAAACAGTGTGCCTAAAAACCTTACTTCTCTGACACCTAACGCACGTCCTGGTCCAGGTCCCCACGTCTTTATTCATGCCTGGCCAAAAAACTTTTTTACTAACTAACGCACGCGATGCTCTAACTCCGGGATGAGAAACGTCATGAAATTTATTAAAAATACTTTTCCTAAACTGTGCTGGTATATACGGCCTAATATTCTGAGCTGATGTTTCACAATATATTTTAATATCGTCATTATTATCGAGCGCTAACTGTTTCCATTGCAATTTATCATTTGTTTTCATCAAATCCGCGAGCTCAGCGTCTGTCGCCTGTGCTCTCGCAACCTCCACGTATTCACTCGAACTAGGACATACGATACTCTCGATTCTCGATAAAGCGTCGGCCACTTGATTTTCAGTGCCTTGAATATGTTGTATGTCGCTTGTAAATTCGCTAATATACAACAATTGACGCGCTCGCCTAGGTAACTCTTTATTAGAACTTAATTTACTTAAAGCAAAAGTGAGAGGTTTATGGTCCGTGTAAACTGTTAAATTTCTACCTTCGATTAAATCCCTAAAGTAAACTATTCCTGAATAAATCGCTAAAAGCTCTTTGTCATATGTGGAGTACTTCTTTTGCGGTTCCGATAATCTTTTTGAAAAATATCCTAAAGGTTTCCAAGAATTTCCTTCCCACTGATTTAACACTGCCCCTATACTAAAATCTGACGCGTCGGTCATTAACCCTAATTTGGCACTAGATATTGGATGCGAAATAGTAACGGCATTTTTTAAATTTTCTTTACACACTTCAAATGCACTATTCGCCTCGTCTGTCCAATCTATACGCGTCTTATCTCGTTTTTTAGCCCCGTGTAAATACCTATCTAAAACTCCCTGAACTCGAGCAGCGTTAGGAATATGATTTCTGTAGAAATTTAACATGCCCAAAAATCTACGTAATTGTTCTACTGTCTCCGGTTTCGGATATGACTCGATAGCTTTAACTTTTTCCGGCATCGGACTTATGCCTTTTTCTGAAACTAAATAGCCTAAAAATTCTATAGAGGACTGTCCAAAAACACATTTACTTAAATTAATAGACATTTTATATTTACTCAACCTCTCAAATATTAATCGTAAATGTTCTCTGTGTATATCGGGGTTATCCGATCCTATGATGACGTCATCTATGTAACCGAACACGACCGACTGACCTTTGCCCCCTGTATAGTCGCTGCCATAATTCAATTGTTCTATGCCTGATAAAACTGTATTATTAATAAATCTTTGAAATGTTTGTGCCGCGTTACGCAGGCCAAACGTCATTCTTGGGAATTCAAAAAGCCCAAATGGCGTAATAATGGCTGTTTTTTTAATGTCGTCTGGATTAATACCTATAAAATGATACGCTCTACAAATATCTAACTTTGAAAAAAAATTCTTATTATGTAACCCATACGTAAAATCTTGTACCCTAGGTATCGGATAACGATCTGGCTTTGTAATT
The DNA here is from genome assembly GCF_061535455.1 of Colias philodice. Classification (NCBI taxonomy): domain Eukaryota; kingdom Metazoa; phylum Arthropoda; class Insecta; order Lepidoptera; family Pieridae; genus Colias; species Colias philodice. Next base: position 1,896,924 of record NC_143117.1, on the reverse strand, counting down.
GCGTTTAACATCCTGTAGTCCCCGCAGGGTCGGATACCACCATCCTTTTTAGGTACAATATGTAAAGGACTGGCCCACTCACTATTTGAAGGTCTACATATGCCTAGCTCTTGCATCAATTGGAATTCCTTTTTGACCCTATCGTACCTGTCGGCCGGTAACCTCCTGGCACGCGCGTGCACAGGTGGTCCAGTAGTCTCGATGTGATGATACACAGAATGCTCTGGGACATCCTTGAAGGCTGGCGGGCGCGTGATGTCCTGACCTTGAGTACATCCGTCCACCGTGCCCGCATGTACTCCGTCTAGTTTCCCGACTGCTTGGCTCGCCACGCGCAGGGTTGCTCGCAGCGGTTAGCTCTCGATCTGTACCGAAAGTGAAAACGGCACAGCCAGTCCGGGTCTCCAGGTGCTCTTCTCGGCCGCGATGTCGATCTTCTCCTGAAGTCGGTCCGTCTGTCGTTGCCCCTAGAGCGCCCGCGACCCCTCAGTTCGGCGCGGAGCGCTGCAACCTCCAGCTCCAATCTGCTCATCTTCTCGTCCGGCTGCTCATCTGTTTCCTTCTTGCATGACACGGCTGCCACATCACCGACGTTGGTGCATTCGGTAATCTTGTCTGCCATGGCCGCCAGTTTGTCCAGAGACTGATCTTCACAAACCGCCATGACTGCTCGAACTGATGACGGCATTTTCGACAACCACAGGCTCTTGAGTGTGTTGTCTGCAATTTGTGCGCTTCGACCCAGATCCTTCATGCGCCTTAAAAACTGGGAGGGTCTTTGCGAACCCAACTCCAGCTCCGACACCAACTTATGCATATGTCTTTCGGCACTCTCTTCATAAACCTGCAGCAGCCTCTCCTTAAGCGCCGTATACCTGTCCTGGGCGGGTGGTGACATCACGAGGTCACTGACCTGCTGAATGGCCTCTTTTCCGAGTTTCGATATGACCAGGTTGAATTTGGTCTCTTCCCCCTGCTTCTGTGGGGCCATCACAGACTCGAACTGTGCGAACCATAACCTTGGCAAGTCTGTCCAAAATTCCGGCAGCTTGGTGGACACGCTTATCGATGCCAACGCCGCGCCTGACGCCCCTTCCTTGATCTCCGTGTCTGATGCTGCTGCTTTATTCATTTTGATTGCCGATGAGCTGATGAGCCGCCTGCCGCTGTAGTCGCCACGTGTCACGCGTGCTCTTCGATTGCGTCACGCTAACTTCCTGTCGCCGTGCCGCGTGGAATTTTATCTCGAACAAAAACTTGCCCCACAGCCAATGTCACTATTTACGCCGATTTTTGATCACGTCGGGGTCACCAGTTTAGTGTACAGAGGCTGGGGTCTTCAAATTAAATACTGTATGTTCTGAACTGCTTTATTATATTTATACATTTATACCTTATTAACGTTAGCTTAGTTAGGCGAGTGGCAGACGACTGGCTCTCGCAGGGGTGTCGTCATTCGCCGCGCTACAAACCGCTGAATTTACGATATTTGATTACTGTGAATACACACATTACTATGACGCACACTACAGAATCACTCTTATGGCTAATTTTAATAAAAGTATGGACATAACAGGAGTGTACATGCAACGAAAAATTTAAATAAAGGCACATATCAAATAAATACCAAAACAAAAGAATCACTCATTTGGATACTAATCATAATCTTCTTCGCTAACTGAGTAGTTTTCCAAAACAGAAGCTGATTGGTTTAAATTAGAATAGAAATCGCGATATACTGGATCAATGAATTGCATAAGATCCATTAAATCTTTAAACTTTTTGGTTAAAGATTTAATGGATCAATCGCCAATCCTCCGACATATGCCTGTTCAGGGAGTAATGTTTCTAAACAAAATATACTTTGCCTTCCTCTTCTTTTCATTGAAAATGTCCTAAAAGGCTCTGATTTCTCCAATGAATACTTAAAACTTACTTCCGCTGATTTTTTTTCAAATTTTAGCCAGAAAATACTTTTCCAAGCAAAAGATTGTTTTGAAATGTCAATATTTTTTTTGACAAAATTCTTAGTAGTTTCGAAAAACCGTAAAATTCGGTTTGTGTCATAAATTTCACCGAGAAATTTTTGCTTGTCATTTTTATAACATTCAACTGCAATATTCGGGTTGTACTCTTTAACAAATCTTTCTATCAACGCATGATCACCGTCACACTCTAATAAAATGAGTGTGACCTGGCACGAGAAACTTGTGGTGGATTTCGGTAGATTTTTGAGCTAATGCAATACAATACATAACAGGTAATATACAGGGTGGTTCTAAATTACGTTGACAAATTTGAAAATAATAAATTTAAAAAATGGTACATGCTGCGTTGCTTTTGTTTTTTAATTATTATTTTCACATGATTTGGCGCCAACTTAAAGTTATTTGTGAAGAGAATAAATTAAAAATTAGTAATTTTTTGCAATAATATCCTTATATGGTAAGCGGCATTGCGAGGTACTGCGACTTTAATACGATGTGCTTGGCCATCTTGGTGATCGTCCGGGAAGAGGCAGAAAAAGAACTCTGAGGACGCCTAGGCTTCGACATATCGTCAAACAAAGATTGACCCGCAATCCACAAGCCAAGGTAAGAAAAATGGCTCGAGATTTAGGTGTAAGTCATTCAACGTTGCAACGAGTTGTTAAAAATGAGCTCAAGTTAACAGCATACAAGCTGCGAAAAGCGCAGCGGTTGGGTGATAAAGATTAAAAAAATACTCCTTGAAATAATATGTCGCTTACTGAAAGCGCGCTCCGCTGGTGAAGCGTGGAAAAATATTTTTTTCACAGATGAAGAAATTTTTCCGATTGAACAGTCTCATAACCGCCATAACGATAGAGTTTACTCTCCTAGTCGCCCCGGAGCCACATCAATTATCCCCCATCGGCAAAATGGTGGTTATTTTGAAAATAAATAGATATTTACATTAAAATAACACTGTATTTTAATTATTTAGAAGTCACCGTTATATATCCCAAATTGGAAATATAAATCCAAATCTGATAAGTTGCAATAATTAACATGTAGGTATCTCATGTTTTTGGTACATACGCGGTAACTGGGACTTAACAAGTTTTAGTCCATAGGCATAAAGCTTGGAATTAACATTTATGTACTTGTTATATTAGTTATCAGGTTTGGCATCAAAAGTTACTATGATATATTAATGATAATTATAATATATCTTGATTGTAGCAAAAAATCTTGGATTTAACAGGAGTGTACATTTTTTTTTCATTTACTTCCCGTGGACGTAGAGATATCACGCCTGGATCAAAAAAATCTGCGCTTTCTGTACTTATCAAACATGTATCTAACAAAATTTTGCCAAAAATGGAGTTAACAGGTGTCTCCCAGATGCCACAGATTTATAATGAGCAACATACCGTTGGGCACTTGTGGTAGCATGACGATAGCGTAGGCTGGTGATAAGTATCATTTTTCTTTTCTTTGGGTATATCAATCAAAGGTACAAATATCTTGATTGGCCCAGCGTTCTTTATCAACCTACGCCTTGTGTTGAGAGGATTCATTTCTTTCATCGGTAAATTAAAAACATGAGTCGCGGCAAAGAAATTATCAATCGTATCATTAATATCAGTATTTTTCCCAAGCATAGCGCCATTTATAATAACCAAATTTCTAATAGCATTAATTTTATCTTTGATGTTTCTATTAATATCATTTAATTTTTGTACTTGAGTGGTTTCACTATAATTTAGTGCAGACTTACAAATAAATAAATCTATTTGAAAGAAATCTGTGCGTTCTTTACAATTTACTTCGTATAATTCACATTTGTTGCGAAATAATCTTATTCTATATCCTGGTCCGTCTTGTCGTATACCACATACTTCTTTGTCTTCAGTATTATTACAACCAGGAATTACACAATTATTTTCAAGTCCATCCTTTATACTGCCGCCATTTAATTTTTTAACATTAATTGGTCCTGTTTTCATTTGGAAAAGCTTCATTACAGTACTCCATATTGATTATTCCGTAAGCTGAAATATTATTTCGAAAAGCGGATGTAATTTAAAAGGAATCGAAAATGTAATATTATTTTAACTGAAAATTAATCCCAAAAACGTAGCGGTAACAAAAGCGCTGATATTTCAATGAAACTTGCAGTATTCGACGCAGAATATTTACCAGACATGAACATTTTCCAATTTTCATATAAAATATGAAAGGAGATTATTTTACGTGGGACGGGACATCAAAAGAATGATTAAAACTGTATTAAATGTAATAAATTTGTTTTAAAGGTTCATGTTACGGACAGAAGTTGTCTATAGTCAAATTTAATTATCTACTTTGAAACAAAATGAATATTATAACACTGACGGTTACTTTAACAAACATTTTATCTATAATTACTATAACTACTAAAACGACTCTACGTCATTATTGAAACCTTACAGACTACAGTCTTTGTGTTTAGTTTTTTAAAGATTTTTTATCTTTATCTAGATGGAAATGGATCTTTGAAAGTTGAAAAAAAAAATGTTTTTGCAAAGAAAATCAACAATTATATTATTTAAGTACCTAAATCACCTTACAAGTTTACAATTTAATTTATTTTTAATCAGAATCAAATCAGTGTTTTCATTATCTCTTTGTAAAACATAATACCTATTCATGTTGTTTTTTCTAGTGTTTGATTTTACGCGAGTATTATACATATATATATATATATATATATATATATATATATATATATATATATATATATATATATATATATATATATATATATATATGTATGTATATATATATATATATATGTATAATACTGTGCAAAGTGTGCGAAACGTCGGGATAATAATATAACTAATGAATAAATCGCATTTAAAATCCGTTAAAATCTTTAATTTCTAAAGGTCTAGGTCGTGGTATCTGTATTAGATATAGATGGTATTCGTATAATAATTTTATCTTATTCAATATCAGTGTGTTTCCTTCTGAGTATATATTTATTTATGTATATTATATAATATGTAATTGGTATGTATATCTGTTTATTTTATTTATGTATATGTATATTTATATATTGTGTATGTATATGTATATTGTATATGGACTTGTATTATTTAAGGTAGATATATATTATTATTTTTTTGTTTTCTTGCTATTAATTATTCTTTTTCTGTTCTCGTCCCGCCAATTAGTGATAATTTTGCTTGTTTACCTTTTACCGTGGTTGCCTGGAAGAGATCACTATTAAGTGATAAGGCCGCCAAAATAGTTGTACTCTGATTATGTGTAAGTAGTTCTAAAGCTTCTGTACAACTGTTCTGTACAACTATTAAAGAGTTAAATAAATAAAATAAATAAAATATGTTTTTCATCATAGCTCTATTTAGTATGCTATATGCTCCATGCGTTTCAATCTGTCATAGCTAATTTAATTTCGATATTTGGTGTAGATTTAATCCGTCTGGTGATTGCTTTAATAAATCCTAATGGACACTAAAAGGTTTTTGTTTTACGTTGTTTTGCATGGACAAAGGTCTTAATTCGTGTTATGACTTTTTTCTTATTGTGTTTTGCAGTTTTGGAAAAGCGTTTTACTCGAATGAAAAACAGTTATTATTTGAACAATAGCACCTGGTTATGTCTGATCCTTTTTGCTCAATATGGTTGACTTTTTGTTGAAACATATACATAACTAGATTTCCGCCCGCGGCTTCGCCCGCGTTTTCAAAGGAAAACCCGCATAGTTCCCGTTCCCGTGGGATTTCCGGGATAAAACCTATCCTATGTGTTAATCCAAGTTACCCTCTATATGTGTGCTAAATTTCATTGTAATCGGTTCAGTAGTTTTTACGTGAAAGAGTAACAAACATCCATACATCCATACATCCATACATCCATACATCCATACATCCTTACAAACTTTCGCCTTTATAATAGTATTAAGATTAAGATAAGATTAAGATTAAGATTAAGATTAAGATTAAGATATTAAGATTAAGATAAGACTAGGTAAATCGCAATGCTATATTAATATAGTTTAAATGTTAGGTTATATTATTTATAGTCTAAGTATAGGTAATATTATATTTTATAGTACACTGTAGTATTATTTACCGTCAAATATTTCACAGAACAATATGTGAAATCGATATATTTCGTCTATTAATACGAAATAGGCTTTATACTTTATTGAGTTGGTACATCGAATTTACGCTCCATCGGAATGTGATTTATTTGAACAATGCTTTTAGTTGTTATTCAAATGTTTGAATAGATCGAACATTAGCAATCAAATGAAATACTAATGTAAATTGTGATATCTCTACTTAATTAAATTTAGGTACTTTATCAGCGTAGTTTTATCAATAAAATAGCTATCCGCAATAATGTCCAAGGTTTGTTTAACCTACCTAATTTCTAAAAATCAATAATCTACTGAAAGGAAAATCTAGCGTAGAATTATTTTTACCGATTTAAACCCACATTACCTACTTATGTATTTTAGATTCACCACATATTAAAATAATAGCGCAATAACATAATTCATCCACTCACATATTTTATGAGCTTTTAAACGCATTAAAATTCAGTTTTGCTAAAATATATTACGAGTTAACTTGTTGCTGGGAAAGCGGCTTATTCTACGCGAATGACGTAAGCTGATAAAAGCCACTTGAATACATTATACTGTACGTAGATTTCTTAGAAATAAACTATAAAGTTATAACATCTTATAACGGGTGATTTTTTAAGAGGTATAGGATTTGATTTTCAAAAAAAACACAAAAAATTTCAAAAATTTGATGTAATCTATAATGGAATCGATAGAACGATCAATATAATATTTTAATGTTTGAAGATGATTTCATGCAAATGCTGGCCGCGGCTCCGGTTTAGATGGCCCATTCGCAAGGCCCAATTTCGGCACACTCTCTACAACACATCGGCCGGTATATCACAAATAAATGCTTCAATATTGGCTCCCAGTGCGTCAATCGTTGCTGGTTTATCCCTGTAGGCATAAGAAATAGTCCAAAGGCGTTAGATCACACGATCTAGGCGGCCAATCGACGGGCCCAAAAGGTGAGATAAACTGTTCGCCGAAGGCGGCTCTCAATTGGGCTATTGTTTCGCGTGCCGTGTGGTATGTGGGACCGTCTTTTTGAAACCACATGTGCCCAATTCTTCCATTTTGGGCAAAAAAAAAAATCGCCAATCGAAGAAGTGCATCGCGCACTTCTTAACCGACTTCACACTCTCTTAACCGAGCATGCATTTTGATAGTAAAATTCAATAATTTGCAAGCGTTGTTCGTTCGTAAGTCGATTCATGGTTAAATTATAGACCAAACTGAACAAGTTTGATAAAGACACAAGACATGATTCACGCGTGATCTATCAAAAACAGTATCGCCAAAAAGATACCAGCAAAAAAAAAAATGGTTGCCTGTAAAGTCGGTTTTACGGGCGAAGATTTTACGTGACAACGTCTTTTTCTCGGTAGAATATTTATGTGCTGCGCGCGCGGCAGACCGCGGGCCTCTCTCTCGTTCGGTGACTCATCGTAACGTTACCGAGCGTTACACTTTTTCATAAGTGACTCCCAGTCGCAACCTAATTTAAGACGTTGTCACGTCAAAAATCACCCTTTACAATGAATCTTCGCACATCAGTGAGTTACAATCGTTGACATGTGTAAGCTTACAGAATTAAAAAGAAAGTACCTAGTTTAAAGTCCCGTCTAATACTGGAAAGTTGAAGAAAGAATACAAGAATATTGTAACACGTTTTACATGTTTTCTCGTGTATTTTTTAAGATTTCTATTGTCTGCATTGCATTGTGAAAATTTCTAACAGTTACCAGTAGTAGGTACATATTTTGTTATTTGTATATAAAGTACCTAATTAATTATTATCCTTTATAATAAATTCGTGAATTTACGCGCTCGCTCATCCTTACGAGCGTTATATTGGTAATATTCACAATACCGCCTAATATTTAAATATAGAACTCACTCCAGTTTTGTGTATCGATTGGCAGAAACTATGCCAGTGGTAATTTTATGTATCAAGCAAAAAGGCGGCTTACACAGGTCAAACACGACGAGACGAGAGAGAGAACACTTTAGAGCTTTTTATTGTGTTATGGGTCTGCAGCCGCGGGCTCCCTGACTAAATAGTACCTACATTCCGCGGCCAGACCAATATTGCGAAAAATGGAAGCTATATGGATATGTATAAGAGATTAGTCCGTGCCGTCTGTCCTAATTTATTAGCATAAGGGGAATCTCAATCAAATCAAATCAAGCTTTGTAACTCGAACACTTAATTGAATTAGACTTTAGAAGGGCTTATGCATCGTCATAAAAAATTGATATACCACCGATTTGGAAAGCAATTTACCTACCTATAATTTTACATATTGAAAAATATTTATGAGAAATAACTATTAGGTATAGGTATTATTATGCAACCACCGTTTTACATTATCCTTAAATTAATTAATGCTATTGCTAAATCTGTTTAACTCTTTTGATATTGTTTTACTATCATCTACTTCATAATAATGGAATAATATTTTTTCTTATTACCTAATTTTTCGTCAACGTTACAACCATAACGTAACAACTGACACTCGTTCTCAAATAATTTCAATCGGAACCCATCACCTTCCTCACGAATGCCGCAGACTTCATCCTTTACTTCATCGCATTTTATATTGGCACAAAATTGCATTTTCTCCCAGTCTTCAGTATTCACATAAGTTATTGTAAGTACAAGGAAATAGTGCTTCATGGCATGAGATTAAATTTTCCGCTTGAATGCTCGTGTTTGTATGATTTGTTTTATCTTTCAAGAGTTATGAGGAAGGCATAATGTACTTACCTATGGTCCTTCTGTTTGTTGTTCTACGTAAATGGAGATATTTTAGGTACTTCTAGTAATATCCTTGTTATAATATCAAATATTATCATAAGATTTTACATTTAAAATAGGAATGCATTTTTAATATTAACTGTACAAATATTTAGATTTACGAGAGATGTCATTGCAATTGCACGCCTCATAAGCGAAGCGTTGAGGTGGGTACTACTGTCGCTTCGCGCAAAACATCTGATTTTTCAAACTTAAAATGTCTTTATGTATCATACATTGCACTTGTAAGATAATACATACACACACATATTAAGAAAAAACACTATTTTTAACGTTCATGATATTTTTGATGTCATTTTTGTTATTTAAACTAGTTAAAAAACAGTTTAAAAAAGTTCTGTCTTGGACGTCCGTGTGTCTGTATGTGCGGATCCTTTTTCTTGTTAACACGATAGCGACCGAAATACTTTACTAATCGAGTCTTTTTTTGCACGCCTCATAAGCGAAGCGTTGAGGTGGGTACTACTGTCGCTTCGCGCAAAACATCTGATTTTTCAAACTTAAAATGTCTTTATATATCATACATTGCACTTGTAAGATAATACATACACACACATATTAAGAAAAAACACTATTTTTAACGTTCATGATATTTTTGATGTCATTTTTGTTATTTAAACTAGTTAAAAAACAGTTTAAAAAAGTTCTGTCTTGGACGTCCGTGTGTCTGTATGTGCGGATCCTTTTTCTTGTTAACACGATAGCGACCAAAATACTTTACTAATCGAGTCTTTTTTTTTCTCTTACGCTTGAGTATGCTCAGGAATAGAACCCTTTCATTTTTCAGGGTCTGATTCGATGTGGTTTAATTGTTATTAAATAAACAAAAATAATAATTAATAAATAATTATTAAAAAAAAATTATGAGGCGTGCACTTTTGGATTTTCCAAATTTATTTTCTCTTACGCTTGAGTATGCTCAGGAATAGAACCCTTTCATTTTTCAGGGTCTGATTCGATGTGGTTTAATTGTTATTAAATAAACAAAAAAAAACTCGGATGTTTTTTTTTTTTTTTTTGAAGTGAATTTTTATATTTTTATTGAAATTGATTCCAGAAGATTACTGGGAACTTTAAAAATTCATTTTGTTACTTTTATTAGTAGGTACGATCCTTATAAGTATTTTAGTGTATTCAACCAACTTAAAAAAGTGTGACTATTTTACAACAATTTGAATATGAATTGTATTATTGTATACAATATCGAAGCTTTTTAAGAAATGTATAAAATACTTTTTTAAGAATTATTATCATACATAATATTATGTTACCGGCAATATATTAAAACCGGCATTGTATGCAATTCTTAGTAAATGCATGTTATTCCGAGAAACAGTCGGAATGAAATAAATTAAATTCGTCACATTACCTACTTATATCTTTAAATCTGAACTTTTCCTAAGTAGCAAACACATTTGCAAATGTGGGTGGTTTTTGGGGTAGCTATTAACCAATATGAGGTCAAAACTAAAATCCAAGATGGCGCCGACGAAAATTTGAAATCTTTTCGTCATGGGTGTCATTTTCATGGTTTTTGGGGTAGCTATTAACGAATATGAGGTCAAAACTATAATCCAAGATGGCGCTGATGAAAATTTGACTTTTTTTCGTGATGGGTGTCATTTTCATGGTTTTTGGGGTAGCTATTAACGAATATGAGGTCAAAACTAAAATCCAAGATGGCGCCGACAAAAAATTTACATCTTTTCGTCATGGGTGTCATTTTCATGGTTTTTGGGGTAGCTATTAAACAATATGAGGTCAAAATTAAAATTCAAGATGGCGCCGACGAAAATTTTACACATTTTCGTCATGGGTGTCATTTTCATGGTTATTGGGGTAGCTATTAACCAATATGAGGTCAAAACTAAAATCCAAGATGGCGCCGACGAAAATTTTACATATTTTCGTCATGGGTGTCATTTTCATGGTTATTGGGGTATCTATTAACCAATATGAGGTCAAAACTAAAATTCAATATGGCGCCGACGAAAATTTTACATCTTTTCGACACGGGTGTCATTTTCATGGTTTTTGGGGTAGCTATTAACCAATATGAGGTCAAAACTAAAATCGAAGATGGCGCCGACGAAAATTTTACATCTTTTCATCATGGGTGTCATTTTCAAGGTTTTTGAGACAGCTATTACCAAATCCCCAATGTAACCGTCGATAATTAGGTATATTTTTCTTACTCCTTTAAAGTAAACTTAAATAAAATAACAAAAACGTTAACAACTACAGTTTTGTAGAAAGTCTTAAAAAAACAATTTTAAAGAACACTATTTTAAAGAACATTGAAATACATAATTATTTAGAAATGTAATATAAAACTCAACTCTGTGGCAATCATGTTAATATTCTGACAGATATTATTAACTTTGAATATATTCGCTAAACTTTATTTAAAATAAGTTAAGTAATAATTAGTCATCAGTAATAATTCAGATTAGTTTATTGATATCATATTAGAAACTTACTTATTATTACTTAATTTAAAAACTGCTATGAAAAATGTGAATTTACTATTAAAATTAAGACTAATAATAAAGAACGAAATAACAACGAGTGGATTAATAGGAAGGTTATACAAGCTTGTGAAATTAGAGACAAACTATTTATATAGTGGACTAAAAACACAAATAATTTTATTATTAAACAAAAATATAATAAATATAGAAATTATGTAAATTCATTAATTAATACTTGCCTTTTTTCAAACACTGCGTCAGAGGTTTTGTGATACGAGCGAAATCGGGTACAAATTTTCTATAGTAGCCTAATAAACCGAGAAATTGCTTAATTTGCTTAGGCGTTTTAGGTATAGGATACTTTTCTATTGCTGAAATTTTGTCCGGATTAGGCTTAATTCCGTCCTTAGAAATAACATGGCCTAAATACGATGTCTCTAATTTTAAAAATTCTGACTTGTCCATTTAGATTTTAAAATTTGATTCTCTCAATTTTGCAAAAACCTTTTCCAAATTATTCATGTGCTCTTGCAATGACGTACTAAAAACAATGATATCATCGAGATAAACTAGGCAAATCGTGTTCTGCAGGTCTTTGAGAACATTGTCCATCACTCTCTGAAAAGTTGATGGAGAATTTTTTAAGCCCATGGGCATACGTAAAAATTCGTAGTGCCCATGCTCGACATTGAACCCTGTCTTGTGGACGTCATCAGGGTGCATTTCCACCTGATAGAATCCACTAGCTAAATCTAAGGTGGTAAAATATTGGCAATTTCCTAGCTTATGGAGGACGTCATTTATATTGGGGATGGGATATTTATCATCTACTGTCTTTTCATTAACTTTTCTGAAGTCTACAACAAGCCGCCACTTAGTTTTACCTGAAGCGTCTGCTTTTTTTGGGACCACCCATATAGGTGAGCTCCATGCAGATGCAGAAGGTCTAATTATACCTTGTTCTAACATATTTTTAATTTGGCTTTTGACTTCCTCTCTATGAATAAATGGATATCTGTAGCTACGAGTGTGAACGGGTACCTCATCCGTTGTCCTAATTCTATGCTTAATCTTATTAGTGAACGTGAGAGGCTCTCCCTCAATGTAAAATACGTCCGCGTACCTAGCACATAATTTCTCTAAATTGATACGTTCTTCCGGATTTAAATGATCGGTTCTAAGTTTGGATAAAACTTTATCTGCACGAGATGTAACTCTATTATTGCTAAAAACTTCTGCATTAAAAATTTCGCAGTTAATTGGTCTATCTAATGAAAAAATTACGTCATGCGGAGATGGGTTGTACACGGTTGTCCTCGAATTCTATCTTGAACGTTATTGACTTTAAATTTATCTGATTCCAGGATACAATTTTCAGGAACGGTTATGAGGAAGCTGCCATTAACAGTCATGAAATCGTCCTGTTTGCATTTTAGGTGTATTTTCGTCTGGTGTGGCATAGATAGGATGTAGTGTCTGTCATCCAGTCCTAGTATCATTTCTTGAGAAAGGATTACTTCCGTCATCCTGCATCCTTGGCCCAAGACTTGACTTTGAATAAAATCCTGTATGCAGTCTGCTTTCGTCTGGATCTGATTGGTTTTTATCTCACAAAGATACCCGTTACCGTACTTCGGGCATTCAGCCTCCATGTACAAGAAAGACTGTGTACTTGTGGCAATGAAAGGATAAGGAGGGATGAGAGCCTGCATGTACTTATTAGGAAAAACAGCTAATTTATAAAAAGTAAATGAATCCTTAGACACTATCGGAAATTTAAGAACAATTATAATCTTTTTTCCATTAAAATAATATCCTGGTTTTATTATATCGTAATATTGTCTTAATTCTAACTCTAAAATTCTATCCTTACCATATATAGTATTTAATTTTATTAATATATCCTTTAACACATTTGAACTTAACATAGAATGATGTGTTGAGGACGTACGAATGAAAGCTAATGTATTTTCAATTCTAACCAATTCTTGCAATATATCATCTACATTTTCTGTCATTATGCTAAGGATTTGGGCAAATTTAGCATATTTTATCAAACGGGATATTTTATAGTCTTGTTGCGTCATAAAAAATAATAAAGTAGAATTTATTTTTACCTGATTTTCGACAATTTTGGATATAAGTTCAGAATGACGTTTCATCCATTCTTTGCTTATACTAATATGACTATTGAATTCATTAACTATTTGATCCTGATTGTGTTCTAAATTTTTGATAACACTATCGTATCTTATTGCGTCTGTATAATCTAAATTACCAGTTATGCCTTTTATTACCGATCCTAGCCCATCAATGAGACCTCTTTTTACACGACTTGGCTCAAGCGATTTAAGCTGTTCTAAAACTTGCACTAATTTAGAAGAAAGGTGCTCAATTTGATTTTCGTACAAACTTAAAGCTTCACTGTCTAGAGTCTTTTTATAGTGTATAAGTTGGTCCTGTAATGTCCTTAATTTAATGTCAATGTCATTAAGTTCTATGTATTCTAAAAACGTATGATAGTGCGTCAAAAGTCTCGCTTGTCCAAGTTTAAACGGCAGTAGTCCTGGTCCATTTCCTAAGTCGTCAAGTTTTATCTCCTGTGTCATTACTACGGGGATCGTGAGAAGCATCAGTATCCTGTAACAATTTGGCGGTCTTAGGCACACGTTTAAGTCTGTGTTTTGCAACGGGGTCCTTTTTACGAGAGGTATATATATGTATAGGCAAGTTAGTTAAAACCTTATCTTTAGTATAACGGGGTGCTAATTTCTTACGGGCAGCTAATGGGTTATTGACAAATACTATATGTTATAGCTAATTACTGCTGGGCGCTGCAGCTGGCTGCGATTTCGTCCATGTATCTACTGAAAGGTTTCATGACATAATATGAGCACAGGGGAATAAAATAAAAAGACCAGTATGTACATCCAAAAATATTTATTTCAATTATTACAAATTATCCTTAATCTAATTTTGAAAATCTAACACTGAATTAGATTCCTTACAATATTATTCAAATTAATAACAAAATAACGTATTTTACGACAAATTAATATTGAACTAATTATGTAGTTAAAACACGAAAGCGCATTACCTTGTTATACCAGCTGCATTAACCAAAAATTGTATATGATAATATAATATTTTCAACTGATATCAAAATGTACGAAAAATAGTACTTAATAAGTAATTGAACTGAGAACATAATTTAATATTCACACAAAGCTGTATTGTTTCGATATACGTTGTTTTTATTGTAAACTGCATTACATATTTTGATAAAAAAATACTGTAAAACAACAGATGATGAAATTTTCAAAATGAAAAAAAAAATACAAATTTGCCGCGCAATCGACATTTGACAGCTCTACGACTGAATGAGGCGGTTAAAAAAGTTTGTATAATATTAATAGAAATAATTATCGAGATTTAAATTGCTCTACAATTAACTCGTACTCGTAATACGATACCTTGGAGTTGGAGCGAAAATATTGTTTGTAATAATTTGGCTAGGAAACTAATTGAAATTAAAATAATAATAATTAGAAAAATGTATTGTGAAACTGTTTAAAGCAAAAAACGTTTCGTTACACCAATTATGTTTATGAATGAAATACAAATGATTGCATGCTTTCAAAATACAAGACTTATGTACTAATGAAACTTTTCATGAATTTTGTTCGAAACTGTTGAAAATATATCTCAATAATCTAAATTTTGATACTGGTAGCACCATCTGTTGGCATTAATACTTACTAGAGTTCATTGATATGTTTAGTCTGTAGTTATCTGTGCAATAAATTCAGTTCCTTGTTGAAGCTAAAAACGTTGTTTCATTATAGAAACACGGTAGTAGGTCCGCCGTGTTTTGTTAGTTTTTAAAGTGACATTCGAAAATGAAACAACGATTTACGGAAAAGCACATAAAAATATAACATCACAGGGAGATAGAAACGCGTTTCATCGAGATTGGGTATCTAGTACCTATAAAGATAATTGGATGATTGGAATACTTAATGAAAATAGGAATTGTAGAGTCAGTATGTAATAATTCAGATTAGTAATTTATTGATATGATATTAGATACTTAGGTCGAGTGAACGCGTTTTTACAATAATTATTCGTTCTATTATACAAAGTATGTTTTAAACTAAATTTTCGAATTTCATCGTGTATTTTACAATAATTTGTTTTGAATGATATATAGATATATATATATATATATATATATATATATATATATATATATATATATATATATATATATAGTTAACTAATTATAATACTAACATAGTTTTAAGGTACACACCTAACAATTATAAGGATGAATAGATTATTCAGATAGAAATAAACGAAAATAAATAAATAGTTCCCGTTCCCGTGGGATTTACGGGATATAACCTATCCTATTTGTTAATCCAAGTTACCTGTTGAGTATGAATATCATCGTTTACGCATGAAAATAAGTGGACGCGATCTCCACTTATGTTCATACAAATACAGACTTTACAGGGTGCTCCAAAATTACAACATTTCAAAATTTTTTGCTACTTGTTTTTATTTTTATTTTAATTAAAACTAGATAAAAACTAACAGTAATTTTTACTTTTTGAAAATATTTAGGTTTTTATTAATGTTTAAAAATCGTCTTATTCCTAAATGACGTCATTCTTATGGTGGACTTTGTTCTAACGTCTGTATGTATAACGTCTATTTCTGTGTAGTTTTAAAAAACACGAACCTAACCTAACCCACCCCCTTATCCAAACCAAAAATTTCTGATTACGAATTATCGGCATAGTTACTACAAAATGCCGACCGTTTGTAAACGGCCAGATTATATACAACTTGCCTGCGACATATCAATATCTTAAATATTTTACTTTTCCGATAGATATTTAGGAAATGTATAGATTTCCTAGGAAATGTGTATAAAATAATTTATTTCACACATTTCCGTACGATTTTAGGAATTATATACATTTCCTAGGAATTGTATACAATGACGGATTACATACATTTCCGGTAACATATATATTAGAATATTAGAATTAGATATTAGATTGGCATTGTCATTTTTTTTCCGCCATTTGTAATTTTACTTCTATATTTTGTACAATAAAGTTTAATTAAATAAAAATATATATATTAATATTATTTTTATCGATAAACATAGTAATGTTTATCGATATATGACAGACCTAAATCTAAATAAAAAGATCAAAAGTAAATTGGAAGACATCACAATATGTCGACTGATAAAAACCTCACCCTGTGTGAATGCAGCGGCAGACATACTGGTACAGCATCATCGTGCAGACGAATCACATGCATTGTTCTATTGAAAGCACTTTCGGGGAAATGTAGGGAACATAATATGATATATCCTTTACATTTGGCTTGACATTTTCAGTTCCAATTGCTTCTAACCATTTTCTTTTTCTATATTCACTTCTTGGTAACCTTAAAAAAATGAAGAACTGCTTCAATAATGGGAATAAATAACCAGTCATGTGAATTTAAATAACGATTATAAATATTTAAATAACGATTTTAAGTGTATCAATTAACTAATTACTTTTATTTTTAGTTTAATAAGTGACTGTTACTATAATTTTTTGGATCACAGCCGTTAATTCATTCTAACGCATTAACAGAATTGGGGAATTCATTTTATTAGAGCATGGCAACACCAGTGTTTACATTTTGACGTTGATAGCTGATCACAGTTCACACATCAAACTTTGACGGGGGCTCAGGAAAAAAGCGCGGGAAAC
Source organism: Colias philodice (assembly GCF_061535455.1). Classification (NCBI taxonomy): domain Eukaryota; kingdom Metazoa; phylum Arthropoda; class Insecta; order Lepidoptera; family Pieridae; genus Colias; species Colias philodice. The sequence continues at coordinate 1,879,747 of NC_143117.1, read as the reverse complement.
TTCGAACGAGGCGGGAGCGTGTTTTTAAATTTTAATATTAATTTAAACTTAATTTATGATCAGAGGAGTATTTTGTTGTAAATATTGTAGTATTTAGTGTAAATAGTAAAAGTTTTATATATTATTGGTAAGTTTTATATTCATTATTAGTAGTTATGTAAATTTTATATTGGAATTGGGTACCCTTCATAGAAATCTATGAAGGATCCTCCTGATCCTTTAAATGAGGGATCAGGTCTGGGACCTGGTCCCTCTGTCGCGAGCTATGTAACACTCTATAGCAATGATGACAATTTTGATAAAGATCTTCTTGAGTGGGAACAAGAAGGTAACAGAAAAAGGAAGCGCGGGAAAAATTTTAATACAAATAGCCTAGAAAATTCAGAGAGTGGTCGCCAAAGTGTCAATTCTAATACAAACTCTGTATCGGTTAAGGAAAATATTTCAGTTGGTTTGCAATCTAATTCTTTAATCAGTTTATACACTGAACAGGATGCTTTCCCATTTATTGTTCATGTCCAAAGAATAGAATCATCTCCTGGTGATGGTTCCGTTTTACATCCTATAACATTTGGAAATTTTTTGAAAAATAATTGTTTTAAAAATATTGTAGCAGGCAGTGTCAAAAGAATAGGCAGAAATAGATGTGTTGTCGCTTTTTCAACTGCACAAGATGCTAATTCATTCATTAATAATAAATCCTTAGAGACATTTAATTTACGAGCAAAAATCCCAAGCTTTCATGTTTCTAGGATAGGGCTAGTAAGAGGCATTCCATCAGAATGGTCTCCTGAAGAAATTAAAGATAATATAGTTGTTCCTAATGGATGTGGCTCTATAATTAAAGTGCGCAGAATCAATTATAAAGTTACTGTTGATGGTGCAGTTACATGGAAGCCTTCACAGTCAGTTATATTAACTTTTGATGGGCAAACACTACCATCTAGAATATTCATATGCTTTAATTCCTTACCTGTGGAGCTATACATATTTCCAACCATTCAATGTTATAATTGCTGTAGGTATGGTCACACAAAATCGATTTGTAGATCCAAGCCCCGTTGCTACAAATGTGGGCAGGATCATAGTGGTGAAACTTGCTCTGTTGAAGAGGATGGTGCATCGTGTATAATGTGCTCTGGTTTCCATTTTGCAAATAATAAAAACTGTCCTGAATATAATCGCCAAAAACAAATTAAACATACTATGGCTCAAAAGAACTTGTCATATGGAGAGGCACTGAAATTACACCCACAATCAAAAAAACCTTATGCTGAAGTGCTCACCACTTCAACATTGCAAGTCTCACCAAAACATCCATTACAGAATGCTAATAATTTAAATACCTCTTATAAAAAGACTGTTTTTAAAAAACAACGCTCTCCTCCTAAAAGTAGTCAAGGCTATGATAGAGCTGCTCATGAGGCTTTGCTTAAGGCGTTACCCGGCAATTTCGACTATGTTCAACCTCTATAAAGTCTGGTACAACATAAAGCACAATACCGAAAAAAATATATAAAATAGGATGGTCTTTGATCTTTAATTGCTCGCGAGGACTTTTTTCCAAAGTTAATAGATTTCTAGAAAAAAAATGTGCCGTGGTCATCGATTTTTCCGCAAATACTCTATAAACTTCGTAACCTGCTGACTTAGAGCTCTGAAAATTTTATGTTTAATAAATTATCAGTTACACAACAGTCCCTGACGAGGATTTTTTGTTTCACTGATTGGTATCTTTTTAAATACAAAATGCGAGGAAAAAAGAAGGTGCAGCGGGAGAGGTTTGAGATCCGTCAAGTATGGTCAAGGTTATTAGCGCATGTATAAGCCTTAAAGCTTCACGCGTCCTACGTACATTATTTGCTCGTAACTAAATCAGTATGTTATAGTAGGACGCGTGAGAGATTATTAAAGAGTGCCAAATGCCTACACCTGACAATGGTTGTGCATACCTACAAATCTCAGTCTAGTGATACACAAAATTGTGAATTAATGGAAATTATAGTTGCATTAATAAATTTATTAAAACAGAGTAAAACATTAAGACCGTCCAACGTTGCATTACTTAATAAAATGATTAGTAACACAATTCATAACAATGGCTTCGAACATAATACACTGGAATTGCAGGAGCATTCTTCCTAAAAAATCAGAGTTGTTCCATATCATTAATACCTAAATATAATCCAATAGTAATCTCACTAAACGAGACTTGGTTAAAACCACAGTTAAAACCATATTTAAATTTTCGTAATTTCGTATCCCTATTCCCTGGTTACCTTGACATTTGTTTGAGGGATGATAGAACTGACGGATACGGCGGTGTTGTTGTTTTAGTTAAAAATACTCTTATTTTTAAAAAACTACATTTTTTTTTCAACAGATCGACAAAAGTTACAATATTGTCGGAACTATATATATATAATTCTTATCTCGTCTAAATATCTATAAATAATTATATAAATGTATATATACATAAAAATGTATGTCCTTTTTATAGAAGTTGTGCTAGTTTTTGATTACCTATAATTTTTTATTTACATATGTAGATTAGTGTTGTAAATATCTGTGTGTAAATGTTGTATAATATTATATTGCTGCTTCTCTGATTATACGCGTGCGTAAGTCTGTAAATATGTATAGAAATTTATGTTTCCCTACCTTTTAAAGAAAAATAAGGTCATAAAGAAGTTTCACTTCTTACGTGTGTACTCTAGTACACGCACACGTTTTTTTTTAATTTCGTCATCAATTAAATTTTTCAATTTCATACAATATAAAATGTACATATGTTTTGTTTATCGTATTGTATCGTTTTTGTGGTATTTATTGTCCTCAGGTTTAAAACGATATAATCAACTATAAAAATTATAGTCCGTAACCTCTCTGGAATTCTTTTAATTTTAGTATATTATGGTTAAAAGTGTATATATGCTGGAAAAATAGTAAAAAAACCTACATCGGGAACAATGGTTTTAACTATGACCTATATATAGGACAATGTGACTATGTTATTATGTAATTTGTGAAGGACAAACTGGAAAAGAAATTTAACACATTAATTGTATTACATATTTTTAGTGAATTTTTCTTTATCTGTGCTGTAATACCTTGCTTTTAACCAAGTCCACTTAACTCTTGACCCGTGGTTTTGATTCCCTTGCTAGTAGTTGCGGTTTTCAGAATATGCCGCATATGAATATTATTTTAATTATAGCTTAAATGTATTATAAATCTGAGTCTTTAATGTGAATATCAAGTTAATAAAATATGTAGCCGTTCATTAGTTGTAAGTTGAAATTATTATTTTTTTTATAAAGTGTAATTAAAAAATCATGTTATTTGCGATTATTCTTATATCCGTTTTATAAAACATTGCTTTTTACCAAATTTAAAGATTTTATGTACTTGGGATGTACCCTGTTGGTTTTGATTCCCTTGCAAATGTCAAAATTTGTTTAAAATTGCAGCATTAACGGCTGCATCCCAAAGGGTTTGGTTTTTAAGGGTCCAGAACCCTAATAAAATCACGTCTGTCCATCCCATCTGCATCTGTCTGTCAAGACCCATTTTCACAGGAACGCGTGATGTGACATAAAACTAAAATTTATGTTGAATACTTGAATCGATTGAAGCTGTGAAAAAATCAAACTGATAAACCAACGCAATCAAAAGATAAAGCCGTTTATTAACTCAGGCCCCGGAATCACAGACACAATAGAAAATCTATTGTATCGTGGACCGATTGGGCCGTTCGGGGCTCAATGGGTTATGCTGCAAATTTCGACATTCGCAAGGGAATTGACACCTACAGGGTACTTTCCGTGTACGTAGAGTTTTGAAATCGGGGTAAAATAAGGTCTTATAGCGCAGATTGAGGAATAATTTCGAAAAACATAAAATTTTGGAGTTACAACATAATGAAAAAATGGTTTGTTTGGAGCCCTCGGTGTGCGAGTCCGACTCTCACTTGGCCGGTTTTTTATTCTTATGTACTATATGTAGTACATTCGTAGGCAGAATGTTAAAGATGTAGATCGCTGTTTGAAGATTATTTTTATTTGCATTCATGACTTAAAATTGCCTTGGAACATTACTTATTTAATAAAACGAATTAAATGCATCATTTGCAGTACGCCTGCAAATATAAATCTACCCTCTCATTTTGTAAATGACTAGCGATAACAATTATTGTATTTTTGCCTTTTGGTGTCAAAACTGCTTCTATTACCCAGAAGAATAATGCAATTTTTCTATTTGAAGATATCACATTGCTGTCTAAAACTTCATAATCAATAATAACTTATTTGTTAGGTAACCCTAAAATAAACTTCCGTCTTGATATTTTAATTTTCTTTCGAAAATAAAAATTTGTATTTGATAGAATAACCTTTTCTGATTCGTAAGCATTTGAGTATCAATAAAAGAGAATTCAAATGGATCCAAACAACGATCCTTGTGGCAATGGAAGACAAGACACTCCAAGGCTTACTTTAACAATAGGACGTAACAGTATTTGAAATCAAGAAATATAACTCTGTATATTTTGTCAAATGAACAGATAATAATGCTAACACGATCAGTGTTTGGGGATTTACAGCTTTTAATTCCTGATACCAGGATTCTTCATGAAATTCTACACATAACACGTCTTACTTTATTCCAATCAAAATATTTTTAAGTTTCATGCTGTTTGTGTACTATGGACTCCTTAAACTACTGAACCGATTTTAATACAATTTTACCGATTAGTTTATATCTTAATTACAATATGTTTGGAAATACTGCATGTATTGAAGTAAAACTAGATTGGATAGCGTTCATCACTTTCCTGGTCGAATTCAAGTGGAACCTCGTGGTAATAAATCGTCGTCTCGAGGCGGTCGTTGTGTCCGATGTATTATAAGAAAAAATGAACAGAAGTTAACGTTATTTATGCTAAGTTGCAAATATTCCTATTTATTGGCCAATGTTGGCGTCAACACCACACATTACAACCACATGAGTATATAAATAGTACAGACACAAAGCTTCATAAGAATTTTTTTTGCTGTCAGTTAAATAAAATTTATTTAAGTAAATAAAACATTTAGATGTGAGTTACGCCAACGGATCCCCAAGACATTGCTGCGTCGACGTTTCTCACGGGAACGTATTGTACGGACGTAGCAGATTCCATTGGCGCAACGTAATTTTAAGTTTTCATTTTATATTCAATTAGCTTTATAGTTATTAATTGTTAAGACTTGCATCGAGCAAGACGTATTGTAATAAGTTTATATTAAAGTATTTCTAAGTGAATTCGTAGTTTTTTTTGGGGCCTCCGGCTGTCTGAAACATAATTGGCGCAGTCGGTAGGATCCTCAAAAATAAGTGGCATAGGTAGTGACCTTCGCTATCGCTACGAGGATCCTGAATCTACGGTTTCTACGGCCTGGAGGCGACATCCAAACATTGATCCCGAAAGAAGCCGAATTATGTTAATGTAAGTACATAGAATAGATCTGTGTTACTTATCCTTTTAGTTTTAATCCTTTTTGATATTTTTTATATTTCCAAAATTTTCCATCCGAGAGAATTGTTTTCCCGGGAGCCTGCATCGAGTACGTTATCTCGTAGGTCGTATCTAGATAATAATCGTAGGAATTTAGGTAGCTTAGAAAGTATTTTTGAAGAGATGGCTGTACATGACCCTGACGTTATATATAAGGCCTTACGCCCGGTTCCCGAATTCGACGGGAACCCGAATGTTTTAACTACGTGGATAGACGACAGTTGGTGATACCGAAGCATAACACCTCAGGCTTTAAAGGTAGCTTTAAGTACGCCGCGTCCAAAATCTGGAATGACTTACCGCCACCTCTAAAATTGAAACAGGATATATCCTTCTTGACATTCAAAAGAAAATTAAAAGACAAAAGCAAATTGAAGACTGGCGCGCCGTAACCCAATAGCTTCCTTTCTATTGATCTTGGGGTGATGATATACCTATGGCCTATGAGAACGGTATTCAATGTACTGTTTTGACTTTCCTGCGATGTATATGTATTATTGTATATATGTATATATATTATATGTATGACATATTATACGCTTTCTAATATACGTATATTATTGCACGCCTCATAAGCGAAGCGTTGAGGTGGGTACTACTGTCGCTTCGCGCAAAACATCTGATTTTTCAAACTTAAAATGTCTTTATGTATCATACATTGCACTTGTAAGATAATACATACACACACATATTAAGAAAAAACACTATTTTTAACGTTCATGATATTTTTGATGTCATTTTTGTTATTTAAACTAGTTAAAAAACAGTTTAAAAAAGTTCTGTCTTGGACGTCCGTGTGTCTGTATGTGCGGATCCTTTTTCTTGTTAACACGATAGCGACCGAAATACTTTACTAATCGAGTCTTTTTTTTTCTCTTACGCTTGAGTATGCTCAGGAATAGAACCCTTTCATTTTTCAGGGTCTGATTCGATGTGGTTTAATTGTTATTAAATAAACAAAAAAAAACTCGGATGTTTTTTTTTTTTTTTTTGAAGTGAATTTTTATATTTTTATTGAAATTGATTCCAGAAGATTACTGGGAACTTTAAAAATTCATTTTGTTACTTTTATTAGTAGGTACGATCCTTATAAGTATTTTAGTGTATTCAACCAACTTAAAAAAGTGTGACTATTTTACAACAATTTGAATATGAATTGTATTATTGTATACAATATCGAAGCTTTTTAAGAAATGTATAAAATACTTTTTTAAGAATTATTATCATACATAATATTATGTTACCGGCAATATATTAAAACCGGCATTGTATGCAATTCTTAGTAAATGCATGTTATTCCGAGAAACAGTCGGAATGAAATAAATTAAATTCGTCACATTACCTACTTATATCTTTAAATCTGAACTTTTCCTAAGTAGCAAACACATTTGCAAATGTGGGTGGTTTTTGGGGTAGCTATTAACCAATATGAGGTCAAAACTAAAATCCAAGATGGCGCCGACGAAAATTTGAAATCTTTTCGTCATGGGTGTCATTTTCATGGTTTTTGGGGTAGCTATTAACGAATATGAGGTCAAAACTATAATCCAAGATGGCGCTGATGAAAATTTGACTTTTTTTCGTGATGGGTGTCATTTTCATGGTTTTTGGGGTAGCTATTAACGAATATGAGGTCAAAACTAAAATCCAAGATGGCGCCGACAAAAAATTTACATCTTTTCGTCATGGGTGTCATTTTCATGGTTTTTGGGGTAGCTATTAAACAATATGAGGTCAAAATTAAAATTCAAGATGGCGCCGACGAAAATTTTACACATTTTCGTCATGGGTGTCATTTTCATGGTTATTGGGGTAGCTATTAACCAATATGAGGTCAAAACTAAAATCCAAGATGGCGCCGACGAAAATTTTACATATTTTCGTCATGGGTGTCATTTTCATGGTTATTGGGGTATCTATTAACCAATATGAGGTCAAAACTAAAATTCAATATGGCGCCGACGAAAATTTTACATCTTTTCGACACGGGTGTCATTTTCATGGTTTTTGGGGTAGCTATTAACCAATATGAGGTCAAAACTAAAATCGAAGATGGCGCCGACGAAAATTTTACATCTTTTCATCATGGGTGTCATTTTCAAGGTTTTTGAGACAGCTATTACCAAATCCCCAATGTAACCGTCGATAATTAGGTATATTTTTCTTACTCCTTTAAAGTAAACTTAAATAAAATAACAAAAACGTTAACAACTACAGTTTTGTAGAAAGTCTTAAAAAAAACAATTTTAAAGAACACTATTTTAAAGAACATTGAAATACATAATTATTTAGAAATGTAATATAAAACGCAACTCTGTGGCAATCATGTTAACCCTAGAGTGCTCGCGCTATGAGCATTTTGCCGCCCGCGGCACAATTTTCGTCTTATTTTGTACACTATGCAATTGTCAAGGTCAAGCGTCCGTGTAGCTGCCCCCCCGTCCCTCGCCTTCTTGTTTTAGAAATAAGAATTAAATCAGTGCGCGGATGACCGCAGGAGACAAAGGTTATTGGGGCTGTGTCGCGTTTGGCGGCAAATTGCTCACCGCGCGACTACTCACGTAGGTAAAGTTTGTGGATCTTAGTTTTTACTAATGTTGAAATATTATTTGTTTTCATTGCGTATAGTATTATTTTAATGGTAATATGGTATGTTATTAATTTTACTTTGTTTTAATTAATTATTGGGCCTTGTGTTTTTGTTTTTTAAGAAATTGCCATGGCTATGATTAGACCACATATCGTTAGACGATCCGGCGTGATTACTTTACAGAAGGATCTGAGGAACCAAATCGCTCGATTTGTGCCACCGGAACATCAAAATATACCCTCAGTTCGAGAAGGAATATGCGCAGTATGTCCATCGAAGAAAAAAAGAAGGACAAAAAAAGGGTGCAATAGATGTGCAAAATTACTGTGCAATGAGCATTGCATATATATGTGCCAGCATTGTTTTGATGAAATACATGCTGAAAATGAGGAAAACGAATGATTTAGATCTTAAGTTCTATTTTTATATTTTTTATTTAAATAATAATGAGGAAGTTCCAAAAATACTAAAATAATTACCTAAGATTTTCCAAAGCATTGTTTTCTAATTTCTAATTAAAAAGGTTTAATAAATGATTCTTGTTCTTATAGTTGGTGTTTTATTTTATCTTTAAAACATAATTACAAATGCATATGATTCATATTAACAAAAAAAAAACGTATTAAGTACGGGCGGCAAAATGCTCCCTACGCGATCACTCGCGATTCACGAGAAGGCGCGACTACTCTAGGGTTAATATTCTGACAGATATTATTAACTTTGAATATATTCGCTAAACTTTATTTAAAATAAAGTTTATCTAAAACATTTAAACGAAGAGAATAAAATAAAAAAGAACGTGTGTGCCGAGAAAACGTGTCAGGAGTGAAACTTCTTTGGCGAGATTCATAGATACCAAAATCGCCGCCTTGCTCCATAACGCGACAGTATTACCATGACGCGATCTTGAAATTCGACGACAATCTTGGATTTTAATTTTGACCTCATATTGTGCCGGCACTCCCGGAGTGCAACCCGTCTTTTTTTTTGTAAGAAATACTATTTTTGTGCTTGAAAACCTGCGTCGAATGCCGTCAAGCGCGTCAAAATCGAACTATGCGTTCCAAAGATATCGCGGTTCCAAAATTTCCTAAATAACCTTTTCTTTGAATAAGTGAATAAGTCTCAGAGGTCTCAGATTTCATCAACTTGACCGAAACTACTGATTGTCAGATTTTTGTCGAGAATGTCTGGCTATCGGAGTATATTACTTATTTTACCAACTTACCGGAAGTAATTTATCGGATAATTAACCAAAGTAGTAGTTCTCAACAATAGCATTTAGCGGATTTCTAACAAATTAACTTGTTTGAAAACAACCAGTGCAAATTAGACAAAATAAATTTATTGACTCATAAAAAAACGATTTTCGATTTAATTATTAAGAAATTTGATTTGACTTAAAAAACCCATGAGCGTCGAAAAATAATCAATGAATCAAACAAATGTCAAGAACTGCGTTTTTATGATAATGAAATTATTTTGCACGCCTCATAATTTTTTTTTTTTCAAATTTTTGCACGTCTCATAATTTAGTTTTACACGCCTTATAAATATAGTAGAGAATAAAAATTACATTTATTTATTGAACTTTTTTTAAATTGTCATTATGCAAGTTATAACCTCGGCTTGTGTTTACTAGCTGTCACAACATTACACTACTAACCATTATAAATATATTTATCTTCAGCATGGCCAAGTCCACGCTTTATTCCGGTCCAGTTTTGCCAATACAAAATTTTGCCCTGAACTTCATATTTTTGTAGAGTAGATAAGAGTAAGAAAAAAAAAATTTTAAACCCAGGTATTAATGCTCACGTGTGTACACCTCGATTTGTATATCCAAATCATAAGTGGTGACATCTGAAGGCAACTGAGGTCATCAAAATCAGATTGTAGATAGTCGTATTGTGTTATGATTTATTTCGTTTTCATATAAGCTGGATATTTATGTCGATAACGATTACAATTCGGGTGCGTTCGATAAATTCCCGTCATTTCTTTCTTCAAGAAGAATTGTCTTAATAGAAAGATTTATTCGCATCTTATCTTACTTTTTTAACATTTAATTGTTATCTTTCTATCTTATGATTTTTTTTTTCAATGTTGAATAAGAGTATTTAACAAATTTTGCACGCCTCATAAGCGAAGCGTTGAGGTGGGTACTACTGTCACTTCGCGCAAAACATCTGATTTTTCAAACTTAAAATGTCTTTATGTATCATACATTGCACTTGTAAGATAATACATACACACACATATTAAGAAAAAACACTATTTTTAACATTCATGATATTTTTGATGTCATTTTTGTTATTTAAACTAGTTAAAAAACAGTTTAAAAAAGTTCTGTCTTGGACGTCCGTGTGTCTGTATGTGCGGAGGATTTTCTTGTTAACACGATAGCGACCGAAATACTTTACTAATCGAGTCTTTTTTTTTCTCTTACGCTTGAGTATGCTCAGGAATAGAACCCTTTCATTTTTCAGGGTCTGATTCGATGTGGTTTAATTGTTATTAAATAAACAAAAATTATAATTAATAAATAATTATTAAAAAAAAATTATGAGGCGTGCACTTTTGGATTTTCCAAACTATTTTCATATTGCGAAAGCTCTTGGAAAGAGCTTTCGCAATATTCTTGAATTCGCATATTATAATTTCGCATATGGCTTCGTTCGGACTTCACAACATTACAATATTATGATAAAATGCTTCACACTCTATAGGTACCACCACATCTCATTCGCCAAAGTATCTCTTTTTTAACTGAACTAAAAACTGAATTACACTTATTTCTACAGTATTTATAAATAATTTTATTTTACTTCAATCTAACTTATTAAGCTATTTAAATAAATCCCTAGTACATATTATGGTGTAAGTATCTTGTATGTATTTTATATTTTGTGTATAAAACGTGTAGTTAGATAACTAGCAATAATCTGGCCAATCTGAAGCTGACGCTTGTATTATCTATTTTATTAAATTTCATACTAATAATAATTTTAACCTAAACAAGTAAGCGTATATTTTCAATATGTATTGTATTTTATTTATCTAATTACGAATACTTTTCATAATATTTTTTAAGGATAATAAACTATGTAGGTATTCTAATCTTGTTGTTATTGTCATTTAATATGATTTTAGGGAGCCCCTGTCGGTTGTCAGAGTAATTACCCAGTACTCTAGTTATAATATACTTATTTAGAACTATAACTTGATAAAAGAAATAAATGATACGAAGAATTATCGACAAAATATTCATAAATTCATAATTCTTAATATATAGCGCATAATTCTTATCCCAAAATGTAAAACATGACTATTTAGATTTTATTTACCGGTAGCAGATTAAAAAAAACCGCAAATTCAATTGCTTTGAATTATTGTAGATACAAACTAAGTATCTGTTTTAAATAAAAGTACAAAGAAAAAACAAATATGTCACGGATGTCAACTCGTTGTACTACAAAGGCGGGAAATATTTACATACATTCATTTAATATCGTATTCCAATAAAAAAGAAGAGAATGAACTTAACAGGTTGTAAAAGATTAAATATCCCATATTTTAGGATAAAACTCATTAAGAAATACAATGTCATTATCAAATAATGTGATCAAAAATCATTGAGTTGTTTACAAATATATATTTGCCACCAATTGTTGCGAGTCGTATGAAGGTATAAAGTGAATATTTTACTAAAAGTCGAGTGCGTCGAAATCGTAAATAATAATATGTTTTTCACCTTCCTGGTTATTTTCCCATAGTAAATAGTGTTTTAGGTTTGTTGTTGTAGGTAGGAATAATAATAATTATTCTTACTTGTTGGTTATGAAATGTATATTGAAATAATTTACTTTTACAAATCATTAGTGATATTAGTTTTGAGTGAAAATGCTTGGATCAGCATAATATTATAAATTGTGAGGATGGATGTATGAGCATGTATGTATGTGAATATGTTTGTTACATTTTCACGCAAATACTAGGTACTGAATCGAAGGTAACTTGGACTAACAAATAGGATAGGTTATATCCCGTAAATCCCACGGGAACGGGAACTATTTATTTATTTTCGTTTATTTCTATCTGAATAATCTATTCATCCTTATAATTGTTAGTGTGTACCTTAAAACTATGTTAGTATTATAATTAGTTAACTATATATATATATATATCTATATATCATTCAAAACAAATTATTGTAAAATACACGATGAAATTCGAAAATTTAGTTTAAAACATACTTTGTATAATAGAACGAATAATTATTGTAAAAACGCGTTCACTCGACCTAAGTATCTAATATCATATCAATAAATTACTAATCTGAATTATTACATACTGACTCTACAATTCCTATTTTCATTAAGTATTCCAATCATCCAATTATCTTTATAGGTACTAGATACCCAATCTCGATGAAACGCGTTTCTATCTCCCTGTGATGTTATATTTTTATGTGCTTTTCCGTAAATCGTTGTTTCATTTTCGAATGTCACTTTAAAAACTAACAAAACACGGCGGACCTACTACCGTGTTTCTATAATGAAACAACGTTTTTAGCTTCAACAAGGAACTGAATTTATTGCACAGATAACTACAGACTAAACATATCAATGAACTCTAGTAAGTATTAATGCCAACATATGGTGCTACCAGTATCAAAATTTAGATTATTGAGATATATTTTCAACAGTTTCGAACAAAATGCATGAAAAGTTTCATTAGTACATAAGTCTTGTATTTTGAAAGCATGCAATCATTTGTATTTCATTCATAAACATAATTGGTGTAACGAAACGTTTTTTGCTTTAAACAGTTTCACAATACATTTTTCTAATTATTATTATTTTAATTTCAATTATTTTCCTAGCCAAATTATTACAAACAATATTTTCGCTCCAACTCCAAGGTATCGTATTACGAGTACGAGTTAATTGTGTCTTTAAGAAGTATAGTAATAAAACAAACAAAATAAATCTTGTGTAGAGCAATTTAAATCTCGATAATTATTTCTATTAATATTATACAAACTTTTTTAACCGCCTCATTCAGTCGTAGAGCTGTCAAATGTCGATTGCGCGGCAAATTTGTATTTTTTTTTCATTTTGAAAATTTCATCATCTGTTGTTTTACAGTATTTTTTTATCAAAATATGTAATGCAGTTTACAATAAAAACAACGTATATCGAAACAATACAGCTTTGTGTGAATATTAAATTATGTTCTCAGTTCAATTACTTATTAAGTACTATTTTTCGTACATTTTGATATCAGTTGAAAATATTATATTATCATATAAAATTTTTGGTTAATGCAGCTGGTATAACAAGGTAATGCGCTTTCGTGTTTTAACTACATAATTAGTTCAATATTAATTTGTCGTAAAATACGTTATTTTGTTATTAATTTGAATAATATTGTAAGGAATCTAATTCAGTGTTAGATTTTCAAAATTAGATTAAGGATAATTTGTAATAATTGAAATAAATATTTTTGGATGTACATACTGGTCTTTTTATTTTATTCCCCTGTGCTCATATTATGTCATGAAACCTTTCAGTAGATACATGGACGAAATCGCAGCCAGCTGCAGCGCCCAGCAGTAATTAGCTATAACATATAGGTAAGGTAATAAATAATAGCTCTATAGTTAATACGCACCTTGATACTTACCGTAGAGTTGTTTGGTGTTGAATCCGTAATAAATAAAATTTACACAATTGAATGTTACTTTTGATAGGTACACGATACACGCTACTCAGAGGGAAATAAACGCTACCTACACGTTTTATTTGAACACAGGCTAGAATTTACTTTTTCACAAACACGTATATTTTTAAAAGCATATTGTTTAATGAATATGTACCTAACTACTACGTAATATTATATTATATACTTACCAAAACTTCATGATAATCCGATCAGCTGTTTTTGCGTGAAAGAATAGCAAATAGGTATAATTTCATAGATCGTATAAGCTTTCACGTTTATAGAGGTTAAATTATTATTAGTAGAAAGAGTGTTTTTTAATCATTTAGAAGCTTCTATAGTTATAACGTACCTGCCTACAGAACAAAACAAAGTTTCAGCGCACAGAAATCATATTTATATTGACTTAATCATTAATGTAACGTAGAGAAAAAACGATAAAAATCCTATACTGTACTATCCTACTATCATATTGTAAATGCGAACGTTTGTGAGGATGGATGTATGAGCATGTACCTATATAATTATGTTTGTTAAAGCTTCACGCGTCCTACGTACATTATTTGCTCGTAACTAAATCAGTATTTTATAGTAGGACGCGTGAGAGATTAATCTTTCACGCAAATACTACTGAATCGATTACAAAAATTTCATTTTGCACACATACTTAGGTAGGTAGGTATAGAAGGTAACTTGGAATTAACAAATATGAAATAGGATAGGTTACCAGCTATATCCTGGAAATCCCACGGGAATGGGAACTATTTATTTATTTTCGTTTATTTCAATCTCAATAATCTATTGATCAATATAATTGTTAGTATGTAGCTTAAAACTATGTTAGTATTATAATTATAGGTACCTACTATGCAAAGTTGTAGTACTCTGTTAAAGCTAATAGTGGAAAGCGATGCTTTTCGCCACACATCAAACATTTCCGTAGCTAATCTTTCGGATAAATCATGAATTTTGTTATTTTATCAGGTTTAAATTCATAATATCTAATAAATATATAATATTTTCTTAGCATCAGTATAAGTTGGTAATTGATTCACTGGGTACTTCTCTGGCAAACAAAATACAGAACAACATGTCGTTTGTCGTATTTTGACTTGCAACATTTTACTGTAACAAAGCGAAATTATAGATAGAACTCACATCAAAAATATTAAATTATGATCTTAATTGTATTTACGTGTAAAATGTAATTCAGAAGTATTACTAACATTAGTGTTATTTCCTTAATGGCACTGTTTAAAATCAATGTTTCCTATAATAAGAGTCGGCGCAAACGGGCCAGCGATAGCCACTTTTTTATATACTTATTGATATATTGTGTATTCTGTGTCTTCCCGTTGGCAACCAACGAGATAACACAGAATCTGATTTAGCGTTAATTTGTCAAAATTAAACTTTAATGATTTTCGACTAAATTTTTTGAATTTCTGAAAGTTCATGATGTTAAATTTTGCATGTGTATTTATGAGCAAAAATGACATCTTTTTACAGGTATGCCGAAACGAAAATAATAATATTTTCCACTCCACCCTACTGTACAATAATAATTAGTACATTTCGCATTCAAATCATTCAAAACAATTGTAAAATACACGATGAAATTCGAAAATTTAGTTTAAAACATACTTTGTATAGAACGAATTGTAAAAACGCGTTCACTCGACCTAAGTAAGTATCTAATATGATATCAATAAACTAATCTGAATTATTACTGACTCTACAATTCCTATTTTCATTAAGTATTCCAATTATCTTAATATTAGATACCCAATCTCGATTAAACGCGTTTCTATCTGTGCTTTTCCGTAAATCGTTGTTTCATTTTCGAATGTCACTTTTAAAGTAACAAAACACGGCGGACCTACCGTGTTTCGAACAAAATGCATGAAAACTTTCATTAGTAGATAGTTAAGTCTTGTATTTTAAAAGCATGCAATAATTTGTATTTCATTCAAAAACATAATTCGTTTATCGAAACGTTTTTTGCTTAAAACGGTTTCACAATGCATTTTTCTAATTATTATTTTCATTTCAATAATTAGTTACCTAGCCAAATTATTACAAACAATATTTTCGCTCCAACTCCAAGGTATCGTATTACGAGTAGGTACGAGTTAATTGTGTCTTTATGAAGTATAGTAATAAAAAAAACAAAATAAATCTCGTGTAGAGCCATTTAAATCTCGATAATTATTTCTATTAATATTACCTATAGGTACAAACTTTTAGAACTGTCAATTAATGTCGATTGCGCGGCAAATTTGTATTTTTTAAAGTGAAACTTTTATTACATCGTCTCAAACTTTTTGGTCTGTGTAGCGCATGTCGCGTGTATCGCGGCTGCCGAGTAGGTATACCTACTCGGCACGCGACATGCGCTACACAAAGCAGTGTTCGGAACCGTTCGAACAGTTTCACTTTTACCGTGGTTTCATAAAACCATTTTTTTTTCTTTTTGAAAATTTCATCATCTGTTGTTTTACAGTATTTTTCTATGAAAATATGTGCAGTTTACAATAAAAACTACGTATATCGAAACAATACAGCTTTGTCTGAATATTAAAATATTATGTTCTCAGTTCAATTACATTATTACTATTTTCGTACATTTCGATATCAGTTGAAAATATTGTATCATATAAAATTTTTGGTTAATGCAGCTGGTATAACAAGGTAATGCGCTTTCGTGTTTTAACTACATAATTAGTTCAATATTAATTTGTCGTAAAATACGTTATTTTGTTATTAATTTGAATAATATTGTAAGGAATCTAATTCAGTGTTAGATTTTCAAAATTAGATTAAGGATAATTTGTAATAATTGAAATAAATTTATTTATTTATTTATTTTATTTAAAAAACATCACATGTCATTACAGGACAATGCCCAATGCGACAGAGATACACTTTACTATACAATATAAACTTAGCTAACATAAATACTAAATTGAAAATATTCATACAAAAATCAACATGGAAATAGAAAATTTAAATAACTTTTTTAAGAATAACAGATTAACTGTAGTATCACCCTTGCGAATTCACTCATAGGACAATAAAATAAGTCCGCTCTTTCGTGCGCTTCATTTATGATGCGGATCGCCCGTACTATTGGTGTTTTCGCAAGAAGGTTGGTTCGTGCTGTGGGCACAAGCAACAGTGGTGAGCGGTGCCGCTTCCACGCGAATCTGGTGGGGACGCAGAAACTGAAACATTCAAGTAGTCTTGAGTTCTGTTCCCTACCACGAAGAAGACTTATTACATAGACGGCAAGCGAAAAATCTCGCCGTACACTCAATTTATTGTACCCCACCATACCCAATACAAATAAGGTGGGGTACATCAACGGATAAAAAGGATATACCCCATATAATTTTAAATATAGATGTCTCATGAATTTATTTTGAACCCTCTCCAACATTAAAATATATTTGTCCTCATGAGGAGCCCAAACTGCTGCATTGTGTTCCAAACGACTTCTTACTAACGCGTTATATAGGACCTTGAGTGTTGTAATGTTAGTGAAATCTTTGGCCTGTCTCAAAACAAATCCAAGGTTCCTGTATGCCGTTTTACATGTTTTTATTATATGTTCACGAAATCTTAGATCAGCAGAGAACCAAACGCCTAAGTCCCGACCCTGCGTCATACGCTGAATTGAAACCGGACCTATTTTGTAGTCATACAAGAGAGGAGACCGAGTACGATGGAAACTCATTACCGAACACTTATTAGGATTGAAGTGAAGCTTGTTTTGACTACTCCAATGAAATATTTTTGGATGTACATACTGGTCTTTTTATTTTATTCCCCTGTGCTCATATTATGTCATGAAACCTTTCAGTAGATACATGGACGAAATCGCAGCCAGCTGCAGCGCCCAGCAGTAATTAGCTATAACATATAGGTAAGGTAATAAATAATAGCTCTATAGTTAATACGCACCTTGATACTTACCGTAGAGTTGTTTGATGTTGAATCCGTAATAAATAAAATTTACACAATTGAATGTTACTTTTGATAGGTACACGATACACGCTACTCAGAGGGAAATAAACGCTACCTACACGTTTTATTTGAACACAGGCTAGAATTTACTTTTTCACAAACACGTATATTTTTAAAAGCATATTGTTTAATGAATATGTACCTAACTACTACGTAATATTATATTATATACTTACCAAAACTTCATGATAATCCGATCAGCTGTTTTTGCGTGAAAGAATAGCAAATAGGTATAATTTCATAGATCGTATAAGCTTTCACGTTTATAGAGGTTAAATTATTATTAGTAGAAAGAGTGTTTTTTAATCATTTAGAAGCTTCTATAGTTATAACGTACCTGCCTACAGAACAAAACAAAGTTTCAGCGCACAGAAATCATATTTATATTGACTTAATCATTAATGTAACGTAGAGAAAAAACGATAAAAATCCTATACTGTACTATCCTACTATCATATTGTAAATGCGAACGTTTGTGAGGATGGATGTATGAGCATGTACCTATATAATTATGTTTGTTAAAGCTTCACGCGTCCTACGTACATTATTTGCTCGTAACTAAATCAGTATTTTATAGTAGGACGCGTGAGAGATTAATCTTTCACGCAAATACTACTGAATCGATTACAAAAATTTCATTTTGCACACATACTTAGGTAGGTAGGTATAGAAGGTAACTTGGAATTAACAAATATGAAATAGGATAGGTTACCAGCTATATCCTGGAAATCCCACGGGAATGGGAACTATTTATTTATTTTCGTTTATTTCAATCTCAATAATCTATTGATCAATATAATTGTTAGTATGTAGCTTAAAACTATGTTAGTATTATAATTATAGGTACCTACTATGCAAAGTTGTAGTACTCTGTTAAAGCTAATAGTGGAAAGCGATGCTTTTCGCCACACATCAAACATTTCCGTAGCTAATCTTTCGGATAAATCATGAATTTTGTTATTTTATCAGGTTTAAATTCATAATATCTAATAAATATATAATATTTTCTTAGCATCAGTATAAGTTGGTAATTGATTCACTGGGTACTTCTCTGGCAAACAAAATACAGGACAACATGTCGTTTGTCGTATTTTGACTTGCAACATTTTACTGTAACAAAGCGAAATTATAGATAGAACTCACATCAAAAATATTAAATTATGATCTTAATTGTATTTACGTGTAAAATGTAATTCAGAAGTATTACTAACATTAGTGTTATTTCCTTAATGGCACTGTTTAAAATCAATGTTTCCTATAATAAGAGTCGGCGCAAACGGGCCAGCGATAGCCACTTTTTTATATACTTATTGATATATTGTGTATTCTGTGTCTTCCCGTTGGCAACCAACGAGATAACACAGAATCTGATTTAGCGTTAATTTGTCAAAATTAAACTTTAATGATTTTCGACTAAATTTTTTGAATTTCTGAAAGTTCATGATGTTAAATTTTGCATGTGTATTTATGAGCAAAAATGACATCTTTTTACAGGTATGCCGAAACGAAAATAATAATATTTTCCACTCCACCCTACTGTACAATAATAATTAGTACATTTCGCATTCAAATCATTCAAAACAATTGTAAAATACACGATGAAATTCGAAAATTTAGTTTAAAACATACTTTGTATAGAACGAATTGTAAAAACGCGTTCACTCGACCTAAGTAAGTATCTAATATGATATCAATAAACTAATCTGAATTATTACTGACTCTACAATTCCTATTTTCATTAAGTATTCCAATTATCTTAATATTAGATACCCAATCTCGATTAAACGCGTTTCTATCTGTGCTTTTCCGTAAATCGTTGTTTCATTTTCGAATGTCACTTTTAAAGTAACAAAACACGGCGGACCTACCGTGTTTCGAACAAAATGCATGAAAACTTTCATTAGTAGATAGTTAAGTCTTGTATTTTAAAAGCATGCAATAATTTGTATTTCATTCAAAAACATAATTCGTTTATCGAAACGTTTTTTGCTTAAAACGGTTTCACAATGCATTTTTCTAATTATTATTTTCATTTCAATAATTAGTTACCTAGCCAAATTATTACAAACAATATTTTCGCTCCAACTCCAAGGTATCGTATTACGAGTAGGTACGAGTTAATTGTGTCTTTATGAAGTATAGTAATAAAAAAAACAAAATAAATCTCGTGTAGAGCCATTTAAATCTCGATAATTATTTCTATTAATATTACCTATAGGTACAAACTTTTAGAACTGTCAATTAATGTCGATTGCGCGGCAAATTTGTATTTTTTTTTCTTTTTGAAAATTTCATCATCTGTTGTTTTACAGTATTTTTCTATGAAAATATGTGCAGTTTACAATAAAAACTACGTATATCGAAACAATACAGCTTTGTCTGAATATTAAAATATTATGTTCTCAGTTCAATTACATTATTACTATTT
Organism: Colias philodice; assembly: GCF_061535455.1. Taxonomy (NCBI): domain Eukaryota; kingdom Metazoa; phylum Arthropoda; class Insecta; order Lepidoptera; family Pieridae; genus Colias; species Colias philodice. The sequence continues at coordinate 1,859,425 of NC_143117.1, read as the reverse complement.
TCGTACATTTCGATATCAGTTGAAAATATTGTATCATATAAAATTTTTGGTTAATGCAGCTGGTATAACAAGGTAATGCGCTTTCGTGTTTTAACTACATAATTAGTTCAATATTAATTTAGTCGTAAAATACGTTATTTTGTTATTAATTTGAATAATATTATTGTAAGGAATCTAATTCAGTGTTAGATTTTCAAAATTAGATTAAGGATAATTTGTAATAATTGAAATAAATATTTTTGGATGTACATACTGGTCTTTTTATTTTATTCCCCTGTGCTCATATTATGTCATGAAACCTTTCAGTAGATACATGGACGAAATCGCAGCCAGCGCCCAGCAGTAATTAGCTATAACATATAGGTAAGGTAATAAATAATAGCTCTATAGTTAATACGCACCTTGATACTTACCGTAGAGTTGTTTGATGTTGAATCCGTAATAAATAAAATTAACACAATACATAATTGAATGTTACTTTTGATACACAATACACACTACTTACTCAGAGGGAAATAAACGCTACCTACTAGTTTTATTTGAACATAGGCTAGAATTTACTTTTTCACAAACACGTATATTTTTAAAAGCATAATATTATAGTTTATTAAATACTACATAATATTATATACAGTTTGCCAATTATTAGTCTTCACGATGATCCGATCAGCTGTTTTTGTGTAAAAGAATAACAAATATAATAATTTCAGATTTCACGTTTATAGAGGTTTTAAATTAATAGGAAGTATGTATTTAAATGTATTGAAGACCGGTGTTCTTACAAAAATAACAAGTCAATACAAAATTGTCTACTTATTAAAACACTAACAGATATTAATATCATTTTATGGCTACAATATTCTAATTTACATAAACTTTCGTTTCAGTCAGAAATGGTCATAATCAAAATTGCTTAGGTGGTTAGGTATCTTCTTCATAATAATATTATGTTTAATACCGGTCACATTCGATTGATTTAAATTGAACTTTTGTAATGTGTTAATTAATATATAGGCTAGGATTTACTTTTTCATAAACACGTATATTTTTAAAAGCATATAAGTAGTTTATTAAATACTACATATTATTATATACTTACCAAAACTTCATGATAATCCGATCAGCTTTTTTTGCGTGAAAGAATAACAAATAGTCCTAAACAAATCCTTTAATTTAATTTCTCTCCGTACGTCTGGTTGTCTGGAAGAAATCGCTGCATAGCGATAAGACCGCCAATTGTTTGTATGTATTCCTAGGTTAAGTTTTATTGTAACTTTCAATAGCAAGCAATAAAGAATTAATAAATAAATAAATAAATAAATAGGTATAATTTCATAGATCGTATAAGCTTTCACGTTAATAGAGGTTAAAATAGTAGAAAGATTGTTTTTTTAATTATTTTGAAGCTTCCATAGTTATAACATACCTGCCTACAGAACAAAACAAAGTTTCACCGCACAGAATACATATATATTTATATTTACTTAATGTAACGTAGAGAAAAAAATGATCAAAATCCTATCCTATCCTATCCTATCCTAGTTACTATAATATTATAAATGCGAAAATTTGTGAGGATGGATGTATGAGCATGTATGTATGTGAATATGTTTGTTACATTTTCACGCAAATACTAGGTACTGAATCGAAGGTAACTTGGATTAACAAATAGGATAGGTTATATCCCGTAAATCCCACGGGAACAGGAACTATTTATTTATTTTCGTTTATTTCTATCTGAATAATCTATTCATCCTTATAATTGTTAGTGTGTACCTTAAAACTATGTTAGTATTATAATTAGTTAACTATATTATATATATCTATATATCATTCAAAACAAATTATTGTAAAATACACGATGAAATTCGAAAATTTAGTTTTAAACATACTTTGTATAATAGAACGAATAATTATTGTAAAAACGCGTTCACTCGACCTAAGTATCTAATATCATATCAATAAATTACTAATCTGAATTATTACATACTGACTCTACAATTCCTATTTTCATTAAGTATTCCAATCATCCAATTATCTTTATAGGTACTAGATACCCAATCTCGATGAAACGCGTTTCTATCTCCCTGTGATGTTATATTTTTATGTGCTTTTCCGTAAATCGTTGTTTCATTTTCGAATGTCACTTTAAAAACTAACAAAACACGGCGGACCTACTACCGTGTTTCTATAATGAAACAACGTTTTTAGCTTCAACAAGGAACTGAATTTATTGCACAAATAACTACAGACTAAACATATCAATGAACTCTAGTAAGTATTAATGCCAACAGATGGTGCTACCAGTATCAAAATTTAGATTATTGAGATATATTTTCAACAGTTTCGAACAAAATGCATGAAAAGTTTCATTAGTACATAAGTCTTGTATTTTGAAAGCATGCAATCATTTGTATTTCATTCATAAACATAATTGGTGTAACGAAACGTTTTTTGCTTTAAACAGTTTCACAATACATTTTTCTAATTATTATTATTTTAATTTCAATTAGTTTCCTAGCCAAATTATTACAAACAATATTTTCGCTCCAACTCCAAGGTATCGTATTACGAGTACGAGTTAATTGTGTCTTTAAGAAGTATAGTAATAAAACAAACAAAATAAATCTTGTGTAGAGCAATTTAAATCTCGATAATTATTTCTATTAATATTGTAGTGTATGTGAGTGAAAGAGAGGGAAGTATTATGTCATCTCTTGCGCACGTGCAACGGTGACACCGCTCACACAGCTCAGTTGGCTGCAGGCGGTCGGAGTGAGAGGTCGTGTGCGTCTAAGAGCCGATAATAGGGAAGGACATACACTACATTTTTGGCGACGAGGTAAATCGGGAATAAATGTAAGTAATTTTTATTTTGATAATAAAAAAAAAAAAAATTACAAAACAAAAAAAAAGGGAGGAAATAGGTGTGCTGTGATAACTATTGAACTAATTATATCCACAGTCGAGTTACATCGAAGGGAATATTAAAGTTTATAATAATATACACACATACCTATTTTCATTATGATATTTTGTGCCGCTTACATAAAAAAAAAAAATATCCGCACAAAGTAGATAAATAACATGTGCGTGCCTTTCGAGAGGCCTCCGGCCTCCGCGCCGTAGAAAACGAAGGTTTCGTTTACATAAAGATTTAGCAAAACCTCTTAAATAATTGTAGCCAGAAGGATAAAGTAGGTGTTGTAAATTGTTTCTCGTATACATTACTACACTGATACCAATGCATACGCGGGCTGTCTTTATTGCTCGAGCGTATGGTGCCTGTTTGATAAATACACTGTACAGTGTACGGGTATACAGCTAGCGTCGTCCAGTATATGTACTCACGTAGTCATGCATAGGACTGTAACTGCGTTATGCGAGACTAAATGTGATATTTTGTTTAGTCGAGGCTGTAGATTATTATTTTGGGACATTTGTTTACATATAAATTTATTGATACTGATATGTAAAAAACCTGCTTAAAGGATTGGTTAAACATGATTAAATAAACTAAGAAGGTTCGATTCCCGATCAGCTCAGAATAGATTTGTCTGGTTACAAAAATATAATTATACCAAATACCCACTTATATTTTATTTAATTACTCGATGTGAAGTTGCATGAGTATTATTTAAGATTATTCATTATTGCATAAAGAAGTAATTAATGGTTATCATGCAAGGATCGTAAGTTTCCTGGACAGGCTAATATAGTAACATTATGGAAGTTCATGTAAGTTGATGTATGTGTTTCGATGGTGATGTGGACCACGACAAGGGATTTCTAAAGTTGTTGTTGTTAAGCTATAATGTTACAAGATGAAGCCTGACAAAAAAAAAATGTTGTGTGGTTTTATGAAACCACGGTAAAAGTGAAACTGTTCGAACGGTTCCGAACACTGCTTTATACCTACTCGGCAGCCGACCGTCACGCGACATGCGCTACACAGACCAAAAAGTTTGAGACGATGTAATAAAAGTTTCACTTTAAAAAGGGGTAACGCCCGTGTACGTAATTTGAAATGTGTTACCAGATGATGCCTGGTAGTACAGGAAAAAAAACGGGTGATGCCTGTGTGTACTTTGTACTGTGTTACCAGATAATGCCTGGTGGTCAAGAAAAATCGGGTGACGCCCGTGTGTATTTTATAATGTTATACCAGATGATGCCTGGTGGTACAAAAACAAAAATCGGGTGACGCCCGTGTGTATTTTGTAATGTTATACCAGATGATGATGCCTGGTAGTGCAAAAACAAAAATCGGGTGACGCCCGTGTGTACTTTGTAATTTTATACCAAATGATGCCTGGTAGTCGTAATATAATTACAATACAGGTGATGCCTGTAGTGATGTGATACGGGTGATGCTCGTATAAAATGTTTATATTTTGGGTGAAGCCCATATTGCGAATTCATGCACTTAAATACGCGATCTTAAAAAAAAAAAAAAAAAAATCACATTTCACAGTGAAGTATTGTTCGTAAGATAGATTGTATCTTCGAAAATACTTACGGTTAGTATTGATATCCAAATAAAAAATGGAATAATACAATTTTTAAGAGCATACAGTAAATACTAAAATATTTACAGTAGCTTTTATTATTCTTATCTAAAAGTGACTTAATATTTTCATAATTTCATAGCAGATTTTGTTAAACAACGAAAGAATAATCATAATGATAACAATACCTAAAATATCTGCGATAGGTATTGCACATTTAACCGACAACTATAAAGTTAGACAGGTTAAGTGATAATATAATAATCATAAACAGGGTAAGGTAATAAAACAATGAATATTCGAAAACAAAAATAAATGGAATGAGAGACATACAGAGTAGTCTCAATATTCATTATTTAAAACTACCCACCTGGCAGACGTTGTAATGCTCTTTCGCCTTTTATCGGTTCGTTAAACGAATTTGAACATGAATATTATCCGAATTGGTCGAGCCGATACGCCGCGCGCCGAGGTTTGAGTTTTACACTTAGCAACATATTTGGCTATTCATTTTTATTGTATACTAGCGGTCCGCCCCGGCTTCGCCCGTGGTACATGTTTACGTTTTCTCTACATAAGAACCATCCTCGTACTTCAAGGAATATAATAAAAAAGAATTATCGAAATCGGTTCAGCCGTTCTCGAGTTATGCGCTTACCAACACATTTTGCGATTCATTTTTATATATAAGAAGATATACTTACTGTGTGGCGTTGTAGGTGAGGTGGAAACAAAAAATAAAAAATGTGTGCGTGTACTAGAGTACACACGTAAGAAGTGAAACTTCTTTATGTCCTTATTTTTCAAAAAATAATTTACTATATACAATATTAAAGAAATACGTAAGTCACACGCTCGTCGCTACCTACTTAAATATTTACACCGGCCGCTGCTGCAACTCGCTCGCTTCGCTCGCTCGGCTCGTGCGGTAGTTCAAAAGTTAACCTAAGATGCTCGTCGCTTCGCTCCTCGCTACCTATTTACATATTTACACCGGCTGCTGCTGCAACTCGCTCGCTTCGCTCGCTCGGCTCGTGCGGTAGTTCAAAAGTTAACCTAAGATGCTCGTCGCTTCGCTCCTCGCTACTTATTTACATATTTACACCGGCTGCTGCTACAACTCGCTCGCTTCGCTCGCTCGGCTCGTGCAGTAGTTCAAAAGTTAACCTAAGATGCTCGTCGCTTCGCTCCTCGCTACCTATTTGAATATTTACGCCGGCCACTGCCGCGACTCGCTCGCTTCGCTCGCTTGGCTCGTGCGGTAGTTCAAAAGTTAACCTAAGATGCTCGTCGCTTCGCTCCTCGCTACCTATTTAAATATTTACACCGGCCGCTGCTGCAACTCGCTCGCTTCGCTCGCTCGGCTAGTGCAGTAGTTCAAAAGTTAACCTAAGATGCTCGTCGCTTCGCTCCTCGCTACCTATTTGAATATTTACGCCGGCCACTGCCGCGACTCGCTCGCTTCGCTCGCTTGGCTCGTGCGGTAGTTCAAAAGTTAACCTAAGATGCTCGTCGCTTCGCTCCTCGCTACCTATTTAAATATTTATACCGGCCGCTGCTGCAACTCGCTCGCTTCGCTCGCTCGGCTAGTGCGGTAGTTCAAAAGTTAACCTAAGATGCTCGTCGCTTCGCTCCTCGCTACCTATTTGAATATTTACGCCGGCCACTGCCGTTTTCAGCTTATAAAGGATTTCGACGGATTTTGATTGGACAGAGAGTTTGAGGTTTATTCTTATAAATTTTGAATTCATAAAATTATAATTGAACACCTGACACCAATCAAGCAAACACGTAGATGCTCGTCGCTTCGCTCCTCGCTACCTATTTGAATATTTACGCCGGCCACTGCCGTTTTCAGCTTATAAAGGATTTCGACTTAGGCGGATTTTGATTGGACAGAGAGTTTGAGGTTTATTCTTATAAATTTTGAATTCATAAAATTATAATTGAACACCTGACACCAATCAAGCAAACACGTGTTTACGTGAGTCATAGATTTATTATCGTATACTCCTAAAATGTTTTCTAAGAAACAATAGTGTACTTACATTGTCGGCACGTTCTTAAAGTCGGTAACTTATTTTTGTTCGAACAATAGAGGTAATAAATTCCTAATGATCAAGTTGTAAAGGTTGTAAAATAAAAAATATTCTATATTAAAACGTATAAGTATATATGTGCGTCATTAATTTCTGACTGTTTCGAAATTTGGTGCAAAATAAAATAGTGTGTAAATAAAATTTGTAAAAAATCAATAAAATAAAACAATTGAGTAAAGATCTATAGGCATATTATGTATGTATTTATACAAGATATGTATATACATATATTTATACAGGGAACTTCTCAACGTGTTATCTATGAAATTATACTTTTACTCAATTGTTTAATTTTATTTACACGCTGTTTTATTTTGCACCAAATCTCGAAACAGTCAGAAATTAATGACGCACATAGTACATTATATATACATATTAAGACAGAGGTTAAGCTTAAATAACTTGAAAAATAAATAACATGATCACGCCCACGTGTTGGTGTTTTAAAAAATTCAATCAAAAACTGAGAATAACTGTAAATATTTTAGAATTAGAAAAATAAATATGTACCACAATAACATTCAAGTATTAGAAAAAATTTATACATAATTCCACCCACGTGTTAGTGTATCTATACATATTATAATAAAATTGAAAAATACAATCAAAAAGTGAGGTTAATTTTAAATAACTTAGAAAAATAAATACCATAATTACACCTACGTATTAGAAAAAGATATGTAATTACTTACTTTTTTTTTAAATTCACTGGAATTAGAATAATTAAAATAAACACTTTGATTGTGCTGATCACTTTAATATAATATTATCACGTCACCATAGAGCGTTGGAAATAAATACGAGTGCAATAGAAAAACGGTCAAGTAAAGTGGTAGGACGTACGTTAAAACGATACGATATCCCTACTCCGCTGGAGAAAGTATACGTCGAATCACGCGTGGTAGGGATAAGAAAAAAAATGTCACGAGTACGGCGTAACGCAAAAATGTAACGCGCGCGGCGTAACGCAAAAAATGTAACGCGCGCGGCGTAACGCAAAAAATGTCTCACAAAATTTTTGTCCACCCCCGATAAAGAAGTTTCACTTCAATAATAAGAACTAGATACTCACCATACAGTCGAAAATTAATTTAGTTAATTAATAAAATAAAATACAAATATCAGTAACAATAAGGGTCGTGGTGTGCCTAGGTCCAAACCCTCCGGTAGGGCTCTTACAGCCTACTGATATAGGTGGACGTAAGATGGAGTGCGCGTCTCGTTGCGAAGGCTAGGCGGTAGGGTGTCTTTAGGGTTGGTCGCTGAATTCCTTCAACAGGAATTAAGGAGCCGAAGCAAGCAAGACGTAGAAGGATTTCCTCAGCGGCAATCGTAGCAATGTCGTAGTACTACTGAAGATGGGTCTTAAGCGGTATGTAGCAGCGTATGAGGTTCCTTATCGGAACGTGGCAAGGACGCGACAATTCCCTGTGCGGGAACGTTGCGGGTATGTAGAAGCTTTCTAAACGGAACGTAGCAGTAGCATAACACCACTCCCTCAGCGGAAATGTAGCACCCCGGTTTGGGGTTAGGTATAACACACTGTTAATCATTACATGTTGGAACGTTGAAAACGACTTTTACGTAATTTATACAATAATATACCGTGAAAGACAATAGTTGGACAATAGACAGTTGGCATAAAATATGAATCGTTAATTGTTAATAACTAGCAAACCTAGCGAAGTCCGTTTCGCACCAGAGACACCTTTTCCTTGTTATAAACCTCACGGAGCCCGAGACCTTTTCAACGAGTGCAAAGCCGTGGAAATCGGTTCGTGCGTTCTGGAGTTGTAGCGTCAGGAAGGAAAACCCGACTTATTTTTATATAGTAGATTACTTTGATAGATAGTGTATAGTGACAAACAACCTGTCAAATATACACTTAAAATTTTTAGATAGATAATAAAGGTCAATTTCAAGACGAACATTTAATGTAAAATAAAAAAATGGATCATAAACACATCATACCGCAAATATTGGTATATGTAAGAACCATGGTAAAATCATACACCATGTGCATCTAGTTATTACTATATTAATAACGACTGTTTTCAATTTAAAAACACCAATTTTATAATAGACGAGAAAATCAGCAACACAAACATCAACGTGAATAGTATTATAAAAGTCAATACACTAATAATTTTATTTACAAGTTTAAAAAGTTATTAAGAATTTAATAAGATTTACAACGTAGTAATTCATATAAAATCCAAGTTTTAATGGTGGTTTGTAAGACTGGTCTGATTTCATATTCATAAAGTAGGTACTTACGTAATACATCTTTTAAGAGCTCATCTTTTGAACATTAAATATCGCACCTAATGCATTAACACCGCTGCGAAAAAATAATGGATATCGTACTAGATTGAATAAAAGATTATCAATTAAGAAATACGTTAAAGATTTCTTGTCAAAGCAAAAAAAAAAAATGTATTATCGCGAAAAGGTCACCATTCGTGCCTTAGTCAGAATATAAATTCCAAGTATTAATCTCTACAATATTGAGGTGGTATAGTGGTATTGATTTCGAAATGCAAAATTGAATATTGTAAATTCAAGTTAATTAATTTATGCAAATACTCATATAGTTATAGGTAACAAAGTTTTTATTGATTGTTACAGTTAAATTTGTATTACTGATTGTTACAGTTAACATTGTACAGTTAAAAAAAAATATATGTATCCAACTACTTATTTTCAGACCATTAATGTGTGATTAATGTCTAGCCATTATTATTGTCATTAAGTTATCTTTTTCTTTTTCAAGTGGCTATTAAGTTGTCAGTAATACAAATACAAATGTTATCATAAGTAACAAATAAAAAAAGTCATCAACAAAATGATACATTTTGATTCGTTTGAGGTTCGTTACATTAATTGAATTTTAAATACCTATGTGTTATTAATGTAATAATCATACAATGAACAACACCGCGTGTGTGTTGAGGTTACAATAAGAAGTATAAAAAAAAGTAATACATTATTAATCACGCTTTACTAAATATTCATTATTGTATTGTCAATAAATTGTTGTAATATTGTGACTGAAGTTAAATCTGTACGGTTTGGGTAGATCATAAGCGAATCGAAAAGAATCGGTTGCATACAGTCATACGAACATACAGGTGAAGCTAAAAGCGGTTCAATAGAAGTCAATGGCACAGTATAGTATGATATTGTACTGTTGCAGAGCAAGCTCCACTAAGACTATAATTCTGTCAGAGTGGTTTATACCCGAAAGTTGGTATTTAAATAATTGATAATTATGAACCTTAACATTGTAATACTATGTATCTGTATGAATTAAATATTTTTAATGCGCTATAAAAAAGGCTGCCACTTTCTAGCCTCTAAACTATCACCCAAAAATATATCATAAATCGCCTTATTGCGATATGAAAGAGAGACGGACAAACGAATAAATAAACAAATCTTCCCTGTGCCTAAGGATCATATGATAAGTTGTTGTTGCTTAAATAAGAATAAAATATAATGAACCAATTAATGTTTGGTTAAAATTTTGCCGTATAATATTTATTATATTATTTAGGGTACAGATATATACATATTATATTACATTCCGATTTTATTAGGTATATTGAATTAAAATCGGAACATATATTGTTTTAGTAACGAAGTACATATACAGAATATAGATATTAAATAATAACCGAGCATTTAAGTATGTACCCAGTCTATAGGCATTTCACTTGGTAATAATTCGGTTTGCAGCTATCGTTTATTAATAATTTTAATATGTGAGAAAACAGTGGTTACTTAGATGGTGCAGATGCCGGTGCAGGTAAAGTGAATTAAATTATGCGTCAGAAGAAGCAGCATTCACCTCTTCTAAATGACCTGGAGTGCAGGTCATGATAAATAGTGAGTGAAACATATCAACAAGGTAGTGCAATAGTCATGTAAGGAAAAAATAAAACAGGTTAAGTACAGTACAGGTACAGTACAGGTACAGTTAGTCAAAAGTATAGTTAAGTTACAGAAGGAACATAGTTTAAACATTATACCTTACATATACATTAAGTTACTGAAAACGATTTCGTCCCATTGGTTAATAAATAAATAATGACTTAATAAACTTAAATATAAGTATACAACTTATTCATGATAGATTGTCGTATACTTAAATAAATTGTCATTATTGTTATTATAAATACCTATGTAAGATGTTACATTTCTATGATTTTGAAGGAGCGACTATATGCCTATATATTCTTGCCGGCTCTTCTCTGTTGAGGCGGCTTTCCGAACCAGTGGTAAATTCATATTTTGTCCTTATACTGACGATTTTAAAACGTTTCTGGACGAGGTCTGGTTGATGAATGAAGGTTTGAGTTTGAAAAAATTATTAATTAATATCGATTTGAATACATATATTGTAAAAATTATTATAATTTTGAATATACATATACTTAATGGAAAAAAAAAGAAAAAAAAAAATGAAAAGGAGAGATGTTGCATATAGATAGAATTATATTACTAGGCCAGGTGACACATTCTAATCTATCGCTGGTATGGAGCGGACGTGTCCCTGAGTTGTGTTTACTAACTGATACTGGTGCTTAGGTATAGACTAGAATAGAAGCATACATATAACATACCCGAATAGAACATAATATTTTATTTAATAAAATTAATTGAAAAAAATTAAAAATTTCTAAAATAAAGGAGGGATGTAGTGTATGTGAGTGAAAGAGAGGGAAGTATTATGTCATCTCTTGCGCACGTGCAACGGTGACACCGCTCACACAGCTCAGTTGGCTGCAGGCGGTCGGAGTGAGAGGTCGTGTGCGTCTAAGAGCCGATAATAGGGAAGGACATACACTACAAATATTATACAAACTTTTTTAACCGCCTCATTCAGTCGTAGAGCTGTCAAATGTCGATTGCGCGGCAAATTTGTATTTTTTTTTCATTTTGAAAATTTCATCATCTGTTGTTTTACAGTATTTTTTTATCAAAATATGTAATGCAGTTTACAATAAAAACAACGTATATCGAAACAATACAGCTTTGTGTGAATATTAAATTATGTTCTCAGTTCAATTACTTATTAAGTACTATTTTTCGTACATTTTGATATCAGTTGAAAATATTATATTATCATATAAAATTTTTGGTTAATGCAGCTGGTATAACAAGGTAATGCGCTTTCGTGTTTTAACTACATAATTAGTTCAATATTAATTTGTCGTAAAATACGTTATTTTGTTATTAATTTGAATAATATTGTAAGGAATCTAATTCAGTATTAGATTTTCAAAATTAGATTAAGGATAATTTGTAATAATTGAAATAAATATTTTTGGATGTACATACTGGTCTTTTTATTTTATTCCCCTGTGCTCATATTATGTCATGAAACCTTTCAGTAGATACATGGACGAAATCGCAGCCAGCTGCAGCGCCCAGCAGTAATTAGCTATAACATATAGGTAAGGTAATAAATAATAGCTCTATAGTTAATACGCACCTTGATACTTACCGTAGAGTTGTTTGATGTTGAATCCGTAATAAATAAAAGTGTGAAATAAATTATTTTATACAAATTTCCTAGGAAATCTATACATTTCCTAAATATCTATCGGAAAAGTAAAATATTTAAGATATTGATATGTCGCAGGCAAGTTGTATATAATCTGGCCGTTTACAAACGGTCGGCATTTTGTAGTAACTATGCCGATAATTCGTAATCAGAAATTTTTGGTTTGGATAAGGGGGTGGGTTAGGTTAGGTTCGTGTTTTTTAAAACTACACAGAAATAGGAGCCCCACGAAGTGGGGCTCCGTCGGCTCGCGACCGTCTTTTTGTAGAATTTTGGAAAAAGACGAATTTTCGGCATATTAAAACAGCTAGCCGTAATGTAATACGGCGGATTGTACAATCCGACTGCGCCAAATATACGCGAGGACAGCGGGACGAGCGGACTGATTACTTGCAAAATGAAAATTTGATTTTATAAGAATAAATATAAGTTGATTTTGTGATAATTCTGATAAGTGAAAAAATATGACTATACGTCAGTCAGTGCTAATTCTATACCGTTTGACATTTGTAGTTTGCTCAAATACCTACTGTGGCCGGGCGCCATGTTATGTTCTCGTTATTATGATGTACATGCGCTGTCATTGCTCCGTAGTAAATATTGAAAAATATTGAATATTTTTGTGATTGTGACAAACATTTGTGTCTAAAACATATAGAGTGGTCAAGGACAAACAGTGGCATAATTCCAAAGCATAGTATTGTGGTATGTGGCTCCAGAAAGAATGAAAACCAGAAAAGTTTGTCATTGCACCGGTATGTATTTGTTTTGACTGAAATATTAGTTATTACTTTGCTGATTTAGTTATTTTCATGTATATTGAATTGAGGAGTAGTCACAGACTGTGTTTAGTGCAAAATTGTTACCAAATATAGCTTTATTTTGTATATTTTCGTACAAGTAAAATAATGAATTTGGGTGCTAGTGATGGCTTATAATATCGACATCAGCAAAATGTTGGATAAAGAAATGCGTCTTCCAAGGCTGTGGCATTAATCTCAAGAATAGTTGCTTTGGTGAATACACTTCCAAATTAACAAATAAATTTTGCCAAGAGCATAAGAAGGAAGGCGGAAGAAAAAATAAAACACTTAATTCCTTAAATTTACCTAATATGAATTTTAACTTAAGTAAGATTGATCGCTTTTACAGTACTTTAAAAATGTATTTGTAAATAAGTCAGGTTAGGACTAAAATTATAGGTAATAACCTAAATATTCAACATAAGTAACAACACTTGTTCTACGACTTTTGATAATTTGTTAGATTTTATTTTCATATAAAAATTAATATTCATTTAATTTTCCATTTGATTATTATAAACTCTACGCTCATCCCTGCGAATGAGAGGGGGAAGGGGGCGTCGCGTCGTCCTTTCGATAATGAATAGAAAATAGACTTACAAATGTTAGGAGAGTACAAAATAAAAGCTTAAAAATCATCTACAAATAATTTATTGCGTTATGCCAATAGTCGTAGAACAAATGTTGTTACCTACTTATGATGTTAACTATCTTGTACTGCGAGGTTGCTGGTGTTTTACAGAGAGCAAGTAAGTGTTTTACAAGTAACCCTGTATAGGTGTTACCGTCACGAGCAGCCATCGTCATACTTAATTTTATTAATTACTAGATTTCCGCCCGCGGCTTCGCCCGCGTTTGCAAAGGAAAACCCGTATAGTTCCCGTTCCCGTGGGATTTCCGGGATAAAAACTATCCTATGTGTTAATCCAAATTACCCTCTATATATGTGCTAAATTTCATTGTAATCGGTTCAGTAGTTTTTACGTGAAAGAGTAACAAACATCCATACATCCATACATCCATACAAACTTTCGCCTTTATAATATATATGTTACTGGAAATGTATGAAATCAAGGAATTGTATACAATTCCTAGGAAATGTGTACAATTCCGATACCATTTAGGAAATGTATAAAATATTGTTTAAAAAACTATTTAATGCATGCATATCCTAGGAAATGTATAATCTTCCTAGGAATTGTATACAATTCCGATATCGTATTAGGAAATGTGTAAAGTAAATGCTTTCTGTAATAAAACACGTTGTTATTTTTTTATTATAGCTCTTATTGATGTATCAATACCCGATTGTAATCGGATAACAGTCATACCGTAAAATTGTAATAATATTATGTTAATATTATTATCTTACTAATTAACATTTTAAAAATCAACTATCTAACTTTTAACATAAATATCACAAAATCAACTTATATTTATTCTTATAAAATCAAATTTTCATTTTGCAAGTAATCAGTCCGCTCGTCCCGCTGTCCTCGCGTATATTTGGCGCAGTCGGATTGTACAATCCGCCGTATTACATTACGGCTAGCTGTTTTAATATGCCGAAAATTCGTCTTTTTCCAAAATTCTACAAAAAGACGGTCGCGAGCCGACGGAGCCCCACTTCGTGGGGCTCCTATTTCTGTGTAGTTTTAAAAAACACGAACCTAACCTAACCCACCCCCTTATCCAAACCAAAAATTTCTGATTACGAATTATCGGCATAGTTACTACAAAATGCCGACCGTTTGTAAACGGCCAGATTATATACAACTTGCCTGCGACATATCAATATCTTAAATATTTTACTTTTCCGATAGATATTTAGGAAATGTATAGATTTCCTAGGAAATGTGTATAAAATAATTTATTTCACACATTTCCGTACGATTTTAGGAATTATATACATTTCCTAGGAATTGTATACAATGACGGATTACATACATTTCCGGTAACATATATATTAGAATATTAGAATTAGATATTAGATTGGCATTGTCATTTTTTTTCCGCCATTTGTAATTTTACTTCTATATTTTGTACAATAAAGTTTAATTAAATAAAATATATATATTAATATTATTTTTTATATAAACATTACTATGTTTATCGATATATGACAGACCTAAATCTAAATAAAAAGATCAAAAGTAAATTGGAAGACATCACAATATGTCGACTGATAAAAACCTCACCCTGTGTGAATGCAGCGGCAGACATACTGGTACAGCATCATCGTGCAGACGAATCACATGCATTGTTCTATTGAAAGCACTTTCGGGGAAATGTAGGGAACATAATATGATATATCCTTTACATTTGGCTTGACATTTTCAGTTCCAATTGCTTCTAACCATTTTCTTTTTCTATATTCACTTCTTGGTAACCTTAAAAAAATGAAGAACTGCTTCAATAATGGGAATAAATAACCAGTCATGTGAATTTAAATAACGATTATAAATATTTAAATAACGATTTTAAGTGTATCAATTAACTAATTACTTTTATTTTTAGTTTAATAAGTGACTGTTACTATAATTTTTTGGATCACAGCCGTTAATTCATTCTAACGCATTAACAGAATTGGGGAATTCATTTTATTAGAGCATGGCAACACCAGTGTTTACATTTTGACGTTGATAGCTGATCACAGTTCACACATCAAACTTTGACGGGGGCTCAGGAAAAAAGCGCGGGAAACTTCGAACGAGGCGGGAGCGTGTTTTTAAATTTTAATATTAATTTAAACTTAATTTATGATCAGAGGAGTATTTTGTTGTAAATATTGTAGTATTTAGTGTAAATAGTAAAAGTTTTATATATTATTGGTAAGTTTTATATTCATTATTAGTAGTTATGTAAATTTTATATTGGAATTGGGTACCCTTCATAGAAATCTATGAAGGATCCTCCTGATCCTTTAAATGAGGGATCAGGTCTGGGACCTGGTCCCTCTGTCGCGAGCTATGTAACACTCTATAGCAATGATGACAATTTTGATAAAGATCTTCTTGAGTGGGAACAAGAAGGTAACAGAAAAAGGAAGCGCGGGAAAAATTTTAATACAAATAGCCTAGAAAATTCAGAGAGTGGTCGCCAAAGTGTCAATTCTAATACAAACTCTGTATCGGTTAAGGAAAATATTTCAGTTGGTTTGCAATCTAATTCTTTAATCAGTTTATACACTGAACAGGATGCTTTCCCATTTATTGTTCATGTCCAAAGAATAGAATCATCTCCTGGTGATGGTTCCGTTTTACATCCTATAACATTTGGAAATTTTTTGAAAAATAATTGTTTTAAAAATATTGTAGCAGGCAGTGTCAAAAGAATAGGCAGAAATAGATGTGTTGTCGCTTTTTCAACTGCACAAGATGCTAATTCATTCATTAATAATAAATCCTTAGAGACATTTAATTTACGAGCAAAAATCCCAAGCTTTCATGTTTCTAGGATAGGGCTAGTAAGAGGCATTCCATCAGAATGGTCTCCTGAAGAAATTAAAGATAATATAGTTGTTCCTAATGGATGTGGCTCTATAATTAAAGTGCGCAGAATCAATTATAAAGTTACTGTTGATGGTGCAGTTACATGGAAGCCTTCACAGTCAGTTATATTAACTTTTGATGGGCAAACACTACCATCTAGAATATTCATATGCTTTAATTCCTTACCTGTGGAGCTATACATATTTCCAACCATTCAATGTTATAATTGCTGTAGGTATGGTCACACAAAATCGATTTGTAGATCCAAGCCCCGTTGCTACAAATGTGGGCAGGATCATAGTGGTGAAACTTACTCTGTTGAAGAGGATGGTGCATCGTGTATAATGTGCTCTGGTTTCCATTTTGCAAATAATAAAAACTGTCCTGAATATAATCGCCAAAAACAAATTAAACATACTATGGCTCAAAAGAACTTGTCATATGGAGAGGCACTGAAATTACACCCACAATCAAAAAAACCTTATGCTGAAGTGCTCACCACTTCAACATTGCAAGTCTCACCAAAACATCCATTACAGAATGCTAATAATTTAAATACCTCTTATAAAAAGACTGTTTTTAAAAAACAACGCTCTCCTCCTAAAAGTAGTCAAGGCTATGATAGAGCTGCTCATGAGGCTTTGCTTAAAGCTTCACGCGTCCTACGTACATTATTTGCTCGTAACTAAATCAGTATGTTATAGTAGGACGCGTGAGAGATTATTAAAGAGTGCCAAATGCCTACACCTGACAATGGTTGTGCATACCTACAAATCTCAGTCTAGTGATACACAAAATTGTGAATTAATGGAAATTATAGTTGCATTAATAAATTTATTAAAACAGAGTAAAACATTAAGACCGTCCAACGTTGCATTACTTAATAAAATGATTAGTAACACAATTCATAACAATGGCTTCGAACATAATACACTGGAATTGCAGGAGCATTCTTCCTAAAAAATCAGAGTTGTTCCATATCATTAATACCTAAATATAATCCAATAGTAATCTCACTAAACGAGACTTGGTTAAAACCACAGTTAAAACCATATTTAAATTTTCGTAATTTCGTATCCCTATTCCCTGGTTACCTTGACATTTGTTTGAGGGATGATAGAACTGACGGATACGGCGGTGTTGTTGTTTTAGTTAAAATACTCTTATTTTTAAAAAACTACATTTTTTTTTCAACAGATCGACAAAAGTTACAATATTGTCGGAACTATATATATATAATTCTTATCTCGTCTAAATATCTATAAATAATTATATAAATGTATACATATAAATGTATGTCCTTTTTATAGAAGTTGTGCTAGTTTTTGATTACCTATAATTTTTTATTTACATATGTAGATTAGTGTTGTAAATATCTGTGTGTAAATGTTGTATAATATTATATTGCTGCTTCTCTGATTATACGCGTGCGTAAGTCTGTAAATATGTATAGAAATTTATGTTTCCCTACCTTTTAAAACTTGACACTGGCAAATAGTTCAGTCTTATTGCCATATATAAGAAAAAAAAAAAAAAAAAAACTTTGACGGGCGACAATGCGCCCTCTGGATTTTGGGGTTAGAACTAATTCTATATACCTACATATATCTGTGGTATCTGGGAGACACCTGTTAACTCCAAAAAGTAAAATTTTCAGGGGAAGCAATTTAACATATTATTGGCTGCTAAAAATCGGATATAAGATATAAATGAATTATGTCATATTATAATGAAATATCATATATTAACCCTTTTTTTGCTTGTACAGTTTACAAAATTGACGCAGTAGTTTAGCGAATAATGTGACTTATCAGATTATAACCAAAAAAAAAATATTGCAGTGGAATGGACTTATCTCAAAATGAGCAAAATAAAAATAATTTGGAAAATCCAAAAGTGCACGCCTCATAATTTTTTTTTAATAAATATTTATTAATTATTATTTTTGTTTATTTAATAACAATTAAACCACATCGAATCAGACCCTGAAAAATGAAAGGGTTCTATTCCTGAGCATACTCAAGCGTAAGAGAAAAAAAAAGACTCGATTAGTAAAGTATTTCGGTCGCTATTGTGTTAACAAGAAAAAGGATCCGCACATACAGACACACGGACGTCCAAGACAGAACTTTTTTAAACTGTTTTTTAACTAGTTTAAATAACAAAAATGACATCAAAAATATCATTAACGTTAAAAATAGTGTTTTTTCTTAATATGTGTGTGTATGTATTATCTTACAAGTGCAATGTATGATACATAAAGACATTTTAAGTTTGAAAAATCAGATGTTTTGCGCGAAGTGACAGTAGTACCCACCTCAACGCTTCGCTTATGAGGCGTGCAATAATGATTATTTCATTGCTATTCATTTAATTAAAACAATTTTACGTTATTTTTGTTATATTTCTTTATTTATAAGTTAATTTCACAATGGAATCACTCTTATGGCTAATTTTAATAAAAGTATGGACATAACAAGAGTGTACATGCAACGAAAAATTTAAATAAAGGCACATATCAAATAAATACCAAAACAAAAGAATCACTCATTTGGATACTAATCATAATCTTCTTCGCTAACTGAGTAGTTTTCCAAAACAGAAGCTGATTGGTTTAAATTAGAATAGAAATCGCGATATACTGGATCAATGAATTGCATAAGATCCATTAAATCTTTAAACTTTTTGGTTAAAGATTTAATGGATCAATCGCCAATCCTCCGACATATGCCTGTTCAGGGAGTAATGTTTCTAAACAAAATATACTTTGCCTTCCTCTTCTTTTCATTGAAAATGTCCTAAAAGGCTCTGATTTCTCCAATGAATACTTAAAACTTACTTCCGCTGATTTTTTTTCAAATTTTAGCCAGAAAATACTTTTCCAAGCAAAAGATTGTTTTGAAATGTCAATATTTTTTTTGACAAAATTCTTAGTAGTTTCGAAAAACCGTAAAATTCGGTTTGTGTCATAAATTTCACCGAGAAATTTTTGCTTGTCATTTTTATAACATTCAACTGCAATATTCGGGTTGTACTCTTTAACAAATCTTTCTATCAACGCATGATCACCGTCACACTCTAATAAAATGAGTGTGACCTGGCACGAGAAACTTGTGGTGGATTTCGGTAGATTTTTGAGCTAATGCAATACAATACATAACAGGTAATATACAGGGTCGTTCTAAATTACGTTGACAAATTTGAAAATAATAAATTTAAAAAATGGTACATGCTGCGTTGCTTTTGTTTTTTAATTATTATTTTCACATGATTTGGCGCCAACTTAAAGTTATTTGTGAAGAGAATAAATTAAAAATTAGTAATTTTTTGCAATAATATCCTTATATGGTAAGCGGCATTGCGAGGTACTGCGACTTTAATACGATGTGCTTGGCCATCTTGGTGATCGTCCGGGAAGAGGCAGAAAAAGAACTCTGAGGACGCCTAGGCTTCGACATATCGTCAAACAAAGATTGACCCGCAATCCACAAGCCAAGGTAAGAAAAATGGCTCGAGATTTAGGTGTAAGTCATTCAACGTTGCAACGAGTTGTTAAAAATGAGCTCAAGTTAACAGCATACAAGCTGCGAAAAGCGCAGCGGTTGGGTGATAAAGATTAAAAAAATACTCCTTGAAATAATATGTCGCTTACTGAAAGCGCGCTCCGCTGGTGAAGCGTGGAAAAATATTTTTTTCACAGATGAAGAAATTTTTCCGATTGAACAGTCTCATAACCGCCATAACGATAGAGTTTACTCTCCTAGTCGCCCCGGAGCCACATCAATTATCCCCCATCGGCAAAATGGTGGTTATTTTGAAAATAAATAGATATTTACATTAAAATAACACTGTATTTTAATTATTTAGAAGTCACCGTTATATATCCCAAATTGGAAATATAAATCCAAATCTGATAAGTTGCAATAATTAACATGTAGGTATCTCATGTTTTTGGTACATACGCGGTAACTGGGACTTAACAAGTTTTAGTCCATAGGCATAAAGCTTGGAATTAACATTTATGTACTTGTTATATTAGTTATCAGGTTTGGCATCAAAAGTTACTATGATATATTAATGATAATTATAATATATCTTGATTGTAGCAAAAAATCTTGGATTTAACAGGAGTGTACATTTTTTTTTCATTTACTTCCCGTGGACGTAGAGATATCACGCCTGGATCAAAAAAATCTGCGCTTTCTGTACTTATCAAACATGTATCTAACAAAATTTTGCCAAAAATGGAGTTAACAGGTGTCTCCCAGATGCCACAGATATATACGCTCATATACGAAGTATATTTTTTTAGCACTACTCTTCTATCAATAACGACGCAATTTAATTTGAACAATCATTTCAGGCAATATATTTTTTGCTTGATAGTTGAAAATTGAAATCAAACTTCAAAATAAGATGTGCCTGGAATAAATGCTCATATATATTTGCATCGTTATTGAAATAGGAGAGCGATATTGTTTCAGAGAATATCTACAATTGATATAATATCATTTATTTTCAAAATTTTAGAAATAAAACTAAAGATCTAAATGATTACAAAATGGATGGTTTTTAAAGATTTAGGTGATTTAAAAAAAAAAAAAAAACTTTTCAGTTGTAATAATTAAGTACATGATAATTAGCTTATAATTAGTATTTATATAAGTTTCATTATATGAATAATACGGAGTCTTTAAAAATGAGATATTTGGAAGTGCTAAATATAATTCAGTCAAATTTCTTAAAACATATTGAAGGAACTTACTAAGGATAATGAAGAAAACGACAATAAAAGAAATTAGTCCTTTATTTTTTAAATGCTTTCACATATTGTAATATTACATTTTATACCTAAAACAAAACTGTCTGCTGCCACGGACGCCATCTTATTTTACGGTTTTGTTTACTTGTGGAAAGATGTCATTGTGAATTTTTTATGATTTTCCAGTGTTTTTCGACCATATGCGAGTGTAATAAGTATAATTGAAAATAAGAATAGGTACCTACCATGAAGTGTTCTTTAGTAGGTTGTGGCCTATGCCAAAGCAAAAACAGGCCGAATCTAACCTTTCAATGGTAAGTGGCTAACATTTCGTTAAATTGTTGCTTATATTAAAGTGTATTTATTATCAAGTGTATAGAAATTTTTTAATCATTTTACATTTAATCATCTTAGTTATTATGAGCTGTAGAAACCCGCAATATTCTCATTATTTCATTTGCATCGATAACATAAACATGAGTGCTAGTGTCGAACATCATCGCATAAACACCTTATCGATAAATTATTAATTTGTTTATTAATAATTACGTGCGAAGTTATAATATATTGTTGTATATTTTCTCGTTTTAGTTTACCAAGTAACGAATCCCGGCGAAAGGCAGGTTGGAAAAGATTGGCATAGAAAATATCCGGCCAGGAACTAAAAACATTAATGTGTGCTCATTGCAATTTGAAGAGAGCGCATTTAATAAGACTTTAAACATCGTTAGATTGAGAGATGATGCTATCCCAACAGTATTTGCAAAGGTCAATAATTCATCAATCTTTTTATTAAACAAGGTAATTGAAATTGTACCCCCTTACTGTTGACCGATTAATCTAATTGCTATAAGCTTCACAATATCTTTTTTGACTGATATGCTCTAGAGACCTAGAGTGTCATGAGACAAGTGGTGTGATGACTGGTACTTAAAACCTACTGAGTTATTTTTTTAGTTTTTAAGATATTACCTACATTAATAAAATCTTTTTCTATACTTAATATTGTAAAAAGGAAAGATTTGATTGTGTATGCACAAAAAGACCTCAAAACTACTGGTCCAATTTTTTTAATTCTTTCGTTGTTGGAAAGCTACACTATCCATAAGTATAATACACTATGTTTGTTCAATAAATGCTTTTAATAAAAAGAATACTAAAAGTTTTACAATTTACCAAACATTGAGTCCATGTTTCTGTAGCAATCTATTTATTATTACTTGGGACCATATCCAATGTTATAAGTAACATTTTTATCTCTTTCAGGCAGACCATCCATCTCAATTTGCCTTAATTGACATATCAAATACTACTGATCAACCATCATGCTCAGGTTATCCACATCCACAAGATGCCAAGGATCTTGAATTGGTAAGAGCAGTTCTTGAATAGAAAACCTATATGAAATAATTCTTGTTTAAGGTGGATGTTCCGACCGTCCCTCCATACATTTTTGATGACGACTAAACACTTAACACAGACACTATTTCTTTAAAACTAATCATTTTTGTTAAATTTATATTTTTGGTTTTATGGCATTCAAATGCTTTATAAATATAAATTTATAAAGAATAGAAAAAATTCGATCACGAGGCGGGACTCGAACCCGCATCCTTCGCGCCATTCCGGGGCGGATGCCTCACCAACTCAGCCACTCGTGACCCGCCCGAGTGATCGAATTTATTCTATTCTTTCAGTTTTATGTGTCTGAAGGGACACACCGCGCGCCATCTATTGAGATGATTAACAACCATTTCAACCAATATGAAGCACTTTTCAGTGAATACAATATTGTAACGATGGAACACGACCTTTTTTGTTAAATTTATATTTTTGGTTTTATGGCATTCAAATGCTTTATAAATATAAATTTATAAAGAATAGAAAAAATTCGATCACGAGGCGGGACTCGAACCCGCATCCTTCGCGCCATTCCGGGGCGGATGCCTCACCAACTCAGCCACTCGTGACCCGCCCGAGTGATCGAATTTATTCTATTCTTTCAGTTTTATGTGTCTGAAGGGACACACCGCGCGCCATCTATTGAGATGATTAACAACCATTTCAACCAATATGAAGCACTTTTCAGTGAATACAATATTGTAACGATGGAACACGACCTTTTTTGTTAAATTTATATTTTCCAGTTCCATCGTTACAATATTGTATTCACTGAAAAGTGCTTCATATTGGTTGAAATGGTTGTTAATCATCTCAATAGATGGCGCGCGGTGTGTCCCTTCAGACACATAAAACTGAAAGAATAGAATAAATTCGATCACTCGGGCGGGTCACGAGTGGCTGAGTTGGTGAGGCATCCGCCCCGGAATGGCGCGAAGGATGCGGGTTCGAGTCCCGCCTCGTGATCGAATTTTTTCTATTCTTTATAAATTTATATTTATAAAGCATTTGAATGCCATAAAACCAAAAATATAAATTTAACAAAAAAGGTCGTGTTCCATCGTTACAATATTGTATTCACTGAAAAGTGCTTCATATTGGTTGAAATGGTTGTTAATCATCTCAATAGATGGCGCGCGGTGTGTCCCTTCAGACACATAAAACTGAAAGAATAGAATAAATTCGATCACTCGGGCGGGTCACGAGTGGCTGAGTTGGTGAGGCATCCGCCCCGGAATGGCGCGAAGGATGCGGGTTCGAGTCCCGCCTCGTGATCGAATTTTTTCTATTCTTTATAAATTTATATTTATAAAGCATTTGAATGCCATAAAACCAAAAATATAAATTTAACAAAAAAGGTCGTGTTCCATCGTTACAATATTGTATTCACTGAAAAGTGCTTCATATTGGTTGAAATGGTTGTTAATCATCTCAATAGATGGCGCGCGGTGTGTCCCTTCAGACACATAAAACTGAAAGAATAGAATAAATTCGATCACTCGGGCGGGTCACGAGTGGCTGAGTTGGTGAGGCATCCGCCCCGGAATGGCGCGAAGGATGCGGGTTCGAGTCCCGCCTCGTGATCGAATTTTTTCTATTCTTTATAAATTTATATTTATAAAGCATTTGAATGCCATAAAACCAAAAATATAAATTTAACAAAAAAGGTCGTGTTCCATCGTTACAATATTGTATTCACTGAAAAGTGCTTCATATTGGTTGAAATGGTTGTTAATCATCTCAATAGATGGCGCGCGGTGTGTCCCTTCAGACACATAAAACTGAAAGAATAGAATAAATTCGATCACTCGGGCGGGTCACGAGTGGCTGAGTTGGTGAGGCATCCGCCCCGGAATGGCGCGAAGGATGCGGGTTCGAGTCCCGCCTCGTGATCGAATTTTTTCTATTCTTTATAAATTTATATTTATAAAGCATTTGAATGCCATAAAACCAAAAATATAAATTTAACAAAAAAGGTCGTGTTCCATCGTTACAATATTGTATTCACTGAAAAGTGCTTCATATTGGTTGAAATGGTTGTTAATCATCTCAATAGATGGCGCGCGGTGTGTCCCTTCAGACACATAAAACTGAAAGAATAGAATAAATTCGATCACTCGGGCGGGTCACGAGTGGCTGAGTTGGTGAGGCATCCGCCCCGGAATGGCGCGAAGGATGCGGGTTCGAGTCCCGCCTCGTGATCGAATTTTTTCTATTCTTTATAAATTTATATTTATAAAGCATTTGAATGCCATAAAACCAAAAATATAAATTTAACAAAAAAGGTCGTGTTCCATCGTTACAATATTGTATTCACTGAAAAGTGCTTCATATTGGTTGAAATGGTTGTTAATCATCTCAATAGATGGCGCGCGGTGTGTCCCTTCAGACACATAAAACTGAAAGAATAGAATAAATTCGATCACTCGGGCGGGTCACGAGTGGCTGAGTTGGTGAGGCATCCGCCCCGGAATGGCGCGAAGGATGCGGGTTCGAGTCCCGCCTCGTGATCGAATTTTTTCTATTCTTTATAAATTTATACTAATCATTTTATCACTTCTCTACAATAAAATGTGTCCGCGTTCGACCTTTTTAATCAATAACTTACATTATTTACTTAGAAAAACAACAGTGAAATACCGGCAAAATTTGACACTTCTACAGTAGTGTGCGTGACTTTTGCCAAGCGAAACACGACATAAAGCACGACATCTAGCGCGTCAATGTCTAAACGAATGGCGATGTTTAGACATTGACGCGCTAGATGTCGTGCATTCGCGTTCGTTATCTTATACATAATTCGCATAATTCTAATAAATCAAAGTTCTATGTGTAATAATTGAGTAATTTCATTTCCAATCGTTCAAAGAAAATAACAATAAAATAAAATAAAACTAATGACCTTAGAAACTATGTTTTTTTTTGTAAACAATTTATTACTCATTATTGTTCGTCCGTCGTAGGTCTGTAAACTGTATTGTACACTGAAGGTAAATGGTACTGTAGGTACTTTAGTTCGGCGTCGTCGTCGGCTTGATATAAAATTACATTCTTGATTTCATTGACACGCGCTATGATTTGCGCGCGGAATTTCTTGTGTTGTGAATTTATTTTTGTATGCTATGCATTTTTTGATTCAAATTGCAATATTTCTCTAGTATGCATTTGAGACTATATTGTAAATTGTAATAATTGATCGTGGGTATAGTAATTAATTATTCTAATAACGCAATTAGTAATATGTATATGTATTTTCGGTGGGATTCAAAACAAAAAATTGGCCCGTGATTTTTATGAAATTTCACCACATTGCAAATCACATCAATCATAGTTCATACACATGTATGACGAAAGTGATTAGTATTGTGGCTAACATTGACTCATCAGTTCATCACTGAAACCAGTGATAAATCAGTACCTATATCATATTGTGTTTGAATATTTTTAAACAATGATATAAGTATACAATTATTATAAATCGATAAACTATCAAAGTAATCACAAACTTGCAAACATTGGTAAAATATGCTTTAGCGAATTTTCAGACAGACACACAATTTTATTACTTAGTTTGTTTTAGCAAAGTAGGTACCTACTCCGTTTACGTCACGCGTCGGCCGTCGCGTCGTCGAAAACGGTGCACCCAGAAACAAACATACCTAATTACCTAATTCAGTTACAATCCTTCTTTTGTTCCAATACGATTTTTTTTCCTGATAGCTAATAGCAAAACCATATGTTACTTTGTTTTCGTAAATATGTTTTTCACCTTCCTGGTTATTTTCACTTAATGAAATATAATAAAATAATAAATAGTGTATTAGATTTGTTATTGTATCTTGTATACGAATTATTCTTACTTGTTGGTTATGAAATGTTCAAATACCTATTGAAATAATTTACTGTTACAAATCATTAGTGTTATTAGTTTTGAGTGAATAGGCATGGATCAGAAATTCAGAATATTATATGCTGCTAACTACTCAAATACATACATGTTTTGATAAAAAAAACAATAGTGTACAGTGAAATTAGTCTCGAGAAATTTTTGCATATGTAGTGGTGTGTATATTACCATATATTACTCAGATCTTAGAGCGCGTTTCCATTATATCGTTCTAGCCTATACAAAAATGTTTCGATATCCTAACATTACTATTTAATTTTATACTTATCCCTAGCAATACTCTGATTTATGTTTTAAAGAAAATGGTTTTGACTTTATAAAAAAAATAATATATCATTCAATTTTACGTCCTTGAGCCAATGACAAGGCGAATACCGTGAAACAATAAAATATCTTGTTCATAATAATTTGTTTCGTAATTAATATTTGACCATAATAATTACGAAACAAAACAAATAAATAAATCGTCACTTGATAGTGGAAAGTGGAAACACGCACAAAACCAGAATAAACCAGTTTACGCTGTCCGCAGGTGCCTCGTGCAGTCCGGCGTCAGTCGCTTGGTACCGTTAGAACATAAAGCACACATTTCATTCGAAAATTATAATTATTACGTAGTTTAATTGTTAAATTTTGTATTTGTTGATTGTTGTTATTGTTTGTTATTGTTGTTATTGTTTGTTATTAAAGTGAAACTTTTATTACATCGTCTCAAACTTTTTGGTCTGTGTAGCGCATGTCGCGTGTATCGCGGCTGCCGAGTAGGTAAACCTACTCGGCAGCCGACCGTCACGCGACATGCGCTACACAAAGCAGTGTTCGGAACCGTTCGAACAGTTTCACTTTTACCGTGGTTTACATTTTTGGCCGGAGAACACCTAATTCATACACGTCTTCACTGAAGTAAAAATCGGCACTGCTTGTAATGTTTGGAACTAATAAAATATTAATAATACTAATATTATATACTTGAATAAAAACTAAAAATAAAATGTTGTTTTTTTTTATTTGCTGACCATACACTACTACAAACGAAAAAATTTCTCCAAGCTAATTTACCTGTAATGTAATAAAATAAAACTGCGTTTTATTGTAATCAATTTTGACATTATTTATTTTCCAAAATTAATGATGAATAAAATAGTTTACGCCAACAAATATGTATAACTTTTATTTTTATAACAATCGTTCATACCGTAGCAGGTAGCGTTTTGAGTCTCACGCAACGTTGCCGCATCGCATGACAGCAGCAATTGCGACGTTGCCATTCCTTTAGTATAAACAAACACTATGGATACCTACGCGTAGGTACGCTCGCGAATGCAAATTCGGTGATTTACTAATTTTTGATAATCATTGAATTCGTTTTGAAATAGCCTGTACTTTGTAATTTTTAGTGTTATAGACATTTATAAAATGTGGTGCTCATTTTTTTTTGTAATAAATTATCCCGCTACGCTATTGTATTTTCGTTGTTTTATTTCAAGTGAACACCCATACAATTTTGTCACGAGCCGCCTCTGGCCTCTGGGTGAAATCAACCAGTCAAATGATTTTTGTTCTAATTGTATTTTGGTAGTAGTTTGTTTAGAATTTACATTACCATTGTTAAATTTTTATTTTGTATTTGCAGTAAAATAAAACGATGAAAAACTTCATTAGGTATATTGTCTACTGTATCCTCCACAGTTGTGTGACCCCGACGTGCATTGAACACGCAGCTTTCTGATACTAGTAGCTAAAATCAAAACCACAGATATGTCTGTGATCAAAACCATAATAATATTTTTACCTACCTATTATTTTACTAAAAGTCGAGTGCATCGAAATCGTAAATATATGTTTTTCACCTTCCTGGTTTTTTTTCCATAGTAAATAGTGTTTTTGATTTGTTGTTGTATGAATAATTATTCTTACTTGTTGGTTATGAAATGTATATTGAAATAATTTACTTTTACAAATCATTAGTGATATTAGTTTTGAGTGAAAATGCTTGGATCAGCATAATATCATATATGCTACTTCAAATACATGTTTTGATAAAAAAAAAACAATAGTGTAATGTAGGTAATAAAATAAAACTGCGTTTTATTGTAGGTAATCAATTTTGACATTATTTATTTCCCAAAATTACAATAAAATAGTTTACGCCAACAAATATAACTTTTATTTTTATAACAATCCTACTTCCTACTAATGCGAAAGTTTGTGAGGATGTGTATGTGTGTGTTTCACGCAAATACTACTGAACCGATTACAATGAAATTTAGCACACATATAGAACGTAACTTGGACACATTGAATAGGTTTTATCCCGGAAATCCCACGGGAACGGGAACTATACGGGTTTTTTTTTTGAAAATGCGGGCGGAAAGCTAATCGTTCATAATATAAACCGTAGCAGGTGGCGTTTTGAAGTTTTGTCTACCCATACAGAAAAATGAAAACCACAACCCGAAAAGGAGATTGCCCAAGTGACTATGGCACTTGGTATCGCAATCAAACTTATTGTGTCAAGATGAAATATAGCTCAATTTAAAGCTTGATGTTAGTACTTTTAGATATGATTAAAGTTTTTATGTAAATAAGCCGCAGTTCGCGACAATAAAAATAAAACAATAGTTTTATTCAACACTTCAAAAAACTACTTAATCGAGTTTAAACTAACGATGAACGTTAAGTTTTACATTTATTACATAGGTAATATTTTAATTTACAAGACAAATGTGAAAAGTAAATCGTAATTTAAACATTATTTCAAAATAACATCGAACAATGCGTCGAACACATTCATTTGACATTTCAAATAGAAACTATGACATATGACGTTTGCAAGAGAGATAGATATAGGTATGTGTCAAAACAAAACTTTTACTTTTATTTCTATTTATTCGGTATAATTACAACTTAATAGTGGTAAATATGATCATTATAAATACAAATAGGAATTAACAATATCACGAACACGTGACACAACTAGTATTTTACCGATTCCATACGTAGTCATAATTACATGTTTCAAAAGAAAAACTTTTACTATTATTTCAATTTATCTGGTTTAATTAAGACTTAATATTGATACATATGATCATTATAATTACAAATAGGAATTAACAATAGGGTATCATTTAAGCTATCACCAATTTAATTAGTTTTGTGTTTCTTAAATAATAGGGTTTGTCCTCAAAATAGTAGATCTGTCACCAAAATGTAGTCACCAAACAATGCAAAATCAGTTCCACAATAAATCACCTAAAATCCTGAGATATAAGGTCTAGTACCAAATAAATGTTTTTGTATGTATTATAATAGGTGTGTCCTAATAAGTATTTAAGCAAACTAATTTAAAGAGATCACCAATAAATCTAGTTAAGACTCCCAAGGTTCTAAATTTCCACTGGTAGTATAAATTATATTTAAATAAATTTTTTAGCAGAGTAGTAAATAAAACAATTAAAGTCAAAATAATCAATATTTATCGTTTAAAATAATTACCACTGAACAATCAGCGCTGGTTTAAAATAGCTGGCTTATGGCTAGCAGAATAGTAGATAAAACACTTAATTAAAGTTAAAATAATCAATATTTATTCTTAAAAATAATAACCACTGAATAATCAGCTCTGGTTTAATAGCTGGCTTATGGCTAGCATAATTGTAGATAAAACACTTAATTAAAGTTAAAATAATCAATATTTATTGTTAAAAAACAATAATCACTGAATAATCAGCGCTGGTTTGGATTTCGAAGGGCGCCCCCTTTGATCATTTTTTCATTAAAATTATAAATTGATGTATTAAATTGGTAACGAATACTATTAATTTAATATCTGAACGAAATAAAATGTTACTACTGTATTGGTGACAAAATATCAAATAAAAAGGAGTCGCAGTCAGGGATCGATAATCGATTTATTTGGTGACAGATCTACCATTCTGAGCACAGAGCTATTATTTAAGTAACAAAACTGTTATTATAAGAAAGAAGTTTATATTCATGTAATGCAATATAATTTTATTGGTTTTCGATCTCTTATTTTACACATATATTAACATTAATTTGATAATTCATACCTGGGAACAATTTTTGTTTATCTGAGAACGAAAATATTTCGTGGTGATAGATCTATTTATTAGGTGATACAACTTGATGACAAATATAAATTTTGGTGATAGAAAATATAGTTCCCTTAACAATATAACGAATACGTGGCACAACTAAAATTTTACCGATACCACCCGTGGTCATTCTCCTTTGTGGGTCATTTGTAACAGGACGGCGGTTCTACAGCGAAAAAAGAAAAATGATGGTCAGAACGCTGATACCGGATACCTTAAGATACTGAGTACTACTTTTGCAAAATGCATACAACAGATTTTATACCGCATTCCCGTAATACCACATTTGCTCTTTACTGGCATGCTTATGTGTGAAAGATAGTGGCCGTGACTCCACTCCTGTTGGTCGTAGAGTGATGATATATAACCTATAGCCTTCCTCGATAAATGAGCTATCTAACACCGAAATAATTTTTCAAATCGGACCAGTAGTTTCCGAGATTAGCGCGTTCAAACAAACTCTTCAGTTTTATAATATTAGTATAGATTATTTAAATATAACATTGTTTATCTCACATTGCAGTAACAAAGATCTGTTCCTGGTAATTAAGACTGCATTATATTATATTAATTTAAATATTTTCTATTCATTTCATTACATGCAATTTCCTTCATAAATAGAAAATCTATCCTCAAACAAGAACATGGTAACTGCTTTCCTGCTATATTATGTCACAGAATACATAATAGTAGCTAAACGCTACAGAACGGACACTCTCCACCTCCCGCCAAAATTAAACACTTACCTCACCCCGCACGATCAGCCTGAAAATGGTCCGTATTTGTCTGCAAGGACGATACGCAACGAATGATTTAATAGACTCGACATCGGTCTCATCGTGACGAGTATGTACATACATATTATACTGGTTATACAAATATACATTGGTTATACATATGATGATTTAAGATGTTCGTCATGTTTATCACAAGCTTCCGTTTCAATTGGATAATTGTTAAAAAGTTCGAGAATTGATAAGGGTAAGCAAGCAAGTATTTAGTTACACGATTTATTCTGATAAGATATTGAGTGTATCTATGTATGCGTCTATAAAAATTTGTGGTTTTCTTCGTCAAGCACAGTTCCACCGTGAGCCTTATGGATCGCACATAACCTATAAGATATAGGTAATATTTTATAACAATAATAATTATTGTGGTAATATTAAACCAACTTAGTGGTGTAGTGCACTTAAAGGAATTTTGAGAAGGTAAACATTTTGATTTTGTATACGATTAAAATGATTGTCAACAATTATAATTTATGCGTTGTCTATTTATGTTTTTAAATACCTGAAGTGTGACTTTATGTTCAATAAACGCGCCAAGTTTAAAATTCACTCGGACAAAATTTCACTGTTCCCATGAAAGTTCGATATGAAACACGTCAAAATTTCATATTTGTATGGGTGAAATAATATAAATTCTCGAATTTTGCATGATAGAAATTAAAAAAACCACTACTTTCATTGTTTCATTACTTACTCGGTTGGGCGGAAGCGGTGCGCGGTCGATTTTGCAATTGGCTCGCGTACGGTGTTTCGTTCCAAGCGTGCAGAGTGGTGACGTGGCGGCAACGCTCGTCGCCGTTCAACTCCTTCGTGATCCATTAAATTAATTAGTAATCGTACACTAAAATCTAAGCCCGTTAAAACTGTTCAATTTGAAAACGCAATATTTGTGGAGCGCAATCATACTCCAAAGTGCCCTCCGCGTCCTCCAGCCCAATACGACAAATAAAAACATGTTTATTTAACATATATACTTAAACTTTTGGCGGTAAAAGATTAAAGGGAGTGGAGAGGTCGAAAGGACGTCCAAAGATTTGGTCAAATATTGGAGAATAAGGGACGAATAATTTTGGTGTGTAACTAGAGATTTGGACCCTGACCTTAAATTGAACTTCATTTTAATTTAGTCTTTTCGAATTATTTAATTTAAATAATAAATCAAAGGAGAGGAGAGCTTGAAAGGTCTTTTAGATTCAGCTTAATTGTATGAGCGACACTGATTATACAAAAATTGTAAAATCTCAAATCCTGTCTGTAATCTTTTGGCACGGCACACGGCCATACGGTATAATGAATGAAAATACGGTAAGATTTTGAAAAATTATTTCGGTGTTAGATAGCCCATTTATCGAGGATGGCTATAGGCTATATTATATCATCACGCTAAGACCAACAGGAGCGGAGCAATGCGGGTGAAACCGCGGGGAACAGCTAGTTAAATATATAATATATATTTGTTTCACTTTATACGTAAATAACTCTTTAAATAAATAGGATTTTGACCAAAAAATATGCGCGATTGCTTATAATATTATGTTAGTGCATCCGTTAAAACAAAATTTTTCTAACTGGAATATTAATAAAAAGTCTTTAAGGATAGGTAAGTAACAATTATATTTTAAAATAGTATTATTATTTATTACATCGAGTTAATATGTACTACGTACTACGTAGTACCTCAATGATTAATTATTATTATTTTTTGAACATATTTCTATGGTGTAGTGATAGACTCGGACTTAAAAATATTACTATTTTGTGACGTTTAATAAAATCTACTTTCTTATAGGTTCCCGGATCAAAAGTACATAATTTAGGCGTAAGTTATGTTAATTTTTTGATACTTTTACTGTAATGTAAATTTTGAACACAACATTAAAATAAGCAAAGAAAATAGGTAGTTAAAAATACGAAAGCCATTTTCATATATTTTTTCTATTATTGCAGAGTTTGAATTTCCAATATGTAAGTACAGTTATAACTTATAAGTAACATAATACAGGGTGTCCCACTGTTGGTATAAAATGCTCAAAGGAGGATATAGTTTTGCATACGCTGAGTACGTAAAAAATTCTTATAAAGTTCCAGACGTAGTTTTTTTTTCAAATAGATGAATTCTTAAAACTCTATGTGTACAACCATAACAAGCAATCCGCCCAGCTTTGCTACCAGCACGTGACCTATCGTTTAAGATTATGTTTTCATAGACAAAATGCTCACATTAGCGAAGCAGTATATGCCGGTTGCGCGAAGCTAGAGAAGAAAACATGGATTTTCAGGAAAAATTTAGCAAAAATTTTTTGATGTAATTTTGTTGTTTAACTATTTTTCCGTGATCAGTGTATGAACTACAAGTCCCTTCACGCTTAGTATACCAATATTGGGACACCCTGTATAATTGGTAATTTATTAAGAACTAGCTTCCGCCCGCGGCTTCGCCCGCGTGGTGTTTTGATAAAAGGTAGCCTATGTTCTTTCTCAGGGTCTAAAGATTGTCTGTGCCAAATTTCATCAAAATCGGTTGAGAGGTTTAAGCGGGAAAGCGTAACAGACAGACAGACAGACAGTTACTTTCGCATTTATAATATATTTGTGGCGCATAATATTAACAAAAGTTAAATTGATGAACTAATAAAGAAGCTATGAACGAAAAGATGTGAATTATATGCAATCAGCCCATGAATACAGGTAAAGTCACAAGCAAATGCTAGTAATATATATATATTCAAAATGTGCAAGTGAAGCGCTTTCAAATGATACCAAACACGGCATATTTATCTTAACTTTATTTTTTTACTCTGTATGTTTTGTCCGCTAGAGGGCGACATTAGATTTTGTGAAACCCCATACCGTCATATCCTCCAACATTGCCTTTCCAGCCTATCTTTGCCCAAATAGAAATTTTAACTTTCCCGAGTGTTTATGTGGAGTAGCATGACATTTAAGACTTGTTTTGTTTTTTGGTAGAAAATTAAAGTCTTTTCTCGCAACACTGATTAGATGGCACATGTATAACGTGAATCAGTCTGCTGCTACATGTCGACAAAGTAAGAGGTGTTTTGGTGGTGCCAAATTTTTCTAAAAAAACTTGTCTCTGATCACTGGGAATCAATTAGAATACGTGAATATTATAAATTTATAAAGAATAGAAAAAATTCGATCACGAGGCGGGACTCGAACCCGCATCCTTCGCGCCATTACGTGAATATTTCTTATTATTTATTAAACTAGAATATAAAAAAGGAGGTTATTTGTTATTTCCAAGCAAAAATACGTAGTATTATAGGAGTTTTGTCGCTGGGCAATGTTAGGTTAATAAACGTAGTGTGACCTATCCCAACATTGCCCAACCGTTTTGAGGTGCTAGGGCTGACACATTTTTAACAGACTTCTCAAATAGGTAGCAAGGTAATTTTTTTAGGTATAAATTAAGTACACAGCATGTTTTTTCTTTTAGGTACCTAGGTAGGATTGTACGAGTATGTATGTCTACCTAGGTACTTTTTAAATGTTTAGTAGAAATTACGTATAGGTACAATAAATATTCATAATTTCAGTTTCATTTTAAAGATATACCTAGAAACAGTACGAACGCAATATTATTGCATGTGTACCTTCCTATTACTTGTTACCCACCTACATATTTTATTAAACTTAATTTTTTCATCCTTTACCTATTTGATTTTTTTGTGACAACCCTAAACCCTAAAGATTTTTGTATGAAGATTGTGAGAAAATTACACCTAACTTTGCCCATACAATTTAATGAAGATCTACTTATTTTGGATCATTTTTTGTAAGAGATTCAGCATCTTTGCTTTGTCTTCTACTATGTCTCTTAAAAACAGCTATGTAAGTCTTAAAATGGCTGAAATATTAAAGGTGGGCAAAGTTGTATACTTTTCCACCTTATTTCGCCCACCTCTTTCTTCCTTATTTTTAGAGAAACTATTAAGAATATGATTATTTCAAGTATGTATATCTATTAATTCTAAATTCAATTCCCTACTCAAATAACAGCATCAATTCTGTACATATTTTATTTTTTCTTGTATATGATCAAAACACTGTGAAAAGCGGGCAATGTTGGAGGATATGACGGTATAGCCTATAACCAGCGGACAATTAAGAGACTTCTAATGATATGTCATTTGTCGAATTCTGATAAGTAGTTTAGAAGTTACGAGGGAACAGATGAACATACATACATACATACATATATACATACATACATACATAGCCTGTCAAAATCATAACCCTCCTTTTGCTTTGCCGTAGTCGGGTAAAAATATGTTGAATTTAATAACTTATCACCTGAAATTTTTTAAATTATATGTATTTTTAAAAGTGTTTTCCCGTTCAAAATATGTAATTACTAATAATAATTAATCAAAGTTACTATACATTTTTTTTATTGACTTTATATTTTTAATTTCACAGGTACAGCCAAGGAATCGGCTAGAGAAATAAAGAAGATAAAAGAACGTGCGGTGAAAGTAAACGACGACTTTAATGTAAAAAGAAATGAAAAACTTTGTGTTAATATGTTATAGGTATAAATAAAAAGAGATACCCGCTCTGCTACCCGAGAGGCCGAGACATATTTATTTAATACGTCCTTATATACGTATAAAATCAAATGTTTTTAAATTCTTAAGTCGATAATTAATGAAAATTGTATTTTACTTTTAATATTTTATTTTAAACTAAACATGTAATGCTTTGGGGTAAAACCTGTTAATTATGTACTTGTTATGAAATAAAATAAATAAATCAATTAATAAATTAATGTATTTTATTTATTACCTCAACACCCTTTACTTAACACACCTGTATGAAAATGAATACAATTTGAGAGGAAATTTTGTTATTTATTACATAGTTTGTTAAAAAATATATATTTGGAATAAACATGTTTATTCTCCTGTGAAAATCTTGTCAAATAGACGCTAGAGCTCCTTCCTTCAATGCGAATAAAAAACTAATCAATTCATTTTGGATTGAATTTGGTTTATATTCATGTTTGAGGACTCCAATTACTTACATTTTCAGTATCTTTTATATATTATATTTATTTATAGAATTAATCTGTATCTAATTTAATTTATAATATATTTTGTTTATAAAAACAATAATAATTTTTAACAAAAAAAAACTGATATGTCTTTAAATAGTCAGAACCTAACCAATTGGGTCCAAAATATGCTTCCAAACAAAAAAAAATATCATCAAAATCGGTTCACCCAATCGAAAGTTCTGAGGTAACATTGTAACAAACAAAAATACAGTCGTATTGAGAATCTCCCCTTTTTGAACTCTCTGAAAATAAAGGTTAACCGCCCACTTCAATAAATAAGATAATATTTTAAATAAGACAATATCATATTTTAACGTCCATATTTACTCAGTAAATAATATAAGGACCTTTTAAGGTTACGATTAATATAAGTTCAAAGTATATTTACGCCTATATAACTGTAAGATAATATTATATTTCACATCCCACTTTGTAAGAAAGTCGAATTTTCATTTCATCTCTT
Source organism: Colias philodice (assembly GCF_061535455.1). Taxonomy (NCBI): domain Eukaryota; kingdom Metazoa; phylum Arthropoda; class Insecta; order Lepidoptera; family Pieridae; genus Colias; species Colias philodice. The sequence goes on along the minus strand of NC_143117.1, from coordinate 1,822,436 downwards.
AATTGCGCATGTACTTGGAACTTTATCGTTTAAATTCAGGGGTTCCCAACGTGGGCGATAACGCCCCCTTGTGGGCGCTGCAGGCCTAAAGGGGGGCGGTAAGAGACCCAGAAAAAAAAGGGGGCGTTGTGTAGGGTTTTGGGGTCGATTTATAATTTCATCTACCTAGCTAGGAAGACTCTTAGACACTGAGCTCTCGACTTCGAGAGTCGTCAGTCGACATCTTGTGAACATCAACTAATATTAATTAAGATATAGCTCAAACTCGGTTCGATATAATAGACCGCGGGCAATCATGTTTTAACAAGTTTTTGTTAAATAATCCGATTTGTACATTCCTGTATCAATCGGCTGGTTCTATAATACTTGTTCTTGCCACAGAACATATAAAAGAGGTAAGAAAGGCGTTGTAGGCGGGGCAGACGCGCCAAGGATATGGGCACTGCTCACATCTATGCGATCGCGCTGTTTAGTCACTCGCTATCTGCAACGGAGAGAAGTACTGCGAACGCAGCGACAAAATTATGAGAAAATGCCTTCAGGTGCGGTAATTACTTGCCGTGCAAGAAGCCAAGTGCTTAACATAAACAAAGGAAGCATTTCTTTTCATCGGAAAGTAAAAAAACAACGATATTTTAGTATAAGTCTTTCAAAATGTCCTTCAAATAATTCATTACCCAAAAATATACATTGCGGGCTGCATTCGCTCATCATTTTCAACACGTCAATTAGAACGCGTAATGTAGTGCGTACAAGTGCGTAGCAACAAGCTCATAACATCAAATAATGATATAGCTTACATGACAGACCTGTATAAATTGTTCAACGACATGAACCTCCAACTGCAAGGCGATGAACTAAATTTACCTAATTAAAACAAAAAATGTCGTTGCTGCTTTCGCAGCCAAACTGCTTCTGCACAAAAAGAATATAGGCAGACGTGAGTTTCACAATTTTCCGAATTTATCAGTATTCTGCAGTAACGACGACTTGTTTGCCTACTGCCAACATTTAGAAAACCTCCACATTGACTTCACCGAACGATACCAGGACATTTTAAACTTGGAAATACCAGACTGGGTGTTGGATCCGTTTTCAAATGTCAACACAGCAATGTCACCTCAGCTGGAAGAACTTATAGAATTGACAACAAACGAAGAAACAAAAATCAAGTTCAAAAATGGATATCAAGAATTTTGGCTACATAAACCGACCACGCAATTGTATAACCTGGATTGTGGTCAATTGTTCAACGATTCTTGATAGCATCCCCATCGTCATATTTGTGTGAACGTGGATTTAGTGCTGTGGCAACGCTGCTTACTAAAAAGAGAAATCGTTTGCGTGTTACCGAACGTGGCGACTTGCGGCTGTTTTTGAGTAAATTGGAACCTGATATCAACAAACTTATTGAACAGCATCAGATTCAACCTTCACATTAGTTTTTATATAAGAATTGATTGTTTGTTTTATTTTCAATAAAAGATACTCTGTCCGAATACTATAAAGTTGCGTTTCAATAATCAGTTAAAAGTACTTAGCGGTTTTTAAGTATGTTTAAAAAGGGGGCGTTAAAAAATAATTTATTCTTAAAGTGGGCAGTAGACAAAAAAAGGTTGGGAACCCCTGGACTTTAATAGATCTAATATACCTACAATTTATGGTTGGGTTAGCGCAAAAATTAACTAGGTATGTATACTATACAGGTGACTTCATATAGGTGTAAAACAAAAACAAAAAAGTGAACATTACCTAGCCAAAACTTATTACTTTCAGAAATATTTAACGTTTTTTGAATATTTTCCAACTCCTTCGGGAAAACGATAAAAATTAATACTAATACTAAAAAAAAGTAATACTATACATGTTTTAAATATTTTATTCCACATAAAATATATCCATGTGTGATTAAATGTGTCTAGTAATTAATCTACTTTATGAATAAAATAAGAAACAATGCTCTTGTCGATCTAAATTTTTAGTAAAACGCATTTTTCCATACAAGTAGCTAATATTTTGGGTAGTTAAAAGTTTCAAGGTACATTGAAAAATACGGAAACAAGATCTATAAAAAAAACAAACACAGTGTTTAAGCTTGTTTTATTGGCTATTCAGAACAGTTAAAACATTTCAAGTGAGCCTCAGGAGCGAGTCACAATCAAAGTTTTATTACGGCGCGTCGTATTCCCAGATTCTGTCAAAGGTCAGGTGGCAATCGAGACCCTTTTTTTTTGCGCGTAAGCAACTGAGCGGTTAGATACTAAGTCCCTCTACTCCCCATAACCCGTTGGTCCACTACCTACTTACGGGACACCTGTCTATGTATTGCGGCTTAAAATATACTTTATATCAGAGATATCTAGTGGTGAATAGAAGAATCGAAATTAATAATGACTACATCTTCTCTCTAATAGATGGCGCTGTATTTAATTTCAATATTATACGGTTCATGAAATATAATGCTAGAGCGTTTTCAAAAAAAAGTGTACCATGCCTGAATTTATGGATAAATTTTAAATGTTGCATTTTTAATGAAATTTTGATTTAGAAATTTTAAATATACATCATAGTAAGTGAAATTGTATTTAATTTCTTGCAGATTAATTTGTTTTACGAGAAATCATCAAAATAAATTGGGACTGTGAAAAAAAGTGTCAGTTTTGCGACAGTCATTAATGCTCATGTAACTATTAACTACGAAGAAAGACGCAAAATATTTTGATTGTGTTACGAATATTATAACATACATTATTTAAAAAATAGAAAATTGAAGTCGACAAATTAATAAAATTCCTATTAAACGAGCTTTAAGTTCTGTTTTGCCACAGCTGATGCCAAAGTAGCCGTTACTTTTACGATACTTAATACATTTCGATTAAAATCGGCAAAGTGGTTATTTTATTTCGGAACAGTAAAACCATTTTAAATATTGAAATCAAATTATTTGTGTCTCGTATAATAAAAAAATGTAAAAACTAAAATTTTTCTTGTCGCAAAACGGGGGACTGTCGCAAAACCGATAGACCATTTTTCATAAGGCTAGGTTTATATTGAATCCAATTAACATGGTTAAAATAAAACCGAGAATATGTTTACAAAAATTTTATTTAAGTCTCATAAAAAAAATACACCAACACATAGTTTGACACAGTATCAATTTTAGGGTAAAACTCAGAGTTACACTACCTACACCTTTTAACTTTCCATACATGTATCACATATTATGTATTCAGGGTATACCTGCTGACCAACGCATTCATTGCAATACCATTTTTTGCAAATTATACATGTCCTTTTTGGTCCCGAGATCAGTGAAACCTAAAAATATGAAAAAATTATAAAAATTATGAAGAATATTACAATGACAATCTAGACTTGGCTTTATGCTGCAGTTTTGCGACTTTTCTTGTCAGCCTATAGGTCACGAAGCAAAATGTTGCAAAACTGACGTGACGTTTTCTTTTCAGTTTTTAGTCAAAATTATATTCTGACGAAAAAATGTGCCTACACTGATTATCAAATGTAAATAACGGTTAATGAATATATTGCTCATCTTCTGAAAGTATTTAAACGATGTTTACTTCCCTGTATCAAGTAATAATATGTCTCAAACCAGACAGTAGAAATTGCAACGGCCGTTGCACTCACAAAACACTTCTGTTTTACTCGAACTGTATTTGAAAATAAGCTTTTTTAAATTAGCGGACGGTGAAAGTAAACGATAATTTTGCCATTTATAAAATTCAAATAGTAATCTAAAATTTGTAAGTGGCATTATTAGCCGTGATAAACCCGACATGTCCGGTCGGTACCACTTTTTAAGATATTTTTGGAAATCAAATTGCTTTTAAACGATTATAAGGCCTTAATTATGAACTACATGCGACGATTCGCAAATAAATGTACTTTTAGATGACACTAAAACTTATGGTACCTTGGTATAAAACTTTTTAGAATCGCTTCTCTAACATCGAAGAACTTGGATGGGGACACGCCAAAAACTGACACTTTAGTTTTAAAAATGATTATTTAAAAAATAGTACGCAATGTTTCCGTGAATTAATTGTTTGCATTTATCAAATTATGATGTATTTAATACTTTTCAAGCATTATATAATTAGCCATCATATAAATTTTACTTGTTATTCGACTTGAAACACAGGGGACAGGCCGAAAGTGAGGGGTACACTTTTTTTTGAAAACGCTCGCTAACACTTTAAAGTACATACTAAGAAAAATATGTATATATAGTTAAATTTTTTGATGGTTATTTAAATATTGATATAATTCTGCAAACTTATAATATCACAATAATATACAAACTACTAGCGCCATCTACATCAATATCAGATTAATTATATTTTATTACTGTGACATCTAGCGATGACAGGTAATAACTAATTGCACAAGAATTACTGCCAGATTCTAATAGATGGCGTTGTTTTGTATTTCATAATTACTGAATTTGAGCGTTTTCAAAAAAAAGTGTACCATGGCTGAATTTATGGATAAATTTTAAATGTTGCATTTTTAATAAAATTTTGATTTAGAAATTTTAAATATACATCATAGTAAGTGAAATTATATTTAATTGCTTGCAGATTAATTTGTTTTACGAGAAATCATCAAAATAAATTGGGACTGTGAAAAAAAGTGTCAGTTTTGCGACAGTCATCAATGCTCATATAACTATTAACCACGAAGAAAGACGCAAAATATTTTGATTGTGTTACGAAGATTATAACATACATTATTTAAAAAATAGAAAATTGAAGTCGACAAATAATTAAAATTCCTATTAAACTAGCTTTAAGTTCTGTTTTGCCACAGCTGATGCCAAAGTAGCCGTTACTTTTACGATACTTAATACATTTCGATTAAAATCGGCAAAGTGATTATTTTATTTCGGAACAGTTAAACCATTTTCAATATTGAAATCAAATTGTTTGTGTCCCTTATAATAAAAAAATGTAAAAACTAAAATTATTCTTGTCGCAAAACGGGGGACTGTCGCAAAACCGATAGACCATTTTTTATAAGGCTAGGTTTATATTGAATCCAATTAACATGGTTAAAATAAAACCGAGAATACGTTTACAAAAATTTTATTTTAGTCTCATAAAAAAAATACACCAACACACAGTTTGACACAGTATCAATTTTAGGGTAAAACTCAGAGTTACACTACCTACACCTTTTAACTTTCCATACATGTATCACATATTATGTATTCAGGGTATACCTGCTGATCAACGCATTCATTGCAATACCATTTAATACCATTTTTTGCAAATTATACATGTCCTTTTTGGTCCCGAGATTAGTGAAACCTAAAAATATGAAAAAATTATAAAAATTATGAAGAATATTACAATGACAATCTAGACTTGGCTTTATGCTGCAGTTTTGCGACTTTTCTTGTCAGCCTATAGGTCACGAAGCAAAATGTTGCAAAACTGACGTGACGTTTTCTTTTCAGTTTTTAGTCAAAATTATATTCTGACGAAAAAATGTGCCTACACTGATTATCAAATGTAAATAACGGTTAATGAATATATTGCTCATCTTCTGAAAGTATTTAAACGATGTTTACTTACCTGTATCAAGTAATAATATGTCTCAAACCAGACAGTAGAAATTGCAACGGCCGTTGCACTCACAAAACACGTCTGTTTTACTCGAACTGTATTTGAAAATAAGCTTTTTTAAATTGGCGGACGGTGAAAGTAAACGATAATTTTGCCATTTATAAAATTCAAATAGTAATCTAAAATTTGTAAGTGGCATTATTAGCCGTGATAAACCCGACATGTCCGGTCGGTACCACTTTTTAAGATATTTTTGGAAATCAAATTGCTTTTAAACGATTATAAGGCCTTAATTATGAACTACATGCGACGATTCGCAAATAAATGTACTTTTAGACGACACTAAAACTTATGGTACCTTGGTATAAAACTTTTTAGAATCGCTTCTCTAACATCGAAGAACTTGGATGGGGACACGCCAAAAACTGACACTTTAGTTTTAAAAATGATTATTTAAAAAATAGTACGCAATGTTTCCGTGAATTAATTGTTTGCATTTATCAAATTATGATGTATTTAATACTTTTCAAGCATTAAAATAATTAGCCATCATATAAATTTTACTTGTTATTCGACTTGAAACACAGGGGACAGGCCGAAAGTGAGGGGTACACTTTTTTTTGAAAACGCTCATTTACGGAATAAAATTTAAACATTACATTATGGATGGCAAAAATCAGTGCAATATGAAATAAAAAATGCACTTTTCATTTTTTATGTTAATTATAATGTTGCTTTAGCGAAAAAGCTTTAGTTATTTAAATAATTAAAACTAGTGGCGCCATCTACATTAGTTTCCTGTATCATTTATTTTATATCTGTGACATCTAGTGGAGACTAGAAGAATCGAAATTTATAATGATTACAGACTCCTTCTAATAGATGGCGCTGTATACAATTTCAATATTATACAATTCATGAAATATAATGCTAACACTATAATTCACAAAAAAATGTATAGTTAAATTTTATTGATGGCTATTTACATATTGATTTAAGCTGCAAACTTATAATATCACAATAATATACAAACTACTAGCGCCATCTACATCAATATCAGATTAATTATATTTTATTACTGTGACATCTAGCGATGACTAGTAATAACTAATTGCACAAGAATTACACAACTTATATAATAATACAGAACAGAGTATAAATTAAACATAATTAATTCCCAAGGTGAAACAAACAGTCAAAAAGCAACGGGAAATAAAATTAGATGAGCGGTTTGAAAAACGTTTAACTGATAGGTAGAAAAAAAACCGAACGAAATTATTGAGCATTTACGGTAACGGTGCAGGACATGTCCAGTTAACAGATACCAAGGGGACACGATTAAAACTAATTTTAAAAAAAGACGGGTTGCACTCCGGGAGTGCCGGCAGAAGTGAAAACTTGATTATTAACGTTGAGCATGTTTGATATCCATCCGTCTTACGCTTTTTCGATCAGGTCACGTGTCCTGACGCGAGTTTAAGATTTTATACCCAACGCCGCTAAAGAAGTTTTCACTTCAATAATATAATTGTATTAAAATGTATTATGAGATTATTACACTTGAAAACTACAACGAAATTACAATAATTTAAATGTTTGCAGTAAGTAATAAATAGCGAAATTGCTGAGAAATTGTTAAATAAAGATCACATTTCGAAAAGGGGACAGTACTGCAATCCGTAAGATGTCAGTTTTTAGGATTAAATTTTGGAACTTTGGTTTAATTTTCTCTTAAGTAAAATTAAAACAAGAAATCTTAAGTCATCCTAAACTATTTAAAATTAATTCAACACTTCTAAATCATAAAATCCTGAGTTTTTTGCAATTTTTATGTGTGGGACATCCCGTGAATTGGATTACCGAACATAAACGCACCTCATCGCATCGAACGAATGTCAAACATAAACACTTCACATTAATATATTGAACATAGTCAAGGGGATTTATCCTAAATATATGTTTTTGAGGATACAGGATGCTGGTTCAAATTGTCGATATTACACCTTTTCTCGGATTTCATTCCACTCGATACCTATCTACTTATTCACCCATTTTCATCACGGTCTTTATGATGTTGAGTTGTTACATGATCATAGATATTATATTGGATGAACTTAAACATTATATTAAACACTTGACCGTAATTTGAAGCTTACTTATTGAGAAGGCACCTAGCTTATTCCGCCTATTTTTCCCTCTCTTTCCGTTGTATGTATGCTATCTCTCTCGCACACCTACCCACCAGGTGGCGGGGCGCACGATAATGTGCGGGCGCTGGATGTTTTTCATTGGCGTCTAGCTTCCGCCGCGAGAAGGTTGTCTACAAGACTACAACCTTGGTGCTATTAAGTATTGCTTAAGGTGATTGCTACGATCTGTTCCCAGCCAATGTCCCGCTAGATGGCGCTGAATTCTACATTTCTAGTTTATTTGAGTTTTTGCGTAATTGGAAAAGATTAAGGTCGTAGGAATAATCATGGCGATTACTGAATATTATATTTTATTTAAATATGTCATATCATTGCCTTAAAATCCACCCAATTCGGTAAAACCATGCGTTTTAACATCTGTCATTGCATACAGGGTCGTTTACACACACAGACGTATACAAAAATGATAAAGATTGAACTCTAGATGGCGTGAATGTAAAACAAGTTTTCCATTTTTCTGTATGGGTAGACAAAACTTCAAAACGCCACCTGCTACGGTTTATATTATGAACGATTAGCTTTCCGCCCGCATTTAAAAAAAAAGCCCGCATAGTTCCCGTTCCCGTGGGATTTCCGGGATAAAACCTATTCTATGTGTCCAAGTTACGTTCTATATGTGTGCTAAATTTCATTGTAATCGGTTCAGTAGTATTTGCGTGAAACACACACATACACATCCTCAAAAACTTTCGCATTAGTAGGAAGTAGGATTGTTATAAAAATAAAAGTTATATTTGTTGGCGTAAACTATTTTATTGTTAATTTTGGGAAATAAAAAATGTCAAAATTGATTACAATAAAACGCAGTTTTATTTTATTACATTATAATTTTGTTTTTTTTATCAAAACATGTATTTGAAGAAGCATATAATAAACCGATCTATGCCTATTCACTCAAAACTAATAACACTAATGATAAGTAAATTATTTCAGTAACATTTCATAACCAACACTCATAAACAAGATACAACAACAAATCTAAAACACTATTTATTATGTGATAATAAACAGGAAGGTGAAAACATATTTCCGATTTCGACGCACTCTAAAGCTTTGTAAAACATAGTAACATAATGATGTAAGCATGTATGTTAACGCGTGGTTGTATTACGTAATTAAATACTGATATAATATTTCTTAGACATCTTTACTCGACCAAAGTCAAGACAAGAATGACTCGCACTACTCGGGTCTTCCACGCAAGCCTTCACAGGCTTCGGGGTAACTGTTCGGGGCGATGGCCCCTTTCAGTGATAGCAACGCCGCCTGCTACTACAGGCGGGGCACTGGGTGGGACCGGATGGTCCAAGGTGTCATGTCCGGGAGGTATCCTGCTGCAGTGCGATCGAGTCCGCGGGGTATCGCGAGCGATCTGCGACCTGCTGCAGGGGGGAATGTCCGTGTGTGCTTCACCCGCCGCTCAGCGAGGTCGAGCTCGCCGGCAGTGTGCCGGTGAGCGCCCGTCAGCCAGCGGCGAGGAAGCGGTCGTGTCCTAGGAGATTAGGTCACGTGGTAGGCCTCTTTTGTCCGGCGGTCGTCGATGGTATGGCGCGATGCCGTGCAAATGCTGGGATCGCGCTCCGTCGGCGCGCGCGAACATTGAGGAACTCAGGCGGCGAACGAAGTCGTCCAGGCTCTCCATGCGCAGGTCCCTGGAGATGACCTGATTCCGTACGAAGCGTGGTGCTCCGGAGATGGTGCGGAGCGCTAGCGACTGCTGCGCTCGCAGAGACTTGCGGTCCGTCTCGTTGGTCAGCGCGAACCACGCAGGGGCCGCGTAGGTAAGTCGCGTGCGAATGTACGCCTTGTATATGCACAGCTTCGTACGGAGAGGCAGGTGAGACGCCAGCATGGGGCGGAGTATATTCCGCACAGCTCGCGTCTGGGCGACCACGTTTTTCACATGGGGCCGCATCGAGAGTGTCTTGTCAATGGTCACACCAAGGTACTTGGCCGTCGGTGACCATTCGACGTTCTCGCCCATGAGAGACACCGGGGGCGGCAAAAGGCGCGCCCGCCCGATGGAAATCGCCTGAGTTTTACCCACGTTGACCTTGAGTCTCCAGTCCTCCAGCCATGAGGGAAGTGCATCCAGTGCTCGCTGCATCTTTACCGATGCGTGCTTGGCGTTCAGCGAGGTGGTAATGAACGCAGCGTCGTCGGCATACAACGCTAAAATGGCTCCGCCAGCGACTGGAATGTCGTCCGTGTATCTGCTATAGCAGACGGGCGACAGGCAGCTTCCCTGGGGCACACCGGCTCGGATGGGGCGCTCTGAGGACAAAGCATCTTCAACCGCCACTTGAAAACGCCTGTCTTGCAGGAAGGTGGCCACAGTCTTAACTACTCGACGTGGAGTAGTGGACGTGGACAGCTTGTAGATGAGTCCGGTGTGCCAAACGCGATCGAACGCCTTCTCCATATCAAGGAATACTGCAACTGATTGTTCTCGCTTGTTATAGGCGGTAGCGAGGTGGTGCAGTACTCTCGTCACTTGTAAAGTGGTGGAGTGTTCGGCGCGGAAGCCGAACTGTTCGTCGCGTGGCTGAAGGTGGGGCGTAATGTGCAGCAGCAGTAGTTTCTCAAAGACTTTCGAGATAGAGGACAGAAGAGTGATGGGGCGATAGCTCTCAGGCAGCATGATGTTCTTGCCTTGCTTGGGAATCAGGATGACTCGGCCGAGCTTCCACGGGGATGGAAAGTGCCCGGTACGGAGGATTCCATTGAAGAGCCGCGTCAGCGTCGCGATGGCTCGCGGGGGTAGGTGACGCAGCGCTTCGTTGGTGACTCGGTCGGGACCGGGGGCTTTGCGCAGTTTAGTTCGTCGAATCATCCTTTGGACTCGACCAGGGGAGAACACGACGGGATCTTCTGTCGGCGGTATCGGCAATTCTAAGTAGTCCATCACATGTCGCTCGATAGTCTCTACGTGCTGCACATTCGCAGTCCGGTTAGGCGTAAACTGCGTCTCCAGGAAGTCTGCAAAAATCTCCGCTCGATCCTCGGCGCGGTAACGTGGGGTTCCGTCACCGGCCATGAGGGGTCTAATCGGAGAGGGCTTCCTGGAGAGCTGGCGGCAAAGGCGGTGCATGCCGGACCAGTCATCGCCGGCTCGCTCGATGGCGGTGTGCCAAGATTCGACTGCTACCGTTTCCAGTGCGTCTGAAATCTTGGCTGCCAGAGCGTTCAGCCGCGTCTTCATGGTCGGGCATCGCAGGTTTTGCCATAATCTTCGCAGCTTCCTCTTCTCCTCTAACATCGCTTGTATGTAGGCAGGGAGCTGGGGTTTCTTGCGAGTGGATGCAGCGTCGAGTCTGGACTCGCGAAGCGCGTTGGACAAGACTGCGCTGAAGTCCGTGGCGAGTCGGTCGACGTCTGCAGGGCTCTCGACTCTAAAGGACGGAGAATGTTCAGCGGAGAATGACTCGCAACTGCAGACGACCGTTATTTATAGGACGATTATTCGAGTGGCGTGACTGTGTGACTCAGCGCAGGTGTTATTTGTGTTGTTTTGATCGTTATTTTGAATATGACATGTAATATTATTATTATTTGATAATTAAATGATTATTAATACTTTTATCCATTTGATTATTATTAAAATAATTGAATTAAGTTCATCAATTGATTTACTTTTAAAATATAATTTTATCTTTAATTTAAACGCGCTAACACGGCCATTCTGAAAAAAGCTCGTGCTCTGAGCGGTAATTCAAAACTCAAAATATCAATGATATAATTCACTTCAGCTGGTGACATTCCGACTTGTTTTAAGTAGTACATTATATTCAAATTATTTGTTTCTTTGTCCAGTTGTCAGGCTAAACCACTGTCTGGATCCATACTGACAAGTGACAATCAGGTTATTATTATTTTCCGCCCAGTTGTAAGACTAAGTCACAGAAAACCCGTACAGACAAGTGGCATTCAATTCTATTATTATCTGCCCAGTTGCCAGCCTAAGTCACAGAAGACCCGAACAGACAAGTGGCATTCGATTGTATTATTATCTGCCCAGTTGTCAGACTAAGTCACAGAAGACCCGTACAGACAAGTGGCATTCGATTGTATTATTATCTGCCCAGTTGTCAGACTAAGTCATAGAAGACCCGTACAGACAAGTGGCAGTCGATTATCATAATTAGTTTCCATTACCGCTAACACGGTCATCTAAATTTGGCTTTGGTACTATTCTTACACGTACATAGGACACAATAGTAGTCTAGCAATTGCTTGTACTTTTCGCTTCATAGCAATCATTGTCGAGTATTATTGTGATTTACATAGGATTCGATAGCTCCACGAGTTTTTCCAGCTGCGAACAGCGGCTTCTGTATCTCATCTGTATCTCAACTCTCAAATGATAACCATAAGTCCTGGAACATAATTAAAAGTTAAAACATAAGTTATATCCGGCTTGGCCATAGTAAAACAATAACACAATAACGTCCTTGTACGTTCATTTGAAATGAGTACGGTAATTAATTATCTCGTGATGTCAAAACACAATGTATTATAACACAAACATAACCGCTCGGCCAAACTGACCTTATAGAACACCATCATATCCACATGATGAACTCAAACTCAAATATTGATTTATTCAACTGGAATTCGCTTAGAAGCGTTTTTCAATCGTCAAAATACAGAAAAATAATAATTTACCACCACAATAGCTTACACTGGGCGCCATCGAAGGCACCACATTGGATCCAAATTCCATGGGATCAAAAACTTATTATTTGTGACATAAGCACGTCGTTCGCTTACCACAATTAAAGGCTCAAATATCCTGGACAACCGCCCGGATTGCACATCACATTATAATATTGATGAACTACATTACCGTTACAATATTCCACACCACAAACATTTACTTCACACAACGCACAAGAAAACACACAATGTGCGAGTTCCTTCATCCTTGTTTACTTGAAGTCAATTCAATCCAATTTTTCGCAGAATTTTTTAAAATTAGGTACAAAAAACCACTTGAGAAATAAACATAAGTCAAACGAACCACAGACAAGCGTCCTTTTTTTTCAGTGACGCTAGAATTATTTTGATTTTAAAGAATTTATCAGTGTAAAATTGCAATTTTAGTTTAATTCCACCCACGGTACAATACTAAAGTGTTATTATGTCTTCAAAATGTGTTAAATTGCCGCATTTTAAAGATAATAACAATGTCGATAAATTCAAATCTATAAGATCCCTTCACTAGGCAAGTGAGTTTCGAAGTGAGACTCACTTCGCTTCGCCTCTGCCGAGCGGATGTTTACAGAATGCGAAACCAAAAACTCGAACGTTCGAAAGTGAAGTGAGTCGACTCACTCAGGTGAGATGCGAGTTCGGGCGCGTTTTTTACAGAATAGCCTAGCTGCTACGTCCGTACAATACGTTCCCGTGAGAAACGTCGACGCAGCAATGTCTTGGGGATCCGTTGGCGTAACTCCTCCCCCCGAAGACCAGCAACTATTTGAGCACGGTGTGATAAAATGTTGCTGGAAACTGTGGTCCTGGCGAAGATTCGGTACAATTTTGACTGTCTTGATCTTCCGTCTTTGTATTAGGGTCGTCTTGATTCTTCCAGCACGTAACGTTCTTATAACGGATTACTTTGTAAGTTGCGAAAAGTAGCAAAGTGCCCAAAAGGAATGTATAAATTGGGACAGTGGTATGGTATATCGTCGATGTATTCTTTTCTAGTTCAATCGGTGCTTGCATCAGTACCTTAGTATGAATCTTATGCAGATCTTCCAAATTTATTGAATTCAACTTTACATGATTTTCAGGGCTGTGGTTGAAGTGTATTTCATTTAAGTCGATATTACTTATTTTCAGTGGTTGTCCTCGAATTCTATCTTGAACGTTATTGACTTTAAATTTATCTGATTCCAGGATACAAATATCCCGTTTGATAAAATATGCTAAATTTGCCCAAATCCTTAGCATAATGACAGAAAATGTAGATGATATATTGCAAGAATTGGTTAGAATTGAAAATACATTAGCTTTCATTCGTACGTCCTCAACACATCATTCTATGTTAAGTTCAAATGTGTTAAAGGATATATTAATAAAATTAAATACTATATATGGTAAGGATAGAATTTTAGAGTTAGAATTAAGACAATATTACGATATAATAAAACCAGGATATTATTTTAATGGAAAAAAGATTATAATTGTTCTTAAATTTCCGATAGTGTCTAAGGATTCATTTACTTAAGCTTCACAATATCTTTTTTGACTGATATGCTCTAGAGACCTAGAGTGTCATGAGACAAGTGGTGTGATGACTGGTACTTAAAACCTACTGAGTTATTTTTTTAGTTGTCCTACTGTTGTACTGGTCCAATTTTTTTAATTCTTTCGTTGTTGGAAAGCTACACTATCCATAAGTATAATACACTTTGTTTGTTCAATAAATGCTTTTAATAAAAAAAATACTAAAAGTTTTACAATTTACCAAACATTGAGTCCATGTTTCTGTAGCAATCTATTTATTATTACTTGGGACCATATCCAATGTTATAAGTAACATTTTTATCTCTTTCAGGCAGACCATCCATCTCAATTTGCCTTAATTGACATATCAAATACTACTGATCAACCATCATGCTCAGGTTATCCACATCCACAAGATGCCAAGGATCTTGAATTGGTAAGAGCAGTTCTTGAATAGAAAACCTATATGAAATAATTCTTGTTTAAGGTGGATGTTCCGACCGTCCCTCCATACATTTTTGATGACGACTAAACACTTAACACAGACACTATTTCTTTAAAACTAATCATTTTATCACTTCTCTACAATGAAATGTGTCCGCGTTCGACCTTTTTAATCAATAACTTACATTATTTACTTAGAAAAACAACAGTGAAATACCGGCAAAATTTGACACTTCTACAGTAGTGTGCGTGACTTTTGCCAAGCGAAACACGACATAAAGCACGACATCTAGCGCGTCAATGTCTAAACGAATGGCGATGTTTAGACATTGACGCGCTAGATGTCGTGCATTCGCGTTCGTTATCTTATACATAATTCGCATAATTCTAATAAATCAAAGTTCTATGTGTAATAATTGAGTAATTTCATTTCCAATCGTTCAAAGAAAATAACAATAAAATAAAATAAAACTAATGACCTTAGAAACTATGTTTTTTTTTTGTAAACAATTTATTACTCATTATTGTTCGTCCGTCGTAGGTCTGTAAACTGTATTGTACACTGAAGGTAAATGGTACTGTAGGTACTTTAGTTCGGCGTCGTCGTCGGCTTGATATAAAATTACATTCTTGATTTCATTGACACGCGCTATGATTTGCGCGCGGAATTTCTTGTGTTGTGAATTTATTTTTGTATGCTATGCATTTTTTGATTCAAATTGCAATATTTCTCTAGTATGCATTTGAGACTATATTGTAAATTGTAATAATTGATCGTGGGTATAGTAATTAATTATTCTAATAACGCAATTAGTAATATGTATATGTATTTTCGGTGGGATTCAAAACAAAAAATTGGCCCGTGATTTTTATGAAATTTCACCACATTGCAAATCACATCAATCATAGTTCATACACATGTATGACGAAAGTGATTAGTATTGTGGCTAACATTGACTCATCAGTTCATCACTGAAACCAGTGATAAATCAGTACCTATATCATATTGTGTTTGAATATTTTTAAACAATGATATAAGTATACAATTATTATAAATCGATAAACTATCAAAGTAATCACAAACTTGCAAACATTGGTAAAATATGCTTTAGCGAATTTTCAGACAGACACACAATTTTATTACTTAGTTTGTTTTAGCAAAGTAGGTACCTACTCCGTTTACGTCACGCGTCGGCCGTCGCGTCGTCGAAAACGGTGCACCCAGAAACAAACATACCTAATTACCTAATTCAGTTACAATCCTTCTTTTGTTCCAATACGATTTTTTTTCCTGATAGCTAATAGCAAAACCATATGTTACTTTGTTTTCGTAAATATGTTTTTCACCTTCCTGGTTATTTTCACTTAATGAAATATAATAAAATAATAAATAGTGTATTAGATTTGTTATTGTATCTTGTATACGAATTATTCTTACTTGTTGGTTATGAAATGTTCAAATACCTATTGAAATAATTTACTGTTACAAATCATTAGTGTTATTAGTTTTGAGTGAATAGGCATGGATCAGAAATTCAGAATATTATATGCTGCTAACTACTCAAATACATACATGTTTTGATAAAAAAAACAATAGTGTACAGTGAAATTAGTCTCGAGAAATTTTTGCATATGTAGTGGTGTGTATATTACCATATATTACTCAGATCTTAGAGCGCGTTTCCATTATATCGTTCTAGCCTATACAAAAATGTTTCGATATCCTAACATTACTATTTAATTTTATACTTATCCCTAGCAATACTCTGATTTATGTTTTAAAGAAAATGGTTTTGACTTTATAAAAAAAATAATATATCATTCAATTTTACGTCCTTGAGCCAATGACAAGGCGAATACCGTGAAACAATAAAATATCTTGTTCATAATAATTTGTTTCGTAATTAATATTTGACCATAATAATTACGAAACAAAACAAATAAATAAATCGTCACTTGATAGTGGAAAGTGGAAACACGCACAAAACCAGAATAAACCAGTTTACGCTGTCCGCAGGTGCCTCGTGCAGTCCGGCGTCAGTCGCTTGGTACCGTTAGAACATAAAGCACACATTTCATTCGAAAATTATAATTATTACGTAGTTTAATTGTTAAATTTTGTATTTGTTGATTGTTGTTATTGTTTGTTATTGTTGTTATTGTTTGTTATTAAAGTGAAACTTTTATTACATCGTCTCAAACTTTTTGGTCTGTGTAGCGCATGTCGCGTGTATCGCGGCTGCCGAGTAGGTATACCTACTCGGCAGCCGACCGTCACGCGACATGCGCTACACAAAGCAGTGTTCGGAACCGTTCGAACAGTTTCACTTTTACCGTGGTTTACATTTTTGGCCGGAGAACACCTAATTCATACACGTCTTCACTGAAGTAAAAATCGGCACTGCTTGTAATGTTTGGAACTAATAAAATATTAATAATACTAATATTATATACTTGAATAAAAACTAAAAATAAAATGTTGTTTTTTTTTATTTGCTGACCATACACTACTACAAACGCAAAAATTTCTCCAAGCTAATTTACCTGTAATGTAATAAAATAAAACTGCGTTTTATTGTAATCAATTTTGACATTATTTATTTTCCAAAATTAATGATGAATAAAATAGTTTACGCCAACAAATATGTATAACTTTTATTTTTATAACAATCGTTCATACCGTAGCAGGTAGCGTTTTGAGTCTCACGCAACGTTGCCGCATCGCATGACAGCAGCAATTGCGACGTTGCCATTCCTTTAGTATAAACAAACACTATGGATACCTACGCGTAGGTACGCTCGCGAATGCAAATTCGGTGATTTACTAATTATTGATAATCATTGAATTCGTTTTGAAATAGCCTGTACTTTGTAATTTTTAGTGTTATAGACATTTATAAAATGTGGTGCTCATTTTTTTTTGTAATAAATTATCCCGCTACGCTATTGTATTTTCGTTGTTTTATTTCAAGTGAACACCCATACAATTTTGTCACGAGCCGCCTCTGGCCTCTGGGTGAAATCAACCAGTCAAATGATTTTTGTTCTAATTGTATTTTGGTAGTAGTTTGTTTAGAATTTACATTACCATTGTTTAATTTTTATTTTGTATTTGCAGTAAAATAAAAAGATGAAAAACTTCATTAGGTATATTGTCTACTGTATCCTCCACAGTTGTGTGACCCCGACGTGCATTGAACACGCAGCTTTCTGATACTAGTAGCTAAAATCAAAACCACAGATATGTCTGTGATCAAAACCATAATAATATTTTTACCTACCTATTATTTTACTAAAAGTCGAGTGCATCGAAATCGTAAATATATGTTTTTCACCTTCCTGGTTTTTTTTCCATAGTAAATAGTGTTTTTGATTTGTTGTATTTTCCTAGCCAAATTATTACAAACAATATTTTCGCTCCAACTCCAAGGTATCGTATTACGAGTACGAGTTAATTGTGTCTTTAAGAAGTATAGTAATAAAACAAACAAAATAAATCTTGTGTAGAGCAATTTAAATCTCGATAATTATTTCTATTAATATTATACAAACTTTTTTAACCGCCTCATTCAGTCGTAGAGCTGTCAAATGTCGATTGCGCGGCAAATTTGTATTTTTTTTTTCATTTTGAAAATTTCATCATCTGTTGTTTTACAGTATTTTTTTATCAAAATATGTAATGCAGTTTACAATAAAAACAACGTATATCGAAACAATACAGCTTTGTGTGAATATTAAATTATGTTCTCAGTTCAATTACTTATTATGTACTATTTTTCGTACATTTTGATATCAGTTGAAAATATTATACTTATTATCATATAAAATTTTTGGTTAATGCAGCTGGTATAATAAGGTAATGCGCTTTCGTGTTTTAACTACATAATTAGTTCAATATTAATTTGTCGTAAAATACGTTATTTTGTTATTAATTTGAATAATATTGTAAGGAATCTAATTCAGTGTTAGATTTTCAAAATTAGATTAAGGATAATTTGTAATCATTGAAATAAATATTTTTGGATGTACATACTGGTCTTTTTATTTTATTCCCCTGTGCTCATATTATGTCATGAAACCTTTCAGTAGATACATGGACGAAATCGCAGCCAGCTGCAGCGCCCAGCAGTAATTAGCTATAACATATAGGTAAGGTAATAAATAATAGCTCTATAGTTAATACGCACCTTGATACTTACCGTAGAGTTGTTTGATGTTGAATCCGTAATAAATAAAATTTACACAATTGAATGTTACTTTTGATAGGTTATTCAGATAGAAATAAACGAAAAAAGTTTGGAAAATCCAAAAGTGCACGCCTCATAATTTTTTTTAAATAATTATTTATTAATTATTATTTTTGTTTATTTAATAACAATTAAACCACATCGAATCAGACCCTGAAAAATGAAAGGGTTCTATTCCTGAGCATACTCAAGCGTAAGAGAAAAAAAAAGACTCGATTAGTAAAGTATTTCGGTCGCTATCGTGTTAACAAGAAAATCCTCCGCACATACAGACACACGGACGTCCAAGACAGAACTTTTTTAAACTGTTTTTTAACTAGTTTAAATAACAAAAATGACATCAAAAATATCATGAATGTTAAAAATAGTGTTTTTTTCTTAATATGTGTGTGTATTTATTATCTTACAAGTGCAATGTATGATACATAAAGACATTTTAAGTTTGAAAAATCAGATGTTTTGCGCGAAGTGACAGTAGTACCCACCTCAACGCTTCGCTTATGAGGCGTGCAATAAATAAATAGTTCCCGTTCCCGTGGGATTTACGGGATATAACCTATCCTATTTGTTAATCCAAGTTACCTGTTGAGTATGAATATCATCGTTTACGCATGAAAATAAGTGGACGCGATCTCCACTTATGTTCATACAAATACAGACTTTACAGGGTGCTCCAAAATTACAACATTTCAAAATTTTTTGCTACTTGTTTTTATTTTTATTTTAATTAAAACTAGATAAAAACTAACAGTAATTTTTACTTTTTGAAAATATTTAGGTTTTTATTAATGTTTAAAAATCGTCTTATTCCTAAATGACGTCATTCTTATGGTGGACTTTGTTCTAACGTCTGTATGTATAACGTCGCCACATCAATTTTAATTTTAATTTATTTTCTCTTAAAATTTGCGATTAAGAAAATATTTTTTGTGGTAACAATAGCATTATGAAGAAATGCTTTTTTTTTTCTTTCATGCTCTTAATTTTATAATAGAAACTACTACCCGTTCGCTTCGAGTTGGCCGTCGATGACTCAGAACAAAGAATCCTATGGAACTGCCGTAATTGTTCAATTTGACGCGGAAATAATTATGATATACCCATCTCTTTCTCACAACAGTGGTTTTACCTTAGAAAAAGCATCTACACTCTTTTTATTAGCGCCCTCTTCATTGGCATCGATGTACCTAGTTTGCTGCCACGGACGCCATCTTATTTTACGGTTTTGTTTACTTGTGGAAAGATGTCATTGTGAATTTTTTATGATTTTCCAGTGTTTTTCGACCATATGCGAGTGTAATAAGTATAATTGAAAATAAGAATAGGTACCTAACATGAAGTGTTCTTTAGTAGGTTGTGGCCTATGCCAAAGCAAAAACAGGCCGAATCTAACCTTTCAATGGTAAGTGGCTAACATTTCGTTAAATTGTTGCTTATATTAAAGTGTATTTATTATCAAGTGTATAGAAATTTTTTAATCATTTTACATTTAATCATCTTAGTTATTATGAGCTGTAGAAACCCGCAATATTCTCATTATTTCATTTGCATCGATAACATAAACATGAGTGCTAGTGTCGAACATCATCGCATAAACACCTTATCGATAAATTATTAATTTGTTTATTAATAATTACGTGCGAAGTTATATATTGTTGTATATTTTCTCGTTTTAGTTTACCAAGTAACGAATCCCGGCGAAAGGCAGGTTGGAAAAGATTGGCATAGAAAATATCCGGCCAGGAACTAAAAACATTAATGTGTGCTCATTGCAATTTGAAGAGAGCGCATTTAATAAGACTTTAAACATCGTTAGATTGAGAGATGATGCTATCCCAACAGTATTTGCAAAGGTCAATAATTCATCAATCTTTTTATTAAACAAGGTAATTGAAATTGTACCCCCTTACTGTTGACCGATTAATCTAATTGCTATAAGCTTCACAATATCTTTTTTGACTGATATGCTCTAGAGACCTAGAGTGTCATGAGACAAGTGGTGTGATGACTGGTACTTAAAACCTACTGAGTTATTTTTTTAGTTTTTAAGATATTACCTACATTATTAAAATCTTTTTCTATACTTAATATTGTAAAAAGGAAAGATTTGATTGTGTATGCACAAAAAGACCTCAAAACTACTGGTCCAATTTTTTTAATTCTTTCGTTGTTGGAAAGCTACACTATCCATAAGTATAATACACTATGTTTGTTCAATAAATGCTTTTAATAAAAAGAATACTAAAAGTTTTACAATTTACCAAACATTGAGTCCATGTTTCTGTAGCAATCTATTTATTATTACTTGGGACCATATCCAATGTTATAAGTAACATTTTTATCTCTTTCAGGCAGACCATCCATCTCAATTTGCCTTAATTGACATATCAAATACTACTGATCAACCATCATGCTCAGGTTATCCACATCCACAAGATGCCAAGGATCTTGAATTGGTAAGAGCAGTTCTTGAATAGAAAACCTATATGAAATAATTCTTGTTTAAGGTGGATGTTCCGACCGTCCCTCCATACATTTTTGATGACGACTAAACACTTAACACAGACACTATTTCTTTAAAACTAATCATTTTATCACTTCTCTACAATAAAATGTGTCCGCGTTCGACCTTTTTAATCAATAACTTACATTATTTACTTAGAAAAACAACAGTGAAATACCGGCAAAATTTGACACTTCTACAGTAGTGTGCGTGACTTTTGCCAAGCGAAACACGACATAAAGCACGACATCTAGCGCGTCAATGTCTAAACGAATGGCGATGTTTAGACATTGACGCGCTAGATGTCGTGCATTCGCGTTCGTTATCTTATACATAATTCGCATAATTCTAATAAATCAAAGTTCTATGTGTAATAATTGAGTAATTTCATTTCCAATCGTTCAAAGAAAATAACAATAAAATAAAATAAAACTAATGACCTTAGAAACTATGTTTTTTTTTGTAAACAATTTATTACTCATTATTGTTCGTCCGTCGTAGGTCTGTAAACTGTATTGTACACTGAAGGTAAATGGTACTGTAGGTACTTTAGTTCGGCGTCGTCGTCGGCTTGATATAAAATTACATTCTTGATTTCATTGACACGCGCTATGATTTGCGCGCGGAATTTCTTGTGTTGTGAATTTATTTTTGTATGCTATGCATTTTTTGATTCAAATTGCAATATTTCTCTAGTATGCATTTGAGACTATATTGTAAATTGTAATAATTGATCGTGGGTATAGTAATTAATTATTCTAATAACGCAATTAGTAATATGTATATGTATTTTCGGTGGGATTCAAAACAAAAAATTGGCCCGTGATTTTTATGAAATTTCACCACATTGCAAATCACATCAATCATAGTTCATACACATGTATGACGAAAGTGATTAGTATTGTGGCTAACATTGACTCATCAGTTCATCACTGAAACCAGTGATAAATCAGTACCTATATCATATTGTGTTTGAATATTTTTAAACAATGATATAAGTATACAATTATTATAAATCGATAAACTATCAAAGTAATCACAAACTTGCAAACATTGGTAAAATATGCTTTAGCGAATTTTCAGACAGACACACAATTTTATTACTTAGTTTGTTTTAGCAAAGTAGGTACCTACTCCGTTTACGTCACGCGTCGGCCGTCGCGTCGTCGAAAACGGTGCACCCAGAAACAAACATACCTAATTACCTAATTCAGTTACAATCCTTCTTTTGTTCCAATACGATTTTTTTTCCTGATAGCTAATAGCAAAACCATATGTTACTTTGTTTTCGTAAATATGTTTTTCACCTTCCTGGTTATTTTCACTTAATGAAATATAATAAAATAATAAATAGTGTATTAGATTTGTTATTGTATCTTGTATACGAATTATTCTTACTTGTTGGTTATGAAATGTTCAAATACCTATTGAAATAATTTACTGTTACAAATCATTAGTGTTATTAGTTTTGAGTGAATAGGCATGGATCAGAAATTCAGAATATTATATGCTGCTAACTACTCAAATACATACATGTTTTGATAAAAAAAACAATAGTGTACAGTGAAATTAGTCTCGAGAAATTTTTGCATATGTAGTGGTGTGTATATTACCATATATTACTCAGATCTTAGAGCGCGTTTCCATTATATCGTTCTAGCCTATACAAAAATGTTTCGATATCCTAACATTACTATTTAATTTTATACTTATCCCTAGCAATACTCTGATTTATGTTTTAAAGAAAATGGTTTTGACTTTATAAAAAAAATAATATATCATTCAATTTTACGTCCTTGAGCCAATGACAAGGCGAATACCGTGAAACAATAAAATATCTTGTTCATAATAATTTGTTTCGTAATTAATATTTGACCATAATAATTACGAAACAAAACAAATAAATAAATCGTCACTTGATAGTGGAAAGTGGAAACACGCACAAAACCAGAATAAACCAGTTTACGCTGTCCGCAGGTGCCTCGTGCAGTCCGGCGTCAGTCGCTTGGTACCGTTAGAACATAAAGCACACATTTCATTCGAAAATTATAATTATTACGTAGTTTAATTGTTAAATTTTGTATTTGTTGATTGTTGTTATTGTTTGTTATTGTTGTTATTGTTTGTTATTAAAGTGAAACTTTTATTACATCGTCTCAAACTTTTTGGTCTGTGTAGCGCATGTCGCGTGTATCGCGGCTGCCGAGTAGGTAAACCTACTCGGCAGCCGACCGTCACGCGACATGCGCTACACAAAGCAGTGTTCGGAACCGTTCGAACAGTTTCACTTTTACCGTGGTTTACATTTTTGGCCGGAGAACACCTAATTCATACACGTCTTCACTGAAGTAAAAATCGGCACTGCTTGTAATGTTTGGAACTAATAAAATATTAATAATACTAATATTATATACTTGAATAAAAACTAAAAATAAAATGTTGTTTTTTTTTATTTGCTGACCATACACTACTACAAACGAAAAAATTTCTCCAAGCTAATTTACCTGTAATGTAATAAAATAAAACTGCGTTTTATTGTAATCAATTTTGACATTATTTATTTTCCAAAATTAATGATGAATAAAATAGTTTACGCCAACAAATATGTATAACTTTTATTTTTATAACAATCGTTCATACCGTAGCAGGTAGCGTTTTGAGTCTCACGCAACGTTGCCGCATCGCATGACAGCAGCAATTGCGACGTTGCCATTCCTTTAGTATAAACAAACACTATGGATACCTACGCGTAGGTACGCTCGCGAATGCAAATTCGGTGATTTACTAATTTTTGATAATCATTGAATTCGTTTTGAAATAGCCTGTACTTTGTAATTTTTAGTGTTATAGACATTTATAAAATGTGGTGCTCATTTTTTTTTGTAATAAATTATCCCGCTACGCTATTGTATTTTCGTTGTTTTATTTCAAGTGAACACCCATACAATTTTGTCACGAGCCGCCTCTGGCCTCTGGGTGAAATCAACCAGTCAAATGATTTTTGTTCTAATTGTATTTTGGTAGTAGTTTGTTTAGAATTTACATTACCATTGTTAAATTTTTATTTTGTATTTGCAGTAAAATAAAAAGATGAAAAACTTCATTAGGTATATTGTCTACTGTATCCTCCACAGTTGTGTGACCCCGACGTGCATTGAACACGCAGCTTTCTGATACTAGTAGCTAAAATCAAAACCACAGATATGTCTGTGATCAAAACCATAATAATATTTTTACCTACCTATTATTTTACTAAAAGTCGAGTGCATCGAAATCGTAAATATATGTTTTTCACCTTCCTGGTTTTTTTTCCATAGTAAATAGTGTTTTTGATTTGTTGTTGTATGAATAATTATTCTTACTTGTTGGTTATGAAATGTATATTGAAATAATTTACTTTTACAAATCATTAGTGATATTAGTTTTGAGTGAAAATGCTTGGATCAGCATAATATCATATATGCTACTTCAAATACATGTTTTGATAAAAAAAAAACAATAGTGTAATGTAGGTAATAAAATAAAACTGCGTTTTATTGTAGGTAATCAATTTTGACATTATTTATTTCCCAAAATTACAATAAAATAGTTTACGCCAACAAATATAACTTTTATTTTTATAACAATCCTACTTCCTACTAATGCGAAAGTTTGTGAGGATGTGTATGTGTGTGTTTCACGCAAATACTACTGAACCGATTACAATGAAATTTAGCACACATATAGAACGTAACTTGGACACATTGAATAGGTTTTATCCCGGAAATCCCACGGGAACGGGAACTATACGGGTTTTTTTTTTGAAAATGCGGGCGGAAAGCTAATCGTTCATAATATAAACCGTAGCAGGTGGCGTTTTGAAGTTTTGTCTACCCATACAGAAAAATGAAAACCACAACCCGAAAAGGAGATTGCCCAAGTGACTATGGCACTTGGTATCGCAATCAAACTTATTGTGTCAAGATGAAATATAGCTCAATTTAAAGCTTGATGTTAGTACTTTTAGATATGATTAAAGTTTTTATGTAAATAAGCCGCAGTTCGCGACAATAAAAATAAAACAATAGTTTTATTCAACACTTCAAAAAACTACTTAATCGAGTTTAAACTAACGATGAACGTTAAGTTTTACATTTATTACATAGGTAATATTTTAATTTACAAGACAAATGTGAAAAGTAAATCGTAATTTAAACATTATTTCAAAATAACATCGAACAATGCGTCGAACACATTCATTTGACATTTCAAATAGAAACTATGACATATGACGTTTGCAAGAGAGATAGATATAGGTATGTGTCAAAACAAAACTTTTACTTTTATTTCTATTTATTCGGTATAATTACAACTTAATAGTGGTAAATATGATCATTATAAATACAAATAGGAATTAACAATATCACGAACACGTGACACAACTAGTATTTTACCGATTCCATACGTAGTCATAATTACATGTTTCAAAAGAAAAACTTTTACTATTATTTCAATTTATCTGGTTTAATTAAGACTTAATATTGATACATATGATCATTATAATTACAAATAGGAATTAACAATAGGGTATCATTTAAGCTATCACCAATTTAATTAGTTTTGTGTTTCTTAAATAATAGGGTTTGTCCTCAAAATAGTAGATCTGTCACCAAAATGTAGTCACCAAACAATGCAAAATCAGTTCCACAATAAATCACCTAAAATCCTGAGATATAAGGTCTAGTACCAAATAAATGTTTTTGTATGTATTATAATAGGTGTGTCCTAATAAGTATTTAAGCAAACTAATTTAAAGAGATCACCAATAAATCTAGTTAAGACTCCCAAGGTTCTAAATTTCCACTGGTAGTATAAATTATATTTAAATAAATTTTTTAGCAGAGTAGTAAATAAAACAATTAAAGTCAAAATAATCAATATTTATCGTTTAAAATAATTACCACTGAACAATCAGCGCTGGTTTAAAATAGCTGGCTTATGGCTAGCAGAATAGTAGATAAAACACTTAATTAAAGTTAAAATAATCAATATTTATTCTTAAAAATAATAACCACTGAATAATCAGCTCTGGTTTAATAGCTGGCTTATGGCTAGCATAATTGTAGATAAAACACTTAATTAAAGTTAAAATAATCAATATTTATTGTTAAAAAACAATAATCACTGAATAATCAGCGCTGGTTTGGATTTCGAAGGGCGCCCCCTTTGATCATTTTTTCATTAAAATTATAAATTGATGTATTAAATTGGTAACGAATACTATTAATTTAATATCTGAACGAAATAAAATGTTACTACTGTATTGGTGACAAAATATCAAATAAAAAGGAGTCGCAGTCAGGGATCGATAATCGATTTATTTGGTGACAGATCTACCATTCTGAGCACAGAGCTATTATTTAAGTAACAAAACTGTTATTATAAGAAAGAAGTTTATATTCATGTAATGCAATATAATTTTATTGGTTTTCGATCTCTTATTTTACACATATATTAACATTAATTTGATAATTCATACCTGGGAACAATTTTTGTTTATCTGAGAACGAAAATATTTCGTGGTGATAGATCTATTTATTAGGTGATACAACTTGATGACAAATATAAATTTTGGTGATAGAAAATATAGTTCCCTTAACAATATAACGAATACGTGGCACAACTAAAATTTTACCGATACCACCCGTGGTCATTCTCCTTTGTGGGTCATTTGTAACAGGACGGCGGTTCTACAGCGAAAAAAGAAAAATGATGGTCAGAACGCTGATACCGGATACCTTAAGATACTGAGTACTACTTTTGCAAAATGCATACAACAGATTTTATACCGCATTCCCGTAATACCACATTTGCTCTTTACTGGCATGCTTATGTGTGAAAGATAGTGGCCGTGACTCCACTCCTGTTGGTCGTAGAGTGATGATATATAACCTATAGCCTTCCTCGATAAATGAGCTATCTAACACCGAAATAATTTTTCAAATCGGACCAGTAGTTTCCGAGATTAGCGCGTTCAAACAAACTCTTCAGTTTTATAATATTAGTATAGATTATTTAAATATAACATTGTTTATCTCACATTGCAGTAACAAAGATCTGTTCCTGGTAATTAAGACTGCATTATATTATATTAATTTAAATATTTTCTATTCATTTCATTACATGCAATTTCCTTCATAAATAGAAAATCTATCCTCAAACAAGAACATGGTAACTGCTTTCCTGCTATATTATGTCACAGAATACATAATAGTAGCTAAACGCTACAGAACGGACACTCTCCACCTCCCGCCAAAATTAAACACTTACCTCACCCCGCACGATCAGCCTGAAAATGGTCCGTATTTGTCTGCAAGGACGATACGCAACGAATGATTTAATAGACTCGACATCGGTCTCATCGTGACGAGTATGTACATACATATTATACTGGTTATACAAATATACATTGGTTATACATATGATGATTTAAGATGTTCGTCATGTTTATCACAAGCTTCCGTTTCAATTGGATAATTGTTAAAAAGTTCGAGAATTGATAAGGGTAAGCAAGCAAGTATTTAGTTACACGATTTATTCTGATAAGATATTGAGTGTATCTATGTATGCGTCTATAAAAATTTGTGGTTTTCTTCGTCAAGCACAGTTCCACCGTGAGCCTTATGGATCGCACATAACCTATAAGATATAGGTAATATTTTATAACAATAATAATTATTGTGGTAATATTAAACCAACTTAGTGGTGTAGTGCACTTAAAGGAATTTTGAGAAGGTAAACATTTTGATTTTGTATACGATTAAAATGATTGTCAACAATTATAATTTATGCGTTGTCTATTTATGTTTTTAAATACCTGAAGTGTGACTTTATGTTCAATAAACGCGCCAAGTTTAAAATTCACTCGGACAAAATTTCACTGTTCCCATGAAAGTTCGATATGAAACACGTCAAAATTTCATATTTGTATGGGTGAAATAATATAAATTCTCGAATTTTGCATGATAGAAATTAAAAAAACCACTACTTTCATTGTTTCATTACTTACTCGGTTGGGCGGAAGCGGTGCGCGGTCGATTTTGCAATTGGCTCGCGTACGGTGTTTCGTTCCAAGCGTGCAGAGTGGTGACGTGGCGGCAACGCTCGTCGCCGTTCAACTCCTTCGTGATCCATTAAATTAATTAGTAATCGTACACTAAAATCTAAGCCCGTTAAAACTGTTCAATTTGAAAACGCAATATTTGTGGAGCGCAATCATACTCCAAAGTGCCCTCCGCGTCCTCCAGCCCAATACGACAAATAAAAACATGTTTATTTAACATATATACTTAAACTTTTGGCGGTAAAAGATTAAAGGGAGTGGAGAGGTCGAAAGGACGTCCAAAGATTTGGTCAAATATTGGAGAATAAGGGACGAATAATTTTGGTGTGTAACTAGAGATTTGGACCCTGACCTTAAATTGAACTTCATTTTAATTTAGTCTTTTCGAATTATTTAATTTAAATAATAAATCAAAGGAGAGGAGAGCTTGAAAGGTCTTTTAGATTCAGCTTAATTGTATGAGCGACACTGATTATACAAAAATTGTAAAATCTCAAATCCTGTCTGTAATCTTTTGGCACGGCACACGGCCATACGGTATAATGAATGAAAATACGGTAAGATTTTGAAAAATTATTTCGGTGTTAGATAGCCCATTTATCGAGGATGGCTATAGGCTATATTATATCATCACGCTAAGACCAACAGGAGCGGAGCAATGCGGGTGAAACCGCGGGGAACAGCTAGTTAAATATATAATATATATTTGTTTCACTTTATACGTAAATAACTCTTTAAATAAATAGGATTTTGACCAAAAAATATGCGCGATTGCTTATAATATTATGTTAGTGCATCCGTTAAAACAAAATTTTTCTAACTGGAATATTAATAAAAAGTCTTTAAGGATAGGTAAGTAACAATAATATTTTAAAATAGTATTATTATTTATTACATCGAGTTAATATGTACTACGTACTACGTAGTACCTCAATGATTAATTATTATTATTTTTTGAACATATTTCTATGGTGTAGTGATAGACTCGGACTTAAAAATATTACTATTTTGTGACGTTTAATAAAATCTACTTTCTTATAGGTTCCCGGATCAAAAGTACATAATTTAGGCGTAAGTTATGTTAATTTTTTGATACTTTTACTGTAATGTAAATTTTGAACACAACATTAAAATAAGCAAAGAAAATAGGTAGTTAAAAATACGAAAGCCATTTTCATATATTTTTTCTATTATTGCAGAGTTTGAATTTCCAATATGTAAGTACAGTTATAACTTATAAGTAACATAATACAGGGTGTCCCACTGTTGGTATAAAATGCTCAAAGGAGGATATAGTTTTGCATACGCTGAGTACGTAAAAAATTCTTATAAAGTTCCAGACGTAGTTTTTTTTTCAAATAGATGAATTCTTAAAACTCTATGTGTACAACCATAACAAGCAATCCGCCCAGCTTTGCTACCAGCACGTGACCTATCGTTTAAGATTATGTTTTCATAGACAAAATGCTCACATTAGCGAAGCAGTATATGCCGGTTGCGCGAAGCTAGAGAAGAAAACATGGATTTTCAGGAAAAATTTAGCAAAAATTTTTTGATGTAATTTTGTTGTTTAACTATTTTTCCGTGATCAGTGTATGAACTACAAGTCCCTTCACGCTTAGTATACCAATATTGGGACACCCTGTATAATTGGTAATTTATTAAGAACTAGCTTCCGCCCGCGGCTTCGCCCGCGTGGTGTTTTGATAAAAGGTAGCCTATGTTCTTTCTCAGGGTCTAAAGATTGTCTGTGCCAAATTTCATCAAAATCGGTTGAGAGGTTTAAGCGGGAAAGCGTAACAGACAGACAGACAGACAGTTACTTTCGCATTTATAATATATTTGTGGCGCATAATATTAACAAAAGTTAAATTGATGAACTAATAAAGAAGCTATGAACGAAAAGATGTGAATTATATGCAATCAGCCCATGAATACAGGTAAAGTCACAAGCAAATGCTAGTAATATATATATATTCAAAATGTGCAAGTGAAGCGCTTTCAAATGATACCAAACACGGCATATTTATCTTAACTTTATTTTTTTACTCTGTATGTTTTGTCCGCTAGAGGGCGACATTAGATTTTGTGAAACCCCATACCGTCATATCCTCCAACATTGCCTTTCCAGCCTATCTTTGCCCAAATAGAAATTTTAACTTTCCCGAGTGTTTATGTGGAGTAGCATGACATTTAAGACTTGTTTTGTTTTTTGGTAGAAAATTAAAGTCTTTTCTCGCAACACTGATTAGATGGCACATGTATAACGTGAATCAGTCTGCTGCTACATGTCGACAAAGTAAGAGGTGTTTTGGTGGTGCCAAATTTTTCTAAAAAAACTTGTCTCTGATCACTGGGAATCAATTAGAATACGTGAATATTATAAATTTATAAAGAATAGAAAAAATTCGATCACGAGGCGGGACTCGAACCCGCATCCTTCGCGCCATTACGTGAATATTTCTTATTATTTATTAAACTAGAATATAAAAAAGGAGGTTATTTGTTATTTCCAAGCAAAAATACGTAGTATTATAGGAGTTTTGTCGCTGGGCAATGTTAGGTTAATAAACGTAGTGTGACCTATCCCAACATTGCCCAACCGTTTTGAGGTGCTAGGGCTGACACATTTTTAACAGACTTCTCAAATAGGTAGCAAGGTAATTTTTTTAGGTATAAATTAAGTACACAGCATGTTTTTTCTTTTAGGTACCTAGGTAGGATTGTACGAGTATGTATGTCTACCTAGGTACTTTTTAAATGTTTAGTAGAAATTACGTATAGGTACAATAAATATTCATAATTTCAGTTTCATTTTAAAGATATACCTAGAAACAGTACGAACGCAATATTATTGCATGTGTACCTTCCTATTACTTGTTACCCACCTACATATTTTATTAAACTTAATTTTTTCATCCTTTACCTATTTGATTTTTTTGTGACAACCCTAAACCCTAAAGATTTTTGTATGAAGATTGTGAGAAAATTACACCTAACTTTGCCCATACAATTTAATGAAGATCTACTTATTTTGGATCATTTTTTGTAAGAGATTCAGCATCTTTGCTTTGTCTTCTACTATGTCTCTTAAAAACAGCTATGTAAGTCTTAAAATGGCTGAAATATTAAAGGTGGGCAAAGTTGTATACTTTTCCACCTTATTTCGCCCACCTCTTTCTTCCTTATTTTTAGAGAAACTATTAAGAATATGATTATTTCAAGTATGTATATCTATTAATTCTAAATTCAATTCCCTACTCAAATAACAGCATCAATTCTGTACATATTTTATTTTTTCTTGTATATGATCAAAACACTGTGAAAAGCGGGCAATGTTGGAGGATATGACGGTATAGCCTATAACCAGCGGACAATTAAGAGACTTCTAATGATATGTCATTTGTCGAATTCTGATAAGTAGTTTAGAAGTTACGAGGGAACAGATGAACATACATACATACATACATATATACATACATACATACATAGCCTGTCCACTCGGCAGAGGTGTACTGCTACGTGGCGCGTCCCCAGGTTGCGGATAGGGGAATGCCCGAGGCTCGCATTATGCGACACAGGGTAGGGGTGAAATAAAATAGCCCCCGCGGACAAAACACAACCCGATGTCAGTGGTCTAGCGTGCCCAGGACTGGAAGGCGACAGGGTATTGTCGTCGCTAGCGCTCCCCCCTGAGGGTACCAGGTCCCACCTCAGGCGTAATTAAGTGGCCTTACTCCGGCAACCGGGGCTCTGCCGGAGCGGACTGTTTATTCCCTAGGTTCTCGTGGGAACAAGATGGAGTCAATTTCAAAAAAAAATAAAAATAAAACGATGGAAGAGGAGGATTTAAAGAAGGCATTAGAGCGACATGAACAAACAATCGTTGCTCTAGCAGAATTCATAAAAGGGAAAATGAATGTCCACGGTGAAATCCGTAAATATGTAGCCACACTAGGTAGCTCTTTCAAGAGGGTGGTTGAAAAATTGGAAGTGCAACAACCGCCAACTTCTGTCACAGAAGTTCAAACCTCGCCGTCGCTTTTCAGAACATATTCTGAAACAACAGCCAAGGATACCGAGGTGGAAGAGGTCAGCAAAGCGACAACTCCCCAAAGTAGGAGAGTGCGCAAGGTGAAAAGAAAGGAGCGAACTTCACCAGAGGAGACGACAGGACTACAGAAAAAAATTCGAAGAAAGGAGACATCTTTGTCACTTGTGGATCAAAAAACGGAATCCGAAACAGAATGGACAGAGGTAAAGAAGAAGAAGTGCAAAATGAAGAAACCAATAAAGCGAGAAAGACCTAATGCGCTCATTATTCGCCCAAAGGAGAAGGAACAATATGCCGATATCCTGAAACGAGTAAAGCGGGATCCATCAGCAAACCAAATGAGTGAGTGCGTCGATAAGATCCGCAGGACCACCTCTGGGGATATGCTTCTTATCTTGAGCAGAAAGGACAAAGATAAAGCTCCACAGCTGAAAAAGGCCATTTCCGAGCTCCTCGGACAAGACGCGACAGTCATAAGCAAAGTCCCGGAAGAAGATGTGGAAATCAAAGATCTCGAGGAGTCAACAACAAAACAGGAGATCCTCGAAGCACTCCTAAAAGTAGTGGGTCAAGCCGATGTCGATAATATCACACTCGACAACATTAAAAACATGCGTAAAGCTTACGGAGGCACTATTACGGCATCGGTAAGACTTCATTCAAGGGTGGCCAAACAAATCTTAGAAAATGGCAAAATTAAAATAGGATGGGTCAACTGTCGAATCAGAAGCACCAAAAAACCTATTAAGTGCTACCGGTGCTGGAATTATGGACACCTCGCACACAATTGCAACAGCAAGGTAGACAAATCAAAGTGCTGCATAAAGTGTGGAGAGATTGGTCACAAAATTGCCGAGTGCACCAGAGACGCCAAATGCGCGCTGTGCCTAGAGCACGGGTCAATAGAGAATATTGCACATGTCGCCGGATCAAACAGATGTCCCGTCCTCAGACAGGCACTCCAGACGGTTAAAAAGGCGGAGCCATGCTCAAAGTAATGCAAATCAACCTTAACCACTGTGAGGCTGCTCATGACCTTCTTATGCAGACAACACGTGAGCTAAAACTGGACGTGGTAATCATCTCTGAGCCTTATAAGCACCTGAGCAGTGGGATATGGCTCACTGACAAAAATGGGAAGGTCGCCCTATGGGCCTGTGGTAAAAGCCCCTTAGAAACCAACAACAACAAGATCGCTAAGGGCTTTGTGAAGGCTAGGATCGGGGGAGTATACTTTTACAGCTGTTACGCCGCACCCAGTTTGTCAATAGAGGAATTCAATGATCTCCTAGACAGCATTGTGGATGATGTGAAAAATAACTTCCCAGTGGCGATAGCGGGTGATTTTAACGCCTGGGCGATTGACTGGGGCAGCAAAACCACGAATGCTAGGGGAAGGGCACTGATAGAGGCAATGTCTGCAATAGATGTGGTCTTGTTGAATAAGGGGAACGAACCTACATTTAGTAGAGGTGAAGCAAGCTCGATTGTTGATGTCACATTTGTAAGCAGCGTTCTCGCAAAAGAAAATACCTCTTGGCACGTCTCCGAAGTCTATACTGCGAGCGATCATCGAGCCTTATATTGGGAGGTATCGAGCGGGCAAGTGAAATCCAGACCAGTGAGGCAAAAATCAAATAGAAATGGTTGGAAGGTCAGTATTTTCGACCCCGAACTCTTCCATGTAACCATGGACGATCGACCAACTCAAGCACGACATGCGTCGGATAAGGCTCGGGAGATTATGAGGAGAATAACAACTGCTTGTGATGCAACCATGCCTCGAAGACGAACAGGGAATCTGCCACCGGTTTACTGGTGGAATGACAATATTGCCGAGCTAAGGAGAAAGTGCATCCGTGCTCGACGACTCTCCCAAAGATGCAGAAAAACACCTCACTTTCAGCAACTCTACAAGAAGTATAAGGAAGCTCGCTTAGTGTTAAATAAAGCAATCAAAGAGAGCAAAAGAAACTCTTGGACCAAAATGTTAGAAGAGGTAGAAAGTGATCCCTGGGGTAGACCGTACAAAGTGGTCATGAAAAAACTAAAATATAACCGAACTCCACCACCTACAAATCCAACCTTCCTGAGGAAAATAGTCACGGTGCTATTCCCGCAACAATCAAAGCTAAAATATAAAAAAAAATATGATAAGAACTTCATAATACCACCTGTCACACACAAGGAACTTATTGACGCCTGCGGTAGAATTGGAAACACCAAAGCTCCTGGATTGGATGGCATTCCTAATGTAGCATTGAAACAAGCAGTAAAATCCGTACCAGGAATCTTTTTGGAAACCTTCGACGCCTGCCTCAAAGAAGGGATCTTTCCCAAAATTTGGAAAAGACAAAGGTTGGTACTGCTCCCGAAAGGCAATAAGCCCCTCGACGAACCATCATCCTACCGTCCTCTATGTATGATAGATACAACTGGAAAAATACTAGAAAGAATAGTTCATAACAGAATTGAAGAAGTGGTCGAACCGCTACTGTCGAACTTCCAATACGGTTTCCGGAAAGGCAAATCCACTCTAGATGCCATTGGACTTGTCATTGACATTGCCAAACAAGCGATTTCCGGTGCTAGATGGAAAGGAGGTTCCAAGAAGTACTGCCTTGTTGCCACCTTAGATATAAAGAATGCTTTCAATTCAGCAAGATGGGATGTTATAATGGCAGCGCTCTCAAACTTGAAAGTTCCAGACTATCTTCAGGACATAGTAGCCAGCTACTTTAATGACAGGGTCCTCATATATGACACTGAAGGTGGACCTAAGGAATACAGTGTAACCGGAGGAGTACCGCAAGGTTCAGTACTGGGTCCCCTTCTATGGAATATCATGTACGACGGGCTACTCAAATGTAAAGTGCCTAGTGAAACACAACTCATTGCATTCGCCGATGACCTGGCAGTGGTGGTAGTAGCCAAATACTTGGAGGAAGTAAACTGGGTTTTTGATAGGACTTTTCAAGTTATACAAGAGTGGATGAACTCAGTTGGATTGGAGTTAGCAAAACACAAAACTGAGGCCGTACTCATCACCAGTAGGAAACTGCCAGAAACAATGTCACTCACAGTCGGTAACTATGAGATAACAACGCAGCCATACGTACGCTACCTTGGGATAATGCTGGATTCACGGCTAAGCTTCAACCAACATGCTGAACATATAGCAACCAAAGCAGCGGTGGTAGCAACAACATTAGCCCGACTCATGCCCAATATTGGAGGTCCCAAACAACATAGAAGAAGACTGCTATCATCTGTGTCAACGTCCGTACTCCTGTATGGTGCCCCACTCTGGTCTGACGTGCTGCAAAAGCAACAACCCAAACGACAAGTCGCATCGACGTACAGGGTCGGCGCATTACGCATTGCCAGCGCATTTCGTACCGTGTCCGTGGAGGCATCATGCGTGATCTCAGGATTACTTCCAATTGAAGTCCTAGCAGAAGAACGGAAGAACTTATACATTCGCAAGAAATCCAGCACAACACTCACAATGGCTGAGTTGAAAAGGGATGAAAGACGAAGGAGTGTCGAAAGGTGGCAACGTATATGGGATGCCTCCACTAAAGGAAGATGGACTCACCGCCTCATTCCGCAAATTAAACCCTGGGT
This sequence comes from Colias philodice, assembly GCF_061535455.1. Taxonomy (NCBI): domain Eukaryota; kingdom Metazoa; phylum Arthropoda; class Insecta; order Lepidoptera; family Pieridae; genus Colias; species Colias philodice. The sequence goes on along the minus strand of NC_143117.1, from coordinate 1,786,430 downwards.
CGACCGAAATCATGGCGACGTCAATTATTACCTGACTCAAATGCTTTCTGGCCACGGTTGTTACCGAGAATACCTGCACCGGTTCAAACACGAAGACTCTCCAGACTGCACAACATGCAGCGGACAGGACGAAAACGCCGAACATGTATTCTTCGCATGTCCAGATTACCAGGAAGCTCGGCAGACCTGGAAAAGTATAGTAGGAGCAGAAGTTTGTCCTGAAACGCTAGTAGCAGCGATGCTCTCATCAAAACAAGCATGGGAAGCAACAAGCAACTTCGCAACAGAGGTATTAAAAGACCTACGAAGCAAGGAGCAGATGCGAAAAGCTGTGGCGTAAGACCTAAATAAGGAGAAGAAAAGCAGCAATGCTATACGTCCCCCCCGTGAAGTAAAGCCTAACGGCCATCCCGCGGGGATATGGGCTGGAGAAAGAGGGTTGTTTTAGTCGGTATGGATCATGACACCATGATCGAGGCCGACATACCAGGTCGCAGATCATGACCTGAGATACTTAACAGTATTTTTTCCCTCTATAATAAAAAAAAAAAATAAAAAAAAAAAAAAAAAAAAAAACATACATAGCCTGTCAAAATCATAACCCTCCTTTTGCTTTGCCGTAGTCGGGTAAAAATATGTTGAATTTAATAACTTATCACCTGAAATTTTTTAAATTATATGTATTTTTAAAAGTGTTTTCCCGTTCAAAATATGTAATTACTAATAATAATTAATCAAAGTTACTATACATTTTTTTTATTGACTTTATATTTTTAATTTCACAGGTACAGCCAAGGAATCGGCTAGAGAAATAAAGAAGATAAAAGAACGTGCGGTGAAAGTAAACGACGACTTTAATGTAAAAAGAAATGAAAAACTTTGTGTTAATATGTTATAGGTATAAATAAAAAGAGATACCCGCTCTGCTACCCGAGAGGCCGAGACATATTTATTTAATACGTCCTTATATACGTATAAAATCAAATGTTTTTAAATTCTTAAGTCGATAATTAATGAAAATTGTATTTTACTTTTAATATTTTATTTTAAACTAAACATGTAATGCTTTGGGGTAAAACCTGTTAATTATGTACTTGTTATGAAATAAAATAAATAAATCAATTAATAAATTAATGTATTTTATTTATTACCTCAACACCCTTTACTTAACACACCTGTATGAAAATGAATACAATTTGAGAGGAAATTTTGTTATTTATTACATAGTTTGTTAAAAAATATATATTTGGAATAAACATGTTTATTCTCCTGTGAAAATCTTGTCAAATAGACGCTAGAGCTCCTTCCTTCAATGCGAATAAAAAACTAATCAATTCATTTTGGATTGAATTTGGTTTATATTCATGTTTGAGGACTCCAATTACTTACATTTTCAGTATCTTTTATATATTATATTTATTTATAGAATTAATCTGTATCTAATTTAATTTATAATATATTTTGTTTATAAAAACAATAATAATTTTTAACAAAAAAAAACTGATATGTCTTTAAATAGTCAGAACCTAACCAATTGGGTCCAAAATATGCTTCCAAACAAAAAAAAATATCATCAAAATCGGTTCACCCAATCGAAAGTTCTGAGGTAACATTGTAACAAACAAAAATACAGTCGTATTGAGAATCTCCCCTTTTTGAACTCTCTGAAAATAAAGGTTAACCGCCCACTTCAATAAATAAGATAATATTTTAAATAAGACAATATCATATTTTAACGTCCATATTTACTCAGTAAATAATATAAGGACCTTTTAAGGTTACGATTAATATAAGTTCAAAGTATATTTACGCCTATATAACTGTAAGATAATATTATATTTCACATCCCACTTTGTAAGAAAGTCGAATTTTCATTTCATCTCTTAATTGCGCATGTACTTGGAACTTTATCGTTTAAATAACTTTAATAGATCTAATATACCTACAATTTATGGTTGGGTTAGCGCAAAAATTAACTAGGTATGTATACTATACAGGTGACTTCATATAGGTGTAAAACAAAAACAAAAAAGTGAACATTACCTAGCCAAAACTTATTACTTTCAGAAATATTTAACGTTTTTTGAATATTTTCCAACTCCTTCGGGAAAACGATAAAAATTAATACTAATACTAAAAAAAAGTAATACTATACATGTTTTAAATATTTTATTCCACATAAAATATATCCATGTGTGATTAAATGTGTCTAGTAATTAATCTACTTTATGAATAAAATAAGAAACAATGCTCTTGTCGATCTAAATTTTTAGTAAAACGCATTTTTCCATACAAGTAGCTAATATTTTGGGTAGTTAAAAGTTTCAAGGTACATTGAAAAATACGGAAACAAGATCTATAAAAAAAACAAACACAGTGTTTAAGCTTGTTTTATTGGCTATTCAGAACAGTTAAAACATTTCAAGTGAGCCTCAGGAGCGAGTCACAATCAAAGTTTTATTACGGCGCGTCGTATTCCCAGATTCTGTCAAAGGTCAGGTGGCAATCGAGACCCTTTTTTTTTGCGCGTAAGCAACTGAGCGGTTAGATACTAAGTCCCTCTACTCCCCATAACCCGTTGGTCCACTACCTACTTACGGGACACCTGTCTATGTATTGCGGCTTAAAATATACTTTATATCAGAGATATCTAGTGGTGAATAGAAGAATCGAAATTAATAATGACTACATCTTCTCTCTAATAGATGGCGCTGTATTTAATTTCAATATTATACGGTTCATGAAATATAATGCTAGAGCGTTTTCAAAAAAAAGTGTACCATGCCTGAATTTATGGATAAATTTTAAATGTTGCATTTTTAATGAAATTTTGATTTAGAAATTTTAAATATACATCATAGTAAGTGAAATTGTATTTAATTTCTTGCAGATTAATTTGTTTTACGAGAAATCATCAAAATAAATTGGGACTGTGAAAAAAAGTGTCAGTTTTGCGACAGTCATTAATGCTCATGTAACTATTAACTACGAAGAAAGACGCAAAATATTTTGATTGTGTTACGAATATTATAACATACATTATTTAAAAAATAGAAAATTGAAGTCGACAAATTAATAAAATTCCTATTAAACGAGCTTTAAGTTCTGTTTTGCCACAGCTGATGCCAAAGTAGCCGTTACTTTTACGATACTTAATACATTTCGATTAAAATCGGCAAAGTGGTTATTTTATTTCGGAACAGTAAAACCATTTTAAATATTGAAATCAAATTATTTGTGTCTCGTATAATAAAAAAATGTAAAAACTAAAATTTTTCTTGTCGCAAAACGGGGGACTGTCGCAAAACCGATAGACCATTTTTCATAAGGCTAGGTTTATATTGAATCCAATTAACATGGTTAAAATAAAACCGAGAATATGTTTACAAAAATTTTATTTAAGTCTCATAAAAAAAATACACCAACACATAGTTTGACACAGTATCAATTTTAGGGTAAAACTCAGAGTTACACTACCTACACCTTTTAACTTTCCATACATGTATCACATATTATGTATTCAGGGTATACCTGCTGACCAACGCATTCATTGCAATACCATTTTTTGCAAATTATACATGTCCTTTTTGGTCCCGAGATCAGTGAAACCTAAAAATATGAAAAAATTATAAAAATTATGAAGAATATTACAATGACAATCTAGACTTGGCTTTATGCTGCAGTTTTGCGACTTTTCTTGTCAGCCTATAGGTCACGAAGCAAAATGTTGCAAAACTGACGTGACGTTTTCTTTTCAGTTTTTAGTCAAAATTATATTCTGACGAAAAAATGTGCCTACACTGATTATCAAATGTAAATAACGGTTAATGAATATATTGCTCATCTTCTGAAAGTATTTAAACGATGTTTACTTCCCTGTATCAAGTAATAATATGTCTCAAACCAGACAGTAGAAATTGCAACGGCCGTTGCACTCACAAAACACTTCTGTTTTACTCGAACTGTATTTGAAAATAAGCTTTTTTAAATTAGCGGACGGTGAAAGTAAACGATAATTTTGCCATTTATAAAATTCAAATAGTAATCTAAAATTTGTAAGTGGCATTATTAGCCGTGATAAACCCGACATGTCCGGTCGGTACCACTTTTTAAGATATTTTTGGAAATCAAATTGCTTTTAAACGATTATAAGGCCTTAATTATGAACTACATGCGACGATTCGCAAATAAATGTACTTTTAGATGACACTAAAACTTATGGTACCTTGGTATAAAACTTTTTAGAATCGCTTCTCTAACATCGAAGAACTTGGATGGGGACACGCCAAAAACTGACACTTTAGTTTTAAAAATGATTATTTAAAAAATAGTACGCAATGTTTCCGTGAATTAATTGTTTGCATTTATCAAATTATGATGTATTTAATACTTTTCAAGCATTATATAATTAGCCATCATATAAATTTTACTTGTTATTCGACTTGAAACACAGGGGACAGGCCGAAAGTGAGGGGTACACTTTTTTTTGAAAACGCTCGCTAACACTTTAAAGTACATACTAAGAAAAATATGTATATATAGTTAAATTTTTTGATGGTTATTTAAATATTGATATAATTCTGCAAACTTATAATATCACAATAATATACAAACTACTAGCGCCATCTACATCAATATCAGATTAATTATATTTTATTACTGTGACATCTAGCGATGACAGGTAATAACTAATTGCACAAGAATTACTGCCAGATTCTAATAGATGGCGTTGTTTTGTATTTCATAATTACTGAATTTGAGCGTTTTTAAAAAAAAAAGTGTACCATGGCTGAATTTATGGATAAATTTTAAATGTTGCATTTTTAATAAAATTTTGATTTAGAAATTTTAAATATACATCATAGTAAGTGAAATTATATTTAATTGCTTGCAGATTAATTTGTTTTACGAGAAATCATCAAAATAAATTGGGACTGTGAAAAAAAGTGTCAGTTTTGCGACAGTCATCAATGCTCATATAACTATTAACCACGAAGAAAGACGCAAAATATTTTGATTGTGTTACGAAGATTATAACATACATTATTTAAAAAATAGAAAATTGAAGTCGACAAATAATTAAAATTCCTATTAAACTAGCTTTAAGTTCTGTTTTGCCACAGCTGATGCCAAAGTAGCCGTTACTTTTACGATACTTAATACATTTCGATTAAAATCGGCAAAGTGATTATTTTATTTCGGAACAGTTAAACCATTTTCAATATTGAAATCAAATTATTTGTGTCCCTTATAATAAAAAAATGTAAAAACTAAAATTATTCTTGTCGCAAAACGGGGGACTGTCGCAAAACCGATAGACCATTTTTTATAAGGCTAGGTTTATATTGAATCCAATTAACATGGTTAAAATAAAACCGAGAATACGTTTACAAAAATTTTATTTTAGTCTCATAAAAAAAATACACCAACACACAGTTTGACACAGTATCAATTTTAGGGTAAAACTCAGAGTTACACTACCTACACCTTTTAACTTTCCATACATGTATCACATATTATGTATTCAGGGTATACCTGCTGATCAACGCATTCATTGCAATACCATTTTTTGCAAATTATACATGTCCTTTTTGGTCCCGAGATTAGTGAAACCTAAAAATATGAAAAAATTATAAAAATTATGAAGAATATTACAATGACAATCTAGACTTGGCTTTATGCTGCAGTTTTGCGACTTTTCTTGTCAGCCTATAGGTCACGAAGCAAAATGTTGCAAAACTGACGTGACGTTTTCTTTTCAGTTTTTAGTCAAAATTATATTCTGACGAAAAAATGTGCCTACACTGATTATCAAATGTAAATAACGGTTAATGAATATATTGCTCATCTTCTGAAAGTATTTAAACGATGTTTACTTACCTGTATCAAGTAATAATATGTCTCAAACCAGACAGTAGAAATTGCAACGGCCGTTGCACTCACAAAACACGTCTGTTTTACTCGAACTGTATTTGAAAATAAGCTTTTTTAAATTGGCGGACGGTGAAAGTAAACGATAATTTTGCCATTTATAAAATTCAAATAGTAATCTAAAATTTGTAAGTGGCATTATTAGCCGTGATAAACCCGACATGTCCGGTCGGTACCACTTTTTAAGATATTTTTGGAAATCAAATTGCTTTTAAACGATTATAAGGCCTTAATTATGAACTACATGCGACGATTCGCAAATAAATGTACTTTTAGACGACACTAAAACTTATGGTACCTTGGTATAAAACTTTTTAGAATCGCTTCTCTAACATCGAAGAACTTGGATGGGGACACGCCAAAAACTGACACTTTAGTTTTAAAAATGATTATTTAAAAAATAGTACGCAATGTTTCCGTGAATTAATTGTTTGCATTTATCAAATTATGATGTATTTAATACTTTTCAAGCATTAAAATAATTAGCCATCATATAAATTTTACTTGTTATTCGACTTGAAACACAGGGGACAGGCCGAAAGTGAGGGGTACACTTTTTTTTGAAAACGCTCATTTACGGAATAAAATTTAAACATTACATTATGGATGGCAAAAATCAGTGCAATATGAAATAAAAAATGCACTTTTCATTTTTTATGTTAATTATAATGTTGCTTTAGCGAAAAAGCTTTAGTTATTTAAATAATTAAAACTAGTGGCGCCATCTACATTAGTTTCCTGTATCATTTATTTTATATCTGTGACATCTAGTGGAGACTAGAAGAATCGAAATTTATAATGATTACAGACTCCTTCTAATAGATGGCGCTGTATACAATTTCAATATTATACAATTCATGAAATATAATGCTAACACTATAATTCACAAAAAAATGTATAGTTAAATTTTATTGATGGCTATTTACATATTGATTTAAGCTGCAAACTTATAATATCACAATAATATACAAACTACTAGCGCCATCTACATCAATATCAGATTAATTATATTTTATTACTGTGACATCTAGCGATGACTAGTAATAACTAATTGCACAAGAATTACACAACTTATATAATAATACAGAACAGAGTATAAATTAAACATAATTAATTCCCAAGGTGAAACAAACAGTCAAAAAGCAACGGGAAATAAAATTAGATGAGCGGTTTGAAAAACGTTTAACTGATAGGTAGAAAAAAAACCGAACGAAATTATTGAGCATTTACGGTAACGGTGCAGGACATGTCCAGTTAACAGATACCAAGGGGACACGATTAAAACTAATTTTAAAAAAAGACGGGTTGCACTCCGGGAGTGCCGGCAGAAGTGAAAACTTGATTATTAACGTTGAGCATGTTTGATATCCATCCGTCTTACGCTTTTTCGATCAGGTCACGTGTCCTGACGCGAGTTTAAGATTTTATACCCAACGCCGCTAAAGAAGTTTTCACTTCAATAATATAATTGTATTAAAATGTATTATGAGATTATTACACTTGAAAACTACAACGAAATTACAATAATTTAAATGTTTGCAGTAAGTAATAAATAGCGAAATTGCTGAGAAATTGTTAAATAAAGATCACATTTCGAAAAGGGGACAGTACTGCAATCCGTAAGATGTCAGTTTTTAGGATTAAATTTTGGAACTTTGGTTTAATTTTCTCTTAAGTAAAATTAAAACAAGAAATCTTAAGTCATCCTAAACTATTTAAAATTAATTCAACACTTCTAAATCATAAAATCCTGAGTTTTTTGCAATTTTATGTGTGGGACATCCCGTGAATTGGATTACCGAACATAAACGCACCTCATCGCATCGAACGAATGTCAAACATAAACACTTCACATTAATATATTGAACATAGTCAAGGGGATTTATCCTAAATATATGTTTTTGAGGATACAGGATGCTGGTTCAAATTGTCGATATTACACCTTTTCTCGGATTTCATTCCACTCGATACCTATCTACTTATTCACCCATTTTCATCACGGTCTTTATGATGTTGAGTTGTTACATGATCATAGATATTATATTGGATGAACTTAAACATTATATTAAACACTTGACCGTAATTTGAAGCTTACTTATTGAGAAGGCACCTAGCTTATTCCGCCTATTTTTCCCTCTCTTTCCGTTGTATGTATGCTATCTCTCTCGCACACCTACCCACCAGGTGGCGGGGCGCACGATAATGTGCGGGCGCTGGATGTTTTTCATTGGCGTCTAGCTTCCGCCGCGAGAAGGTTGTCTACAAGACTACAACCTTGGTGCTATTAAGTATTGCTTAAGGTGATTGCTACGATCTGTTCCCAGCCAATGTCCCGCTAGATGGCGCTGAATTCTACATTTCTAGTTTATTTGAGTTTTTGCGTAATTGGAAAAGATTAAGGTCGTAGGAATAGTCATGGCGATTACTGAATATTATATTTTATTTAAATATGTCATATCATTGCCTTAAAATCCACCCAATTCGGTAAAACCATGCGTTTTAACATCTGTCATTGCATACAGGGTCGTTTACACACACAGACGTATACAAAAATGATAAAGATTGAACTCTAGATGGCGTGAATGTAAAACAAGTTTTCCATTTTTCTGTATGGGTAGACAAAACTTCAAAACGCCACCTGCTACGGTTTATATTATGAACGATTAGCTTTCCGCCCGCATTTAAAAAAAAAACCCGCATAGTTCCCGTTCCCGTGGGATTTCCGGGATAAAACCTATTCTATGTGTCCAAGTTACGTTCTATATGTGTGCTAAATTTCATTGTAATCGGTTCAGTAGTATTTGCGTGAAACACACACATACACATCCTCAAAAACTTTCGCATTAGTAGGAAGTAGGATTGTTATAAAAATAAAAGTTATATTTGTTGGCGTAAACTATTTTATTGTTAATTTTGGGAAATAAAAAATGTCAAAATTGATTACAATAAAACGCAGTTTTATTTTATTACATTATAATTTTGTTTTTTTTATCAAAACATGTATTTGAAGAAGCATATAATATACCGATCTATGCATATTCACTCAAAACTAATAACACTAATGATAAGTAAATTATTTCAGTAACATTTCATAACCAACACTCATAAACAAGATACAACAACAAATCTAAAACACTATTTATTATGTGATAATAAACAGGAAGGAATTATGTTTCAGACAGCCGGAGGCCCCAAAAAAAACTACGAATTCACTTAGAAGTACTTTAATATAAACTTATTACAATACGTCTTGCTCGATGCAAGTCTTAACAATTAATAATTATAAAGCTAATTGAATATAAAATGAAAACTTAAAATTACGTGTCGCCAATGGAATCTGCTACGTCCGCACAATACGTTCCCGTGAGAAACGTCGACGCAGCAATGTCTTGGGGATCCGTTGGCGTAACTCCTCCCCCCGAAGACCAGCAACTATTTGAGCACGGTGTGATAAAATGTTGCTGGAAACTGTGGTCCTGGCGAAGATTCGGTACAATTTTGACTGTCTTGATCTTCCGTCTTTGTATTAGGGTCGTCTTGATTCTTCCAGCACGTAACCTTCTTATAACTGATTACTTTGTAAGTTGCGAAAAGTAGTAAAGTGCCCAAAAGGAATGTATAAATTGGGATAGTGGTATGGTATATCGTCGATGTATCCTTTTCTAGTTCAATCGGTGCTTGCATCAGTACCTTAGTATGAATCTTATGCAGATCTTCCAAATTTATTGAATTCAACTTTACATGATTTTCAAGGCTGTGGTTGAAGTGTATTTCATTTAAGTCGATATTACTTATTTTCAGTGGTTGTCCTCGAATTCTATCTTGGACGTTATTGACTTTAAATTTATCTGATTCCAGGATACAATTTTCAGGAACGGTTATGAGGAAGCTGCCATTAATAGTCATGAAGTCGTCCTGTTTGCATCTTAGATGTATTTTCGTCTGGTGTGGCATAGATAGGATGTAGTGTCTGTCATCCAGTCCTAGTATCATTTCTTGAGAAAGAATTACTTCCGTCATCCTGCATCCTTGGCCCAAGACTTGACTTTGTATAAAATCCTGTATGCAGTCTGCTTTCGTTTGGATCTGATTGGTTTTTATCTCACAAAGATACCCATTACCGTACTTCGGGCATTCAGCCTCCATGTACAAGAAAGACTGTGTACTTGTGGCAATGAAAGGATAAGGAGGGATGAGAGCCTGCATGTACTTATTAGGAAAAACAGCTAATTTATAAAAAGTAAATGAATCCTTAGACACTATCGGAAATTTAAGAACAATTATAATCTTTTTTCCATTAAAATAATATCCTGGTTTTATTATATCGTAATATTGTCTTAATTCTAACTCTAAAATTCTATCCTTACCATATATAGTATTTAATTTTATTAATATATCCTTTAACACATTTGAACTTAACATAGAATGATGTGTTGAGGACGTCCGAATGAAAGCTAATGTATTTTCAATTCTAACCAATTCTTGCAATATATCATCTACATTTTCTGTCATTATGCTAAGGATTTGGGCAAATTTAGCATATTTTATCAAACGGGATATTTTATAGTCTTGTTGCGTCATAAAAAATATTAAAGTAGAATTTATCTTTACCTGATTTTCGACAATTTTAGATATAAGTTCAGAATGACGTTTCATCCATTCTTTGCTTATACTAATATGAGTATTGAATTCATTAACTATTTGATCCTGATTGTGTTCTAAATTTTTGATAACACTATCGTATCTTATTGCGTCTGTGTAATCTAAATTACCAGTTATGCCTTTTATTACCGATCCTAGCCCATCAATGAGACCTCTTTTTACACGACTTGGCTCAAGCGATTTAAGCTGTTCTAAAACTTGCACTAATTTAGAAGAAAGGTGCTCAATTTGATTTTCGTACAAACTTAAAGCTTCACTGTCTAGAGTCCTTTTATAGTGTATAATTTGGTCCTGTAATGTCCTTAATTTAATGTCAATGTCATTAAGTTCTATGTATTCTAAAAACGTATGATAATGCGTCAAAAGTCTCGCTTGTCCAAGTTTAAACGGCAGTAGTCCTGGTCCATTTCCTAAGTCGTCAAGTTTTATCTCCTGTGTCATTACTACGGGGATCGTGAGAAGCATCAGTATCCTGTAACAATTTGGCGGTCTTAGGCACACGTTTAAGTCTGTGTTTTGCAACGGGGTCCTTCTTACGAGAGGTATATATATGTATAGGCAAATTAGTTAAAACCTTATCTTTAGTATAACGGGGTGCTAATTTCTTACGGGCAGCTAATGGGTTATTGACAAATACTATCTGACCAGGCTCGTACTGGATCTCGGGATCCCGATCCCTATTCCTATTTTCTATTAGATTAGTTCTATTTTGCAAAGAAAATTCGTTAATCGTTTTATATACTTCCTGTACTCTACTCCTGTGTGTTAATATATATTGCTGCATTAAGTGTTTTGTTAGATCAATATCCACAGGGTCTCTAGGGTCCATATGCCCAAGTATGAGGTCATAAGGCCTACATTTCGTAAAACTATGGATGGTACTATTGTATGCTAAAAGTGCGTAAGGTATTAAGTGCGTCACCATAGCCTCTTTATTTTTTAATCTAAGTATTCTAAGGTGTTCTAAAAGCGTGGAATGGAATCTTTCTATATTACCGTTATCATTTGGCGAATTTGGAAGTATTTTATGATGATTAATTTTATGTAAGTTAACAAATTCAGAAAAAATTTGGTTCGTAAATTCCGTGCCATTATCAGTTACAATCGTTAAAGGCAGACCGTGATGCGTTGAAAATGTTAAAAGAGCTTGCACAATACTTATAGCAGTAATATCTCGGAGGTAATAAGCTTGCGCGTACTTGGAAAACACGTCTATAATAGTTAGATATTTTTCGGTCTCAACTGTAAAAGTATCTATGTGAACAATTTCGAAAGGCTTGGTAGCTGGTGGAACAACCTTGAATTGCTGTTTAATGGGTTTCCTGTCATATTTTACCTGACCGCATATACTACATTCGTTAATAAATTTAGTAATTTCATCCTTCATTTTAGGCCAAAAATAACGTTTGGAAAGAGCTAAGTAACATTCGTTTATCCCCCGGTGGTTTGTTTTACCGTCGTGGTACTTTCTAATTAAATCCTGCTGGTTTAAGTAGTCACTGACATTTTCTATCTCGGATTTGGCTATCACAAGTTTGTATGATGAACTCTTGAACTTTTCCTGTATAATGGGAACAATATCGAACATACAGTCATATGGTTCTATTAACATCGCGGTTTTAATTTTTGGACTAACAAATTCCTTAATCATATCGACTATATCTTCCTCAAGGTAAGGTTGACGTAGTTGGAGAGAAATACGCGTGTGATTTTCAAAAGGCTTAGTTACTTTAGGCTTACGTTTAATATCGCCTACTACCGTAATGAATAATTGCCTGTGAAATTTATTTAATGGTTCGTCCGTAATTGGTACCTCAAGTATAGGATTTTCTCTACTAGTATGTGCTGTTTCCGTGGATGAGCCTAGCGATATATGGTCACCTGATGGTGAATAAGCCGTTTCGGTTGAAGACCTCATTGCGTTCTGATTACGTCTAGGTGAGCTAAGATGAACTGTCTCTGTGGATGAGCTATTTGAAATATTATCTACTGATGTGTTAACTAATACGGAACTAATTTCTTCGTTATGAATTTCAACGCGAGATAGCGCGTCTGCGTTTGTGTTAGCTTTTCCCTTTTTATAAATTACCGAAAAATCATATTCACTAAGCTTAAGTTTCCACCGCGTTAGTCTTGCGTTCGGTTCTTTCATACTCATAACCCACTGTAATGGCTTATGATCTGTAACGATTTTGAATTTACGGCCAAATAAATAAGGGCGAAAGTACTTTGTTGCCCAGACTATAGCTAAAAGCTCTTTTTCTATAGTACTATAATTTAATTCACTGTCATTAAGTGTTCTAGATGCGTAACAGATAGGCTTATCAGAACCAATAGGACCTTGCGATAAGATAGCTCCTAAAGCAAAATTTGAAGCGTCCGTTGTTAAAATGAAATCTTTACTAAAATCTGGATACTGTAAAATCGGATCATTCGTTAAGAGAGACTTACATTTCGTAAAACAATTTATGTAATCAGTATCTAAAATTATCTTCTTGCCTTTTTTCAAACACTGCGTTAGAGGTTTTGTGATACGAGCGAAATCGGGTACAAATTTTCTATAATAGCCCAATAAACCGAGAAATTGCTTAATTTGCTTAGGCGTTTTAGGTATAGGATACTTTTCTATTGCTGAAATTTTGTCCAGATTGGGCTTAATTCCGTCCTTAGAAATAACATGGCCTAAATACGATGTCTCTAATTTTAAAAATTCTGACTTGTCCATTTGGATTTTAAAATTTGATTCTCTCAATTTTGCAAAAACCTTTTCCAAATTATTCATGTGCTCTTGCAATGACGTACTAAAAACAATGATATCGTCGAGATAAACTAGGCAAATCGTGTTCTGTAGGTCTTTGAGAACATTATCCATCACTCTTTGAAAAGTTGATGGAGAATTTTTTAAGCCCATGGGCATACGTAAAAATTCGTAGTGCCCATGCTCGACATTGAAACCTGTCTTGTGGACGTCATCAGGGTGCATTTCCACCTGATAGAATCCACTAGCTAAATCTAAGGTGGTGAAATACTGGCAATTTCCTAGCTTATGGAGGACGTCATTTATATTGGGGATGGGATATTTATCATCTACTGTCTTTTCATTAACCTTTCTGAAGTCTACAACAAGCCGCCACTTAGTTTTACCTGAAGCGTCTGCTTTTTTTGGGACCACCCATATAGGTGAGCTCCATGCAGATGCAGAAGGTCTAATGATACCTTGTTCTAACATATTTTTAATTTGGCTTTTGACTTCCTCTCTATGAATAAATGGATATCTGTAGCTACGAGTGTGAACGGGTACCTCATCCGTTGTCCTAATTTTATGCTTAATCTTATTAGTGAACGTGAGAGGCTCTCCCTCAATGTAAAATACGTCCGCGTACCTAGCACATAATTTCTCTAAATTGATACGTTCTTCCGGATTTAAATGATCGGTTCTAAGTTTGGATAAAACTTTATCTGCACGAGATGTAACTCTATTATTGCTAAAAACTTCTGCATTAAAAATTTCGCAGTTAATTGGTCTATCTAATGAAAAAATTACGTCATGCGGAGATGGGTTGTGCACTTCTAAGAAACCTCTACTTTCTACTACTGAAGTTAGACATTGGGGTATCACGCAGCTGCCTACAGCCTGTTCGGAAATTATGACGTCACCATTTTCGCAATTAATGGGAATTTTAACCAATTTTGATGAACCGGCAGGTATGACGTCTTCATAGAAATTAACGTTACACGAGTTATACATGAGGATGGGGTTTCGAGCATAACGCGTAATTAAAACTCTGTCCTTCAAATCAATTTTTGCGCCCCAAAATTCTAACAAATCTAATCCTATAAGCCCATCAAAGAATTCATGAAATTTATATATAAAAAGTTTTATATTTTCGCTATCCCTAAATTCTGAAAAGCACGGTATAGTTATTGAATAATTATTGCGAGTTGTCGCGTGAACGTTCGTTACCTCAAAGGGATCGTAATCTAATTTTACATGTGCAAAAAATAATTGAACTGCTTCCGGACTTATAAACGACTGATTAGCACCAGTATCGATTAATAATTTTAAAGGTGGATCTGAAATTTGTATGAAGGGAAGCTGCCTTTGCGTTTGAATGTTAAGCTCTATCTTGGCTTTTTTAAAAGGCACTTTTTCGTAAAATTTTCACTATCACCGCTAGAGGGCTCTAACTCAGGTGTCACTACTTGGGATAAGTCGCAATGCTGTTCTTCAATATAGTTACAGTCAAGGTTAGATGAGTCATAGTCATTATAATCGTTAAAGTATTGTTCAGAGTCATAGTAACAGTTATTGTCATAATTATTAAAATCATTATCAAAGTAGTAACTTTCATGAGGTATTTGGGATTCATGCATATGCATCTCCCTATTCCTAAAATTATGCGCAATTTGAGAAGATGGAATCTCTTTAGTTACATAATGACTAACGCCGCTCATTGGTTTCGGACCTTGATTTTGATTAAATTTTGGTTGTAGCCTAAAAACGTTACTTTGCGGATTATAATTCGGTGGTAAAGCGCGGAACATCTGTTGTGTTCGCGTCGGCTGCCTATTGAAATTATTAAATTGCGGCCGACCTTGAACAGGTTGATGCGTACTAGGTCTAGGCATCGGTGCAAATTGTTCGGAATTTCTTGGAACATGTGTATTATTGAATGAAAATTGGGGCCCCAAAGGCATGGGCCCTAAATTAAATTGCTTTTTATCTAATTTTTGAATACTATTTCTATTTTGCAAGTATGTCGCGTTAAGCTCCTCTTGCACGTATTCGAGGGCCTTTTCCATCGTTTCGGGCCTCATACACCGAATTCGTGACCCTAGGGGTTCTTTCAAACCGCGAACATAAGCCTGAAGGGCTACTTTTTTATAGAGCGTACGTTTTGCTTCGATTGTACTTTCGATAACTTCGTGAAGTGAAACGTAAGTCATGATTGTACTAAAAAGTTGCTGGCACCTTTCGTAATATTCCTGAGGGGTTGAGGACCCCTGTGAAGCCATAGATAAGTCATTGTACAAAGAGATTTCATCTCTTTGGTCTGAAAAATTATTAATTAAAGCTGACCTTATACCGGCCCAATTTTCGGGAATTCCATTTGAGTTCATAAACCGAGAGGCAGAACCGGTAATTTTATTTAAAATTCCGTTTATTAAACATAAATTTGATAATTCACTACCTGGCCCTGTACTAACATATTGGTTAACTATTAGATCGCAAATTTTTATAAATCTAGTTAAAACATTCGGATTCCCGTCGAATTCGGGAACCGGGCGTAAGGCCTTAAATATAACGTCAGGGTCATGTACAGCCATCTCTTCAAAAATACTTTCTAAGCTACCTAAATTCCTACGATTATTATCTAGATACGACCTACGAGATAACCTACTCGATGCAGGCTCCCGGGAAAATAATTCTCTCGGATGGAAAATTTTGGAAATATAAAAAATATCAAAAAGGATTAAAACTAAAAGGATAAGTAACACAGATCTATTCTATGTACTTACATGAACATAATTCGGCTTCTTTCGGGATCAATGTTCGGATGTCGCCTCCAGGCCGCAGAAACCGTAGATTCTGGATCCTCGTAGCAATAGCGAAGGTCACTATCTATGCCACTTATTTTTGAGGATCCTACCGACTGCGCCAATTATGTTTCAGACAGCCGGAGGCCCCAAAAAAAACTACGAATTCACTTAGAAGTACTTTAATATAAACTTATTACAATACGTCTTGCTCGATGCAAGTCTTAACAATTAATAATTATAAAGCTAATTGAATATAAAATGAAAACTTAAAATTACGTGTCGCCAATGGAATCTGCTACGTCCGCACAATACGTTCCCGTGAGAAACGTCGACGCAGCAATGTCTTGGGGATCCGTTGGCGTAACTAAGGTGAAAACATATTTCCGATTTCGACGCACTCTAAAGCTTTGTAAAACATAGTAACATAATGATGTAAGCATGTATGTTAACGCGTGGTTGTATTACGTAATTAAATACTGATATAATATTTCTTAGACATCTTTACTCGACCAAAGTCAAGACAAGAATGACTCGCACTACTCGGGTCTTCCACGCAAGCCTTCACAGGCTTCGGGGTAACTGTTCGGGGCGATGGCCCCTTTCAGTGATAGCAACGCCGCCTGCTACTACAGGCGGGGCACTGGGTGGGACCGGATGGTCCAAGGTGTCATGTCCGGGAGGTATCCTGCTGCAGTGCGATCGAGTCCGCGGGGTATCGCGAGCGATCTGCGACCTGCTGCAGGGGGGAATGTCCGTGTGTGCTTCACCCGCCGCTCAGCGAGGTCGAGCTCGCCGGCAGTGTGCCGGTGAGCGCCCGTCAGCCAGCGGCGAGGAAGCGGTCGTGTCCTAGGAGATTAGGTCACGTGGTAGGCCTCTTTTGTCCGGCGGTCGTCGATGGTATGGCGCGATGCCGTGCAAATGCTGGGATCGCGCTCCGTCGGCGCGCGCGAACATTGAGGAACTCAGGCGGCGAACGAAGTCGTCCAGGCTCTCCATGCGCAGGTCCCTGGAGATGACCTGATTCCGTACGAAGCGTGGTGCTCCGGAGATGGTGCGGAGCGCTAGCGACTGCTGCGCTCGCAGAGACTTGCGGTCCGTCTCGTTGGTCAGCGCGAACCACGCAGGGGCCGCGTAGGTAAGTCGCGTGCGAATGTACGCCTTGTATATGCACAGCTTCGTACGGAGAGGCAGGTGAGACGCCAGCATGGGGCGGAGTATATTCCGCACAGCTCGCGTCTGGGCGACCACGTTTTTCACATGGGGCCGCATCGAGAGTGTCTTGTCAATGGTCACACCAAGGTACTTGGCCGTCGGTGACCATTCGACGTTCTCGCCCATGAGAGACACCGGGGGCGGCAAAAGGCGCGCCCGCCCGATGGAAATCGCCTGAGTTTTACCCACGTTGACCTTGAGTCTCCAGTCCTCCAGCCATGAGGGAAGTGCATCCAGTGCTCGCTGCATCTTTACCGATGCGTGCTTGGCGTTCAGCGAGGTGGTAATGAACGCAGCGTCGTCGGCATACAACGCTAAAATGGCTCCGCCAGCGACTGGAATGTCGTCCGTGTATCTGCTATAGCAGACGGGCGACAGGCAGCTTCCCTGGGGCACACCGGCTCGGATGGGGCGCTCTGAGGACAAAGCATCTTCAACCGCCACTTGAAAACGCCTGTCTTGCAGGAAGGTGGCCACAGTCTTAACTACTCGACGTGGAGTAGTGGACGTGGACAGCTTGTAGATGAGTCCGGTGTGCCAAACGCGATCGAACGCCTTCTCCATATCAAGGAATACTGCAACTGATTGTTCTCGCTTGTTATAGGCGGTAGCGAGGTGGTGCAGTACTCTCGTCACTTGTAAAGTGGTGGAGTGTTCGGCGCGGAAGCCGAACTGTTCGTCGCGTGGCTGAAGGTGGGGCGTAATGTGCAGCAGCAGTAGTTTCTCAAAGACTTTCGAGATAGAGGACAGAAGAGTGATGGGGCGATAGCTCTCAGGCAGCATGATGTTCTTGCCTTGCTTGGGAATCAGGATGACTCGGCCGAGCTTCCACGGGGATGGAAAGTGCCCGGTACGGAGGATTCCATTGAAGAGCCGCGTCAGCGTCGCGATGGCTCGCGGGGGTAGGTGACGCAGCGCTTCGTTGGTGACTCGGTCGGGACCGGGGGCTTTGCGCAGTTTAGTTCGTCGAATCATCCTTTGGACTCGACCAGGGGAGAACACGACGGGATCTTCTGTCGGCGGTATCGGCAATTCTAAGTAGTCCATCACATGTCGCTCGATAGTCTCTACGTGCTGCACATTCGCAGTCCGGTTAGGCGTAAACTGCGTCTCCAGGAAGTCTGCAAAAATCTCCGCTCGATCCTCGGCGCGGTAACGTGGGGTTCCGTCACCGGCCATGAGGGGTCTAATCGGAGAGGGCTTCCTGGAGAGCTGGCGGCAAAGGCGGTGCATGCCGGACCAGTCATCGCCGGCTCGCTCGATGGCGGTGTGCCAAGATTCGACTGCTACCGTTTCCAGTGCGTCTGAAATCTTGGCTGCCAGAGCGTTCAGCCGCGTCTTCATGGTCGGGCATCGCAGGTTTTGCCATAATCTTCGCAGCTTCCTCTTCTCCTCTAACATCGCTTGTATGTAGGCAGGGAGCTGGGGTTTCTTGCGAGTGGATGCAGCGTCGAGTCTGGACTCGCGAAGCGCGTTGGACAAGACTGCGCTGAAGTCCGTGGCGAGTCGGTCGACGTCTGCAGGGCTCTCGACTCTAAAGGACGGAGAATGTTCAGCGGAGAATGACTCGCAACTGCAGACGACCGTTATTTATAGGACGATTATTCGAGTGGCGTGACTGTGTGACTCAGCGCAGGTGTTATTTGTGTTGTTTTGATCGTTATTTTGAATATGACATGTAATATTATTATTATTTGATAATTAAATGATTATTAATACTTTTATCCATTTGATTATTATTAAAATAATTGAATTAAGTTCATCAATTGATTTACTTTTAAAATATAATTTTATCTTTAATTTAAACGCGCTAACACGGCCATTCTGAAAAAAGCTCGTGCTCTGAGCGGTAATTCAAAACTCAAAATATCAATGATATAATTCACTTCAGCTGGTGACATTCCGACTTGTTTTAAGTAGTACATTATATTCAAATTATTTGTTTCTTTGTCCAGTTGTCAGGCTAAACCACTGTCTGGATCCATACTGACAAGTGACAATCAGGTTATTATTATTTTCCGCCCAGTTGTAAGACTAAGTCACAGAAAACCCGTACAGACAAGTGGCATTCAATTCTATTATTATCTGCCCAGTTGCCAGCCTAAGTCACAGAAGACCCGAACAGACAAGTGGCATTCGATTGTATTATTATCTGCCCAGTTGTCAGACTAAGTCACAGAAGACCCGTACAGACAAGTGGCATTCGATTGTATTATTATCTGCCCAGTTGTCAGACTAAGTCATAGAAGACCCGTACAGACAAGTGGCAGTCGATTATCATAATTAGTTTCCATTACCGCTAACACGGTCATCTAAATTTGGCTTTGGTACTATTCTTACACGTACATAGGACACAATAGTAGTCTAGCAATTGCTTGTACTTTTCGCTTCATAGCAATCATTGTCGAGTATTATTGTGATTTACATAGGATTCGATAGCTCCACGAGTTTTTCCAGCTGCGAACAGCGGCTTCTGTATCTCATCTGTATCTCAACTCTCAAATGATAACCATAAGTCCTGGAACATAATTAAAAGTTAAAACATAAGTTATATCCGGCTTGGCCATAGTAAAACAATAACACAATAACGTCCTTGTACGTTCATTTGAAATGAGTACGGTAATTAATTATCTCGTGATGTCAAAACACAATGTATTATAACACAAACATAACCGCTCGGCCAAACTGACCTTATAGAACACCATCATATCCACATGATGAACTCAAACTCAAATATTGATTTATTCAACTGGAATTCGCTTAGAAGCGTTTTTCAATCGTCAAAATACAGAAAAATAATAATTTACCACCACAATAGCTTACACTGGGCGCCATCGAAGGCACCACATTGGATCCAAATTCCATGGGATCAAAAACTTATTATTTGTGACATAAGCACGTCGTTCGCTTACCACAATTAAAGGCTCAAATATCCTGGACAACCGCCCGGATTGCACATCACATTATAATATTGATGAACTACATTACCGTTACAATATTCCACACCACAAACATTTACTTCACACAACGCACAAGAAAACACACAATGTGCGAGTTCCTTCATCCTTGTTTACTTGAAGTCAATTCAATCCAATTTTTCGTAGATTGAAGTCCACAGTGGTATACTGTCATGATGGTGACAGTGACAGTTGCACACTGTCACGTAGTATGATGGAAGAATTTGTGCCAGCCTGCCAGGATTCCGAGTAGTGTTGCCGCTCGATAGTCCACTATCGATAGTCTATCGATTAACTATCGATAGTTGGGGAAAAGCAATAGTATCGATAGCACTATCGATACTATCGATAGTGTCGATACTATCGATAGTATCGATAGTCCTATAAGCGTAAATACTATCGACACATAGCAATACCATCGATAGTATCGATACTATCGAAGCTCAATATCGAACGAACTATCGATACTATCGATAGTGTCGATACTATCGAAGCTCAATATCGAACGAACTATCGATACTATCGATAGTGTCGATACTATCGATAATATCGTCCCATCGATAGTGACCTTTTTCTCGATAGTATTGCTTTATCAATAATATTATAGTGGATGACAGAGAACTAGATGTTTGGTTATAATACTTTTCAAGTTATCTATTGGCGCTTTGTACAATCCATTTTTTTTAGTTCGTTAATTCGTAATCCAATAAGCCCATTGACTGACCCATTATACCAAGAAATCGTGAACAATACTATTGCACAATTTACTACTATCGATAGCTCAAAACTATCGATAGTATCAGTACTATCGATAGTATCGATTGTAGTTGCAATATTCAGTAGCAATAGTATCGATACTATCGACAGTATCGATAGTATAGCAACTATTGGCAATCAATACTATCGATTTTATCGATACTATTGCAGTTCATCAATAGTATTCCATGATTAACGCTATCGATAGTATCGATAGTATCGATAATATCGATACTATCGATAGTGCTATCGATATTCTGACTTATTTTCAAGGTCAACTATCGATAGTCAAACTATCGATAGTTCGGCAACACTATCCATGATTAACGCTATCGATAGTATCGATAGTATCGATAGTATCGATAATATCGATACTATCGATAGTGCTATCGATATTCTGACTTATTTTCAAGGTCAACTATCGATAGTCAAACTATCGATAGTTCGGCAACACTAATTCCGAGTAAGGGCTGGTTCATCTTCTACTTCTGATGTTAACGCGTGGTTGTATTACGTAATTAAATACTGATATAATATTTCTTAGACATCTTTCTATTTATTATTACTTGGGACCATATCCAATGTTATAAGTAACATTTTTATCTCTTTCAGGCAGACCATCCATCTCAATTTGCCTTAATTGACATATCAAATACTACTGATCAACCATCATGCTCAGGTTATCCACATCCACAAGATGCCAAGGATCTTGAATTGGTAAGAGCAGTTCTTGAATAGAAAACCTATATGAAATAATTCTTGTTTAAGGTGGATGTTCCGACCGTCCCTCCATACATTTTTGATGACGACTAAACACTTAACACAGACACTATTTCTTTAAAACTAATCATTTTATCACTTCTCTACAATGAAATGTGTCCGCGTTCGACCTTTTTAATCAATAACTTACATTATTTACTTAGAAAAACAACAGTGAAATACCGGCAAAATTTGACACTTCTACAGTAGTGTGCGTGACTTTTGCCAAGCGAAACACGACATAAAGCACGACATCTAGCGCGTCAATGTCTAAACGAATGGCGATGTTTAGACATTGACGCGCTAGATGTCGTGCATTCGCGTTCGTTATCTTATACATAATTCGCATAATTCTAATAAATCAAAGTTCTATGTGTAATAATTGAGTAATTTCATTTCCAATCGTTCAAAGAAAATAACAATAAAATAAAATAAAACTAATGACCTTAGAAACTATGTTTTTTTTTGTAAACAATTTATTACTCATTATTGTTCGTCCGTCGTAGGTCTGTAAACTGTATTGTACACTGAAGGTAAATGGTACTGTAGGTACTTTAGTTCGGCGTCGTCGTCGGCTTGATATAAAATTACATTCTTGATTTCATTGACACGCGCTATGATTTGCGCGCGGAATTTCTTGTGTTGTGAATTTATTTTTGTATGCTATGCATTTTTTGATTCAAATTGCAATATTTCTCTAGTATGCATTTGAGACTATATTGTAAATTGTAATAATTGATCGTGGGTATAGTAATTAATTATTCTAATAACGCAATTAGTAATATGTATATGTATTTTCGGTGGGATTCAAAACAAAAAATTGGCCCGTGATTTTTATGAAATTTCACCACATTGCAAATCACATCAATCATAGTTCATACACATGTATGACGAAAGTGATTAGTATTGTGGCTAACATTGACTCATCAGTTCATCACTGAAACCAGTGATAAATCAGTACCTATATCATATTGTGTTTGAATATTTTTAAACAATGATATAAGTATACAATTATTATAAATCGATAAACTATCAAAGTAATCACAAACTTGCAAACATTGGTAAAATATGCTTTAGCGAATTTTCAGACAGACACACAATTTTATTACTTAGTTTGTTTTAGCAAAGTAGGTACCTACTCTGTTTACGTCACGCGTCGGCCGTCGCGTCGTCGAAAACGGTGCACCCAGAAACAAACATACCTAATTACCTAATTCAGTTACAATCCTTCTTTTGTTCCAATACGATTTTTCCTGATAGCTAATAGCAAAACCATATGTTACTTTGTTTTCGTAAATATGTTTTTCACCTTCCTGGTTATTTTCACATAATGAAATATAATAAAATAATAAATAGTGTATTAGATTTGTTATTGTATCTTGTATACGAATTATTCTTACTTGTTGGTTATGAAATGTTCAAATACCTATTGAAATAATTTACTGTTACAAATCATTAGTGTTATTAGTTTTGAGTGAATAGGCATGGATCAGAAATTCAGAATATTATATGCTGCTAACTACTCAAATACATACATGTTTTGATAAAAAAAAACAATAGTGTACAGTGAAATTAGTCTCGAGAAATTTTTGCATATGTAGTGGTGTGTATATTACTCAGATCTTAGAGCGCGTTTCCATTATATCGTTCTAGCCTATACAAAAATGTTTCGATATCCTAACATTACTATTTAATTTTATACTTATCCCTAGCAATACTCTGATTTATGTTTTAAAGAAAATGGTTTTGACTTTATAAAAAAAATAATATATCATTCAATTTTACGTCCTTGAGCCAATGACAAGGCGAATACCGTGAAACAATAAAATATCTTGTTCATAATAATTTGTTTCGTAATTAATATTTGACCATAATAATTACGAAACAAAACAAATAAATAAATCGTCACTTGATAGTGGAAAGTGGAAACACGCACAAAACCAGAATAAACCAGTTTACGCTGTCCGCAGGTGCCTCGTGCAGTCCGGCGTCAGTCGCTTGGTACCGTTAGAACATAAAGCACACATTTCATTCGAAAATTATAATTATTACGTAGTTTAATTGTTAAATTTTGTATTTGTTGATTGTTGTTATTGTTTGTTATTGTTGTTATTGTTTGTTATTAAAGTGAAACTTTTATTACATCGTCTCAAACTTTTTGGTCTGTGTAGCGCATGTCGCGTGTATCGCGGCTGCCGAGTAGGTATACCTACTCGGCAGCCGACCGTCACGCGACATGCGCTACACAAAGCAGTGTTCGGAACCGTTCGAACAGTTTCACTTTTACCGTGGTTTACATTTTTGGCCGGAGAACACCTAATTCATACACGTCTTCACTGAAGTAAAAATCGGCACTGCTTGTAATGTTTGGAACTAATAAAATATTAATAATACTAATATTATATACTTGAATAAAAACTAAAAATAAAATGTTGTTTTTTTTTATTTGCTGACCATACACTACTACAAACGCAAAAATTTCTCCAAGCTAATTTACCTGTAATGTAATAAAATAAAACTGCGTTTTATTGTAATCAATTTTGACATTATTTATTTTCCAAAATTAATGATGAATAAAATAGTTTACGCCAACAAATATGTATAACTTTTATTTTTATAACAATCGTTCATACCGTAGCAGGTAGCGTTTTGAGTCTCACGCAACGTTGCCGCATCGCATGACAGCAGCAATTGCGACGTTGCCATTCCTTTAGTATAAACAAACACTATGGATACCTACGCGTAGGTACGCTCGCGAATGCAAATTCGGTGATTTACTAATTATTGATAATCATTGAATTCGTTTTGAAATAGCCTGTACTTTGTAATTTTTAGTGTTATAGACATTTATAAAATGTGGTGCTCATTTTTTTTTGTAATAAATTATCCCGCTACGCTATTGTATTTTCGTTGTTTTATTTCAAGTGAACACCCATACAATTTTGTCACGAGCCGCCTCTGGCCTCTGGGTGAAATCAACCAGTCAAATGATTTTTGTTCTAATTGTATTTTGGTAGTAGTTTGTTTAGAATTTACATTACCATTGTTTAATTTTTATTTTGTATTTGCAGTAAAATAAAAAGATGAAAAACTTCATTAGGTATATTGTCTACTGTATCCTCCACAGTTGTGTGACCCCGACGTGCATTGAACACGCAGCTTTCTGATACTAGTAGCTAAAATCAAAACCACAGATATGTCTGTGATCAAAACCATAATAATATTTTTACCTACCTATTATTTTACTAAAAGTCGAGTGCATCGAAATCGTAAATATATGTTTTTCACCTTCCTGGTTTTTTTTCCATAGTAAATAGTGTTTTTGATTTGTTGTATTTTCCTAGCCAAATTATTACAAACAATATTTTCGCTCCAACTCCAAGGTATCGTATTACGAGTACGAGTTAATTGTGTCTTTAAGAAGTATAGTAATAAAACAAACAAAATAAATCTTGTGTAGAGCAATTTAAATCTCGATAATTATTTCTATTAATATTATACAAACTTTTTTAACCGCCTCATTCAGTCGTAGAGCTGTCAAATGTCGATTGCGCGGCAAATTTGTATTTTTTTTTTCATTTTGAAAATTTCATCATCTGTTGTTTTACAGTATTTTTTTATCAAAATATGTAATGCAGTTTACAATAAAAACAACGTATATCGAAACAATACAGCTTTGTGTGAATATTAAATTATGTTCTCAGTTCAATTACTTATTATGTACTATTTTTCGTACATTTTGATATCAGTTGAAAATATTATACTTATTATCATATAAAATTTTTGGTTAATGCAGCTGGTATAATAAGGTAATGCGCTTTCGTGTTTTAACTACATAATTAGTTCAATATTAATTTGTCGTAAAATACGTTATTTTGTTATTAATTTGAATAATATTGTAAGGAATCTAATTCAGTGTTAGATTTTCAAAATTAGATTAAGGATAATTTGTAATCATTGAAATAAATATTTTTGGATGTACATACTGGTCTTTTTATTTTATTCCCCTGTGCTCATATTATGTCATGAAACCTTTCAGTAGATACATGGACGAAATCGCAGCCAGCTGCAGCGCCCAGCAGTAATTAGCTATAACATATAGGTAGGTAAGGTAATAAATAATAGCTCTATAGTTAATACGCACCTTGATACTTACCGTAGAGTTGTTTGATGTTGAATCCGTAATAAATAAAATTTACACAATTGAATGTTACTTTTGATAGGTTATTCAGATAGAAATAAACGAAAAAAGTTTGGAAAATCCAAAAGTGCACGCCTCATAATTTTTTTTAAATAATTATTTATTAATTATTATTTTTGTTTATTTAATAACAATTAAACCACATCGAATCAGACCCTGAAAAATGAAAGGGTTCTATTCCTGAGCATACTCAAGCGTAAGAGAAAAAAAAAGACTCGATTAGTAAAGTATTTCGGTCGCTATCGTGTTAACAAGAAAATCCTCCGCACATACAGACACACGGACGTCCAAGACAGAACTTTTTTAAACTGTTTTTTAACTAGTTTAAATAACAAAAATGACATCAAAAATATCATGAATGTTAAAAATAGTGTTTTTTTCTTAATATGTGTGTGTATTTATTATCTTACAAGTGCAATGTATGATACATAAAGACATTTTAAGTTTGAAAAATCAGATGTTTTGCGCGAAGTGACAGTAGTACCCACCTCAACGCTTCGCTTATGAGGCGTGCAATAAATAAATAGTTCCCGTTCCCGTGGGATTTACGGGATATAACCTATCCTATTTGTTAATCCAAGTTACCTGTTGAGTATGAATATCATCGTTTACGCATGAAAATAAGTGGACGCGATCTCCACTTATGTTCATACAAATACAGACTTTACAGGGTGCTCCAAAATTACAACATTTCAAAATTTTTTGCTACTTGTTTTTATTTTTATTTTAATTAAAACTAGATAAAAACTAACAGTAATTTTTACTTTTTGAAAATATTTAGGTTTTTATTAATGTTTAAAAATCGTCTTATTCCTAAATGACGTCATTCTTATGGTGGACTTTGTTCTAACGTCTGTATGTATAACGTCGCCACATCAATTTTAATTTTAATTTATTTTCTCTTAAAATTTGCGATTAAGAAAATATTTTTTGTGGTAACAATAGCATTATGAAGAAATGCTTTTTTTTTTCTTTCATGCTCTTAATTTTATAATAGTACCTATAAAATGAAATGTTATCCAACTTCAAATCGAAAGGCACTGTATCCATACAGAAAAATGTCTAAGCTGTACAAAAGTGAAATCTACATTTAATTATACCATAACTTAATTATAAAACGTTACATAGAACTTATAAATCAAAAATTTCGAAAATTCGAGTTTTAAACATTTTTTATTAAATACAGCTTATGTAAAGGATAAAAATCAATAAACTTAAAGATTCAGAATAAATAAACAATTACACAAATTATGTTTCAGACAGCCGGAGGCCCCAAAAAAAACTACGAATTCACTTAGAAATACTTTAATATAAACTTATTACAATACGTCTTGCTCGATGCAAGTCTTAACAATTAATAACTATAAAGCTAATTGAATATAAAATGAAAACTTAAAATTACGTTGCGCCAATGGAATCTGCAGTGCTATTCTGTAAGGTTATTATAAAAACTCGAACGCGGAATCCGCGGTGAGTTTTCGATTTCGTATTCTGTAAAACTCGACAGTACTAGTGGCGCCACATCGTCGAGAGCGGCGACGAGGCGAACTGTGCTAAGTGAGTATTTTGACCACAGACATGTATCAAGATAGACTAAGCGAGTGTATGTACTTCCCGTGTCCAAACTAAGTTTATGAAACTTACTTGACGCTGGCCTACACTCAGTCCGCGCTTGCAGTTCGCCAAGGAAAGACGTGAAGCTGAATAAAGTAAAATGCCGAATTGCGCCGTTATAAACTGTAGAAACTCCACAGCTGTGAGTGGCCGAGTTAGCATAGATGTTTCCTTCCACCGGTAAGTAATTTTCTATTCAGAATATGCACTATTTATTTTAAAATCAAATAAAGAATATCTGTGGAAAACGATCGTGACAAACACGGATACCAAATCATACGAAATGATTCGGAATACATTGCGGCTTTTACTTGGCACGGTAAAGATCGCGTCGTATGATAACAAGCAATGAATAGCGTCTTCTCATTTTTCTGTTCTCATTTTTCTGTCCAATTTTGTGGTTAGTGATGTTCATTTGATGCAACAGTTCTCGATTCTAATCGATTTTATAATCGAACAGAAAAATGATAATTTGAAGGAGCAATTTTTCAGAAAAAAAGGCATAGATTTTTTTTGTCATTTAATACGACTTGACCTAGAACTTTTAAGTATTTTAATACAAAGGTACTAAAAATAAATATTATGACATGGACGCCATTAGTTATAAAGTGTCATCTTGGGAGTTTTTTAAGAAAACTCCTTATTGCTTAGACTATGTTTGTTTTTTCAGTTTTCCAAGTAACCCGAACATAAAAGGAAAATGGATCGATGCAACGGGACATAAAGATTGATTGATTGACAGTTTCATTACTTTCTTTCGATGGCCTCTCTAGTACGTAGTACATGGTAACTCAATGGGCATATGTAAGAAAAAGCTAAAACACATTAGTTTACTTGTTAGAATATTAAAAGGTTTATAACTTTATTTTATCATCCCTCTGTCTATGGTAATTATCATTTTTCTGTCTTGAATCGATTTAGTAATCGATTACGATTCATTTATTTGACTACCTCTTAGACATAGATCTAGTTTGATCTGATTTCTTTCGATTTACTTCGATGGGATAGGACGATACTAGAATCGCCGCGCGAGTGGCGGCCTAATCGATTTAGCGTAAAATGAAATTAACATCACTAAAAAGCGCTCGTGACGTCATAACGCGTCAAGGTCAGTACAAAAAATATGACACGTTTGGTTTTCATACAGATCGCGGTACTTGCGTTGTCTACTTAAATATACATGTCTGTGATTTTGACGTTTATAGTATGAATTCGGCATTCTGTAAGGTAATTTTACACCTCGAACGTCGAGTTCGAGTATTTACAAATACGAATTCACCTGTCAGCAATTCACTCGCCTATTAGGTGCCGAGTTCGTGAGTGAGTTAGTGGTTGTGGAACAAATTTGATACAAATTTTATATATTTTTTTACTAAAATGGCGCGTTATTTTATATTAAGTGCTATAATACGAGAAGCTAATGCTGTGGATATAATAGAAAGTCGCCGCCAAAGTACCAGCATTCGGGAAATGCAAATTATTAATCGAAATAAAAATTTTGTTGAATGCTACCGTTTATCGGAAGAACTAGTTTCTCAAGTGATGGAAGACATTAAAGTTTTAGTTAAAAAACCTCAACGTCGACGAAGAGGATTAACTGCTAGAGTCAAGGTATGTATCTAAGTGCTTTATATGTGTATTCATAATGTCATGAAAAGTTACTGTTACAATAGTCATCGGTCCCGTGATTTCATCTGCGGAAGTCCCGATCCCGTGTGAATATTGGGATAACTTTCCCATAACTCTGTAAAACATTCCATTATGTAGGTAGGTAACATAACTTCCTCGCATAGAACATAGAACCACTAACGATAACGTCATCTAATCCCCGATTATTTTTTATGATGTCACCCTTTCAAGTGGTAGGTACCCTATGTTAAAGTCCAAAGTTTCTCTCCCTTACGGTTTCTTTAAAAACGTTTTGAGTTATTAACCGACTTTAATTATGGATGGTTTCCTTATCAGATTAAGTACCTTTTATTTTGATAGTTTCAAGAAATTTCATTAATTTTTTTCAGTTGTTATGTGCACTTTCTTTCTTTGCGACTGGGAGCTATCAAAGGATATGTGGAAAACACATAAATTCGTTTGTGTCGCAGCCATCAGCATCTCGTAGTATCCACGAGGTCATAGAAGCCCTAAGCCATCCAAGTATAGTAAAAAAATACATAAGATTTCCCCAAAATTCTGAAGAAAGACTGAGACTCAAAACAAGGTTTGTGTACCTACCTAAATAAACCTATCATGTTAATGAAAAATATTTAATGATTTTTTTATTTCTTATTGCAGATTCTATGAGAAATTCAGTATTCCTGGGGTAATAGGATGTGTAGATGGGACTTTTGTGACAATGGTGAGACCAACTTGCCATGAAGAACGATACTACTGTCGCAAAGGATATCATGCAAGAAATGTACAAATGGTAAGCCTGATATAATAATGTCTGTATACGCTTTCGCACTTGAACCACAGAAAATCGATTTAATGAAATTTGGACCAATTCCATAGGATCATTAACGAAGCAGTATAAATCACAAGACGCTGCTAGTACCTATATTTTTTTTAACATTCATTAGAACAGCCACATAAAAATAGTTGTAAAATAATTCTTTTTGCAGTTCACAGATGCAGATTTGAACATAATACATGTAGATGCAACATATGGCGGAGCGACTCACGACAGCCTTATTTTTAATAATTGCATCATTCGGGACCACCTCGAACAATTAGTACAAACAGGCGAATCTGTGTACTTGTTAGGTGAGTTACCTCTTAGCTAATTAATTATAAAGACGAATCTTTGTTTGTTTGTAAATATTTAACTCAAAAACTACTGGATTAATTCCTTCAAAAATTCTTTCATCATTAAAAAAACTACTTTATTTCTGAGTAATTTAGGCTTTATTACCGAAGTTCACGGAATTCATAAAAATTGGAGAGCAGGCGAAATCATTGAAAACTCCTAACTCCTAATAAAAATATAATTGTTGATGACAAAACATTTTATTTTTTAACAATATTCATTGTTACAGGTGATTCTGGGTATCCGCAGCGTCAGTACCCAATGGTGCCAGTTCCAAATGCAGACGAGGGAACACCAGAACATCACTATAACTAGCTGCATGCTACTGCAAGAAACACCGTAGAAAGAACAATTGGGGTCCTTAAAGCCAGATTTAGATGCCTATTAGCACATAGAGTCCTACATTATGACCCCGACACGGTTTCGAAGATTGTAATAGCATGTTGCGTGCTTCACAATATTTGTAATCGTGCCGGCCTGCCAGCTCCAGCCATATTCAATTCAGAGCTAGAGGTTGAGGCTGGTTTTCATAGGACCAGACAAAGTGTAGCTTCAAATGAGGATGTACCTAATGAAACTGCACTTGGTCAGCTATGTAGACAAAGATTGATAAATGAATTATGGAGGGCAAGGAACACGCGGTAATTGTAATTAATTCAATCAAAAATCAATGCAAATTATTTATTCCGGAAAATTATATTCATAGGTGTTAGTAACTCAATTAGGGCTTATAAACTAATGTTAGTAAATTAAGAAACTATAAGTAAAACCACAGATAATTTTTTACTACTAAAATAAGTTAAGAACTAATAAATGTATTTAAGTATAAAAGTATTTTATTTTTTTAAATTTTCAGCTAATAATTTAAGACCTTCCCCGACGGCAATCAGGCCCTCTGCTGTCATTCTGTTGGTCTCCCTTTGTGAGTTGACCATCACCTCCTGTAACTCACAGTAGCGACGGTCAATCTCAATCCGTTGCTCTTCCAAGCTAAGAAACCTTTCAGTAAAGGTTGTTAATTGAGATTGCCGCCTTTGTGATGGAGGTGATCGTCTTCTTTGCCGTTGTTGTGGACGACTCGATGACCCTGAAACGTAAAATAAATATTAATTTATTATTATTTCCACCGGTCGCGGTGACGCATTTTTGACAAGTCTTCTGATGTTATTATTATTTCCTTAATTCATTATCAAGTATTATTTAGTTTTATTTGTATGTATTTCCAAATTTTTATTGTTGACTAGCTTTCCGCCCGCGGCTTCGCCCGCGTTTTCAAAGAAAAACCCGTTCCCGTAGGATTTCCGGGATAAAACCTATCCTATGTCCTTTCTCGGGTATCAAAATATCTCTATACCAAATTTCATGCAAATTGGTTCAGTAGTTAAGGCGTGATTGAGTAACAGACAGACAGACAGAGTTACTTTCGCATTTATAATATTAGTATGGATTATAAATATTGTAAATCAATTCATAAATCTCATAATTACTTGTAGTACGACGTGGTGATGGACCCGCGACGTTCAATAATTGACGTCGAGCAGGAAAGTTGCCTGAGCCAGAGGGGGTAACTGCTTGCAGAGGGCTCGTTACCTCCGCTCTCGGTGGTGTATGAGCAGGGGAAGGTTCGGGATTCGGGATACAGTTAACATATTGCTGAATTAGTTGAGGTCTCTGAAAAAAAAAACATAGTATTTCAAATACTGGAATCAATAAAAAAGTACCATTTTCATAATATCTTATTAATATATACCTCAGTATCTGCCATACTAACATTTTCCGTATTTATAGCAGTCTCATCCAAGACTTGGTATTCCTAGAACAATATAAGAAACATTTACTAATAAGTTGTTTATTATTAAGTAATATTTTATTAATACACTAGGTATTTACTTACAATAGTTGTGGTTTCATTTATCATAGATGAAGTCGGCAATGTGGGGCTTTCGTTGGCATCAGTAAGGACGGGGATTTCCTAAAAAAAGAACATGACATTGAATAATTATATTTTACATACATACATGTATCGGATCAACAAAATCGATAACAATAGCTTACTTCAAATGGATTAATTTCCAAATGCCTATCACCAATTGCAAAACCTTCCCCGCCCATTAATGTGAGTATTTTCTCCTCCACCTCTGAAAGCTCCACCACCGATTCACATCCACCACCAGTCTTATTGCGTGCCCGGTATCTTAGGGCAGCTTTTTTCTTCACGGCACTCTTTTTGTCAGACCAATACTAAAGCAAAATTAAAAGTTTATTAATAATATATAGGTAAGCCAGATACCTACACGGTATAAGATGAATAGTTTTCTATATGCCTATTGCCTACCTTTGTCCACTGTTTCCATGTTTTAGTGCAGCCTCCCAAGCTATTTAATTTGATAGTCAACTCCTCCCATGTTTTTCTAGCTTCGTCTCTAGCGCTCGGGACTTTTGAAAAACCCTTGGCTAAGCTAGGATGTTTGCTAAGATAGTCGACTAGATACTCTACTTGGGCACGGGAGGGATGAGACGACCTTTCCGAGGAGCTACAATGTTTAAGATTTTAAGTTAAATATTTCAATAAGCTTGTTGTATAAGATAATATTTTAGTTAAATACAAGAATCACATTACTCACCTCATAGTTGTTATTTTTGCAGTTTTCTCCTTTAAATAATTTATGCAACACGTTTAACAGCAATTACACAACAACTTAATAAAGCCAAACTGAAACATTAACTAAAACTCCGGTTAAATATTTGATTCGATGTCCCCGAATTTCATTATTTTGTGCTGTTTAATCGATAGCTGGTAGTGGATTTTCTTAACAAACTGCTTTTCTTTTCCAACAAAAATGCGTAGTTTTTGTGAAAATCGAAAATGAAAATTATTTTTTTTAAGGTTATTTTTGTACTAAAAACGACACTTTTATACCATTGTCGTATTAAAACTTCTAGTAATCTCGCACACAGGCAATATTTTTAAATATAATGCCGTATTATTAATTTATTTATAACAATTTCTTAAATTATATTACCTGGAAAATGTAAGTTTGTATTTACCACGTATTTACGACATGCCATTATAGATAATAAATGTTATATTATGACGCGTTCACAATTGTAGATAATAAATATAATTCGAAAGTGATTTTTAAAATGAATTTGTCAAAAATAATTTTAAGGACAGCGCTAGTCGTCCGCTAAACGGATGAATAAAATAAATTAGTTGTCCGATTACCGGATGAATAAAATAATAATTCTTTAGAGAACTGCCGCACGTATTATAGGTTTTTTGTGGGGGGAGGAGAGGGGGGAGGAGGGCACACGTAGGTATTTGATTTTTTTTGCGCGTCGACGGAGCCCCGCTTCGCGGGGCTCCTATTTCTGTGTAGTTTTTTTTTTAAGAAACCTAACCTAACCTAACCTAACGGCTAACCTAACCTAAACTTGATTTTTTTTTGCGCGTCGACGGAGCCCCGCTTCGCGGGGCTCCTGTTTCTGTGTAGTTTTTTTTTTAAGAAACCTAACCTAACCTAACCTAACGGCTAACCTAACCTAAACTTGATTTTTTTTGCGCGTCGACGGAGCCCCGCTTCGCGGGGCTCCTATTTCTGTGTAGTTTTTTTTTTAAGAAACCTAACCTAACCTAACCTAAACCTAACCTAACGAATTGAGGGCGAATATCTCGGCCATTTTTGATTTTAGAGAAAAGTTGTTCCTATAAAACATGCTTATATTAGCGTAATCTTTACGATAAAACAATAATAAATAGGTGTTATAATGACACCAACTCCATCAAAAATTTTCTAAGTCCTGAGCCCCCTTTGCTTTAGTCCAACCCAACTATGTAGCTTTAGTGTTAAAAGGTTATCTAGTAATCCGAATAATCGGACGATTAAATTATTTTATTCATCCGGTAATCGGACGACTAATTTATTTTATTCATCCGTTTAGCGGACGACTAGACACTTCGTAATTTTAATTTAGATAGCATTTGATAATAACAAAAATTTTACGATACATAAATAAAATACAAACAGGTTGTTTAAACCTACGTAGTTTTTTTTTGTTTGAGTGGGAATCGCCCTAAAGTCGCTTCTGGCACTCGCCGGCCGCTGCCGCGGCACGCTCGCTTCGCTCGCTCGGCTCGTGCGGCAGTTCAACAGTTAACCTAACACGCTCGTCGCTTCGCTCCTCGCTACCTATTTGAATACTAAAAGTAAAAGTTAATCGATTTTTAAAACTGAAGCAAGTGAGCTATAAAAAAAACATTAAAAATTAAAATGTATCATTTATACTCTATGATAAGCTAGTATATTTGTATTGCTAATCTGTGATCTGCGTCATATTAACTAATCTGTGTTATCTGTGGCTTGTTGTGAATACAAAATATGGAACGATTTTTGGCTATACTAAATTGTTAAAATACTATTTTGACAAAATAAATTGTAATATGTAAATAAAGTAATAGGTACGTAAATATATTTAAAAATAATGCGTGTGAGTGTGATAATTAGACATTTTGATACTATAATGGCTTAAGATTTTACTTTAAGTTGCGTTTTTAGTACAAAAATAACCTTAAAAAATATCATTTTCAATTTCGATTTTCACAAAAACTACGCATTTTTGATGGAAAAGAAAAGCAGTTTGTTAAGAAAATCCACTACCAGCTATCGATTAAACAACACAAAATAATGAAATTCGGGGACATCGAATGTAATATGCAGCCAAAACTCCAACATAACTTTTAGAAAGAATGCAACACGAAACACTTTAAAATTAGGTACAAAAAACCACTTGAGAAATAAACATAAGTCAAACGAACCACAGACAAGCGTCCTTTTTTTTCAGTGACGCTAGAATTATTTTGATTTTAAAGAATTTATCAGTGTAAAATTGCAATTTTAGTTTAATTCCACCCACGGTACAATACTAAAGTGTTATTATGTCTTCAAAATGTGTTAAATTGCCGCATTTTAAAGATAATAACAATGTCGATAAATTCAAATCTATAAGATCCCTTCACTAGGCAAGTGAGTTTCGAAGTGAGACTCACTTCGCTTCGCCTCTGCTGAGCGGATGTTTACAGAATGCGAAACCAAAAACTCGAACGTTCGAAAGTGAAGTGAGTCGACTCACTCAGGTGAGATGCGAGTTCGGGCGCGTTTTTTACAGAATAGCCTAGCTGCTACGTCCGTACAATACGTTCCCGTGAGAAACGTCGACGCAGCAATGTCTTGGGGATCCGTTGGCGTAACTCCTCCCCCCGAAGACCAGCAACTATTTGAGCACGGTGTGATAAAATGTTGCTGGAAACTGTGGTCCTGGCGAAGATTCGGTACAATTTTGACTGTCTTGATCTTCCGTCTTTGTATTAGGGTCGTCTTGATTCTTCCAGCACGTAACGTTCTTATAACGGATTACTTTGTAAGTTGCGAAAAGTAGCAAAGTGCCCAAAAGGAATGTATAAATTGGGACAGTGGTATGGTATATCGTCGATGTATTCTTTTCTAGTTCAATCGGTGCTTGCATCAGTACCTTAGTATGAATCTTATGCAGATCTTCCAAATTTATTGAATTCAACTTTACATGATTTTCAGGGCTGTGGTTGAAGTGTATTTCATTTAAGTCGATATTACTTATTTTCAGTGGTTGTCCTCGAATTCTATCTTGAACGTTATTGACTTTAAATTTATCTGATTCCAGGATACAAATATCCCGTTTGATAAAATATGCTAAATTTGCCCAAATCCTTAGCATAATGACAGAAAATGTAGATGATATATTGCAAGAATTGGTTAGAATTGAAAATACATTAGCTTTCATTCGTACGTCCTCAACACATCATTCTATGTTAAGTTCAAATGTGTTAAAGGATATATTAATAAAATTAAATACTATATATGGTAAGGATAGAATTTTAGAGTTAGAATTAAGACAATATTACGATATAATAAAACCAGGATATTATTTTAATGGAAAAAAGATTATAATTGTTCTTAAATTTCCGATAGTGTCTAAGGATTCATTTACTTAAGCTTCACAATATCTTTTTTGACTGATATGCTCTAGAGACCTAGAGTGTCATGAGACAAGTGGTGTGATGACTGGTACTTAAAACCTACTGAGTTATTTTTTTAGTTGTCCTACTGTTGTACTGGTCCAATTTTTTTAATTCTTTCGTTGTTGGAAAGCTACACTATCCATAAGTATAATACACTATGTTTGTTCAATAAATGCTTTTAATAAAAAAAATACTAAAAGTTTTACAATTTACCAAACATTGAGTCCATGTTTCTGTAGCAATCTATTTATTATTACTTGGGACCATATCCAATGTTATAAGTAACATTTTTATCTCTTTCAGGCAGACCATCCATCTCAATTTGCCTTAATTGACATATCAAATACTACTGATCAACCATCATGCTCAGGTTATCCACATCCACAAGATGCCAAGGATCTTGAATTGGTAAGAGCAGTTCTTGAATAGAAAACCTATATGAAATAATTCTTGTTTAAGGTGGATGTTCCGACCGTCCCTCCATACATTTTTGATGACGACTAAACACTTAACACAGACACTATTTCTTTAAAACTAATCATTTTATCACTTCTCTACAATGAAATGTGTCCGCGTTCGACCTTTTTAATCAATAACTTACATTATTTACTTAGAAAAACAACAGTGAAATACCGGCAAAATTTGACACTTCTACAGTAGTGTGCGTGACTTTTGCCAAGCGAAACACGACATAAAGCACGACATCTAGCGCGTCAATGTCTAAACGAATGGCGATGTTTAGACATTGACGCGCTAGATGTCGTGCATTCGCGTCCGTTATCTTATACATAATTCGCATAATTCTAATAAATCAAAGTTCTATGTGTAATAATTGAGTAATTTCATTTCCAATCGTTCAAAGAAAATAACAATAAAATAAAATAAAACTAATGACCTTAGAAACTATGTTTTTTTTTTGTAAACAATTTATTACTCATTATTGTTCGTCCGTCGTAGGTCTGTAAACTGTATTGTACACTGAAGGTAAATGGTACTGTAGGTACTTTAGTTCGGCGTCGTCGTCGGCTTGATATAAAATTACATTCTTGATTTCATTGACACGCGCTATGATTTGCGCGCGGAATTTCTTGTGTTGTGAATTTATTTTTGTATGCTATGCATTTTTTGATTCAAATTGCAATATTTCTCTAGTATGCATTTGAGACTATATTGTAAATTTTGTGATGTGTGGTGTGCGTGGAGAGAAATAAATAAATAATTAAATTAATATAATTAATTAATAATAAAATAATTAAATATGATATTCTTTATAGTTTTTAAAGACACGTGTGACCTAAATTCCTTAGTGATATCTGATAGGAGTCACATTATATTTATATATAGGTATAAGTACTCACCTATACCTAATACCTACATTACATCTCTCTCCTTTTTTTAAAAAAAAAAATATCTAATACATTTTTTTTTATATGTATATGATACGGTATTGTTCTATTTTTATGAACTATATTTTCTTTACCATTTTGTAATATTTTTACATTGAAATCCATATCACTTATTACTTTGTATGGTCCCATATAAACTTGATCCAACTTTTCTCTATTTTCTTTTTTAACAAGTAATAGATCTCCCTCTTTATAGTTTATTGAATTTGTTGTTTTATCATAATTGATTTTTCTGCGTAATTTGGACTGTATTAAATTTTCTCTTGCTTCTTGCTGGGATTTTTGTAGCCTGTATTTTAATTCAATAGGGTAGTTATCAAAATTGTAAATTGGATCAATTTTATTTACAAGATTACTTGGTATACCACACAATTTACCAAATACAAGTTCATAAGGTGTATATTGTGTTTCACTATGAACCGTTGTATTATATCCAAAACACCAATATTGTAACCAAGAGCTCCAATTTTGAGTTTGGTTGTTAGTTTGAATCCTTAGAAACGCTCCCAATGTTTTGTGCGAGTTTTCTAAAGAACCAATACTTTCGTGGTGATATGCTGTTGATTGTATTTGCTTTACTTCTAACAATCTACAAACATCTTTCATAGTTGCTGAAATGAACTCAGTACCTCTGTCAGTTGCAATCGTCTGCGGAATACCGTAACGTAAAATAAAATTATCAACGAAAGCACGAGCTACTGTGTCTGTTTCCTTATTTGGTATTGGGTATGCTTCCACGTATTTCGTCAACTCACATTGTAGTGTTAGTATATAGGCATTTCCATTAACATCTCGTGTTATTGGACCAACTGTATCAAGAAATATTTTTTCAAAAGCTGAAGATGCAGTGCTAGTAATGCACATAGGTTGCTTCACTTGCTTATGAAATTTCTGCTTTTGACATTGCTCACACTTATTCACAAAGTTAGTTATGTCATTGTCCATATTTGTCCAGTAGTAACGTTTCTTTATGTTATTCGTCATTCTTCTTATACCAGCATGTCCACTGCTTGGTAATATATGAAAATCATTTAGTATGACCTTTTTGTCATCCATATTTTCTATTTTTACTACACCTTTTATTATGCATATCCGTGGTCCTTGCCACTTATTTATATTTTTTACTTCCTGAGCTAGCTCTTTTATTAATTTTTCATTTCTTTCATTTTCTATTATGCATAATTCTTGAATATTTTCTTTGTTACAGAATTGTTCTAATTCTCTCACTGCGAAAGCTCGTTTCAACCATGATCTAGAATTAGGATTCATTGTAACCATATTCCTTGAAGGTGTATACATAAATGTTTTTTCTTTACTATGGACATTTTCTGAACATGTCTCGTTCTTCGTATATTCGTTAGTCTCAAAATTGAATTCTATCGAATTTTTTGTCCGTTTAAGTATTTCTACGACTCTTGGGTGATCAGTCCAATCGTCAGCTTTTTCATCGTTATCCTTCTTCTTATTTTCCGTTTCATCCATCATTTTTCTTTGTCTTCTAGTCATAACCATGAGGCAATTGACTTTATTATTAATAGACTTTAGGTCGTCCGTTGTTAATACTATACGAGATAAAGCGTCTGCAGCGACATTATCTTTTCCTCGCGTGTATTCTATTACAAAATCGTATTCTTCTAAACATAGCCTGAATTTGGTAAGTCGACTCGATGGGTCTTTCATGTTGAATAAGTATATCAATGGTCTATGATCTGTACAAATTTTGAACTTTCTTCCATAAATGTATGGTCGAAAATATTTGATAGCCCACACAATTGCTAAAAGTTCCTTTTCTATCACAGGATAGTTTCTTTCAGCTTTGTTTAAAGTACGACTGGCATATGCTACTGGTCTTTTGTCTTGATTTGATAAAACAGCTCCAATCGCTAACCCTGAAGCGTCTGTATGAATAATGAACTCATTACTTTCTTCAAAATTTGGATATTGCAATAAAGGCGGGTTACATAGTGTATGTTTTAAAGTTTCAAAAGAATTTTGACAATCTGTAGTCCAATTGAAGTTAACATTTTTTCTGGTTAAATTATTTAAACTTGCTGTAATGTTTGCAAAATTTGGTATGAACTTTCTATAATAATTGGCAAACGCAACAAACCTTTTGACTTCATCTGCGTTTTTAGGAGTTGGATAATTTTGCATGACTTTAATCTTTTCTGGATCTGGTCTTATACCTTCTGGTGTAACGATGTGACCTAGGTACAAAAGATCTTTTTTCAAAAAATTACATTTTAATGGGTTTAATTTCATATTTACTTTTCTTAAACGTGAGAATACATCAATAAGATTTTTATTATGCTGATTTAAATTTCTTCCCATCACAATAATATCATCCAGGTAGACTATGCATTTTTCATAATTTAATCCTGATAATGCAATTGTCATCGCTCTACTGAATGCGCTAGGGCTTGTTTTTAGACCCATTGGTAAACGTTTCATTTGATAATGTTTATCAGCTACGAATGCTGTATATTTTCGGCTTTCTGCATCTAATTTCATTTGATAATAGCCCTGATTGAGATCTAAGTGACTAAAATACATAGCTCCTGATAAAGAGTCCAATATTTCGGTAATATTTGGCAATGGGAATTTATCGTCTTTGATACAATCATTTAGTTTTCTGTAATCTAGTACAACTCTCCATTTCTTTTCACCATTTGCTCCTATTTTCTTAGGCACTATCAGTAATGGGCTGGACCATTCTGAAGTTGATTCCTCGATAATATCGTTGTCTATCATTTCCTGTATTTGTTTACTAATTTCCGCTTTCTGTGAATGAGGTAGTCTGTAAGGTTTAGAGTAAACTGGATTGGTATTTTCTTTTAGGTGTATTTTCTGTTCGTATAAATTGCAAGTGTTCAGTCGATCACCCGACAAGTGGAATATATCTGCAAACTTAGCACATATACTTGCAATACTTTTCTGTTCTTCTGCGTTCATGTTTTCTAGTTTCAGTAAATCGAATAACCTTTTAACTCTTTCTCCATTGTTTGTTACTTCTTCAAATGTGAAGCACTCAAACTCGTCTAAAGGTATTATCTCTGGTGTGAAACAATGTAAAACTACTTCTGTTTCCCTAGTATTCATAATATGTATCGATATTTTTCCATTTCTGGCTTTATTCAAAGTATTAGCTATGAATACTCCATCACACACCTCTTTTGAAGTTATTACACAGTTGCTAGTATGGTTCGTTTTTATATTAATTATTTTTTCACATCTGGGTGGCAGTTTTATGCTTGTTGTGTTTATATCTTCTGTTGAAAACATGTCTATTGGTATTGTTGTATACTTTGAATCTGTTTGAAGCGTTAATGTTTGGTTTTCAAAATTTAGTAATGATTTGTATCTCGACAAAAAGTCTTGCCCGAGTATACCGTCAATGTTTAATGGTACCTAATGTTTTAAATATATGAAATTTATGTTCAAATTTTTCATTTTTATATTTCAATGTTAATTTTGTATATCTGTCTGAGGTTATTTTTCCACCAATGCCCTTAATTTGTGTTGTTTTTTGGGTAACTTTGTGTTTAGTATGTTGTATAGCAATATCTTTAATTATAGATAAGGATGCTCCAGTGTCTAATAGAAAATTTAGTTTTTTATGATTTATATAAAATTTTACTGAATTCATGTTGTTATAACTTAATACGTATTCATTATTGTCGAAAAAACCACTTCGGTATCGAGCTTTGCTCATCTTCGTCCTCTTCGTTTTGCGAACTTTGGGCCAAATTTACCTGCTGATGCTGGTTTCTGTTTTTATGAGTATATGGTTGAGTACTACGGGTATTTGATTTATTCCTTCCGTTTGTTTTACCTCGACCTCTTTGAAAATTCCCTTGATTCCTACCACATGAATAGTTGGTGAATGTATTCTTAAATTGTGTTTTTGGTGACCTTGAATTAGTATAGGAATATGATTTTCCACAGTGTTTAGATCCTTGGAGTCCCCGATGATAGGGTCTTCCTTTTGCAAAGAATACTTGGTTAGATGATGGAGAAGTCATCGTTACTTCCTCATCCTTTGCGCCTTGAATAGCGTCCTTTAACGAATTGTAATTTCGTGCAGCTATAACAGTTTTCAATCTGTCATTCCGTAGACCATCGGCGAATTTATGTATTGCCTGTTTTTCATTTATGGATTTCAGAATACTGAACGTGTCTGAATTTCCTTTTGATTGTGAGATGGTAAGGTTAACAAACAGTTGCTCGAGCTCTGTTCCAAATTTATCTATCGACCGATTTCCTTGATAACAATTTAATAATTTTTTCTGCAAGGCGATTTCTGACTTAGTAGTTAGGAGGTGCTTTTTCATGTCACTAACCATTTCTTCTACGCTACTATAGGTATCTTTTAATCTTAATTTAGCGTTTCGTGACAACCGTGTCTTGCAAACAAATTGAATAAGATTTGTAATACTTTCTTATGAAATCATTGTCACATATAATTCAATAGCATCTATTAACTGCAGAGTGACATTTTCTGTGTCGTCCATTACGGGCAACAGAGAAACTGCCGTTTTTAACTCAAATTCTGGTTTTGTCGACATGATTGTCATAAGATTT
This sequence comes from Colias philodice, assembly GCF_061535455.1. Taxonomy (NCBI): domain Eukaryota; kingdom Metazoa; phylum Arthropoda; class Insecta; order Lepidoptera; family Pieridae; genus Colias; species Colias philodice. The sequence goes on along the minus strand of NC_143117.1, from coordinate 1,743,952 downwards.
TTGATTTTATCAAAAAGACTATCTATTTCTAATGTTACACTTAATTCTTCTACTTTAATTTCTACCACTTGTATATAGTTTTTATACTCCTTATATACTTGTTTAGCTACTTCGTATTTTTCGAATGCTGTTTCACTTTTAAGACGTTTAATTCCAAACTTAACTAAATATTGCTTAATTTCTAGCAAATCATTTAAATATTTTTGTAATATTATATTAGACATTTATGTTTATATATTTATATATATATATATTTTTTTAAACATAAGTTTAATTAATATGTTAATTATATTTCTACATAAAGGATAAACGTGATTAAATAAAAATAGATTAGAGAGAAAGGAAAAATTGCCACTTACTTAAGTATACTGCGAGTCACTGCACACACTAATTGCCACTTTTGAACTGGGTTTTCAAGTTCTGTTTTACTTTTTATGTCCCTTTAAACCGAGGCGCGACGTGACTTCAAAACTATTTCTGTAGCTTGCCGCTGTATCTTCTTTGTAAGTCGCTTGTGCATCTTCTTGTAAACAGAATACGCAAATATTATTCCACAAATGACTGCTATTACCACGATCAAATTGAACATAGTTTCTGATTTTTCCCAGGGTGCGATGTTGTTTGGTGCGTAGTTGTTCTGTCCGCTCTGTGTTATAAATACTTCTTCTTTTTCGACTTCTTTAGATTGCTGCTTGCCCATTTTGTCTTTACCAATCTGCGTATGTAGAATCTCTTTCCCAACTTATTTTGTATAAAAATAACACGCTACCGCTATAAACTTCTTCAATCTTTGCAATAGCTCTCGTTCCGTCGGGGAAGTCCACATCCAAGCTGCATTCTAATGATATTTTTTGCATTAGGCTTATTTTTGTAGGGGATGTATTTTGATTAATGTGACCCTCTACGTAAGCCTCTATTTTGTCACGATGTTGGTCTTGAATTAAGCGAATGGCTTGAAATTTAACTTCGTATATCTGGCATACTATTAATAGTCTGCTTTTAATAAAATCGATATATGAAAAGACTTCCATCTTTGCAAGTACGTCCGATTATCGGTGCGACTGGCGTAATTCTCCATAATAATTTATTATGAAGCCTTCGGCTCTCCGTATGAAGATGAAACTCCGATTTCGGTGCCAAATACGGAACGTAATTCTAGAACACTGTTATCCGACGCGCCCGCGCTGGCAGGGTCGCCATGTGATGTGTGGTGTGCGTGGAGAGAAATAAAACGATTGATGGTTGGTTATACACTGACTTTTATTAGAGAAATTACCCCTTTTTATATTAAAATGTAAATAGGTACTTAAACTAAATATCTATCCGATTACAGGCGTCGGATTGCTAGTCTCTAGTTACTAATTAAGGAAAAATAATATGATATTCCAGTAACAATTAAAATAATTAAATATGATATTCTTTATAGTTTTTAAAGACACGTGTGACCTAAATTCCTTAGTGATATCTGATAGGAGTCACATTATATTTATATATAGGTATAAGTACTCACCTATACCTAATACCTACATTACAATTGTAATAATTGATCGTGGGTATAGTAATTAATTATTCTAATAACGCAATTAGTAATATGTATATGTATTTTCGGTGGGATTCAAAACAAAAAATTGGCCCGTGATTTTTATGAAATTTCACCACATTGCAAATCACATCAATCATAGTTCATACACATGTATGACGAAAGTGATTAGTATTGTGGCTAACATTGACTCATCAGTTCATCACTGAAACCAGTGATAAATCAGTACCTATATCATATTGTGTTTGAATATTTTTAAACAATGATATAAGTATACAATTATTATAAATCGATAAACTATCAAAGTAATCACAAACTTGCAAACATTGGTAAAATATGCTTTAGCGAATTTTCAGACAGACACACAATTTTATTACTTAGTTTGTTTTAGCAAAGTAGGTACCTACTCTGTTTACGTCACGCGTCGGCCGTCGCGTCGTCGAAAACGGTGCACCCAGAAACAAACATACCTAATTACCTAATTCAGTTACAATCCTTCTTTTGTTCCAATACGATTTTTTTTCCTGATAGCTAATAGCAAAACCATATGTTACTTTGTTTTCGTAAATATGTTTTTCACCTTCCTGGTTATTTTCACATAATGAAATATAATAAAATAATAAATAGTGTATTAGATTTGTTATTGTATCTTGTATACGAATTATTCTTACTTGTTGGTTATGAAATGTTCAAATACCTATTGAAATAATTTACTGTTACAAATCATTAGTGTTATTAGTTTTGAGTGAATAGGCATGGATCAGAAATTCAGAATATTATATGCTGCTAACTACTCAAATACATACATGTTTTGATAAAAAAAAACAATAGTGTACAGTGAAATTAGTCTCGAGAAATTTTTGCATATGTAGTGGTGTGTATATTACTCAGATCTTAGAGCGCGTTTCCATTATATCGTTCTAGCCTATACAAAAATGTTTCGATATCCTAACATTACTATTTAATTTTATACTTATCCCTAGCAATACTCTGATTTATGTTTTAAAGAAAATGGTTTTGACTTTATAAAAAATATAATATATCATTCAATTTTACGTCCTTGAGCCAATGACAAGGCGAATACCGTGAAACAATAAAATATCTTGTTCATAATAATTTGTTTCGTAATTAATATTTGACCATAATAATTACGAAACAAAACAAATAAATAAATCGTCACTTGATAGTGGAAAGTGGAAACACGCACAAAACCAGAATAAACCAGTTTACGCTGTCCGCAGGTGCCTCGTGCAGTCCGGCGTCAGTCGCTTGGTACCGTTAGAACATAAAGCACACATTTCATTCGAAAATTATAATTATTACGTAGTTTAATTGTTAAATTTTGTATTTGTTGATTGTTGTTATTGTTTGTTATTGTTGTTATTGTTTGTTATTAAAGTGAAACTTTTATTACATCGTCTCAAACTTTTTGGTCTGTGTAGCGCATGTCGCGTGTATCGCGGCTGCCGAGTAGGTATACCTACTCGGCAGCCGACCGTCACGCGACATGCGCTACACAAAGCAGTGTTCGGAACCGTTCGAACAGTTTCACTTTTACCGTGGTTTACATTTTTGGCCGGAGAACACCTAATTCATACACGTCTTCACTGAAGTAAAAATCGGCACTGCTTGTAATGTTTGGAACTAATAAAATATTAATAATACTAATATTATATACTTGAATAAAAACTAAAAATAAAATGTTGTTTTTTTTTATTTGCTGACCATACACTACTACAAACGCAAAAATTTCTCCAAGCTAATTTACCTGTAATGTAATAAAATAAAACTGCGTTTTATTGTAATCAATTTTGACATTATTTATTTTCCAAAATTAATGATGAATAAAATAGTTTACGCCAACAAATATGTATAACTTTTATTTTTATAACAATCGTTCATACCGTAGCAGGTAGCGTTTTGAATCTCACGCAACGTTGCCGCATCGCATGACAGCAGCAATTGCGACGTTGCCATTCCTTTAGTATAAACAAACACTATGGATACCTACGCGTAGGTACGCTCGCGAATGCAAATTCGGTGATTTACTAATTATTGATAATCATTGAATTCGTTTTGAAATAGCCTGTACTTTGTAATTTTTAGTGTTATAGACATTTATAAAATGTGGTGCTCATTTTTTTTTGTAATAAATTATCCCGCTACGCTATTGTATTTTCGTTGTTTTATTTCAAGTGAACACCCATACAATTTTGTCACGAGCCGCCTCTGGCCTCTGGGTGAAATCAACCAGTCAAATGATTTTTGTTCTAATTGTATTTTGGTAGTAGTTTGTTTAGAATTTACATTACCATTGTTTAATTTTTATTTTGTATTTGCAGTAAAATAAAAAGATGAAAAACTTCATTAGGTATATTGTCTACTGTATCCTCCACAGTTGTGTGACCCCGACGTGCATTGAACACGCAGCTTTCTGATACTAGTAGCTAAAATCAAAACCACAGATATGTCTGTGATCAAAACCATAATAATATTTTTACCTACCTATTATTTTACTAAAAGTCGAGTGCATCGAAATCGTAAATATATGTTTTTCACCTTCCTGGTTTTTTTTCCATAGTAAATAGTGTTTTTGATTTGTTGTATTTTCCTAGCCAAATTATTACAAACAATATTTTCGCTCCAACTCCAAGGTATCGTATTACGAGTACGAGTTAATTGTGTCTTTAAGAAGTATAGTAATAAAACAAACAAAATAAATCTTGTGTAGAGCAATTTAAATCTCGATAATTATTTCTATTAATATTATACAAACTTTTTTAACCGCCTCATTCAGTCGTAGAGCTGTCAAATGTCGATTGCGCGGCAAATTTGTATTTTTTTTTTCATTTTGAAAATTTCATCATCTGTTGTTTTACAGTATTTTTTTATCAAAATATGTAATGCAGTTTACAATAAAAACAACGTATATCGAAACAATACAGCTTTGTGTGAATATTAAATTATGTTCTCAGTTCAATTACTTATTAAGTACTATTTTTCGTACATTTTGATATCAGTTGAAAATATTATACTTATTATCATATAAAATTTTTGGTTAATGCAGCTGGTATAATAAGGTAATGCGCTTTCGTGTTTTAACTACATAATTAGTTCAATATTAATTTGTCGTAAAATACGTTATTTTGTTATTAATTTGAATAATATTGTAAGGAATCTAATTCAGTGTTAGATTTTCAAAATTAGATTAAGGATAATTTGTAATCATTGAAATAAATATTTTTGGATGTACATACTGGTCTTTTTATTTTATTCCCCTGTGCTCATATTATGTCATGAAACCTTTCAGTAGATACATGGACGAAATCGCAGCCAGCTGCAGCGCCCAGCAGTAATTAGCTATAACATATAGGTAGGTAAGGTAATAAATAATAGCTCTATAGTTAATACGCACCTTGATACTTACCGTAGAGTTGTTTGATGTTGAATCCGTAATAAATAAAATTTACACAATTGAATGTTACTTTTGATAGGTTATTCAGATAGAAATAAACGAAAAAAGTTTGGAAAATCCAAAAGTGCACGCCTCATAATTTTTTTTTAATAATTATTTATTAATTATTATTTTTGTTTATTTAATAACAATTAAACCACATCGAATCAGACCCTGAAAAATGAAAGGGTTCTATTCCTGAGCATACTCAAGCGTAAGAGAAAAAAAAAGACTCGATTAGTAAAGTATTTCGGTCGCTATCGTGTTAACAAGAAAATCCTCCGCACATACAGACACACGGACGTCCAAGACAGAACTTTTTTAAACTGTTTTTTAACTAGTTTAAATAACAAAAATGACATCAAAAATATCATGAATGTTAAAAATAGTGTTTTTTTCTTAATATGTGTGTGTATTTATTATCTTACAAGTGCAATGTATGATACATAAAGACATTTTAAGTTTGAAAAATCAGATGTTTTGCGCGAAGTGACAGTAGTACCCACCTCAACGCTTCGCTTATGAGGCGTGCAATAAATAAATAGTTCCCGTTCCCGTGGGATTTACGGGATATAACCTATCCTATTTGTTAATCCAAGTTACCTGTTGAGTATGAATATCATCGTTTACGCATGAAAATAAGTGGACGCGATCTCCACTTATGTTCATACAAATACAGACTTTACAGGGTGCTCCAAAATTACAACATTTCAAAATTTTTTGCTACTTGTTTTTATTTTTATTTTAATTAAAACTAGATAAAAACTAACAGTAATTTTTACTTTTTGAAAATATTTAGGTTTTTATTAATGTTTAAAAATCGTCTTATTCCTAAATGACGTCATTCTTATGGTGGACTTTGTTCTAACGTCTGTATGTATAACGTCGCCACATCAATTTTAATTTTAATTTATTTTCTCTTAAAATTTGCGATTAAGAAAATATTTTTTGTGGTAACAATAGCATTATGAAGAAATGCTTTTTTTTTTCTTTCATGCTCTTAATTTTATAATAGTACCTATAAAATGAAATGTTATCCAACTTCAAATCGAAAGGCACTGTATCCATACAGAAAAATGTCTAAGCTGTACAAAAGTGAAATCTACATTTAATTATACCATAACTTAATTATAAAACGTTACATAGAACTTATAAATCAAAAATTTCGAAAATTCGAGTTTTAAACATTTTTTATTAAATACAGCTTATGTAAAGGATAAAAATCAATAAACTTAAAGATTCAGAATAAATAAACAATTACACAAATTATGTTTCAGACAGCCGGAGGCCCCAAAAAAAACTACGAATTCACTTAGAAATACTTTAATATAAACTTATTACAATACGTCTTGCTCGATGCAAGTCTTAACAATTAATAACTATAAAGCTAATTGAATATAAAATGAAAACTTAAAATTACGTTGCGCCAATGGAATCTGCAGTGCTATTCTGTAAGGTTATTATAAAAACTCGAACGCGGAATCCGCGGTGAGTTTTCGATTTCGTATTCTGTAAAACTCGACAGTACTAGTGGCGCCACATCGTCGAGAGCGGCGACGAGGCGAACTGTGCTAAGTGAGTATTTTGACCACAGACATGTATCAAGATAGACTAAGCGAGTGTATGTACTTCCCGTGTCCAAACTAAGTTTATGAAACTTACTTGACGCTGGCCTACACTCAGTCCGCGCTTGCAGTTCGCCAAGGAAAGACGTGAAGCTGAATAAAGTAAAATGCCGAATTGCGCCGTTATAAACTGTAGAAACTCCACAGCTGTGAGTGGCCGAGTTAGCATAGATGTTTCCTTCCACCGGTAAGTAATTTTCTAATCAGAATATGCACTATTTATTTTAAAATCAAATAAAGAATATCTGTGGAAAACGATCGTGACAAACACGGATACCAAATCATACGAAATGATTCGGAATACATTGCGGCTTTTACTTGGCACGGTAAAGATCGCGTCGTATGATAACAAGCAATGAATAGCGTCTTCTCATTTTTCTGTTCTCATTTTTCTGTCCAATTTTGTGGTTAGTGATGTTCATTTGATGCAACAGTTCTCGATTCTAATCGATTTTATAATCGAACAGAAAAATGATAATTTGAAGGAGCAATTTTTCAGAAAAAAAGGCATAGATTTTTTTTGTCATTTAATACGACTTGACCTAGAACTTTTAAGTATTTTAATACAAAGGTACTAAAAATAAATATTATGACATGGACGCCATTAGTTATAAAGTGTCATCTTGGGAGTTTTTTAAGAAAACTCCTTATTGCTTAGACTATGTTTGTTTTTTCAGTTTTCCAAGTAACCCGAACATAAAAGGAAAATGGATCGATGCAACGGGACATAAAGATTGATTGATTGACAGTTTCATTACTTTCTTTCGATGGCCTCTCTAGTACGTAGTACATGGTAACTCAATGGGCATATGTAAGAAAAAGCTAAAACACATTAGTTTACTTGTTAGAATATTAAAAGGTTTATAACTTTATTTTATCATCCCTCTGTCTATGGTAATTATCATTTTTCTGTCTTGAATCGATTTAGTAATCGATTACGATTCATTTATTTGACTACCTCTTAGACATAGATCTAGTTTGATCTGATTTCTTTCGATTTACTTCGATGGGATAGGACGATACTAGAATCGCCGCGCGAGTGGCGGCCTAATCGATTTAGCGTAAAATGAAATTAACATCACTAAAAAGCGCTCGTGACGTCATAACGCGTCAAGGTCAGTACAAAAAATATGACACGCTTGGTTTTCATACAGATCGCGGTACTTGCGTTGTCTACTTAAATATACATGTCTGTGATTTTGACGTTTATAGTATGAATTCGGCATTCTGTAAGGTAATTTTACATCTCGAACGTCGAGTTCGAGTATTTACAAATACGAATTCACCTGTCAGCAATTCACTCGCCTATTAGGTGCCGAGTTCGTGAGTGAGTTAGTGGTTGTGGAACAAATTTGATACAAATTTTATATATTTTTTTACTAAAATGGCGCGTTATTTTATATTAAGTGCTATAATACGAGAAGCTAATGCTGTGGATATAATAGAAAGTCGCCGGCAAAGTACCAGCATTCGGGAAATGCAAATTATTAATCGAAATAAAAATTTTGTTGAATGCTACCGTTTATCGGAAGAACTAGTTTCTCAAGTGATGGAAGACATTAAAGTTTTAGTTAAAAAACCTCAACGTCGACGAAGAGGATTAACTGCTAGAGTCAAGGTATGTATCTAAGTGCTTTATATGTGTATTCATAATGTCATGAAAAGTTACTGTTACAATAGTCATCGGTCCCGTGATTTCATCTGCGGAAGTCCCGATCCCGTGTGAATATTGGGATAACTTTCCCATAACTCTGTAAAACATTCCATTATGTAGGTAGGTAACATAACTTCCTCGCATAGAACATAGAACCACTAACGATAACGTCATCTAATCCCCGATTATTTTTTATGATGTCACCCTTTCAAGTGGTAGGTACCCTATGTTAAAGTCCAAAGTTTCTCTCCCTTACGGTTTCTTTAAAAACGTTTTGAGTTATTAACCGACTTTAATTATGGATGGTTTCCTTATCAGATTAAGTACCTTTTATTTTGATAGTTTCAAGAAATTTCATTAATTTTTTTCAGTTGTTATGTGCACTTTCTTTCTTTGCGACTGGGAGCTATCAAAGGATATGTGGAAAACACATAAATTCGTTTGTGTCGCAGCCATCAGCATCTCGTAGTATCCACGAGGTCATAGAAGCCCTAAGCCATCCAAGTATAGTAAAAAAATACATAAGATTTCCCCAAAATTCTGAAGAAAGACTGAGACTCAAAACAAGGTTTGTGTACCTACCTAAATAAACCTATCATGTTAATGAAAAATATTTAATGATTTTTTTATTTCTTATTGCAGATTCTATGAGAAATTCAGTATTCCTGGGGTAATAGGATGTGTAGATGGGACTTTTGTGACAATGGTGAGACCAACTTGCCATGAAGAACGATACTACTGTCGCAAAGGATATCATGCAAGAAATGTACAAATGGTAAGCCTGATATAATAATGTCTGTATACGCTTTCGCACTTGAACCACAGAAAATCGATTTAATGAAATTTGGACCAATTCCATAGGATCATTAACGAAGCAGTATAAATCACAAGACGCTGCTAGTACCTATATTTTTTTTAACATTCATTAGAACAGCCACATAAAAATAGTTGTAAAATAATTCTTTTTGCAGTTCACAGATGCAGATTTGAACATAATACATGTAGATGCAACATATGGCGGAGCGACTCACGACAGCCTTATTTTTAATAATTGCATCATTCGGGACCACCTCGAACAATTAGTACAAACAGGCGAATCTGTGTACTTGTTAGGTGAGTTACCTCTTAGCTAATTAATTATAAAGACGAATCTTTGTTTGTTTGTAAATATTTAACTCAAAAACTACTGGATTAATTCCTTCAAAAATTCTTTCATCATTAAAAAAACTACTTTATTTCTGAGTAATTTAGGCTTTATTACCGAAGTTCACGGAATTCATAAAAATTGGAGAGCAGGCGAAATCATTGAAAACTCCTAACTCCTAATAAAAATATAATTGTTGATGACAAAACATTTTATTTTTTAACAATATTCATTGTTACAGGTGATTCTGGGTATCCGCAGCGTCAGTACCCAATGGTGCCAGTTCCAAATGCAGACGAGGGAACACCAGAACATCACTATAACTAGCTGCATGCTACTGCAAGAAACACCGTAGAAAGAACAATTGGGGTCCTTAAAGCCAGATTTAGATGCCTATTAGCACATAGAGTCCTACATTATGACCCCGACACGGTTTCGAAGATTGTAATAGCATGTTGCGTGCTTCACAATATTTGTAATCGTGCCGGCCTGCCAGCTCCAGCCATATTCAATTCAGAGCTAGAGGTTGAGGCTGGTTTTCATAGGACCAGACAAAGTGTAGCTTCAAATGAGGATGTACCTAATGAAACTGCACTTGGTCAGCTATGTAGACAAAGATTGATAAATGAATTATGGAGGGCAAGGAACACGCGGTAATTGTAATTAATTCAATCAAAAATCAATGCAAATTATTTATTCCGGAAAATTATATTCATAGGTGTTAGTAACTCAATTAGGGCTTATAAACTAATGTTAGTAAATTAAGAAACTATAAGTAAAACCACAGATAATTTTTTACTACTAAAATAAGTTAAGAACTAATAAATGTATTTAAGTATAAAAGTATTTTATTTTTTTAAATTTTCAGCTAATAATTTAAGACCTTCCCCGACGGCAATCAGGCCCTCTGCTGTCATTCTGTTGGTCTCCCTTTGTGAGTTGACCATCACCTCCTGTAACTCACAGTAGCGACGGTCAATCTCAATCCGTTGCTCTTCCAAGCTAAGAAACCTTTCAGTAAAGGTTGTTAATTGAGATTGCCGCCTTTGTGATGGAGGTGATCGTCTTCTTTGCCGTTGTTGTGGACGACTCGATGACCCTGAAACGTAAAATAAATATTAATTTATTATTATTTCCACCGGTCGCGGTGACGCATTTTTGACAAGTCTTCTGATGTTATTATTATTTCCTTAATTCATTATCAAGTATTATTTAGTTTTATTTGTATGTATTTCCAAATTTTTATTGTTGACTAGCTTTCCGCCCGCGGCTTCGCCCGCGTTTTCAAAGAAAAACCCGTTCCCGTAGGATTTCCGGGATAAAACCTATCCTATGTCCTTTCTCGGGTATCAAAATATCTCTATACCAAATTTCATGCAAATTGGTTCAGTAGTTAAGGCGTGATTGAGTAACAGACAGACAGACAGAGTTACTTTCGCATTTATAATATTAGTATGGATTATAAATATTGTAAATCAATTCATAAATCTCATAATTACTTGTAGTACGACGTGGTGATGGACCCGCGACGTTCAATTGACGTCGAGCAGGAAAGTTGCCTGAGCCAGAGGGGGTAACTGCTTGCAGAGGGCTCGTTACCTCCGCTCTCGGTGGTGTATGAGCAGGGGAAGGTTCGGGATTCGGGATACAGTTAACATATTGCTGAATTAGTTGAGGTCTCTGAAAAAAAAAACATAGTATTTCAAATACTGGAATCAATAAAAAAGTACCATTTTCATAATATCTTATTAATATATACCTCAGTATCTGCCATACTAACATTTTCCGTATTTATAGCAGTCTCATCCAAGACTTGGTATTCCTAGAACAATATAAGAAACATTTACTAATAAGTTGTTTATTATTAAGTAATATTTTATTAATACACTAGGTATTTACTTACAATAGTTGTGGTTTCATTTATCATAGATGAAGTCGGCAATGTGGGGCTTTCGTTGGCATCAGTAAGGACGGGGATTTCCTAAAAAAAGAACATGACATTGAATAATTATATTTTACATACATACATGTATCGGATCAACAAAATCGATAACAATAGCTTACTTCAAATGGATTAATTTCCAAATGCCTATCACCAATTGCAAAACCTTCCCCGCCCATTAATGTGAGTATTTTCTCCTCCACCTCTGAAAGCTCCACCACCGATTCACATCCACCACCAGTCTTATTGCGTGCCCGGTATCTTAGGGCAGCTTTTTTCTTCACGGCACTCTTTTTGTCAGACCAATACTAAAGCAAAATTAAAAGTTTATTAATAATATATAGGTAAGCCAGATACCTACACGGTATAAGATGAATAGTTTTCTATATGCCTATTGCCTACCTTTGTCCACTGTTTCCATGTTTTAGTGCAGCCTCCCAAGCTATTTAATTTGATAGTCAACTCCTCCCATGTTTTTCTAGCTTCGTCTCTAGCGCTCGGGACTTTTGAAAAACCCTTGGCTAAGCTAGGATGTTTGCTAAGATAGTCGACTAGATACTCTACTTGGGCACGGGAGGGATGAGACGACCTTTCCGAGGAGCTACAATGTTTAAGATTTTAAGTTAAATATTTCAATAAGCTTGTTGTATAAGATAATATTTTAGTTAAATACAAGAATCACATTACTCACCTCATAGTTGTTATTTTTGCAGTTTTCTCCTTTAAATAATTTATGCAACACGTTTAACACCAATTACACAACAACTTAATAAAGCCAAACTGAAACATTAACTAAAACTCCGGTTAAATATTTGATTCGATGTCCCCGAATTTCATTATTTTGTGCTGTTTAATCGATAGCTGGTAGTGGATTTTCTTAACAAACTGCTTTTCTTTTCCAACAAAAATGCGTAGTTTTTGTGAAAATCGAAAATGAAAATTATTTTTTTTAAGGTTATTTTTGTACTAAAAACGACACTTTTATACCATTGTCGTATTAAAACTTCTAGTAATCTCGCACACAGGCAATATTTTTAAATATAATGCCGTATTATTAATTTATTTATAACAATTTCTTAAATTATATTACCTGGAAAATGTAAGTTTGTATTTACCACGTATTTACGACATGCCATTATAGATAATAAATGTTATATTATGACGCGTTCACAATTGTAGATAATAAATATAATTCGAAAGTGATTTTTAAAATGAATTTGTCAAAAATAATTTTAAGGACAGCGCTAGTCGTCCGCTAAACGGATGAATAAAATAAATTAGTTGTCCGATTACCGGATGAATAAAATAATAATTCTTTAGAGAACTGCCGCACGTATTATAGGTTTTTTGTGGGGGGAGGAGAGGGGGGAGGAGGGCACACGTAGGTATTTGATTTTTTTTGCGCGTCGACGGAGCCCCGCTTCGCGGGGCTCCTATTTCTGTGTAGTTTTTTTTTTAAGAAACCTAACCTAACCTAACCTAAACTTGATTTTTTTTTGCGCGTCGACGGAGCCCCGCTTCGCGGGGCTCCTGTTTCTGTGTAGTTTTTTTTTTAAGAAACCTAACCTAACCTAACCTAACGGCTAACCTAACCTAAACTTGATTTTTTTTGCGCGTCGACGGAGCCCCGCTTCGCGGGGCTCCTATTTCTGTGTAGTTTTTTTTTTAAGAAACCTAACCTAACCTAACCTAAACCTAACCTAACGAATTGAGGGCGAATATCTCGGCCATTTTTGATTTTAGAGAAAAGTTGTTCCTATAAAACATGCTTATATTAGCGTAATCTTTACGATAAAACAATAATAAATAGGTGTTATAATGACACCAACTCCATCAAAAATTTTCTAAGTCCTGAGCCCCCTTTGCTTTAGTCCAACCCAACTAGCTTTAGTGTTAAAAGGTTATCTAGTAATCCGAATAATCGGACGATTAAATTATTTTATTCATCCGGTAATCGGACGACTAATTTATTTTATTCATCCGTTTAGCGGACGACTAGACACTTCGTAATTTTAATTTAGATAGCATTTGATAATAACAAAAATTTTACGATACATAAATAAAATACAAACAGGTTGTTTAAACCTACGTAGTTTTTTTTTGTTTGAGTGGGAATCGCCCTAAAGTCGCTTCTGGCACTCGCCGGCCGCTGCCGCGGCACGCTCGCTTCGCTCGCTCGGCTCGTGCGGCAGTTCAACAGTTAACCTAACACGCTCGTCGCTTCGCTCCTCGCTACCTATTTGAATACTAAAAGTAAAAGTTAATCGATTTTTAAAACTGAAGCAAGTGAGCTATAAAAAAAACATTAAAAATTAAAATGTATCATTTATACTCTATGATAAGCTAGTATATTTGTATTGCTAATCTGTGATCTGCGTCATATTAACTAATCTGTGTTATCTGTGGCTTGTTGTGAATACAAAATATGGAACGATTTTTGGCTATACTAAATTGTTAAAATACTATTTTGACAAAATAAATTGTAATATGTAAATAAAGTAATAGGTACGTAAATATATTTAAAAATAATGCGTGTGAGTGTGATAATTAGACATTTTGATACTATAATGGCTTAAGATTTTACTTTAAGTTGCGTTTTTAGTACAAAAATAACCTTAAAAAATATCATTTTCAATTTCGATTTTCACAAAAACTACGCATTTTTGATGGAAAAGAAAAGCAGTTTGTTAAGAAAATCCACTACCAGCTATCGATTAAACAACACAAAATAATGAAATTCGGGGACATCGAATGTAATATGCAGCCAAAACTCCAACATAACTTTTAGAAAGAATGCAACACGAAACACTTTAAAATTAGGTACAAAAAACCACTTGAGAAATAAACATAAGTCAAACGAACCACAGACAAGCGTCCTTTTTTTTCAGTGACGCTAGAATTATTTTGATTTTAAAGAATTTATCAGTGTAAAATTGCAATTTTAGTTTAATTCCACCCACGGTACAATACTAAAGTGTTATTATGTCTTCAAAATGTGTTAAATTGCCGCATTTTAAAGATAATAACAATGTCGATAAATTCAAATCTATAAGATCCCTTCACTAGGCAAGTGAGTTTCGAAGTGAGACTCACTTCGCTTCGCCTCTGCCGAGCGGATGTTTACAGAATGCGAAACCAAAAACTCGAACGTTCGAAAGTGAAGTGAGTCGACTCACTCAGGTGAGATGCGAGTTCGGGCGCGTTTTTTACAGAATAGCCTAGCTGCTACGTCCGTACAATACGTTCCCGTGAGAAACGTCGACGCAGCAATGTCTTGGGGATCCGTTGGCGTAACTCCTCCCCCCGAAGACCAGCAACTATTTGAGCACGGTGTGATAAAATGTTGCTGGAAACTGTGGTCCTGGCGAAGATTCGGTACAATTTTGACTGTCTTGATCTTCCGTCTTTGTATTAGGGTCGTCTTGATTCTTCCAGCACGTAACGTTCTTATAACGGATTACTTTGTAAGTTGCGAAAAGTAGCAAAGTGCCCAAAAGGAATGTATAAATTGGGACAGTGGTATGGTATATCGTCGATGTATTCTTTTCTAGTTCAATCGGTGCTTGCATCAGTACCTTAGTATGAATCTTATGCAGATCTTCCAAATTTATTGAATTCAACTTTACATGATTTTCAGGGCTGTGGTTGAAGTGTATTTCATTTAAGTCGATATTACTTATTTTCAGTGGTTGTCCTCGAATTCTATCTTGAACGTTATTGACTTTAAATTTATCTGATTCCAGGATACAAATATCCCGTTTGATAAAATATGCTAAATTTGCCCAAATCCTTAGCATAATGACAGAAAATGTAGATGATATATTGCAAGAATTGGTTAGAATTGAAAATACATTAGCTTTCATTCGTACGTCCTCAACACATCATTCTATGTTAAGTTCAAATGTGTTAAAGGATATATTAATAAAATTAAATACTATATATGGTAAGGATAGAATTTTAGAGTTAGAATTAAGACAATATTACGATATAATAAAACCAGGATATTATTTTAATGGAAAAAAGATTATAATTGTTCTTAAATTTCCGATAGTGTCTAAGGATTCATTTACTTAAGCTTCACAATATCTTTTTTGACTGATATGCTCTAGAGACCTAGAGTGTCATGAGACAAGTGGTGTGATGACTGGTACTTAAAACCTACTGAGTTATTTTTTTAGTTGTCCTACTGTTGTACTGGTCCAATTTTTTTAATTCTTTCGTTGTTGGAAAGCTACACTATCCATAAGTATAATACACTATGTTTGTTCAATAAATGCTTTTAATAAAAAAAATACTAAAAGTTTTACAATTTACCAAACATTGAGTCCATGTTTCTGTAGCAATCTATTTATTATTACTTGGGACCATATCCAATGTTATAAGTAACATTTTTATCTCTTTCAGGCAGACCATCCATCTCAATTTGCCTTAATTGACATATCAAATACTACTGATCAACCATCATGCTCAGGTTATCCACATCCACAAGATGCCAAGGATCTTGAATTGGTAAGAGCAGTTCTTGAATAGAAAACCTATATGAAATAATTCTTGTTTAAGGTGGATGTTCCGACCGTCCCTCCATACATTTTTGATGACGACTAAACACTTAACACAGACACTATTTCTTTAAAACTAATCATTTTATCACTTCTCTACAATGAAATGTGTCCGCGTTCGACCTTTTTAATCAATAACTTACATTATTTACTTAGAAAAACAACAGTGAAATACCGGCAAAATTTGACACTTCTACAGTAGTGTGCGTGACTTTTGCCAAGCGAAACACGACATAAAGCACGACATCTAGCGCGTCAATGTCTAAACGAATGGCGATGTTTAGACATTGACGCGCTAGATGTCGTGCATTCGCGTTCGTTATCTTATACATAATTCGCATAATTCTAATAAATCAAAGTTCTATGTGTAATAATTGAGTAATTTCATTTCCAATCGTTCAAAGAAAATAACAATAAAATAAAATAAAACTAATGACCTTAGAAACTATGTTTTTTTTTGTAAACAATTTATTACTCATTATTGTTCGTCCGTCGTAGGTCTGTAAACTGTATTGTACACTGAAGGTAAATGGTACTGTAGGTACTTTAGTTCGGCGTCGTCGTCGGCTTGATATAAAATTACATTCTTGATTTCATTGACACGCGCTATGATTTGCGCGCGGAATTTCTTGTGTTGTGAATTTATTTTTGTATGCTATGCATTTTTTGATTCAAATTGCAATATTTCTCTAGTATGCATTTGAGACTATATTGTAAATTGTAATAATTGATCGTGGGTATAGTCATTAATTATTCTAATAACGCAATTAGTAATATGTATATGTATTTTCGGTGGGATTCAAAACAAAAAATTGGCCCGTGATTTTTATGAAATTTCACCACATTGCAAATCACATCAATCATAGTTCATACACATGTATGACGAAAGTGATTAGTATTGTGGCTAACATTGACTCATCAGTTCATCACTGAAACCAGTGATAAATCAGTACCTATATCATATTGTGTTTGAATATTTTTAAACAATGATATAAGTATACAATTATTATAAATCGATAAACTATCAAAGTAATCACAAACTTGCAAACATTGGTAAAATATGCTTTAGCGAATTTTCAGACAGACACACAATTTTATTACTTAGTTTGTTTTAGCAAAGTAGGTACCTACTCTGTTTACGTCACGCGTCGGCCGTCGCGTCGTCGAAAACGGTGCACCCAGAAACAAACATACCTAATTACCTAATTCAGTTACAATCCTTCTTTTGTTCCAATACGATTTTTTTTCCTGATAGCTAATAGCAAAACCATATGTTACTTTGTTTTCGTAAATATGTTTTTCACCTTCCTGGTTATTTTCACATAATGAAATATAATAAAATAATAAATAGTGTATTAGATTTGTTATTGTATCTTGTATACGAATTATTCTTACTTGTTGGTTATGAAATGTTCAAATACCTATTGAAATAATTTACTGTTACAAATCATTAGTGTTATTAGTTTTGAGTGAATAGGCATGGATCAGAAATTCAGAATATTATATGCTGCTAACTACTCAAATACATACATGTTTTGATAAAAAAAAACAATAGTGTACAGTGAAATTAGTCTCGAGAAATTTTTGCATATGTAGTGGTGTGTATATTACTCAGATCTTAGAGCGCGTTTCCATTATATCGTTCTAGCCTATACAAAAATGTTTCGATATCCTAACATTACTATTTAATTTTATACTTATCCCTAGCAATACTCTGATTTATGTTTTAAAGAAAATGGTTTTGACTTTATAAAAAAAATAATATATCATTCAATTTTACGTCCTTGAGCCAATGACAAGGCGAATACCGTGAAACAATAAAATATCTTGTTCATAATAATTTGTTTCGTAATTAATATTTGACCATAATAATTACGAAACAAAACAAATAAATAAATCGTCACTTGATAGTGGAAAGTGGAAACACGCACAAAACCAGAATAAACCAGTTTACGCTGTCCGCAGGTGCCTCGTGCAGTCCGGCGTCAGTCGCTTGGTACCGTTAGAACATAAAGCACACATTTCATTCGAAAATTATAATTATTACGTAGTTTAATTGTTAAATTTTGTATTTGTTGATTGTTGTTATTGTTTGTTATTGTTGTTATTGTTTGTTATTAAAGTGAAACTTTTATTACATCGTCTCAAACTTTTTGGTCTGTGTAGCGCATGTCGCGTGTATCGCGGCTGCCGAGTAGGTATACCTACTCGGCAGCCGACCGTCACGCGACATGCGCTACACAAAGCAGTGTTCGGAACCGTTCGAACAGTTTCACTTTTACCGTGGTTTACATTTTTGGCCGGAGAACACCTAATTCATACACGTCTTCACTGAAGTAAAAATCGGCACTGCTTGTAATGTTTGGAACTAATAAAATATTAATAATATAACGGTTTTACATTACAATAAAACCGATATTATGTGCCGAAAAGGAAAACATACAGCATTGTTATGAAGAAGCAGTGTATACTCAACCATAGATACGGAATGATTTCCATAGACTACATACAACCTCTAGTTCCAATTTATTCCGCTAGACGTCGTCGCTGTCACCAGCAAGGTGATGGGGGAACCAAATTCATTTTTCGAATCATAGTCTTCACCAGGAAGGACTTCCTGCAATGCTGTATGTTTTCCTTTTCGGCACATAATATCGGTTTTATTGTAATGTAAAACCGTTATATTAATGTGCCTCTGGAAAACATACAGCATTGTTATGAAGACGTGTTTGTTATCTGCTGGTGAAATAAAAAGACACAACGCTATGATGAATATAAATATAAAATAAAACTCCTACTTATGTTCTTATTTTTATTTTCTAACATTCAAACAATATATAGTATTTTAAATGTTTTCTTACTTGTAATCACTAAATCATGTCACATAAATATGCACAATATTTTAAGTTTAATTAAATTCAAATAATATACTATTTTAAGTAGCCTTTAACTTTGAATCAATATACAATCAATATAACGTTACAATATTCTACAAAAATATACACAATTTATTTGTTTATTAATTTTCATTGAATCTATATTCTATGATAATGTAAAAGTATTAAAAATCAAATTTCGATTATTTTCATTAGATAGTTCAATTTCACGACAATAATGTTTAAAAAATGTATTGGAGGATTTCCAATTTCCTCGTGATAATATTTCGTCTATAGGCTGATTCTCCAGCCATCCTAATGATGCTACCGCCGATCTACAGCTGCCTGGAGAAGCATTTATTCCGCTGTCTCTGAGTACAGAGCGTACCCAATTCCCAATGACTGTACGGGAAGCAGCTTTAGTTTTATTACCGAATGTTATGAATAGGTTTTTTAAATTATTAGCTTCACTACGTTTTGAATAACTCTTTTGTATTAAAAGCCGTACAAGAGTAACTGGACAGATGTTTTTATCCGGATGTTTCGCAAGTTTCCAAGCTGATTGACGAGAACTATGAGTATCTGTTTTTGAACCAAAAGCTGGTATTAGGTAGATGTTTTCACCATTATCAAAGAAACTGTTATCTGATATATTTAACAATGTAAGGTCATGAACCCGTCGGCCCGAAGCCAGTAATAATATCGTAGCTGTTCTACGAGAAATATCAAATAGGGTATCCTTTAGCGGGTTAGACGAGAGCCATTCAAGAACAGTTCTCGGATCCCATGTAATCAACGGTCTAACAGCCTTAGGATTACAGGCACCAATTGCTTTAAGGGTATGTTTAATAATAAAATTTGAAAATGACTCTTTTTCTATATGAGGACCGCAGAATGTTAAAATAGCTGATTTATGGACCAATATCGTGCTGTATGATAAATTCTCTTTGACGTTAAGATGTATTAAAAAACGGGCGATATCCGCTGGCTTTGGACATTTTGGATTTACTGAACAATTGACACACCAGGATAGCCATCTTCTGAGGGCTGGCGTATATGTTGATAATGTGGAAACTCGCCAGCTTTTCTTTAACAGGCTCTTTTCCTGCTCAGACCAATCTTTTATTTGTTCGCCCCACCCCCAATCCTCCAAACTTTCAGGGTTAATGTCTGCACTTGTGGTGGGGGTAACAGTGTTGTTACATCTATCAGCACTTCTGGCAGGTTCCTGATCTGGTACGGATGATCCAGGGCTCTGGCCTTCAGATCCTGGAGCCAGAACGCCTTCGGCCATTCTGGAACCACTACAAGATACGTTCCCGTTGCACTGTTTAGATGTGCTAGCACCCGTGGTATGAGGCTTGGCGGTGGGAATACCCATGCTAGCTGATACTTCCATGGCCTGCTGAAGGCATCTATATAACTTGCTGATAGATCTCTGCAGTCTATCGACACGTATTCCTGTACTACTGCAGACTTTCTTGTGGCAAACAGGTCGATTTGGGGTTGTCCCCACTTCTGGAACACTTTCGCTGTCGCTCTTGGTAATAGATGCCACTCTGCTGGACGTTTTCCTCGTGATAGCCTGTCCGCTATTATATTGTACCGTCCCGGTAGGTAATGTGCGCTCACCGTTATCTTGTAGCGGTCCACTATTTGTAACAACTTGGAAGTTAGTGTTAACAAGCCTATCGATCTCGTCCCCCCTTCTTTCCGAATATAAGCAATCAGTGTCCTGTTGTCCGACTGAATTAGAACGTGTGCATTGCGCAACAGTTCTACATTCTTTTCTATAGCCGTTACTACTGCGTATAGCTCTTTTTTGTTGCAATGCCACCTTCTTTGACGGACTGACCAGACTCCTGACATAGTCTTCCCATTCAATTGGGCTCCCCAACCAAAGTCCGAAGCGTCCGTCGCCAGGAAATGGGTGGCAGGTTTTTGTGTATTGGCATGCTGTGCCGGGTAGCTCCGCGCCACCACGTCATCTCTTGTGCCACAATAGCTGGGACTGGCAGTTTCTGTCGCGATCTCTTCTTGTTGAAGCGTCGCAGAAAGATCTGCATTCTGCGACAATGTAATCGGCCCCGCGGGATAACGAAATTTGCAAAATTCAGTTGACCCAAAAGGCATTGTAGTTCTCGAAGATTTACCTGTTGTATCTTCAGAACCTGAGCTATGGCGTTGTCTAACTTGTCTCTCCTTTTCTCTGGTAGTGACATAACATTTTTTGCAGTCTGCCATCGTATGCCTAAATATTCCAAGTCTTGAGTGGGGGTCAAAACCGATTTTTGGTAGTTTATCTGCCATCCCAGATATTCCAAGTGCCGCACGGCTTCCGCAGCCTGACGACATAACTTGGACTGGTCCTGATTGACCAGAAGGAAGTCGTCCAGATACACTAGAACTCGACAACCTTTTGCACGCAAGGTCTCCGCGACCCAACATGTTACTGAAGAGAAAAGGTACGGTGCTGACGCTAGACCAAAGGGTAGGCACGTCATTTCGTAAAGTTGGAGCTGGTAACTTATTCTCATAAAAGGCCGGTGAGACTTGGCGCAGGCCAGGTGAAAATAGGCGGACGAGATGTCTAGCTTTATCATCCAGTCCCCAGGCTGGAGAAACTCGGGAACCGTGGAGTGCGAAATGAGGCGAAAGTGCTTTGCCTTTATAAATTTGTTCAGCTCCCGCAGGTCGAATATCGGACGCATAGTGCCGTCGCTTTTCTTCCTCAGAAAAAGCTTTGAAATAAAACTGGGAGTTCTTTTGGTGACGATCTGCAGTACACCTTGATCCAGAAGCTCCTGTATTGATTGAGACATTGCAGGGGACGGGGTTGTTGAATACTGTTTCATAATTTCCTTTGTTGGCCTTATTAATGGCGGTTTTTTTACCAGGGGCAATCGAAAGTGTGTTATTGCCGAAATTATAAACTTGTTCGCGCCCAAAGCTTGCCAACGGCTCTTGAAAGCTTTTAAACAACCCCCCCTGAAGTGTGTCGGATAGTCACTTCCTCTCTTCTTTGTTTCGAAAGGAATTATTTTTAGTTTGTTTAAAATTATTTGTTTTCTTAAAAGTACTTTGCGAATTTTTATATGTATCTGGAGTAACGTTTTTGCTCGAACGGTATTGAGCCTTGGAAGTAGAAGGTAACGAATTCTTGTACTTCTTTTTAAGTGGTTCCGTTTTTTTATAAATTTGTGATTGTGAGGGTAGTAACCAAAAGTGAGGACCGCCTAGCGATTGTATAAACGTTAAGAGTTTGGTCTTATTAAATAAATGTTCTTCGCTCGGAGGGATATTCCTAAGCGCGCTTTGAATATTTTTATCCCTAATTCCATCTAATAATCTTTTTCTCCTAATTTCGATACACTCCGCTCTTTTACCGCACACAATTTGTAATGTTTGTTCCGATAGCTTATATGACGGAGATGTAGTACCAAACGCGTCAGAAATTTTTTTAAAAAGATTATCTGGATTAAGTTCTGATTGAGAATTGTGGGCCCAATTAATGAGCTCCTGTAAGCCCGATTGTAATAGTTCCCTTTGCTGTAATAATGCATTTGTAATCGCGGCCATAATTTCTTCGGTTGATGATAAGAAATCTTTACCCTTGTTTAAAGAACACATTTCGTCATTAATTTTTAAACTACAAAAACCTGGCGCGGCTAGCATGTCCGTTAATGCTTTGGAATAGCGAATGTGAGGCCACGTTGGCGAATTAAATTGTTGAAGCTCGATTAATTGACGTAATAATTTTTCATTTGCGGGCTTAAGAACTTTTTTCTCGTCAAAAACCGTTTTACATACGCCTAAATCTATTGATTTGTTTGCACTCGTTGATGGATTCGACAAAAATTCGATATTTTCGGTTGCGGGTACTTCAACATTATTATCAGACTCAATTATGTTTTGAGCACTTTGTTGCTGCATTAAATAATTTGTAAGAAAACTGACCTGGGCATATAGTACGTCGATCCGAGGATCGGCGGTTACCTCAGTACTCGTTTTTTGTTTCTTGGTCGTCGGCACGTCGACCTCCGGGTCCGAGTCGCTGTCACTCGAACTTGAAGTACATTTCTTCCGTTTGTTGTCGCTCCGGCTCGCTGACGAGGGCGAAGCAGCAGAACGATGGCCTTCTGAGCCCGTCGGGGCCCCAGAAGGCGCCTCGAAGTCGTTGTTAGGTGGCGAATTCATTACGAACAGTAACGGTTGACTTTGAAAAATTATTAAATTATTCACACACTAGCACTTTTGAACACTTGTACACTAGTAATGCTTATTGAAACGACCGCCTATGGCGAGAGTACACAACGCTATGATTCGAAAAATGAATTTGGTTCCCCCATCACCTTGCTGGTGACAGCGACGACGTCTAGCGGAATAAATTGGAACTAGAGGTTGTATGTAGTCTATGGAAATCATTCCGTATCTATGGTTGAGTATACACTGCTTCTTCATAACAATGCTGTATGTTTTCCAGAGGCACATTAATGTCTAATTATCACACTCACACGCATTATTTTTAAATATATTTACGTACCTATTACTTTATTTACATATTACAATTTATTTTGTCAAAATAGTATTTTAACAATTTAGTATAGCCAAAAATCGTTCCATATTTTGTATTCACAACAAGCCACAGATAACACAGATTAGTTAATATGACGCAGATCACAGATTAGCAATACAAATATACTAGCTTATCATAGAGTATAAATGATACATTTTAATTTTTAATGTTTTTTTTATAGCTCACTTGCTTCAGTTTTAAAAATCGATTAACTTTTACTTTTAGTATTCAAATAGGTAGCGAGGAGCGAAGCGACGAGCGTGTTAGGTTAACTGTTGAACTGCCGCACGAGCCGAGCGAGCGAAGCGAGCGTGCCGCGGCAGCGGCCGGCGAGTGCCAGAAGCGACTTTAGGGCGATTCCCACTCAAACAAAAAAAAACTACGTAGGTTTAAACAACCTGTTTGTATTTTATTTATGTATCGTAAAATTTTTGTTATTATCAAATGCTATC
The DNA here is from genome assembly GCF_061535455.1 of Colias philodice. NCBI lineage: Eukaryota > Metazoa > Arthropoda > Insecta > Lepidoptera > Pieridae > Colias > Colias philodice. Next base: position 1,720,130 of record NC_143117.1, on the reverse strand, counting down.
TAAATTAAAATTACGAAGTGTCTAGTCGTCCGCTAAACGGATGAATAAAATAAATTAGTCGTCCGATTACCGGATGAATAAAATAATTTAATCGTCCGATTATTCGGATAACTAGATAATCTTTTAACACTAAAGCTAGTTGGGTTGGACTAAAGCAAAGGGGCTCAGGACTTAGAAAATTTTTGATGGAGTTGGTGTCATTATAACACCTATTTATTATTGTTTTATCGTAAAGATTACGCTAATATAAGCATGTTTTATAAGTACATACACTCGCTTAGTCTATCTTGATACATGTCTGTGGTCAAAATACTCACTTAGCACAGTTCGCCTCGTCGCCGCTCTCGACGATGTGGCGCCACTAGTACTGTCGAGTTTTACAGAATACGAAATCGAAAACTCACCGCGGATTCCGCGTTCGAGTTTTTATAATAACCTTACAGAATAGCACTGCAGATTCCATTGGCGCAACGTAATTTTAAGTTTTCATTTTATATTCAATTAGCTTTATAGTTATTAATTGTTAAGACTTGCATCGAGCAAGACGTATTGTAATAAGTTTATATTAAAGTATTTCTAAGTGAATTCGTAGTTTTTTTTGGGGCCTCCGGCTGTCTGAAACATAATTTGTGTAATTGTTTATTTATTCTGAATCTTTAAGTTTATTGATTTTTATCCTTTACATAAGCTGTATTTAATAAAAAATGTTTAAAACTCGAATTTTCGAAATTTTTGATTTATAAGTTCTATGTAACGTTTTATAATTAAGTTATGGTATAATTAAATGTAGATTTCACTTTTGTACAGCTTAGACATTTTTCTGTATGGATACAGTGCCTTTCGATTTGAAGTTGGATAACATTTCATTTTATAGGTACTATTATAAAATTAAGAGCATGAAAGAAAAAAAAAAGCATTTCTTCATAATGCTATTGTTACCACAAAAAATATTTTCTTAATCGCAAATTTTAAGAGAAAATAAATTAAAATTAAAATTGATGTGGCGACGTTATACATACAGACGTTAGAACAAAGTCCACCATAAGAATGACGTCATTTAGGAATAAGACGATTTTTAAACATTAATAAAAACCTAAATATTTTCAAAAAGTAAAAATTACTGTTAGTTTTTATCTAGTTTTAATTAAAATAAAAATAAAAACAAGTAGCAAAAAATTTTGAAATGTTGTAATTTTGGAGCACCCTGTAAAGTCTGTATTTGTATGAACATAAGTGGAGATCGCGTCCACTTATTTTCATGCGTAAACGATGATATTCATACTCAACAGGTAACTTGGATTAACAAATAGGATAGGTTATATCCCGTAAATCCCACGGGAACGGGAACTATTTATTTATTGCACGCCTCATAAGCGAAGCGTTGAGGTGGGTACTACTGTCACTTCGCGCAAAACATCTGATTTTTCAAACTTAAAATGTCTTTATGTATCATACATTGCACTTGTAAGATAATAAATACACACACATATTAAGAAAAAAACACTATTTTTAACATTCATGATATTTTTGATGTCATTTTTGTTATTTAAACTAGTTAAAAAACAGTTTAAAAAAGTTCTGTCTTGGACGTCCGTGTGTCTGTATGTGCGGAGGATTTTCTTGTTAACACGATAGCGACCGAAATACTTTACTAATCGAGTCTTTTTTTTTCTCTTACGCTTGAGTATGCTCAGGAATAGAACCCTTTCATTTTTCAGGGTCTGATTCGATGTGGTTTAATTGTTATTAAATAAACAAAAATAATAATTAATAAATAATTATTTAAAAAAAATTATGAGGCGTGCACTTTTGGATTTTCCAAACTTTTTTCGTTTATTTCTATCTGAATAACCTATCAAAAGTAACATTCAATTGTGTAAATTTTATTTATTACGGATTCAACATCAAACAACTCTACGGTAAGTATCAAGGTGCGTATTAACTATAGAGCTATTATTTATTACCTTACCTATATGTTATAGCTAATTACTGCTGGGCGCTGCAGCTGGCTGCGATTTCGTCCATGTATCTACTGAAAGGTTTCATGACATAATATGAGCACAGGGGAATAAAATAAAAAGACCAGTATGTACATCCAAAAATATTTATTTCAATGATTACAAATTATCCTTAATCTAATTTTGAAAATCTAACACTGAATTAGATTCCTTACAATATTATTCAAATTAATAACAAAATAACGTATTTTACGACAAATTAATATTGAACTAATTATGTAGTTAAAACACGAAAGCGCATTACCTTATTATACCAGCTGCATTAACCAAAAATTTTATATGATAATAAGTATAATATTTTCAACTGATATCAAAATGTACGAAAAATAGTACTTAATAAGTAATTGAACTGAGAACATAATTTAATATTCACACAAAGCTGTATTGTTTCGATATACGTTGTTTTTATTGTAAACTGCATTACATATTTTGATAAAAAAATACTGTAAAACAACAGATGATGAAATTTTCAAAATGAAAAAAAAAATACAAATTTGCCGCGCAATCGACATTTGACAGCTCTACGACTGAATGAGGCGGTTAAAAAAGTTTGTATAATATTAATAGAAATAATTATCGAGATTTAAATTGCTCTACACAAGATTTATTTTGTTTGTTTTATTACTATACTTCTTAAAGACACAATTAACTCGTACTCGTAATACGATACCTTGGAGTTGGAGCGAAAATATTGTTTGTAATAATTTGGCTAGGAAAATACAACAAATCAAAAACACTATTTACTATGGAAAAAAAACCAGGAAGGTGAAAAACATATATTTACGATTTCGATGCACTCGACTTTTAGTAAAATAATAGGTAGGTAAAAATATTATTATGGTTTTGATCACAGACATATCTGTGGTTTTGATTTTAGCTACTAGTATCAGAAAGCTGCGTGTTCAATGCACGTCGGGGTCACACAACTGTGGAGGATACAGTAGACAATATACCTAATGAAGTTTTTCATCTTTTTATTTTACTGCAAATACAAAATAAAAATTAAACAATGGTAATGTAAATTCTAAACAAACTACTACCAAAATACAATTAGAACAAAAATCATTTGACTGGTTGATTTCACCCAGAGGCCAGAGGCGGCTCGTGACAAAATTGTATGGGTGTTCACTTGAAATAAAACAACGAAAATACAATAGCGTAGCGGGATAATTTATTACAAAAAAAAATGAGCACCACATTTTATAAATGTCTATAACACTAAAAATTACAAAGTACAGGCTATTTCAAAACGAATTCAATGATTATCAATAATTAGTAAATCACCGAATTTGCATTCGCGAGCGTACCTACGCGTAGGTATCCATAGTGTTTGTTTATACTAAAGGAATGGCAACGTCGCAATTGCTGCTGTCATGCGATGCGGCAACGTTGCGTGAGACTCAAAACGCTACCTGCTACGGTATGAACGATTGTTATAAAAATAAAAGTTATACATATTTGTTGGCGTAAACTATTTTATTCATCATTAATTTTGGAAAATAAATAATGTCAAAATTGATTACAATAAAACGCAGTTTTATTTTATTACATTACAGGTAAATTAGCTTGGAGAAATTTTTGCGTTTGTAGTAGTGTATGGTCAGCAAATAAAAAAAAAACAACATTTTATTTTTAGTTTTTATTCAAGTATATAATATTAGTATTATTAATATTTTATTAGTTCCAAACATTACAAGCAGTGCCGATTTTTACTTCAGTGAAGACGTGTATAAATTAGGTGTTCTCCGGCCAAAAATGTAAACCACGGTAAAAGTGAAACTGTTCGAACGGTTCCGAACACTGCTTTGTGTAGCGCATGTCGCGTGACGGTCGGCTGCCGAGTAGGTATACCTACTCGGCAGCCGCGATACACGCGACATGCGCTACACAGACCAAAAAGTTTGAGACGATGTAATAAAAGTTTCACTTTAATAACAAACAATAACAACAATAACAAACAATAACAACAATCAACAAATACAAAATTTAACAATTAAACTACGTAATAATTATAATTTTCGAATGAAATGTGTGCTTTATGTTCTAACGGTACCAAGCGACTGACGCCGGACTGCACGAGGCACCTGCGGACAGCGTAAACTGGTTTATTCTGGTTTTGTGCGTGTTTCCACTTTCCACTATCAAGTGACGATTTATTTATTTGTTTTGTTTCGTAATTATTATGGTCAAATATTAATTACGAAACAAATTATTATGAACAAGATATTTTATTGTTTCACGGTATTCGCCTTGTCATTGGCTCAAGGACGTAAAATTGAATGATATATTATTTTTTTTATAAAGTCAAAACCATTTTCTTTAAAACATAAATCAGAGTATTGCTAGGGATAAGTATAAAATTAAATAGTAATGTTAGGATATCGAAACATTTTTGTATAGGCTAGAACGATATAATGGAAACGCGCTCTAAGATCTGAGTAATATACACACCACTACATATGCAAAAATTTCTCGAGACTAATTTCACTGTACACTATTGTTTTTTTTTATCAAAACATGTATGTATTTGAGTAGTTAGCAGCATATAATATTCTGAATTTCTGATCCATGCCTATTCACTCAAAACTAATAACACTAATGATTTGTAACAGTAAATTATTTCAATAGGTATTTGAACATTTCATAACCAACAAGTAAGAATAATTCGTATACAAGATACAATAACAAATCTAATACACTATTTATTATTTTATTATATTTCATTATGTGAAAATAACCAGGAAGGTGAAAAACATATTTACGAAAACAAAGTAACATATGGTTTTGCTATTAGCTATCAGGAAAAAAAATCGTATTGGAACAAAAGAAGGATTGTAACTGAATTAGGTAATTAGGTATGTTTGTTTCTGGGTGCACCGTTTTCGACGACGCGACGGCCGACGCGTGACGTAAACAGAGTAGGTACCTACTTTGCTAAAACAAACTAAGTAATAAAATTGTGTGTCTGTCTGAAAATTCGCTAAAGCATGTAGCGACGACAAGCCAATTTATGAGTTATCGAATTTCAAGTGTAACGCTAAGAAAGTTCACACGGTAACTCATATATAAACAGTTCGTGCGCTATGCACAGACAGTCACGGGCTTGTCGGGACGCGGGTTGGTCGCTTAGGTCGAATATTAATTACATACGAATAAATATATGTAGTTAACGAAATATAACCTTTGCGTAGTTATTCATCTTTTATTACACCCGCACATAACAAGCCCCTACATTGGTGACCCCGACGTGATGTGAACATATAGTGAATTGCATAGATATCGTTTGTTTAAAATTTAATTCAAAATGAATCCGGCAGTTCCAATTAGAGCGGACGAGAGTGAAAATGCTCTCGCGCAGATCACTGTGTCGAGTAGAATTCCAGACTTCTGGAAAGAATCACCACGACTTTGGTTCGCGCAGTTTGAAGCAGTGGTGGCGAATCAGAAGCTGGCGGACGAATCGAAATATAACCTGGTGGTAGCGAAATTAAGTCGCAAACACGTTGAGCAGGTGAGTGACATTGTATTGGCACCACCCGATACAAAGAAATACGAAGCATTGAAAAACCGGTTGCTCGTAGTCTATGAAGAATCGGAAGTGCGTCAGGTCCAGAGATTATTAAAGGAACTTGAGTTGGGCGAACAGAAGCCTTCTCAACTTTTACGGCGTATGCGAGATCTGGCTCGAAAAAAATTCTCGGAGGAGACATTGACGATGCTGTGGATGGGACATTTACCCGCAGCCGTACAAGCAGTCCTCACAGTTAGCGAATTAAAGGATACAGAGAAATTAGCTAATATGGCAGATAAAGTCATAGAAACGACACGTTTCGCGGAGATACAGGAGGTATCGAGTGCCAGAGATAAAATATCCGCAATACAACCTACGCTAGTTGAGCAGATTACACAGTTAACGCAGCGCTTAAACGAGCTGGAATCTGCAGGCTCGAGAGGCAGATCGTTTAGTGGTGGAAAGTATGGAAATCGCACGCATCGCTCCGCATCGCGAAGTCGCGATCGTACAGGAATATCAAAACACAAAAATTCCAATTGGATATGTTATTACCATTACCGCTATAAGCACAACGCCAGCAAGTGCATTCAACCTTGTGCGTGGCAGAAGCAGCAGGAGAGACAACAAAAAAACTAAATACGGTGCAGACAGAGGCGGATGTCTGTTCCACCGAAAATAAACGCCTGTGTATAAAAGATAGGAAAAGTAATCTTAAGTTTTTAGTGGACACCGGCGCTAATGTTTCAGTTTTACCAGTGTCGAAAAATAACCGATTCGCGAGTGAGTGTAGTGACTATAAACTATACGCGGCAAACGGTAGTGTAATTAAGACATTCGGTACTAAATTAATGACTTTAGATCTTAGTTTACGGCGACCGTATAAATGGTCATTTATTATCGCCGAGGTAACTCAACCTATATTAGGTGCAGATTTTTTAGCACATCATGGTTTGATTGTTGATTTAAGATCATGTCGATTAATTGATAGTTTAACTAAGTTAAAATCAGTAGCTAGTGTTATTAAGGTTAATCAACCGTCTGTGACAACAGTTGAGGAAACTCATCAATTTCACCACTTGTATACGTTATGATTGATTTATATTGTGAACATTTTTTAAACTTTATATTGTAAACATTTTGTAACCTTATATAGCGACACTTTTTATATACACCCATCTGTTTATTGTTTAGTTTACTTTTATTGTAAGTTTTTTTTACTTGTATACCCTTTTTATTTTTAAGGGGGGAATGATGTAGCGACGACAAGCCAATTTATGAGTTATCGAATTTCAAGTGTAACGCTAAGAAAGTTCACACGGTAACTCATATATAAACAGTTCGTGCGCTATGCACAGACAGTCACGGGCTTGTCGGGACGCGGGTTGGTCGCTTAGGTCGAATATTAATTACATACGAATAAATATATGTAGTTAACGAAATATAACCTTTGCGTAGTTATTCATCTTTTATTACACCCGCACATAACAAGCCCCTACAAGCATATTTTACCAATGTTTGCAAGTTTGTGATTACTTTGATAGTTTATCGATTTATAATAATTGTATACTTATATCATTGTTTAAAAATATTCAAACACAATATGATATAGGTACTGATTTATCACTGGTTTCAGTGATGAACTGATGAGTCAATGTTAGCCACAATACTAATCACTTTCGTCATACATGTGTATGAACCATGATTGATGTGATTTGCAATGTGGTGAAATTTCATAAAAATCACGGGCCAATTTTTTGTTTTGAATCCCACCGAAAATACATATACATATTACTAATTGCGTTATTAGAATAATTAATTACTATACCCACGATCAATTATTACAATTTACAATATAGTCTCAAATGCATACTAGAGAAATATTGCAATTTGAATCAAAAAATGCATAGCATACAAAAATAAATTCACAACACAAGAAATTCCGCGCGCAAATCATAGCGCGTGTCAATGAAATCAAGAATGTAATTTTATATCAAGCCGACGACGACGCCGAACTAAAGTACCTACAGTACCATTTACCTTCAGTGTACAATACAGTTTACAGACCTACGACGGACGAACAATAATGAGTAATAAATTGTTTACAAAAAAAAACATAGTTTCTAAGGTCATTAGTTTTATTTTATTTTATTGTTATTTTCTTTGAACGATTGGAAATGAAATTACTCAATTATTACACATAGAACTTTGATTTATTAGAATTATGCGAATTATGTATAAGATAACGAACGCGAATGCACGACATCTAGCGCGTCAATGTCTAAACATCGCCATTCGTTTAGACATTGACGCGCTAGATGTCGTGCTTTATGTCGTGTTTCGCTTGGCAAAAGTCACGCACACTACTGTAGAAGTGTCAAATTTTGCCGGTATTTCACTGTTGTTTTTCTAAGTAAATAATGTAAGTTATTGATTAAAAAGGTCGAACGCGGACACATTTCATTGTAGAGAAGTGATAAAATGATTAGTTTTAAAGAAATAGTGTCTGTGTTAAGTGTTTAGTCGTCATCAAAAATGTATGGAGGGACGGTCGGAACATCCACCTTAAACAAGAATTATTTCATATAGGTTTTCTATTCAAGAACTGCTCTTACCAATTCAAGATCCTTGGCATCTTGTGGATGTGGATAACCTGAGCATGATGGTTGATCAGTAGTATTTGATATGTCAATTAAGGCAAATTGAGATGGATGGTCTGCCTGAAAGAGATAAAAATGTTACTTATAACATTGGATATGGTCCCAAGTAATAATAAATAGATTGCTACAGAAACATGGACTCAATGTTTGGTAAATTGTAAAACTTTTAGTATTTTTTTTATTAAAAGCATTTATTGAACAAACATAGTGTATTATACTTATGGATAGTGTAGCTTTCCAACAACGAAAGAATTAAAAAAATTAGACCAGTAGTTTTGAGGTCTTTTTGTGCATACACAATCAAATCTTTCCTTTTTACAATATTAAGTATAGAATAAGATTTTAATAATGTAGGTAATATCTTAAAAACTAAAAAAATAACTCAGTAGGTTTTAAGTACCAGTCATCACACCACTTGTCTCATGACACTCTAGGTCTCTAGAGCATATCAGTCAAAAAAGATATTGTGAAGCTTAAGTAAATGAATCCTTAGACACTATCGGAAATTTAAGAACAATTATAATCTTTTTTCCATTAAAATAATATCCTGGTTTTATTATATCGTAATATTGTCTTAATTCTAACTCTAAAATTCTATCCTTACCATATATAGTATTTAATTTTATTAATATATCCTTTAACACATTTGAACTTAACATAGAATGATGTGTTGAGGACGTACGAATGAAAGCTAATGTATTTTCAATTCTAACCAATTCTTGCAATATATCATCTACATTTTCTGTCATTATGCTAAGGATTTGGGCAAATTTAGCATATTTTATCAAACGGGATATTTGTATCCTGGAATCAGATAAATTTAAAGTCAATAACGTTCAAGATAGAATTCGAGGACAACCACTGAAAATAAGTAATATCGACTTAAATGAAATACACTTCAACCACAGCCCTGAAAATCATGTAAAGTTGAATTCAATAAATTTGGAAGATCTGCATAAGATTCATACTAAGGTACTGATGCAAGCACCGATTGAACTAGAAAAGAATACATCGACGATATACCATACCACTGTCCCAATTTATACATTCCTTTTGGGCACTTTGCTACTTTTCGCAACTTACAAAGTAATCCGTTATAAGAACGTTACGTGCTGGAAGAATCAAGACGACCCTAATACAAAGACGGAAGATCAAGACAGTCAAAATTGTACCGAATCTTCGCCAGGACCACAGTTTCCAGCAACATTTTATCACACCGTGCTCAAATAGTTGCTGGTCTTCGGGGGGAGGAGTTACGCCAACGGATCCCCAAGACATTGCTGCGTCGACGTTTCTCACGGGAACGTATTGTACGGACGTAGCAGCTAGGCTATTCTGTAAAAAACGCGCCCGAACTCGCATCTCACCTGAGTGAGTCGACTCACTTCACTTTCGAACGTTCGAGTTTTTGGTTTCGCATTCTGTAAACATCCGCTCGGCAGAGGCGAAGCGAAGTGAGTCTCACTTCGAAACTCACTTGCCTAGTGAAGGGATCTTATAGATTTGAATTTATCGACATTGTTATTATCTTTAAAATGCGGCAATTTAACACATTTTGAAGACATAATAACACTTTAGTATTGTACCGTGGGTGGAATTAAACTAAAATTGCAATTTTACACTGATAAATTCTTTAAAATCAAAATAATTCTAGCGTCACTGAAAAAAAAGGACGCTTGTCTGTGGTTCGTTTGACTTATGTTTATTTCTCAAGTGGTTTTTTGTACCTAATTTTAAAGTGTTTCGTGTTGCATTCTTTCTAAAAGTTATGTTGGAGTTTTGGCTGCATATTACATTCGATGTCCCCGAATTTCATTATTTTGTGTTGTTTAATCGATAGCTGGTAGTGGATTTTCTTAACAAACTGCTTTTCTTTTCCATCAAAAATGCGTAGTTTTTGTGAAAATCGAAATTGAAAATGATATTTTTTAAGGTTATTTTTGTACTAAAAACGCAACTTAAAGTAAAATCTTAAGCCATTATAGTATCAAAATGTCTAATTATCACACTCACACGCATTATTTTTAAATATATTTACGTAGTTACGCATCCACCCCAACCCTCTGTATTAGGTTGAGCAATAGCCTTCCGCTGGCCTCAGCAAGACCACCGGAGAGTTCTTGCAATTTAGCATAAGCGTTGCAGTTATTGAAAAACATTTATTTCGTAATAAGGTATCGATTGTATCATTGCATGTAATTCTGGCATTAACATTTGTGACTCCAAATCGTCCACTTGTTATAGTTAATAATTAAATAAGTTTAATTTTAATTTTATTTTATTTTTTTAAAAAAGTCAAATCGCTCCCGCAAAGTTTAACTGGCGCAGCCGGTAGGATAGCCATATAAGGTCTGCATGTCTAGAGGTCTTCAAAATTAGCCCTAGAACATTGCTATAAAGGCCGTGCTATCCTAAAAGAACCGAAATATAAATTTGTTAAACGACCACGACGAGGAATAATGGGATCGACGATCGGTTGGTGAGTAAAACTTTTTGCCATCCTTTCTGATATATTCCCATATCCTTTTCACGAGAGTGTAATTTTGACTTTTAATTATTTTTAACTGTTATTTTGGGATTGAACGTCTCGCATTATAACGGATCTGGTTTTAATATGAAATTCTATTAAATCAGTAATTAGTTAGTTATACGTAAGAAATATCGTATTTAATTCTAAGAATTGTCTTGCATAAAACTCTGCACAGACTAATTAACTATAGAGTGTAACTTAATTAAAAGTTTTAAATTAGAAAATTAAATGATTTTTGCATAAAGAAATATTAATATTAATTGATTTAATTGATCTCAAAATCGATCGTAATTCAATTAATGATTTTTATATTTTATATGTGATTTTATAACTTATTTCAAGTTTTAATTTTTATAGTAATTGATAACATATATTTCTTTTATTGTGCTATATTTTAAGAATTTTTATTACTTATATTGTGTTTTAAATTGATTTCTGTGTGTGTGATTTCTATAATTCGAAATTATTGTAATTGGTTAAAGACTTCAGAACTTTAATTACTCTGTACTTATTTAACATGGAAAGCGTAAACGTAATAACAATTCCGAGTGATATGTTAAAGCTTATTCCTCTTTTTGGTGGAGACAAAAGAATTTTGAATTTATTCTTTCGAAAATGCGAATATATAATTAATAAATTTAGAGGGCATGAAGAGCAGAATATTTACGTTTTACATGCCATAACTAGTAGATTAATAGGCGATGCCGCCGCGTTATTATCCGAGCGCGAAGATATTAATACTTGGCCCGCGCTAAAAGAATTGCTGGAACAACATTTTGGTGATCCGCGAACTGAGGATTGCATAAAAATCTCTCTCGAGTCCTGTAAAATAAAATCCGGGGAAAGTTATCTTGAATTTTGTAATAGGATACAGAATATTAGATCGTTACTAATATCGAAGGTTAATTTATCGGTAGATACGGAAATTAAACGCGCGAAAATTGCGATTTATAATCATACAGCCCTGAACGTTTTCTTGTATAATTTGCCCGAAAGCATGGTGCGAATTGTTAGACTGAAATCGCCTAATACATTAGAACAGGCTCTAGAAGTTGTGTTAGAAGAAGTTAATTTTCACGACCAATATCAGTCGCGCAATCGTACCCATAATAATACAACGGTGCCCCAATTTTTACAAAATCCTCAACAAAGATTTAATTTTGGGACACCAAATGTACCTCAAAAATTTGGTTTTAAATTCACACCCCAACAACCGTTTAATAAAAATCCACAATTTGGTTATAAGCCAACATTAAATCAAAATCCACAATTTGGTTATAGGCCTACATTTAATCAAAACCCACAACTTGGTTATAGGCCCCCTCAAACTTTTGGTATGAAGCCACAGCATTTCGGTCAAGGACCTCCTCAAAATAACCGCTTTGAGTCTACTGACGTTTCCATGAGGACGGCACCCCCTCGACCGCAAATAACTCAGCAAGGTTTTAGACTGAATGAAACTGACATACATAATGACAATTTACTATATGACAATTATTACTATGACTATAATCCTTACGACTATACGAATTACGAATACGATGAGAATGATATTTATATACCCACTGACGATACTGAAGACATTAATGTGCCTCCGTCTGATGAAGAAAATTTTCAAACGGAAGCCTCTACAAAGGAGAAATCATAGAATTAAATTGCGATCCAAATCTGAAATTGCCACACATTTATATTCCTGAAATTAATTCCAAATTTATGATTGATACTGGGAGCACGCGATCATTCATCAGTCCCCGAATTGCCTATCAATATTTTCCGAATTTTATAAAATATGAACCCTTTAAAGTTATAAGCACCCATGCATCCAGTCAACATGACGAAGTTATAGAAATTCCGCTTTTTCCAACGTTAAATACCCCTGACGACCACAAATTTCATTTGTATGACGTAGACGAACGCTATGACGGACTTATTGGTAATGACCTACTGAAAAAAATAGACGCAATAATTGACCTGAAACATTTGCTACTGAGAACCAGGAACACAGACATCCCCATCATTAATAATAACTTAGATTATATTATCCACTTGCCACCCCGATGTGAACAGAAGGTAAAAATTCCTACCGATCACTCAGGTGTTGCAGTAATCGACTTTAAAGAATTTAAACCCGGAGTAAGAATGCCCTCAGCACTAGTTAACTGTAATAATGGCTATGCGACAACAATAATCCAGAATAGCGTAGAATCACCCATGACTCTGAAAATTAACGAACCTCTTCAAACATCAGACCCTTCCGATTGTAACTTTGTACATAACGACAAACACAACGACAACGAAGATGACGAATTACTCAAAAATAATTTATCAAAGCTGAGACTTGACCACACTAGCGAAATAGAGCGTAATAAGATATTCGCCCTATGTCACGAATATAGGGACATATTTTATTGCGAACAAATCCCATTAAGTTTTACAAACGAAGTTAAACATAAAATTAATACCAAAAACGAAGACCCGATTTTTGTTAGACCGTATAGACAGGCTCCTGCGCAAGCAGATGAAATTAATAGACAAGTCGAAAAATTACTTCAAGACAATGTAATACGAGAATCACATTCCCCGTGGAATGCTCCAGTTCATTTAGTTCCGAAGAAGCGCGATGCTTCCGGATTAGTTAAATGGCGTATGGTAGTTGATTATCGAAGGCTTAATGACGTGACTGTTGACGACCGTTATCCACTTCCTAATATTACTGACTTACTGGACAAACTTGGTAAGAGCCTCTACTTCACTACACTTGATTTAGCAAGTGGTTATCATCAGATTGAGGTAGACGAGCGAGACATTAAGAAAACAGCCTTCAGCACTCAGTATGGACACTATGAATTCCTTAGAATGCCATTTGGCCTAAAAACAGCTCCTGCTACATTCCAGAGAGCAATGGACAATATATTAAGAGGGCTACAGGGAATACATTGCATGGTCTACTTGGATGACGTAATTGTATTCTCCGCTAGCTTAGATGAACATATATTAAAATTAAGAACCATTTTTGACCGACTCAGACAGACAAACTTAAAGGTACAACTAGACAAATCTGAATTTTTACGAAAAGAAGTAATTTACCTCGGACATACTATTACTAAAGACGGACTGAAACCTAATGACGATAAAATTACTGCGGTACTTAATTACCCGATACCCAAAACAACTACTGAGATCAAATCCTTCCTTGGTCTTATAGGATACTATAGACGGTTTATTAAAGATTTTGCACATGTAACGAAGCCCTTAACATCTTGCCTGAAAAAACGGAATAAAATCATTTTAGATAAAAATTACATAGACGCATTCAATAGATGTAAGGAACTCTTAACGAATGCACCACTTTTGCAATACCCAGACTTTGAAAAACCTTTTATCTTAACGACTGATGCGTCTAATGTTGCGTTAGGGGCAGTATTATCACAGGGCCCCATTGGAGGCGATAAACCCGTTGCATATGCAAGCCGCACCTTAAGTGACACCGAATCACGCTATAGCACCATAGAACGCGAGTGTCTAGCCATTGTTTGGGCTATTAAACATTTTAGGCCTTATCTTTATGGTAAGAAATTTATGATATATACAGATCACAAACCTTTATCATGGCTTAACTCTCAAAAGGATACAAGTAGTAAACTGACTCGTTGGCGACTTCGACTCCAAGACTATGATTATGAAATAGTTTATAAGAAAGGGAAGCAAAATCTAAACGCGGATGCTTTGTCTAGAATTAGGGTTAACGCTACGCATTCCGATAACGAAAACGAATCTATGGTTGTTAATATAGACGATAGAGACAATAGGCCAAGAACGCGTAACGACTCTAGTACAATTACTATATCAGAACGCGATTCTAGTGAAACGATATCTATTCCCGACTCTGAAACTCTATCGGCGATGAGTTCTCCTAGAACATGTGACTACCCAGTCAGGTCACCATCTGTAACGTCGAAATCGGATACAGTTCATTCAGCTAATATTGTAGAATCGTCCGGTATACCTATATTACATGAAGCAATAGACACAAAACCAAATCAAATTTTAGTATATACGTGGTTTAAGAACGAAATGCAAGTTCACGGCCTTTCACGTGAAAAGCAAAAAGTAAAGGATAGGAGAGGTGGTGAAGATCAAATCAGTCTCCCTTCAGGAAAAATTATATTTGCGAAAGACGTTAATAAGCGAAAAAGCAAGGATAAGCCGCGATTCCATAGAGCTAAGGTTATAGGTCAAGGTTCAAGGAACGTTATACCGATAGAGATTGGTAAAAGGAAGACCATAGTCCCTATTAAAAATGTAAAACGCCTTCCGCGTTGTGGTGTTGGCTGATAGTGATGAGGTCCGCGCTGTCCCTTCAACTACAACTTCTTCAACATAACCCGGGAATTTATCCTGTGAAAGAAGGGCAAGCATATCTCCAAACAGACTATTGGACTATAATTAAGGTTTTAAATTTAGATAAGATAAATGATGACTTAAATTTTATTATTAGCAAATACAGTGAATTCGATAGTTTAATTAATAAGAATATTTCATACTTACACGATTTTCAAGTGGCAAAATATCACGCTGAATATATTCGCGACATAACGGTTCAGAAATACGAACAGTTAGTTCCACACAAACGCGTCAAAAGAGGTATCCTCAACCTTCTGGGTTCCTTAATTAAAATTATAACGGGAAATTTAGACTATAGTGACGCAATTAGATACGATAAACTTACAGCTAAACTTGAAAACGATCAGACTATCATTAGAAATAAAATTACCTTAATATCTAAAATGCTCGATAGTTTTATCAATTCTACTGAAGTCTTAAATCAAAATTCTAATATATTAGACAAGCGTTTAAAAATTGTAGAATCTATGATTAAGGAATTAGCATCTAAGGATAATCATTGGGTTTATACTACTTATGTTGTAAGCCTTTTAAATTTATTTGTTAGTAATTTTCGTTCTATTTTTATAAAATTAGGAGAAATAGAGACTGCTCTAGCATTTAGTAAAGTATCCATATTACATCAAAGTATTATTAATTCTACTGAGCTGTTGCAACATTTAATTCTTATATCCCAAACTGAAAATTTAGTGTTTAAAGCGAGTGAGGCAAATTTAGTAAAACTAGAAGAAACTATTAATGTTAAATCGTATATTAAACAAAACCAGATTACGTTCATAATGGAGGTTCCAATTACAGATAATTATACTTATAACTATTACAAATTATACTCTATACCTATGTACCGTGAATCCGATAGTAATACCGTTTCCATTTTTCCTAAATATCCTTACCTGTTGGCAAAGGGGATGAAATACTTACCGGTCGTAAAACCGTGCCGATCGCTCGCTGCTGGAGAACAATTTTTATGCGATGAACAAAATCAAACGCCATATCCTGAAACTACTTGCATAGAACAACTGCTTAAATTTGAAGGAAACCCAATGCACTGCGAACAACAGCTAATCAATATAGAGAATGTGAGAATTCAAAGAATCACACCTATAAGTTGGATACTTTTCTCAAAATACAGAAATACTCTGACTCAAATTTGCAATGGTGATGTCAGCAAATATCCTGTCGTGGGCACATACATAATGACCATCGACGAACCATGTAGCATCGAGATCCAGAATATAACGATTCGCCCTCACCAAGTAATCACTGAGAGTGATCCTGTAGAACCAACAAAAATTATAGTTTTGCCGCAATTACCTGTGAATAGAACTCCAATATTATCCAGTACACGTGTACTCAATATGCGAGGCATCAACTTGGACGAAGTTAAATATATGTCAACGATATTAAAGCAATCAGTGTTCAGTGATAGTGAAATGGTTAACAGTGAAAGAAATTTTAGATTCAGTGCTACTTTAGGCTATACGTCTCTATTTTTAATCTTTGTACTTGTAATTCTATTTTTACTTTACTTACTTCGTTATAAGATATTAAATGTAACATGTCTGCGAAATCATCGGATAGTTATTAAAAATGAACAAACCGATAATTTCGCACTTAAGGAGGGAGGAGTTACGCATCCACCCCAACCCTCTGTATTAGGTTGAGCAATAGCCTTCCGCTGGCCTCAGCAAGACCACCGGAGAGTTCTTGCAATTTAGCATAAGCGTTGCAGTTATTGAAAAACATTTATTTCGTAATAAGGTATCGATTGTATCATTGCATGTAATTCTGGCATTAACATTTGTGACTCCAAATCGTCCACTTGTTATAGTTAATAATTAAATAAGTTTAATTTTAATTTTATTTTATTTTTTTAAAAAAGTCAAATCGCTCCCGCAAAGTTTAACTACGTACCTATTACTTTATTTACATATTACAATTTATTTTGTCAAAATAGTATTTTAACAATTTAGTATAGCCAAAAATCGTTCCATATTTTGTATTCACAACAAGCCACAGATAACACAGATTAGTTAATATGACGCAGATCACAGATTAGCAATACAAATATACTAGCTTATCATAGAGTATAAATGATACATTTTAATTTTTAACGTTTTTTTTATAGCTCACTTGCTTCAGTTTTAAAAATCGATTAACTTTTACTTTTAGTATTCAAATAGGTAGCGAGGAGCGAAGCGACGAGCGTGTTAGGTTAACTGTTGAACTGCCGCACGAGCCGAGCGAGCGAAGCGAGCGTGCCGCGGCAGCGGCCGGCGAGTGCCAGAAGCGACTTTAGGGCGATTCCCACTCAAACAAAAAAAAACTACGTAGGTTTAAACAACCTGTTTGTATTTTATTTATGTATCGTAAAATTTTTGTTATTATCAAATGCTATCTAAATTAAAATTACGAAGTGTCTAGTCGTCCGCTAAACGGATGAATAAAATAAATTAGTCGTCCGATTACCGGATGAATAAAATAATTTAATCGTCCGATTATTCGGATTACTAGATAACCTTTTAACACTAAAGCTAGTTGGGTTGGACTAAAGCAAAGGGGGCTCAGGACTTAGAAAATTTTTGATGGAGTTGGTGTCATTATAACACCTATTTATTATTGTTTTATCGTAAAGATTACGCTAATATAAGCATGTTTTATAGGAACAACTTTTCTCTAAAATCAAAAATGGCCGAGATATTCGCCCTCAATTCGTTAGGTTAGGTTTAGGTTAGGTTAGGTTAGGTTTCTTAAAAAAAAAACTACACAGAAATAGGAGCCCCGCGAAGCGGGGCTCCGTCGACGCGCAAAAAAAATCAAGTTTAGGTTAGGTTAGCCGTTAGGTTAGGTTAGGTTAGGTTTCTTAAAAAAAAAACTACACAGAAACAGGAGCCCCGCGAAGCGGGGCTCCGTCGACGCGCAAAAAAAAATCAAGTTTAGGTTAGGTTAGCCGTTAGGTTAGGTTAGGTTAGGTTTCTTAAAAAAAAAACTACACAGAAATAGGAGCCCCGCGAAGCGGGGCTCCGTCGACGCGCAAAAAAAATCAAATACCTACGTGTGCCCTCCTCCCCCCTCTCCTCCCCCCACAAAAAACCTATAATACGTGCGGCAGTTCTCTAAAGAATTATTATTTTATTCATCCGGTAATCGGACAACTAATTTATTTTATTCATCCGTTTAGCGGACGACTAGCGCTGTCCTTAAAATTATTTTTGACAAATTTATTTTAAAAATCACTTTCGAATTATATTTATTATCTACAATTGTGAACGCGTCATATAACATTTATTATCTATAATGGCATGTCGTAAATACGTGGTAAATACAAACTTACATTTTCCAGGTAATATAATTTAAGAAATTGTTATAAATAAATTAATAATACGGCATTATATTTAAAAATATTGCCTGTGTGCGAGATTACTAGAAGTTTTAATACGACAATGGTATAAAAGTGTCGTTTTTAGTACAAAAATAACCTTAAAAAAAATAATTTTCATTTTCGATTTTCACAAAAACTACGCATTTTTGTTGGAAAAGAAAAGCAGTTTGTTAAGAAAATCCACTACCAGCTATCGATTAAACAGCACAAAATAATGAAATTCGGGGACATCGAATCAAATATTTAACCGGAGTTTTAGTTAATGTTTCAGTTTGGCTTTATTAAGTTGTTGTGTAATTGGTGTTAAACGTGTTGCATAAATTATTTAAAGGAGAAAACTGCAAAAATAACAACTATGAGGTGAGTAATGTGATTCTTGTATTTAACTAAAATATTATCTTATACAACAAGCTTATTGAAATATTTAACTTAAAATCTTAAACATTGTAGCTCCTCGGAAAGGTCGTCTCATCCCTCCCGTGCCCAAGTAGAGTATCTAGTCGACTATCTTAGCAAACATCCTAGCTTAGCCAAGGGTTTTTCAAAAGTCCCGAGCGCTAGAGACGAAGCTAGAAAAACATGGGAGGAGTTGACTATCAAATTAAATAGCTTGGGAGGCTGCACTAAAACATGGAAACAGTGGACAAAGGTAGGCAATAGGCATATAGAAAACTATTCATCTTATACCGTGTAGGTATCTGGCTTACCTATATATCTATACTAATATTATAAAGAGGAAAAGTTTGTAAGTATGTATGTAGGTATGTATGTATGTATGTATGGTTTTCACGCATAAACTACTGGACCGATTTCAAAAATTCTTTCACCATTAGAAAGCTGCATCTTTACTGAGCAACATAGGCTATATTGCATTTACAAAAAAAATAGAGATCCTTACCAAAAATGCAATAATGTAACCCAAGGTGTAAAAAAATCCTCAATAAAACTTCTGTCATCGCGTGCGCTGCGGAATCTATTGAAGATAGAACAAAAAAATGTTCTACGGTATTATAGAATGGATCAATATCTACAAGAAAGTCCGCGATACCATATGTCCATCTTCAGTAGTTATGTTACTACAACAACTTTATTACGTTTTCAAAGTAAATAGAAGTGCCGACAGTAATCAAACCATGTTATCCATACACATATATATTAATCCTTATCCCATTATGATGTTTTATTATAGACTGTTTCAATACCAGCAAAATACTTTTTAAATGAAAAGAATTGGATATTCCATTCAAAAGATATAACGAATTTTTAAAAGTGTCAATCTACAGAAAATAGTAGGTAGGTATACTGTTCGAGCAGGCCGTAGTGCGGGGGTCACGGAGGAATTCTACCAATATGCGTCTTGACGGAACACAGTGGGGTTTTGGTCGGTAGGAATCCGACATAACCCACGGCCCCTCCCCCGGAGGCCGTGGGTATCTATGAAAGATTTCCCCACTAAAAAAAAAAAAGGCCGTAGTGCGGGACGGGGTAAAGGTGATTTTCATGTGATTACAATTTAAAAATTAAACTTATAGTCCGACCTATTAGTAGACTTTTCACTGTAACGATATCGCTATCTATGCGGGTGAAACCGCAGGGCATTGCTAGTTATTAATAAACTTTTAATTTTGCTTTAGTATTGGTCTGACAAAAAGAGTGCCGTGAAGAAAAAAGCTGCCCTAAGATACCGGGCACGCAATAAGACTGGTGGTGGATGTGAATCGGTGGTGGAGCTTTCAGAGGTGGAGGAGAAAATACTCACATTAATGGGCGGGGAAGGTTTTGCAATTGGTGATAGGCATTTGGAAATTAATCCATTTGAAGTAAGCTATTGTTATCGATTTTGTTGATCCGATACATGTATGTATGTAAAATATAATTATTCAATGTCATGTTCTTTTTTTAGGAAATCCCCGTCCTTACTGATGCCAACGAAAGCCCCACATTGCCGACTTCATCTATGATAAATGAAACCACAACTATTGTAAGTAAATACCTAGTGTATTAATAAAATATTACTTAATAATAAACAACTTATTAGTAAATGTTTCTTATATTGTTCTAGGAATACCAAGTCTTGGATGAGACTGCTATAAATACGGAAAATGTTAGTATGGCAGATACTGAGGTATATATTAATAAGATATTATGAAAATGGTACTTTTTTATTGATTCCAGTATTTGAAATACTATGTTTTTTTTTTCAGAGACCTCAACTAATTCAGCAATATGTTAACTGTATCCCGAATCCCGAACCTTCCCCTGCTCATACACCACCGAGAGCGGAGGTAACGAGCCCTCTGCAAGCAGTTACCCCCTCTGGCTCAGGCAACTTTCCTGCTCGACGTCAATTATTGAACGTCGCGGGTCCATCACCACGTCGTACTACAAGTAATTATGAGATTTATGAATTGATTTACAATATTTATAATCCATACTAATATTATAAATGCGAAAGTAACTCTGTCTGTCTGTCTGTTACTCAATCACGCCTTAACTACTGAACCAATTTGCATGAAATTTGGTATAGAGATATTTTGATACCCGAGAAAGGACATAGGATAGGTTTTATCCCGGAAATCCTACGGGAACGGGTTTTTCTTTGAAAACGCGGGCGAAGCCGCGGGCGGAAAGCTAGTCAACAATAAAAATTTGGAAATACATACAAATAAAACTAAATAATACTTGATAATGAATTAAGGAAATAATAATAACATCAGAAGACTTGTCAAAAATGCGTCACCGCGACCGGTGGAAATAATAATAAATTAATATTTATTTTACGTTTCAGGGTCATCGAGTCGTCCACAACAACGGCAAAGAAGACGATCACCTCCATCACAAAGGCGGCAATCTCAATTAACAACCTTTACTGAAAGGTTTCTTAGCTTGGAAGAGCAACGGATTGAGATTGACCGTCGCTACTGTGAGTTACAGGAGGTGATGGTCAACTCACAAAGGGAGACCAACAGAATGACAGCAGAGGGCCTGATTGCCGTCGGGGAAGGTCTTAAATTATTAGCTGAAAATTTAAAAAAATAAAATACTTTTATACTTAAATACATTTATTAGTTCTTAACTTATTTTAGTAGTAAAAAATTATCTGTGGTTTTACTTATAGTTTCTTAATTTACTAACATTAGTTTATAAGCCCTAATTGAGTTACTAACACCTATGAATATAATTTTCCGGAATAAATAATTTGCATTGATTTTTGATTGAATTAATTACAATTACCGCGTGTTCCTTGCCCTCCATAATTCATTTATCAATCTTTGTCTACATAGCTGACCAAGTGCAGTTTCATTAGGTACATCCTCATTTGAAGCTACACTTTGTCTGGTCCTATGAAAACCAGCCTCAACCTCTAGCTCTGAATTGAATATGGCTGGAGCTGGCAGGCCGGCACGATTACAAATATTGTGAAGCACGCAACATGCTATTACAATCTTCGAAACCGTGTCGGGGTCATAATGTAGGACTCTATGTGCTAATAGGCATCTAAATCTGGCTTTAAGGACCCCAATTGTTCTTTCTACGGTGTTTCTTGCAGTAGCATGCAGCTAGTTATAGTGATGTTCTGGTGTTCCCTCGTCTGCATTTGGAACTGGCACCATTAGGTACTGACGCTGCGGATACCCAGAATCACCTGTAACAATGAATATTGTTAAAAAATAAAATGTTTTGTCATCAACAATTATATTTTTATTAGGAGTTAGGAGTTTTCAATGATTTCGCCTGCTCTCCAATTTTTATGAATTCCGTGAACTTCGGTAATAAAGCCTAAATTACTCAGAAATAAAGTAGTTTTTTTAATGATGAAAGAATTTTTGAAGGAATTAATCCAGTAGTTTTTGAGTTAAATATTTACAAACAAACAAAGATTCGTCTTTATAATTAATTAGCTAAGAGGTAACTCACCTAACAAGTACACAGATTCGCCTGTTTGTACTAATTGTTCGAGGTGGTCCCGAATGATGCAATTATTAAAAATAAGGCTGTCGTGAGTCGCTCCGCCATATGTTGCATCTACATGTATTATGTTCAAATCTGCATCTGTGAACTGCAAAAAGAATTATTTTACAACTATTTTTATGTGGCTGTTCTAATGAATGTTAAAAAAAATATAGGTACTAGCAGCGTCTTGTGATTTATACTGCTTCGTTAATGATCCTATGGAATTGGTCCAAATTTCATTAAATCGATTTTCTGTGGTTCAAGTGCGAAAGCGTATACAGACATTATTATATCAGGCTTACCATTTGTACATTTCTTGCATGATATCCTTTGCGACAGTAGTATCGTTCTTCATGGCAAGTTGGTCTCACCATTGTCACAAAAGTCCCATCTACACATCCTATTACCCCAGGAATACTGAATTTCTCATAGAATCTGCAATAAGAAATAAAAAAATCATTAAATATTTTTCATTAACATGATAGGTTTATTTAGGTAGGTACACAAACCTTGTTTTGAGTCTCAGTCTTTCTTCAGAATTTTGGGGAAATCTTATGTATTTTTTTACTATACTTGGATGGCTTAGGGCTTCTATGACCTCGTGGATACTACGAGATGCTGATGGCTGCGACACAAACGAATTTATGTGTTTTCCACATATCCTTTGATAGCTCCCAGTCGCAAAGAAAGAAAGTGCACATAACAACTGAAAAAAATTAATGAAATTTCTTGAAACTATCAAAATAAAAGGTACTTAATCTGATAAGGAAACCATCCATAATTAAAGTCGGTTAATAACTCAAAACGTTTTTAAAGAAACCGTAAGGGAGAGAAACTTTGGACTTTAACATAGGGTACCTACCACTTGAAAGGGTGACATCATAAAAAATAATCGGGGATTAGATGACGTTATCGTTAGTGGTTCTATGTTCTATGCGAGGAAGTTATGTTACCTACCTAGGTGGCGCTGCCGCAAAGTAAACATTACGCTCCGTTAAAAATAAAAATTAAAAATATTAAAAGTGGATAAAGTTTGAAAGTATACGTATTAAACTGTTAACAAATATGTGTTTTTCAAGTGCAAATGTTATCTTCGAAATATGTGAACTCTAAAGCGAATTAATTAAACATTTTATAATACCGTATATACTACTGCTGTGATGCAAATATGTTTATGAAAACAATATAATAACTAGAATCTAACACCCAAAAATAACTGGAAAATCTGTGTGTGATAATCCAGAATAAGAAGTGTTGTACAGAAGTGTTTCACAGGTGAATTATAAACAATATTTCCTATAAAAACTGTTATTTCTTCAAGTTTTTCAAAATACCTCCAACACTATATAGCTGAATGAGACATCTAGTGGCGAATAGCGAAAACTTCTCTCACAACGAATGAAGATCTATTTATTAAACTTAGACTCAAACCCGTAATATGTGATAAGAACTGCCCCAATAGATGGCGCTATAATAAAAGATTAAACACTTGAATCACAGCCACTCCCCAGTAGATGGCGCTAAAATAAATAAATAATTTATGAATTAATAAATTACAATAAAAACTTCAATTCAATAACCAAATATATATAAAAGCTCATTAACACTCAGAAATGGAGAATGCAGAGAAGGAATTGTGTATCAGCAACGTAACGTTAAGGAAAAGGAGAATAAATTTATCCTCAGAATCCCTAAACCTTTCTTTCACATCACTAACACCAAACTCTCAATCAAGAAGCCTACAAGACATCTCTACAAACAGCTACGATGAAATCGAGATTCTTAAAGATGAAATACAAAAACTAAATATTGAATTACAGAACGCCCTAAAAAAGATTGAGTCTTTAACATCGGAAAATATACATCTCAAACAACAAAGTGCGCATCCAAACTCCAACAAGTCCCCGGAAAAAGAGAAAAGCTCTTCTGATATTCACTCTCAAAAATATCCCCCGAAAAATACACAACCAGTTAATACTACAGCCTCCCAAACCAACAACCAAAATGGCTTACCAGACAAGAAAATAATATCGATTAATATTGCTTCGGGATCAAAAAATCTTACAGTAAACGATAGTATAGAAAACACGAAAATAGAAGATAAAATATCTATAAACTCAAAACCGAAAATAATAATATTTGGAGATCAAAGCGCTCGTGGATTGTCAAAATCTTTAATAGAATCTAGATCAAAATTAGAAAATAATGACTATAAAATAGCAGCATTCATCAAGCCCTATGCAACCAGCGAACGAATCTTAAGTAGCTGCCACAGCGAATTTTTAAAGTCTCTCTCTTCAGAAGATATAGTAATACTTGCAATCGGCGCTAATGACAAGAATCCTTTTAATCTGTTCTCAAATTTATGTAATACACTTCATCAACTACGAAACCAAACAGTATTTGTTACAAAGGTGCAACACAATCCTTACTTAAACGAAAAATTAATTAATTATTACTTAAAAACTATAATATCTAATTATAAAAAATGTAAATACCTAAAAATACACACATCACAATATTATGATACTAATAAAAAATTAAGCTATCATGCACATTACCTAATAAATTTAACCGATACATTGAATACTGAAATTGACCACTTACACTTCTGCACATTTCAATCAAACAAAAAAAATAAAACAACCTCACCCACAACAATCCAAACGAAGATAACTAACTACTTTAAAATATTAGGCAATAATATCAATATGAATAAAACATTTTTTCGTGGAGCAAAATAAATATGCCAAACTTACAATAATTCACCAAAATATAGCCGGACTTCTCAGTAAACAAGAACAAATTGAGATGGCTCTATCTAATTTACATACTGATTTAGGTGATATTGACATAATTTGCTTCACAGAAACCTTCCTGAAACATGGATCAGAACCAAATGTGAGAATCAGTAATTATAGACTAGTTTCATACTTTTCTCGGCCAAACCAACGCCGTGGAGGATCTTGCATTTTAATTAAAAATAACCTCAAATACAAACTCATCCATAACCTCATTCCCCCCACAGTTCTTCAATTTGAATACTGTGCCGTTGAAATAATTAAATTTAACCTCATAATAATTTGTATATATAGAACACCTACACCAGACGTATCTACATTTTTATACAACTTTGAACATTTATTAAGTAAAATTTGTAAAAAAAACAATAAAAAAGTTATTATCTGCGGTGATTGGAATATCGATACACTGAAAAATACAAAAAAAGCTTATGATCTTCAATCTATTCTCAGTAACAACAATCTAAATAATCACATACAAGTACCTACACGTAAAAACGCCTCTCTCGACCTTATAGTAAGCAACATACCAGGGGCCCAATCGGGTCTACACTATTTAGCACTTTCAGATCATGAGACAGCACAGTCACTTTCAGTAAATCTAGAAATTAACAAACAAATAAAAGACAACCCCACCTTTTATTATAAAAACATACGAGATCATAGTAATGAAAATGTTGCAAAATTCATAGATAGTATCTCAAATTTATCGTTTTCTGAAGTATATAACTATCATACAACCAATGAAGCGTTTAACAATTTCCATGACACGATTACATTATTTTATGATCTTTGTTTTCCCATACTTAAAATAAAACATACATGCAAACACATAAAAAACCAAAAATTAACTAAAGGTATTAAAAAATGTTGTATAAAAAAAAGGATTCTATATTTAAAATATCACCAATGTAAACATAATAAAAAACGTAACAAATATATTTACGATAGATATAATTATATACTCAAAAAATGTATTAACAAAGCACAACAAATAAATAATCAACGACATATTCTTAATGCTAAAAATAAAAGTAAAGCTGCGTGGACTATAATTAATGGACATACGAATAACAATATATTTAAGACCGAAATTGATAAGATTCACGTTGATGGCAAAATGTATGATAAACCAAACGAAATATGCGATCTATTTAACAACTACTTTACGTCATTATCATCACAATCAAAAATTACAAATAAAACCAATGATAACTCTTACCCTAATCTCCCTCAAAATTCTAAAAGCATCTTTCTGTCACCGGTAAACGAAGAAGACATTTATAAAATATTAATGGCGTTAAAAAACACTAACTCCGTAGGTTATGATAACATAGATACTAAAGTTTTAAAATTGTGTGCAATTTACCTAATTACCCCTCTAACATACATAATTAACCTATCGCTGACTGAAGGAATATTTCCCAATAAATTAAAATTCTCAATTGTAAAGCCACTCTACAAAAAAGGATTAAAAACAGATATGAGCAACTACCGACCAATTACTCTTATTCCCATTTTATCAAAAGTCTTTGAGAAAGTTATGTTTCAGAAAATTGAGAATTTCTTTACATCTTGCAATATTCTTAAAAAAGAACAATTCGGATTTAAAAAAGATAGCTCCACCACCGTAGCATGCTTTTCATTAATAAAACAAATTACAGAATGCCTTAATAATAAAAAACTCATTAGTTGTGTATTCCTAGACATGACAAAAGCTTTTGATTTTGTCTGTCACAAAACACTGCTGTCTAAGTTGTCATGCTATGGAATAAGAGGTAACGCCTATAATTGGATTAAAAGCTATCTAGAAAATAGACAACAGTGCGTGGAAATCACTAAAACCATTAAATCCCACCAAAAATCGTATAGGTCTACATATACATGCAACAATTATGGTACACCACAAGGCAGCATATTAGCCCCCCTCCTATTTTTGGTATACATTAACGACCTACCAGACGCAATAAACGTAGACAGTATACTTTTCGCAGACGACACTACGCTTATAATAAAAAGTAAAAATAAGGAAGACTTAGAAAGGGATACAATTACAGCTCTAGACGACGCTATAAAATGGTTAAAACTAAATAATCTCCAAATTAATATGACTAAAACAAATATAATTAATTTCCAATCATACAATACAAACTCACAACTTGACATAAATTACAAAAATAATCAAATGACTACTGTTAATGAATGTGTATTTTTGGGTATAACACTAGACAAATTCTGTAACTGGAAACCACACATTGCAAAAATTATAAATAAGTTAGATCGTTTTGTGTATGTGTTAAGAAAGTTGAAACAGACAATTAATTTAGATGTCGCCAAGATCGCTTATCACGCGTACGTATCATCGGTACTTAGATACGGTATAATAATATGGGGTAACTCTGTAGCAATACAATCAATATTTAAAATACAAAAAAAATGTATTAGAGCAATGTGTGGAGTTCATTTTATGGATAGCTGTAAGCCACTATTTAAAAAATTAAAAATCTTGCCTTTGCCATGTCTGTACATTTTAGAAATATGTTTATTCGTTAAAAAAAATATTAGCTTCTTTGATAAATATGACAAAACAAATAGCACACGACATAGAGAAAGATTGCGCTTACCTAAAATCCGCCTTGCGCTATACAGAAACAATGCGTATTGCATGGCAATCACTATTTTTAATCACCTACCAATAAAAATTAGGGAATTAACATCGAATATTTTTAAAAATAAAGTATATAGACTGCTACAAGCTAAAAATTATTATAGTGTTAAGGAATACTTGAATGATAATGACATTAATGTAATATGAGTTTTAATATAATTTAATTGTAATTTTTGTATGTATTTTGTAATTGATTGTTTTTTTTTTTGTTGATTGAATGTATTAATGTGTAAAGATATTAAGTATTGATAATTTAATATAATTTAATTGTACTTTAAAAAAAAAATTTTTGCACGCCATCTATAATGGCAGTATATGTGTATAAATATTGTATATTAACACCTTTGTATGACCATATACGTGCAAATAAACTGATTTGATTGATTTGATTTGATACATAATGGAATGTTTTACAGAGTTATGGGAAAGTTATCCCAATATTCACACGGGATCGGGACTTCCGCAGATGAAATCACGGGACCGATGACTATTGTAACAGTAACTTTTCATGACATTATGAATACACATATAAAGCACTTAGATACATACCTTGACTCTAGCAGTTAATCCTCTTCGTCGACGTTGAGGTTTTTTAACTAAAACTTTAATGTCTTCCATCACTTGAGAAACTAGTTCTTCCGATAAACGGTAGCATTCAACAAAATTTTTATTTCGATTAATAATTTGCATTTCCCGAATGCTGGTACTTTGCCGGCGACTTTCTATTATATCCACAGCATTAGCTTCTCGTATTATAGCACTTAATATAAAATAACGCGCCATTTTAGTAAAAAAATATATAAAATTTGTATCAAATTTGTTCCACAACCACTAACTCACTCACGAACTCGGCACCTAATAGGCGAGTGAATTGCTGACAGGTGAATTCGTATTGGTCAAAATACTCACTTAGCACAGTTCGCCTCGTCCGCGTCGCCGCTCTCGACGATGTGGCGCCACTAGTACTGTCGAGTTTTACAGAATACGAAATCGAAAACTCACCGCGGATTCCGCGTTCGAGTTTTTATAATAACCTTACAGAATAGCACTGCAGATTCCATTGGCGCAACGTAATTTTAAGTTTTCATTTTATATTCAATTAGCTTTATAGTTATTAATTGTTAAGACTTGCATCGAGCAAGACGTATTGTAATAAGTTTATATTAAAGTATTTCTAAGTGAATTCGTAGTTTTTTTTGGGGCCTCCGGCTGTCTGAAACATAATTTGTGTAATTGTTTATTTATTCTGAATCTTTAAGTTTATTGATTTTTATCCTTTACATAAGCTGTATTTAATAAAAAATGTTTAAAACTCGAATTTTCGAAATTTTTGATTTATAAGTTCTATGTAACGTTTTATAATTAAGTTATGGTATAATTAAATGTAGATTTCACTTTTGTACAGCTTAGACATTTTTCTGTATGGATACAGTGCCTTTCGATTTGAAGTTGGATAACATTTCATTTTATAGGTACTATTATAAAATTAAGAGCATGAAAGAAAAAAAAAAGCATTTCTTCATAATGCTATTGTTACCACAAAAAATATTTTCTTAATCGCAAATTTTAAGAGAAAATAAATTAAAATTAAAATTGATGTGGCGACGTTATACATACAGACGTTAGAACAAAGTCCACCATAAGAATGACGTCATTTAGGAATAAGACGATTTTTAAACATTAATAAAAACCTAAATATTTTCAAAAAGTAAAAATTACTGTTAGTTTTTATCTAGTTTTAATTAAAATAAAAATAAAAACAAGTAGCAAAAAATTTTGAAATGTTGTAATTTTGGAGCACCCTGTAAAGTCTGTATTTGTATGAACATAAGTGGAGATCGCGTCCACTTATTTTCATGCGTAAACGATGATATTCATACTCAACAGGTAACTTGGACTAACAAATAGGATAGGTTATATCCCGTAAATCCCACGGGAACGGGAACTATTTATTTATTGCACGCCTCATAAGCGAAGCGTTGAGGTGGGTACTACTGTCACTTCGCGCAAAACATCTGATTTTTCAAACTTAAAATGTCTTTATGTATCATACATTGCACTTGTAAGATAATAAATACACACACATATTAAGAAAAAAACACTATTTTTAACATTCATGATATTTTTGATGTCATTTTTGTTATTTAAACTAGTTAAAAAACAGTTTAAAAAAGTTCTGTCTTGGACGTCCGTGTGTCTGTATGTGCGGAGGATTTTCTTGTTAACACGATAGCGACCGAAATACTTTACTAATCGAGTCTTTTTTTTTCTCTTACGCTTGAGTATGCTCAGGAATAGAACCCTTTCATTTTTCAGGGTCTGATTCGATGTGGTTTAATTGTTATTAAATAAACAAAAATAATAATTAATAAATAATTATTAAAAAAAAATTATGAGGCGTGCACTTTTGGATTTTCCAAACTTTTTTCGTTTATTTCTATCTGAATAACCTATCAAAAGTAACATTCAATTGTGTAAATTTTATTTATTACGGATTCAACATCAAACAACTCTACGGTAAGTATCAAGGTGCGTATTAACTATAGAGCTATTATTTATTACCTTACCTATATGTTATAGCTAATTACTGCTGGGCGCTGCAGCTGGCTGCGATTTCGTCCATGTATCTACTGAAAGGTTTCATGACATAATATGAGCACAGGGGAATAAAATAAAAAGACCAGTATGTACATCCAAAAATATTTATTTCAATGATTACAAATTATCCTTAATCTAATTTTGAAAATCTAACACTGAATTAGATTCCTTACAATATTATTCAAATTAATAACAAAATAACGTATTTTACGACAAATCAATAATTAGTAAATCACCGAATTTGCATTCGCGAGCGTACCTACGCGTAGGTATCCATAGTGTTTGTTTATACTAAAGGAATGGCAACGTCGCAATTTCTGCTGTCATGCGATGCGGCAACGTTGCGTGAGACTCAAAACGCTACCTGCTACGGTATGAACGATTGTTATAAAAATAAAAGTTATACATATTTGTTGGCGTAAACTATTTTATTCATCATTAATTTTGGAAAATAAATAATGTCAAAATTGATTACAATAAAACGCAGTTTTATTTTATTACATTACAGGTAAATTAGCTTGGAGAAATTTTTGCGTTTGTAGTAGTGTATGGTCAGCAAATAAAAAAAAACAACATTTTATTTTTAGTTTTTATTCAAGTATATAATATTAGTATTAATGTGCCTCTGGAAAACATACAGCATTGTTATGAAGAAGCAGTGTATACTCAACCATAGATACGGAATGATTTCCATAGACTACATACAACCTCTAGTTCCAATTTATTCCGCTAGACGTCGTCGCTGTCACCAGCAAGGTGATGGGGGAACCAAATTCATTTTTCGAATCATAGCGTTGTGTACTCTCGCCATAGGCGGTCGTTTCAATAAGCATTACTAGTGTACAAGTGTTCAAAAGTGCTAGTGTGTGAATAATTTAATAATTTTTCAAAGTCAACCGTTACTGTTCGTAATGAATTCGCCACCTAACAACGACTTCGAGGCGCCTTCTGGGGCCCCGACGGGCTCAGAAGGCCATCGTTCTGCTGCTTCGCCCTCGTCAGCGAGCCGGAGCGACAACAAACGGAAGAAATGTACTTCAAGTTCGAGTGACAGCGACTCGGACCCGGAGGTCGACGTGCCGACGACCAAGAAACAAAAAACGAGTACTGAGGTAACCGCCGATCCTCGGATCGACGTACTATATGCCCAGGTCAGTTTTCTTACAAATTATTTAATGCAGCAACAAAGTGCTCAAAACATAATTGAGTCTGATAATAATGTTGAAGTACCCGCAACCGAAAATATCGAATTTTTGTCGAATCCATCAACGAGTGCAAACAAATCAATAGATTTAGGCGTATGTAAAACGGTTTTTGACGAGAAAAAAGTTCTTAAGCCCGCAAATGAAAAATTATTACGTCAATTAATCGAGCTTCAACAATTTAATTCGCCAACGTGGCCTCACATTCGCTATTCCAAAGCATTAACGGACATGCTAGCCGCGCCAGGTTTTTGTAGTTTAAAAATTAATGACGAAATGTGTTCTTTAAACAAGGGTAAAGATTTCTTATCATCAACCGAAGAAATTATGGCCGCGATTACAAATGCATTATTACAGCAAAGGGAACTATTACAATCGGGCTTACAGGAGCTCATTAATTGGGCCCACAATTCTCAATCAGAACTTAATCCAGATAATCTTTTTAAAAAAATTTCTGACGCGTTTGGTACTACATCTCCGTCATATAAGCTATCGGAACAAACATTACAAATTGTGTGCGGTAAAAGAGCGGAGTGTATCGAAATTAGGAGAAAAAGATTATTAGATGGAATTAGGGATAAAAATATTCAAAGCGCGCTTAGGAATATCCCTCCGAGCGAAGAACATTTATTTAATAAGACCAAACTCTTAACGTTTATACAATCGCTAGGCGGTCCTCACTTTTGGTTACTACCCTCACAATCACAAATTTATAAAAAAACGGAACCACTTAAAAAGAAGTACAAGAATTCGTTACCTTCTACTTCCAAGGCTCAATACCGTTCGAGCAAAAACGTTACTCCAGATACATATAAAAATTCGCAAAGTACTTTTAAGAAAACAAATAATTTTAAACAAACTAAAAATAATTCCTTTCGAAACAAAGAAGAGAGGAAGTGACTATCCGACACACTTCAGGGGGGGTTGTTTAAAAGCTTTCAAGAGCCGTTGGCAAGCTTTGGGCGCGAACAAGTTTATAATTTCGGCAATAACACACTTTCGATTGCCCCTGGTAAAAAAACCGCCATTAATAAGGCCAACAAAGGAAATTATGAAACAGTATTCAACAACCCCGTCCCCTGCAATGTCTCAATCAATACAGGAGCTTCTGGATCAAGGTGTACTGCAGATCGTCACCAAAAGAACTCCCAGTTTTATTTCAAAGCTTTTTCTGAGGAAGAAAAGCGACGGCACTATGCGTCCGATATTCGACCTGCGGGAGCTGAACAAATTTATAAAGGCAAAGCACTTTCGCCTCATTTCGCACTCCACGGTTCCCGAGTTTCTCCAGCCTGGGGACTGGATGATAAAGCTAGACATCTCGTCCGCCTATTTTCACCTGGCCTGCGCCAAGTCTCACCGGCCTTTTATGAGAATAAGTTACCAGCTCCAACTTTACGAAATGACGTGCCTACCCTTTGGTCTAGCGTCAGCACCGTACCTTTTCTCTTCAGTAACATGTTGGGTCGCGGAGACCTTGCGTGCAAAAGGTTGTCGAGTTCTAGTGTATCTGGACGACTTCCTTCTGGTCAATCAGGACCAGTCCAAGTTATGTCGTCAGGCTGCGGAAGCCGTGCGGCACTTGGAATATCTGGGATGGCAGATAAACTACCAAAAATCGGTTTTGACCCCCACTCAAGACTTGGAATATTTAGGCATACGATGGCAGACTGCAAAAAATGTTATGTCACTACCAGAGAAAAGGAGAGACAAGTTAGACAACGCCATAGCTCAGGTTCTGAAGATACAACAGGTAAATCTTCGAGAACTACAATGCCTTTTGGGTCAACTGAATTTTGCAAATTTCGTTATCCCGCGGGGCCGATTACATTGTCGCAGAATGCAGATCTTTCTGCGACGCTTCAACAAGAAGAGATCGCGACAGAAACTGCCAGTCCCAGCTATTGTGGCACAAGAGATGACGTGGTGGCGCGGAGCTACCCGGCACAGCATGCCAATACACAAAAAACCTGCCACCCATTTCCTGGCGACGGACGCTTCGGACTTTGGTTGGGGAGCCCAATTGAATGGGAAGACTATGTCAGGAGTCTGGTCAGTCCGTCAAAGAAGGTGGCATTGCAACAAAAAAGAGCTATACGCAGTAGTAACGGCTATAGAAAAGAATGTAGAACTGTTGCGCAATGCACACGTTCTAATTCAGTCGGACAACAGGACACTGATTGCTTATATTCGGAAAGAAGGGGGGACGAGATCGATAGGCTTGTTAACACTAACTTCCAAGTTGTTACAAATAGTGGACCGCTACAAGATAACGGTGAGCGCACATTACCTACCGGGACGGTACAATATAATAGCGGACAGGCTATCACGAGGAAAACGTCCAGCAGAGTGGCATCTATTACCAAGAGCGACAGCGAAAGTGTTCCAGAAGTGGGGACAACCCCAAATCGACCTGTTTGCCACAAGAAAGTCTGCAGTAGTACAGGAATACGTGTCGATAGACTGCAGAGATCTATCAGCAAGTTATATAGATGCCTTCAGCAGGCCATGGAAGTATCAGCTAGCATGGGTATTCCCACCGCCAAGCCTCATACCACGGGTGCTAGCACATCTAAACAGTGCAACGGGAACGTATCTTGTAGTGGTTCCAGAATGGCCGAAGGCGTTCTGGCTCCAGGATCTGAAGGCCAGAGCCCTGGATCATCCGTACCAGATCAGGAACCTGCCAGAAGTGCTGATAGATGTAACAACACTGTTACCCCCACCACAAGTGCAGACATTAACCCTGAAAGTTTGGAGGATTGGGGGTGGGGCGAACAAATAAAAGATTGGTCTGAGCAGGAAAAGAGCCTGTTAAAGAAAAGCTGGCGAGTTTCCACATTATCAACATATACGCCAGCCCTCAGAAGATGGCTATCCTGGTGTGTCAATTGTTCAGTAAATCCAAAATGTCCAAAGCCAGCGGATATCGCCCGTTTTTTAATACATCTTAACGTCAAAGAGAATTTATCATACAGCACGATATTGGTCCATAAATCAGCTATTTTAACATTCTGCGGTCCTCATATAGAAAAAGAGTCATTTTCAAATTTTATTATTAAACATACCCTTAAAGCAATTGGTGCCTGTAATCCTAAGGCTGTTAGACCGTTGATTACATGGGATCCGAGAACTGTTCTTGAATGGCTCTCGTCTAACCCGCTAAAGGATACCCTATTTGATATTTCTCGTAGAACAGCTACGATATTATTACTGGCTTCGGGCCGACGGGTTCATGACCTTACATTGTTAAATATATCAGATAACAGTTTCTTTGATAATGGTGAAAACATCTACCTAATACCAGCTTTTGGTTCAAAAACAGATACTCATAGTTCTCGTCAATCAGCTTGGAAACTTGCGAAACATCCGGATAAAAACATCTGTCCAGTTACTCTTGTACGGCTTTTAATACAAAAGAGTTATTCAAAACGTAGTGAAGCTAATAATTTAAAAAACCTATTCATAACATTCGGTAATAAAACTAAAGCTGCTTCCCGTACAGTCATTGGGAATTGGGTACGCTCTGTACTCAGAGACAGCGGAATAAATGCTTCTCCAGGCAGCTGTAGATCGGCGGTAGCATCATTAGGATGGCTGGAGAATCAGCCTATAGACGAAATATTATCACGAGGAAATTGGAAATCCTCCAATACATTTTTTAAACATTATTGTCGTGAAATTGAACTATCTAATGAAAATAATCGAAATTTGATTTTTAATACTTTTACATTATCATAGAATATAGATTCAATGAAAATTAATAAACAAATAAATTGTGTATATTTTTGTAGAATATTGTAACGTTATATTGATTGTATATTGATTCAAAGTTAAAGGCTACTTAAAATAGTATATTATTTGAATTTAATTAAACTTAAAATATTGTGCATATTTATGTGACATGATTTAGTGATTACAAGTAAGAAAACATTTAAAATACTATATATTGTTTGAATGTTAGAAAATAAAAATAAGAACATAAGTAGGAGTTTTATTTTATATTTATATTCATCATAGCGTTGTGTCTTTTTATTTCACCAGCAGATAACAAACACGTCTTCATAACAATGCTGTATGTTTTCCAGAGGCACATTAATATAACGGTTTTACATTACAATAAAACCGATATTATGTGCCGAAAAGGAAAACATACAGCATTGCAGGAAGTCCTTCCTGGTGAAGACTATGATTCGAAAAATGAATTTGGTTCCCCCATCACCTTGCTGGTGACAGCGACGACGTCTAGCGGAATAAATTGGAACTAGAGGTTGTATGTAGTCTATGGAAATCATTCCGTATCTATGGTTGAGTATACACTGCTTCTTCATAACAATGCTGTATGTTTTCCTTTTCGGCACATAATATCGGTTTTATTGTAATGTAAAACCGTTATATTATTAATATTTTATTAGTTCCAAACATTACAAGCAGTGCCGATTTTTACTTCAGTGAAGACGTGTATGAATTAGGTGTTCTCCGGCCAAAAATGTAAACCACGGTAAAAGTGAAACTGTTCGAACGGTTCCGAACACTGCTTTGTGTAGCGCATGTCGCGTGACGGTCGGCTGCCGAGTAGGTATACCTACTCGGCAGCCGCGATACACGCGACATGCGCTACACAGACCAAAAAGTTTGAGACGATGTAATAAAAGTTTCACTTTAATAACAAACAATAACAACAATAACAAACAATAACAACAATCAACAAATACAAAATTTAACAATTAAACTACGTAATAATTATAATTTTCGAATGAAATGTGTGCTTTATGTTCTAACGGTACCAAGCGACTGACGCCGGACTGCACGAGGCACCTGCGGACAGCGTAAACTGGTTTATTCTGGTTTTGTGCGTGTTTCCACTTTCCACTATCAAGTGACGATTTATTTATTTGTTTTGTTTCGTAATTATTATGGTCAAATATTAATTACGAAACAAATTATTATGAACAAGATATTTTATTGTTTCACGGTATTCGCCTTGTCATTGGCTCAAGGACGTAAAATTGAATGATATATTATTTTTTTTATAAAGTCAAAACCATTTTCTTTAAAACATAAATCAGAGTATTGCTAGGGATAAGTATAAAATTAAATAGTAATGTTAGGATATCGAAACATTTTTGTATAGGCTAGAACGATATAATGGAAACGCGCTCTAAGATCTGAGTAATATACACACCACTACATATGCAAAAATTTCTCGAGACTAATTTCACTGTACACTATTGTTTTTTTTTATCAAAACATGTATGTATTTGAGTAGTTAGCAGCATATAATATTCTGAATTTCTGATCCATGCCTATTCACTCAAAACTAATAACACTAATGATTTGTAACAGTAAATTATTTCAATAGGTATTTGAACATTTCATAACCAACAAGTAAGAATAATTCGTATACAAGATACAATAACAAATCTAATACACTATTTATTATTTTATTATATTTCATTATGTGAAAATAACCAGGAAGGTGAAAAACATATTTACGAAAACAAAGTAACATATGGTTTTGCTATTAGCTATCAGGAAAAAAAATCGTATTGGAACAAAAGAAGGATTGTAACTGAATTAGGTAATTAGGTATGTTTGTTTCTGGGTGCACCGTTTTCGACGACGCGACGGCCGACGCGTGACGTAAACAGAGTAGGTACCTACTTTGCTAAAACAAACTAAGTAATAAAATTGTGTGTCTGTCTGAAAATTCGCTAAAGCATATTTTACCAATGTTTGCAAGTTTGTGATTACTTTGATAGTTTATCGATTTATAATAATTGTATACTTATATCATTGTTTAAAAATATTCAAACACAATATGATATAGGTACTGATTTATCACTGGTTTCAGTGATGAACTGATGAGTCAATGTTAGCCACAATACTAATCACTTTCGTCATACATGTGTATGAACTATGATTGATGTGATTTGCAATGTGGTGAAATTTCATAAAAATCACGGGCCAATTTTTTGTTTTGAATCCCACCGAAAATACATATACATATTACTAATTGCGTTATTAGAATAATTAATGACTATACCCACGATCAATTATTACAATTTACAATATAGTCTCAAATGCATACTAGAGAAATATTGCAATTTGAATCAAAAAATGCATAGCATACAAAAATAAATTCACAACACAAGAAATTCCGCGCGCAAATCATAGCGCGTGTCAATGAAATCAAGAATGTAATTTTATATCAAGCCGACGACGACGCCGAACTAAAGTACCTACAGTACCATTTACCTTCAGTGTACAATACAGTTTACAGACCTACGACGGACGAACAATAATGAGTAATAAATTGTTTACAAAAAAAAACATAGTTTCTAAGGTCATTAGTTTTATTTTATTTTATTGTTATTTTCTTTGAACGATTGGAAATGAAATTACTCAATTATTACACATAGAACTTTGATTTATTAGAATTATGCGAATTATGTATAAGATAACGAACGCGAATGCACGACATCTAGCGCGTCAATGTCTAAACATCGCCATTCGTTTAGACATTGACGCGCTAGATGTCGTGCTTTATGTCGTGTTTCGCTTGGCAAAAGTCACGCACACTACTGTAGAAGTGTCAAATTTTGCCGGTATTTCACTGTTGTTTTTCTAAGTAAATAATGTAAGTTATTGATTAAAAAGGTCGAACGCGGACACATTTCATTGTAGAGAAGTGATAAAATGATTAGTTTTAAAGAAATAGTGTCTGTGTTAAGTGTTTAGTCGTCATCAAAAATGTATGGAGGGACGGTCGGAACATCCACCTTAAACAAGAATTATTTCATATAGGTTTTCTATTCAAGAACTGCTCTTACCAATTCAAGATCCTTGGCATCTTGTGGATGTGGATAACCTGAGCATGATGGTTGATCAGTAGTATTTGATATGTCAATTAAGGCAAATTGAGATGGATGGTCTGCCTGAAAGAGATAAAAATGTTACTTATAACATTGGATATGGTCCCAAGTAATAATAAATAGATTGCTACAGAAACATGGACTCAATGTTTGGTAAATTGTAAAACTTTTAGTATTTTTTTTATTAAAAGCATTTATTGAACAAACATAGTGTATTATACTTATGGATAGTGTAGCTTTCCAACAACGAAAGAATTAAAAAAATTGGACCAGTACAACAGTAGGACAACTAAAAAAATAACTCAGTAGGTTTTAAGTACCAGTCATCACACCACTTGTCTCATGACACTCTAGGTCTCTAGAGCATATCAGTCAAAAAAGATATTGTGAAGCTTAAGTAAATGAATCCTTAGACACTATCGGAAATTTAAGAACAATTATAATCTTTTTTCCATTAAAATAATATCCTGGTTTTATTATATCGTAATATTGTCTTAATTCTAACTCTAAAATTCTATCCTTACCATATATAGTATTTAATTTTATTAATATATCCTTTAACACATTTGAACTTAACATAGAATGATGTGTTGAGGACGTACGAATGAAAGCTAATGTATTTTCAATTCTAACCAATTCTTGCAATATATCATCTACATTTTCTGTCATTATGCTAAGGATTTGGGCAAATTTAGCATATTTTATCAAACGGGATATTTGTATCCTGGAATCAGATAAATTTAAAGTCAATAACGTTCAAGATAGAATTCGAGGACAACCACTGAAAATAAGTAATATCGACTTAAATGAAATACACTTCAACCACAGCCCTGAAAATCATGTAAAGTTGAATTCAATAAATTTGGAAGATCTGCATAAGATTCATACTAAGGTACTGATGCAAGCACCGATTGAACTAGAAAAGAATACATC
The DNA here is from genome assembly GCF_061535455.1 of Colias philodice. Taxonomy (NCBI): domain Eukaryota; kingdom Metazoa; phylum Arthropoda; class Insecta; order Lepidoptera; family Pieridae; genus Colias; species Colias philodice. The sequence goes on along the minus strand of NC_143117.1, from coordinate 1,680,594 downwards.
GACGATATACCATACCACTGTCCCAATTTATACATTCCTTTTGGGCACTTTGCTACTTTTCGCAACTTACAAAGTAATCCGTTATAAGAACGTTACGTGCTGGAAGAATCAAGACGACCCTAATACAAAGACGGAAGATCAAGACAGTCAAAATTGTACCGAATCTTCGCCAGGACCACAGTTTCCAGCAACATTTTATCACACCGTGCTCAAATAGTTGCTGGTCTTCGGGGGGAGGAGTTACGCCAACGGATCCCCAAGACATTGCTGCGTCGACGTTTCTCACGGGAACGTATTGTACGGACGTAGCAGCTAGGCTATTCTGTAAAAAACGCGCCCGAACTCGCATCTCACCTGAGTGAGTCGACTCACTTCACTTTCGAACGTTCGAGTTTTTGGTTTCGCATTCTGTAAACATCCGCTCGGCAGAGGCGAAGCGAAGTGAGTCTCACTTCGAAACTCACTTGCCTAGTGAAGGGATCTTATAGATTTGAATTTATCGACATTGTTATTATCTTTAAAATGCGGCAATTTAACACATTTTGAAGACATAATAACACTTTAGTATTGTACCGTGGGTGGAATTAAACTAAAATTGCAATTTTACACTGATAAATTCTTTAAAATCAAAATAATTCTAGCGTCACTGAAAAAAAAGGACGCTTGTCTGTGGTTCGTTTGACTTATGTTTATTTCTCAAGTGGTTTTTTGTACCTAATTTTAAAGTGTTTCGTGTTGCATTCTTTCTAAAAGTTATGTTGGAGTTTTGGCTGCATATTACATTCGATGTCCCCGAATTTCATTATTTTGTGTTGTTTAATCGATAGCTGGTAGTGGATTTTCTTAACAAACTGCTTTTCTTTTCCATCAAAAATGCGTAGTTTTTGTGAAAATCGAAATTGAAAATGATATTTTTTAAGGTTATTTTTGTACTAAAAACGCAACTTAAAGTAAAATCTTAAGCCATTATAGTATCAAAATGTCTAATTATCACACTCACACGCATTATTTTTAAATATATTTACGTACCTATTACTTTATTTACATATTACAATTTATTTTGTCAAAATAGTATTTTAACAATTTAGTATAGCCAAAAATCGTTCCATATTTTGTATTCACAACAAGCCACAGATAACACAGATTAGTTAATATGACGCAGATCACAGATTAGCAATACAAATATACTAGCTTATCATAGAGTATAAATGATACATTTTAATTTTTAATGTTTTTTTTATAGCTCACTTGCTTCAGTTTTAAAAATCGATTAACTTTTACTTTTAGTATTCAAATAGGTAGCGAGGAGCGAAGCGACGAGCGTGTTAGGTTAACTGTTGAACTGCCGCACGAGCCGAGCGAGCGAAGCGAGCGTGCCGCGGCAGCGGCCGGCGAGTGCCAGAAGCGACTTTAGGGCGATTCCCACTCAAACAAAAAAAAACTACGTAGGTTTAAACAACCTGTTTGTATTTTATTTATGTATCGTAAAATTTTTGTTATTATCAAATGCTATCTAAATTAAAATTACGAAGTGTCTAGTCGTCCGCTAAACGGATGAATAAAATAAATTAGTCGTCCGATTACCGGATGAATAAAATAATTTAATCGTCCGATTATTCGGATTACTAGATAACCTTTTAACACTAAAGCTAGTTGGGTTGGACTAAAGCAAAGGGGGCTCAGGACTTAGAAAATTTTTGATGGAGTTGGTGTCATTATAACACCTATTTATTATTGTTTTATCGTAAAGATTACGCTAATATAAGCATGTTTTATAGGAACAACTTTTCTCTAAAATCAAAAATGGCCGAGATATTCGCCCTCAATTCGTTAGGTTAGGTTTAGGTTAGGTTAGGTTAGGTTTCTTAAAAAAAAAACTACACAGAAATAGGAGCCCCGCGAAGCGGGGCTCCGTCGACGCGCAAAAAAAATCAAGTTTAGGTTAGGTTAGCCGTTAGGTTAGGTTAGGTTAGGTTTCTTAAAAAAAAAACTACACAGAAACAGGAGCCCCGCGAAGCGGGGCTCCGTCGACGCGCAAAAAAAAATCAAGTTTAGGTTAGGTTAGCCGTTAGGTTAGGTTAGGTTAGGTTTCTTAAAAAAAAAACTACACAGAAATAGGAGCCCCGCGAAGCGGGGCTCCGTCGACGCGCAAAAAAAATCAAATACCTACGTGTGCCCTCCTCCCCCCTCTCCTCCCCCCACAAAAAACCTATAATACGTGCGGCAGTTCTCTAAAGAATTATTATTTTATTCATCCGGTAATCGGACAACTAATTTATTTTATTCATCCGTTTAGCGGACGACTAGCGCTGTCCTTAAAATTATTTTTGACAAATTCATTTTAAAAATCATTTTCGAATTATATTTATTATCTACAATTGTGAACGCGTCATAATATAACATTTATTATCTATAATGGCATGTCGTAAATACGTGGTAAATACAAACTTACATTTTCCAGGTAATATAATTTAAGAAATTGTTATAAATAAATTAATAATACGGCATTATATTTAAAAATATTGCCTGTGTGCGAGATTACTAGAAGTTTTAATACGACAATGGTATAAAAGTGTCGTTTTTAGTACAAAAATAACCTTAAAAAAAATAATTTTCATTTTCGATTTTCACAAAAACTACGCATTTTTGTTGGAAAAGAAAAGCAGTTTGTTAAGAAAATCCACTACCAGCTATCGATTAAACAGCACAAAATAATGAAATTCGGGGACATCGAATCAAATATTTAACCGGAGTTTTAGTTAATGTTTCAGTTTGGCTTTATTAAGTTGTTGTGTAATTGGTGTTAAACGTGTTGCATAAATTATTTAAAGGAGAAAACTGCAAAAATAACAACTATGAGGTGAGTAATGTGATTCTTGTATTTAACTAAAATATTATCTTATACAACAAGCTTATTGAAATATTTAACTTAAAATCTTAAACATTGTAGCTCCTCGGAAAGGTCGTCTCATCCCTCCCGTGCCCAAGTAGAGTATCTAGTCGACTATCTTAGCAAACATCCTAGCTTAGCCAAGGGTTTTTCAAAAGTCCCGAGCGCTAGAGACGAAGCTAGAAAAACATGGGAGGAGTTGACTATCAAATTAAATAGCTTGGGAGGCTGCACTAAAACATGGAAACAGTGGACAAAGGTAGGCAATAGGCATATAGAAAACTATTCATCTTATACCGTGTAGGTATCTGGCTTACCTATATATTATTAATAAACTTTTAATTTTGCTTTAGTATTGGTCTGACAAAAAGAGTGCCGTGAAGAAAAAAGCTGCCCTAAGATACCGGGCACGCAATAAGACTGGTGGTGGATGTGAATCGGTGGTGGAGCTTTCAGAGGTGGAGGAGAAAATACTCACATTAATGGGCGGGGAAGGTTTTGCAATTGGTGATAGGCATTTGGAAATTAATCCATTTGAAGTAAGCTATTGTTATCGATTTTGTTGATCCGATACATGTATGTATGTAAAATATAATTATTCAATGTCATGTTCTTTTTTTAGGAAATCCCCGTCCTTACTGATGCCAACGAAAGCCCCACATTGCCGACTTCATCTATGATAAATGAAACCACAACTATTGTAAGTAAATACCTAGTGTATTAATAAAATATTACTTAATAATAAACAACTTATTAGTAAATGTTTCTTATATTGTTCTAGGAATACCAAGTCTTGGATGAGACTGCTATAAATACGGAAAATGTTAGTATGGCAGATACTGAGGTATATATTAATAAGATATTATGAAAATGGTACTTTTTTATTGATTCCAGTATTTGAAATACTATGTTTTTTTTTTCAGAGACCTCAACTAATTCAGCAATATGTTAACTGTATCCCGAATCCCGAACCTTCCCCTGCTCATACACCACCGAGAGCGGAGGTAACGAGCCCTCTGCAAGCAGTTACCCCCTCTGGCTCAGGCAACTTTCCTGCTCGACGTCAATTATTGAACGTCGCGGGTCCATCACCACGTCGTACTACAAGTAATTATGAGATTTATGAATTGATTTACAATATTTATAATCCATACTAATATTATAAATGCGAAAGTAACTCTGTCTGTCTGTCTGTTACTCAATCACGCCTTAACTACTGAACCAATTTGCATGAAATTTGGTATAGAGATATTTTGATACCCGAGAAAGGACATAGGATAGGTTTTATCCCGGAAATCCTACGGGAACGGGTTTTTCTTTGAAAACGCGGGCGAAGCCGCGGGCGGAAAGCTAGTCAACAATAAAAATTTGGAAATACATACAAATAAAACTAAATAATACTTGATAATGAATTAAGGAAATAATAATAACATCAGAAGACTTGTCAAAAATGCGTCACCGCGACCGGTGGAAATAATAATAAATTAATATTTATTTTACGTTTCAGGGTCATCGAGTCGTCCACAACAACGGCAAAGAAGACGATCACCTCCATCACAAAGGCGGCAATCTCAATTAACAACCTTTACTGAAAGGTTTCTTAGCTTGGAAGAGCAACGGATTGAGATTGACCGTCGCTACTGTGAGTTACAGGAGGTGATGGTCAACTCACAAAGGGAGACCAACAGAATGACAGCAGAGGGCCTGATTGCCGTCGGGGAAGGTCTTAAATTATTAGCTGAAAATTTAAAAAAATAAAATACTTTTATACTTAAATACATTTATTAGTTCTTAACTTATTTTAGTAGTAAAAAATTATCTGTGGTTTTACTTATAGTTTCTTAATTTACTAACATTAGTTTATAAGCCCTAATTGAGTTACTAACACCTATGAATATAATTTTCCGGAATAAATAATTTGCATTGATTTTTGATTGAATTAATTACAATTACCGCGTGTTCCTTGCCCTCCATAATTCATTTATCAATCTTTGTCTACATAGCTGACCAAGTGCAGTTTCATTAGGTACATCCTCATTTGAAGCTACACTTTGTCTGGTCCTATGAAAACCAGCCTCAACCTCTAGCTCTGAATTGAATATGGCTGGAGCTGGCAGGCCGGCACGATTACAAATATTGTGAAGCACGCAACATGCTATTACAATCTTCGAAACCGTGTCGGGGTCATAATGTAGGACTCTATGTGCTAATAGGCATCTAAATCTGGCTTTAAGGACCCCAATTGTTCTTTCTACGGTGTTTCTTGCAGTAGCATGCAGCTAGTTATAGTGATGTTCTGGTGTTCCCTCGTCTGCATTTGGAACTGGCACCATTAGGTACTGACGCTGCGGATACCCAGAATCACCTGTAACAATGAATATTGTTAAAAAATAAAATGTTTTGTCATCAACAATTATATTTTTATTTATTTTTATTTATTTATACTTTATTGTACATATATACCAGACAGAGAATAACAAAATAGGTACAATAATTAAAAAAAAAAGAAGAAACAATCACGAAGGCACATATGTACGAAAAGGCGGCCTTATTGCTTTACAGCAATCTCTTCCAGGCAACCCTGTTGGCACGGAATGTTGAACGTGAACGCGAAGGCACAAAATAAATAACGAGAATAGAAATAAGTAATACATAGGTACTTAATTATATACTAGTGCTATAAAAAGGGTATTATAGATAATACATATTTTAAAAATACACATATTACATATAATATACATATTACATATTATATACAATAATATACATAAACTACATACACTACATACAAAAGTATAAGTATACATAAACTACATACACTACATACAAAAGTACTAAAGGAGATCTCATTAATAAATATTATGGTAAGCAACACATTATAATGATAGGAAATGATTTTTAACGAGCACTTTAAAGCTCTTGATAGTTTTTGCACGTCTGATCGATTCCGGCAAAGCGTTCCAAAGCTGAATAGCGCGAACAGTGAAAGAAGAGCTGTAGAAATTAGTACGATGAGCTGGTGTGGAAAGAAGTAGAAGGTTAGATGAGCGAAGAGAGATTAAGCTATTTGCACTAAGGTAATTAAACTGCTTTTTTAGATAACTAGGCGTTTTAGGGTCGAACAGAACACAGTACAGAAGCTGAAGGATGTGGGCATCCCGGCGAAGACGGATGGGAAGCCAATTGAGTTTTTTGCGGTATTCCGAGACATGATCAAATTTACGCAAGCCGAAAATAAATCTTATACAGAAATTTTGCAGCCTCTCAAGGATGTCTAGCTGGTACTCAAAAAGATCAGGAAATGAGGAGTCGGCGTAGTCAAGGAAGGGGAGCAGAAGGGATTGAGCTAACGCAATTTTGGCGGAGATCGGAAGAAAGTTACGTAGACGGCGCATCGAGGATGCCGCAGCAAAAACTTTCTTTCGCATTTGCTTAATATGCTCCGACCAAGACAAGTGTTGGTCAAGGTACAAACCAAGACTTTTAACAGTTTTGCTGAACGGAATACGAGTACCATCGACAACAACATCCGGCAAGCAGTCACATTTAATTTTGTTCAAAAGCGGCTTACTACCAAGTATGATAATTTTCGTTTTAACGGGATTTACCTTTAAGCCATGATCCTTACTCCAATTGACGATGGCTGCGAGATCAGTATTAGTACGAAAAATCGCTTCAGTAAGTTCTGGGAGTGACACGTGCGAATATAGCTGAAAATCGTCTGCATACATATGATAAGGAGAAGTAATGTGATTGGAGATAGAGTTTATAAAGATTGAGAATAAGAGAGGAGACAACACGCCACCTTGCGGAACCCCGGCATGAACGTTGCTCCAGGAAGAGGTTAGGTTCTCCACTAGAACACGTTGCCGACGTCCCTGCAAGTAACTACGAAACCAATCAATAACCGTTGGAGATATGTTAATAGAGCGTAGCATAGCCAACAAAACCTCATGATCGACGGTGTTAAATGCATTACTAAAGTCAAGCAACGAGAGGATTGTTAACTGCTTATTGTCAAAGCCTAGGCGTATATCATCAGTGATTTTAACAAGAGCAGTGGTCGTGCTATGACCTGGGCGGAATCCAGATTGATAAGGATTTAGGAGATTGTTGGAATTAAGGAAGCGACTTAGCTGTTCTTGCACTAGTCTTTCTAAGACTTTCGACAGGAAAGGCAGTATAGCGATGGGTCGAAAGTCTGAGGGAGATACAGGATTTGAAGTTTTAGGAAGAGGCAAGATATGAGCATCTTTCCAATTTACTGGAAATGTACCTGAGGAAATAGAAAAGTTGAGGATGTGTGTGATGACAGGATTAATGACGGGAAGGATAGGAATAATCATGCTCCGACCAATGCAATCACTACCGACAGCCTTAGAAGTAATAGACAATATGCTCTTCTTAACACCACAATCGGAAAATTGATTTAGAACGAATGGGCGATAGTCGGGAGATGGTAATGAATGGAGAGAGCTCAGGGTCCGCGCTTTAGAATTAACATTAAAATCCAAGAGAGGATTAGCAAAGTGGGAATTCAGTCCATCAATAGAAACTGTGTCTGGAAGGGAGCTTTGCGCAGACTTGCCAATACCGAGGGATTTAAGAAATTTCCATATTTTGGATGGGTCGCCATTTTCAATCGAGGAAGAAATGTGACGTCGTTGTGCATCCCTACATAATGTATTGCAGCGATTCCGTATGCTCTGGTACTTAGCTCGGTTTGTATCAGAATCGAGCATTTTTAATTTCGTTTTCGCACGTGCCTTTTTTTTCAAAAGCGATTTAAGCTCGGCCGACATCCACGGCGCGGGTAAATGCTTCACCTTGACTGGACGCAAAGGAGCATGTTCGTCAAATAGGTTCAGAAGTAGAGAGTTGAATAACGCAACCTTCTCGTCAATTGTCCCTGCTGAATAAATGACTGACCAATCGGTAGCAGCGGCGTCTTCACAAAGACGATCAACATCGATTTTACCAAAATTGCGCCGCATAAGGGTTCTAGGCTTAGCTTTGGGAGGCTTCAGTTTATAGGAAAGGAAGATTAAATCGTGGAAGGAGAACAAATCAGCTGAGCACTGACCATGCTTAGCGACAAGTTCAGGAGAGGAAACTATGATGAGGTCGAGAAGGGAAGGAGTGCAGTTGGGAAGGGAATGGGTAGCGCTAAGAGGAAGGATGTTTAGGTTAAAGGAATCAACAATGGACAATAACTTTTTGCTACGCAGATCACCCTTGAGAAGGCAGGTGTTGAAATCGCCCATAATTATTATGTGTTTATAGGCAGGGGTGTAAACATCAAGAAGGTGGTCAAAAGACGAAAAATAGTTAACAGTTAAATTGGGAGAGTAGAAAACACCGAGAAGAATTTTTGTGTTGGCCAAGGATACCTCAAGTAAAAGGTGCTCAGCCGCATCAGCAGGTGGAGGCTGGGGAGAGCTACTAATTATGGAGAAAGGAATATGCGAACGCAAATAAATAGCTACCCCGCCCCCAGTCCTGCCAATGCGGTCATTGCGAATCAATTGGAATCCTGGGAGACTATAAGATAAAGAAGGTAAGCAAGGTTTTAACCAGGATTCCGAAATTAAAATGGCGTGAAGAGAATTACAATCGAAAGATGCTAATAGTTCGGGAAAGTGAGCCGGGATGCTTTGAGCATTGATGTGAACAACATTAAAGTTTTTAAGACCATTGTCGAAAAGAGAGGGGACATTTAAAGGAGATGATGTACTGTGAAAGCTGTCTTCCCCAGATCGCTCATCGTTCGATGAAACAGATATAAATGTGTCACTAGAGGTGCTGCAGTCTAAAGACATCTTATATATACTATATATATATACTAAATAAAAATAAAATATATTAATAGATATAAATAAAATAAAAATAAATAAATAATAATAAAATAAAAATAATATTAAAAATGAGATAATATGTGAATATAAATAAATATATCTTAATAAAAACACAAATTAGAACAATATATTAAAATAAAAATAGAAGCGTTACCAGTTAAACATGCCAATACCACCAGATTTCGTAAAACATGAGATACTTTAAAGATTGCTACAATTTTATACCAAAAAAGCAAGTATTCAAACACAATATTTCACATAAAAACACAAAACCGTTGACATTTGACGTCTAACATTCAGTTGTCAAAGTCACAACATGTCAGTGTACAACGAAATAGGAAAAGGATGACGTCAAATCTCAAGTGATGTAATGAAAATAAACAAGTACTACCTACAATAAAGTAAAAATATTAAATTAGTTACAATAAGATAGTTAAGAAACATTTAGAGTATTGCAAAGGAAAACTGAAATAAATATGTAAATTTAACATATTATTGAAACTGAAATAGTACATTGATGATAGAAAATTGAGGCTAACAAAAGTTTGAATACATATAAAAATTGGTTACAACGTTACTTAACACGGCCAAATCTCTTTGGTCTAACATTCGACACCAATTTTGACTCTTTGTTAGACGCGGAAACAGACGCACCAGTGGAGGGACTTGCACGACCGGAGGGAATTGTATCCAGATCAGCCATCACCATAACTCTTCGCTTAGAACCATCAGCAAGTTGTACCACTATGTTCCCATCCTTGGTCCAGCAGTTTGTTATCCCAAAGCGAGCTCTAGCAGCCACAAAGATATCGTGCCTGTCTTTGGTTAAAAACTCAGATAGTGTGAATCCGCTGCCCTTAAGTTCAGTTTTAGCGTACCAAATACTGTTTTTCTTAACAACATCCTTGAATTTAATGACTATCGGTCTCGGCTTGTCTTTATTTGAGAAACCTAAGCGATGACACCGCGATATATCATCAACATTTAACTCAAGGTTTTTTATATGGTCCGACAAGATCTTGATAGCCACTTTGGTGGTATTCTCCTTACTTTCTTCTGGCACACCATGGAACAATAATATCTTTCTTCGGCTCCTCATCTCCAAGTTATTGTATTGGGTTGAAAGAAATGCAATTTGAGTTTGTAATGTCTTGAGGGATGACAGCACAAAAGACTGGAATGCATTGAATTCCGCTGCTAATTTGGACGTTGGGCTGTTAGAAGCAGGTTGTGAGTTATTGCTACTTATATTCTGCAAATCACGTTGAAACTCAGCCATTTTCTTATTAAAAGTAGCAGTCATTTCCATCATGGAGTGTTGAACAGAATCCATAGTGGTGATATTTAGTGATAGTGAAATTTAAGTGTCAGAAAAGTGAAATTTATATAAGGAGAGGACACTGGCAGGTAAAGGCTATGAGTTAGCACATTTAGATTTAGAAAAACTTTTAAAAATAAATAAAATTACAATTTCAAATTACAGAGAGCAAAAATACGTTATTTTCTTTTGCGCGCCTACCCGCGAAAATTATATATAAATATATTTTTATTAGGAGTTAGGAGTTTTCAATGATTTCGCCTGCTCTCCAATTTTTATGAATTCCGTGAACTTCGGTAATAAAGCCTAAATTACTCAGAAATAAAGTAGTTTTTTTAATGATGAAAGAATTTTTGAAGGAATTAATCCAGTAGTTTTTGAGTTAAATATTTACAAACAAACAAAGATTCGTCTTTATAATTAATTAGCTAAGAGGTAACTCACCTAACAAGTACACAGATTCGCCTGTTTGTACTAATTGTTCGAGGTGGTCCCGAATGATGCAATTATTAAAAATAAGGCTGTCGTGAGTCGCTCCGCCATATGTTGCATCTACATGTATTATGTTCAAATCTGCATCTGTGAACTGCAAAAAGAATTATTTTACAACTATTTTTATGTGGCTGTTCTAATGAATGTTAAAAAAAATATAGGTACTAGCAGCGTCTTGTGATTTATACTGCTTCGTTAATGATCCTATGGAATTGGTCCAAATTTCATTAAATCGATTTTCTGTGGTTCAAGTGCGAAAGCGTATACAGACATTATTATATCAGGCTTACCATTTGTACATTTCTTGCATGATATCCTTTGCGACAGTAGTATCGTTCTTCATGGCAAGTTGGTCTCACCATTGTCACAAAAGTCCCATCTACACATCCTATTACCCCAGGAATACTGAATTTCTCATAGAATCTGCAATAAGAAATAAAAAAATCATTAAATATTTTTCATTAACATGATAGGTTTATTTAGGTAGGTACACAAACCTTGTTTTGAGTCTCAGTCTTTCTTCAGAATTTTGGGGAAATCTTATGTATTTTTTTACTATACTTGGATGGCTTAGGGCTTCTATGACCTCGTGGATACTACGAGATGCTGATGGCTGCGACACAAACGAATTTATGTGTTTTCCACATATCCTTTGATAGCTCCCAGTCGCAAAGAAAGAAAGTGCACATAACAACTGAAAAAAATTAATGAAATTTCTTGAAACTATCAAAATAAAAGGTACTTAATCTGATAAGGAAACCATCCATAATTAAAGTCGGTTAATAACTCAAAACGTTTTTAAAGAAACCGTAAGGGAGAGAAACTTTGGACTTTAACATAGGGTACCTACCACTTGAAAGGGTGACATCATAAAAAATAATCGGGGATTAGATGACGTTATCGTTAGTGGTTCTATGTTCTATGCGAGGAAGTTATGTTACCTACCTACATAATGGAATGTTTTACAGAGTTATGGGAAAGTTATCCCAATATTCACACGGGATCGGGACTTCCGCAGATGAAATCACGGGACCGATGACTATTGTAACAGTAACTTTTCATGACATTATGAATACACATATAAAGCACTTAGATACATACCTTGACTCTAGCAGTTAATCCTCTTCGTCGACGTTGAGGTTTTTTAACTAAAACTTTAATGTCTTCCATCACTTGAGAAACTAGTTCTTCCGATAAACGGTAGCATTCAACAAAATTTTTATTTCGATTAATAATTTGCATTTCCCGAATGCTGGTACTTTGCCGGCGACTTTCTATTATATCCACAGCATTAGCTTCTCGTATTATAGCACTTAATATAAAATAACGCGCCATTTTAGTAAAAAAATATATAAAATTTGTATCAAATTTGTTCCACAACCACTAACTCACTCACGAACTCGGCACCTAATAGGCGAGTGAATTGCTGACAGGTGAATTCGTATTTGTAAATACTCGAACTCTACGTTCGAGGTGTAAAATTACCTTACAGAATGCCGAATTCATACTATAAACGTCAAAATCACAGACATGTACATATATTTAAGTAGACAACGCAAGTACCGCGATCTGTATGAAAACCAAGCGTGTCATATTTTTTGTACTGACCTTGACGCGTTATGACGTCACGAGCGCTTTTTAGTGATGTTAATTTCATTTTACGCTAAATCGATTAGGCCGCCACTCGCGCGGCGATTCTAGTATCGTCCTATCCCATCGAAGTAAATCGAAAGAAATCAGATCAAACTAGATCTATGTCTAAGAGGTAGTCAAATAAATGAATCGTAATCGATTACTAAATCGATTCAAGACAGAAAAATGATAATTACCATAGACAGAGGGATGATAAAATAAAGTTATAAACCTTTTAATATTCTAACAAGTAAACTAATGTGTTTTAGCTTTTTCTTACATATGCCCATTGAGTTACCATGTACTACGTACTAGAGAGGCCATCGAAAGAAAGTAATGAAACTGTCAATCAATCAATCTTTATGTCCCGTTGCATCGATCCATTTTCCTTTTATGTTCGGGTTACTTGGAAAACTGAAAAAACAAACATAGTCTAAGCAATAAGGAGTTTTCTTAAAAAACTCCCAAGATGACACTTTATAACTAATGGCGTCCATGTCATAATATTTATTTTTAGTACCTTTGTATTAAAATACTTAAAAGTTCTAGGTCAAGTCGTATTAAATGACAAAAAAAATCTATGCCTTTTTTTCTGAAAAATTGCTCCTTCAAATTATCATTTTTCTGTTCGATTATAAAATCGATTAGAATCGAGAACTGTTGCATCAAATGAACATCACTAACCACAAAATTGGACAGAAAAATGAGAAGACGCTATTCATTGCTTGTTATCATACGACGCGATCTTTACCGTGCCAAGTAAAAGCCGCAATGTATTCCGAATCATTTCGTATGATTTGGTATCCGTGTTTGTCACGATCGTTTTCCACAGATATTCTTTATTTGATTTTAAAATAAATAGTGCATATTCTGAATAGAAAATTACTTACCGGTGGAAGGAAACATCTATGCTAACTCGGCCACTCACAGCTGTGGAGTTTCTACAGTTTATAACGGCGCAATTCGGCATTTTACTTTATTCAGCTTCACGTCTTTCCTTGGCGAACTGCAAGCGCGGACTGAGTGTAGGCCAGCGTCAAGTAAGTTTCATAAACTTAGTTTGGACACGGGAAGTACATACACTCGCTTAGTCTATCTTGATACATGTCTGTGGTCAAAATACTCACTTAGCACAGTTCGCCTCGTCGCCGCTCTCGACGATGTGGCGCCACTAGTACTGTCGAGTTTTACAGAATACGAAATCGAAAACTCACCGCGGATTCCGCGTTCGAGTTTTTATAATAACCTTACAGAATAGCACTGCAGATTCCATTGGCGCAACGTAATTTTAAGTTTTCATTTTATATTCAATTAGCTTTATAGTTATTAATTGTTAAGACTTGCATCGAGCAAGACGTATTGTAATAAGTTTATATTAAAGTATTTCTAAGTGAATTCGTAGTTTTTTTTGGGGCCTCCGGCTGTCTGAAACATAATTTGTGTAATTGTTTATTTATTCTGAATCTTTAAGTTTATTGATTTTTATCCTTTACATAAGCTGTATTTAATAAAAAATGTTTAAAACTCGAATTTTCGAAATTTTTGATTTATAAGTTCTATGTAACGTTTTATAATTAAGTTATGGTATAATTAAATGTAGATTTCACTTTTGTACAGCTTAGACATTTTTCTGTATGGATACAGTGCCTTTCGATTTGAAGTTGGATAACATTTCATTTTATAGGTACTATTATAAAATTAAGAGCATGAAAGAAAAAAAAAAGCATTTCTTCATAATGCTATTGTTACCACAAAAAATATTTTCTTAATCGCAAATTTTAAGAGAAAATAAATTAAAATTAAAATTGATGTGGCGACGTTATACATACAGACGTTAGAACAAAGTCCACCATAAGAATGACGTCATTTAGGAATAAGACGATTTTTAAACATTAATAAAAACCTAAATATTTTCAAAAAGTAAAAATTACTGTTAGTTTTTATCTAGTTTTAATTAAAATAAAAATAAAAACAAGTAGCAAAAAATTTTGAAATGTTGTAATTTTGGAGCACCCTGTAAAGTCTGTATTTGTATGAACATAAGTGGAGATCGCGTCCACTTATTTTCATGCGTAAACGATGATATTCATACTCAACAGGTAACTTGGATTAACAAATAGGATAGGTTATATCCCGTAAATCCCACGGGAACGGGAACTATTTATTTATTGCACGCCTCATAAGCGAAGCGTTGAGGTGGGTACTACTGTCACTTCGCGCAAAACATCTGATTTTTCAAACTTAAAATGTCTTTATGTATCATACATTGCACTTGTAAGATAATAAATACACACACATATTAAGAAAAAAACACTATTTTTAACATTCATGATATTTTTGATGTCATTTTTGTTATTTAAACTAGTTAAAAAACAGTTTAAAAAAGTTCTGTCTTGGACGTCCGTGTGTCTGTATGTGCGGAGGATTTTCTTGTTAACACGATAGCGACCGAAATACTTTACTAATCGAGTCTTTTTTTTTCTCTTACGCTTGAGTATGCTCAGGAATAGAACCCTTTCATTTTTCAGGGTCTGATTCGATGTGGTTTAATTGTTATTAAATAAACAAAAATAATAATTAATAAATAATTATTAAAAAAAAATTATGAGGCGTGCACTTTTGGATTTTCCAAACTTTTTTCGTTTATTTCTATCTGAATAACCTATCAAAAGTAACATTCAATTGTGTAAATTTTATTTATTACGGATTCAACATCAAACAACTCTACGGTAAGTATCAAGGTGCGTATTAACTATAGAGCTATTATTTATTACCTTACCTACCTATATGTTATAGCTAATTACTGCTGGGCGCTGCAGCTGGCTGCGATTTCGTCCATGTATCTACTGAAAGGTTTCATGACATAATATGAGCACAGGGGAATAAAATAAAAAGACCAGTATGTACATCCAAAAATATTTATTTCAATGATTACAAATTATCCTTAATCTAATTTTGAAAATCTAACACTGAATTAGATTCCTTACAATATTATTCAAATTAATAACAAAATAACGTATTTTACGACAAATTAATATTGAACTAATTATGTAGTTAAAACACGAAAGCGCATTACCTTATTATACCAGCTGCATTAACCAAAAATTTTATATGATAATAAGTATAATATTTTCAACTGATATCAAAATGTACGAAAAATAGTACTTAATAAGTAATTGAACTGAGAACATAATTTAATATTCACACAAAGCTGTATTGTTTCGATATACGTTGTTTTTATTGTAAACTGCATTACATATTTTGATAAAAAAATACTGTAAAACAACAGATGATGAAATTTTCAAAATGAAAAAAAAAATACAAATTTGCCGCGCAATCGACATTTGACAGCTCTACGACTGAATGAGGCGGTTAAAAAAGTTTGTATAATATTAATAGAAATAATTATCGAGATTTAAATTGCTCTACACAAGATTTATTTTGTTTGTTTTATTACTATACTTCTTAAAGACACAATTAACTCGTACTCGTAATACGATACCTTGGAGTTGGAGCGAAAATATTGTTTGTAATAATTTGGCTAGGAAAATACAACAAATCAAAAACACTATTTACTATGGAAAAAAAACCAGGAAGGTGAAAAACATATATTTACGATTTCGATGCACTCGACTTTTAGTAAAATAATAGGTAGGTAAAAATATTATTATGGTTTTGATCACAGACATATCTGTGGTTTTGATTTTAGCTACTAGTATCAGAAAGCTGCGTGTTCAATGCACGTCGGGGTCACACAACTGTGGAGGATACAGTAGACAATATACCTAATGAAGTTTTTCATCTTTTTATTTTACTGCAAATACAAAATAAAAATTAAACAATGGTAATGTAAATTCTAAACAAACTACTACCAAAATACAATTAGAACAAAAATCATTTGACTGGTTGATTTCACCCAGAGGCCAGAGGCGGCTCGTGACAAAATTGTATGGGTGTTCACTTGAAATAAAACAACGAAAATACAATAGCGTAGCGGGATAATTTATTACAAAAAAAAATGAGCACCACATTTTATAAATGTCTATAACACTAAAAATTACAAAGTACAGGCTATTTCAAAACGAATTCAATGATTATCAATAATTAGTAAATCACCGAATTTGCATTCGCGAGCGTACCTACGCGTAGGTATCCATAGTGTTTGTTTATACTAAAGGAATGGCAACGTCGCAATTGCTGCTGTCATGCGATGCGGCAACGTTGCGTGAGACTCAAAACGCTACCTGCTACGGTATGAACGATTGTTATAAAAATAAAAGTTATACATATTTGTTGGCGTAAACTATTTTATTCATCATTAATTTTGGAAAATAAATAATGTCAAAATTGATTACAATAAAACGCAGTTTTATTTTATTACATTACAGGTAAATTAGCTTGGAGAAATTTTTGCGTTTGTAGTAGTGTATGGTCAGCAAATAAAAAAAAACAACATTTTATTTTTAGTTTTTATTCAAGTATATAATATTAGTATTATTAATATTTTATTAGTTCCAAACATTACAAGCAGTGCCGATTTTTACTTCAGTGAAGACGTGTATGAATTAGGTGTTCTCCGGCCAAAAATGTAAACCACGGTAAAAGTGAAACTGTTCGAACGGTTCCGAACACTGCTTTGTGTAGCGCATGTCGCGTGACGGTCGGCTGCCGAGTAGGTATACCTACTCGGCAGCCGCGATACACGCGACATGCGCTACACAGACCAAAAAGTTTGAGACGATGTAATAAAAGTTTCACTTTAATAACAAACAATAACAACAATAACAAACAATAACAACAATCAACAAATACAAAATTTAACAATTAAACTACGTAATAATTATAATTTTCGAATGAAATGTGTGCTTTATGTTCTAACGGTACCAAGCGACTGACGCCGGACTGCACGAGGCACCTGCGGACAGCGTAAACTGGTTTATTCTGGTTTTGTGCGTGTTTCCACTTTCCACTATCAAGTGACGATTTATTTATTTGTTTTGTTTCGTAATTATTATGGTCAAATATTAATTACGAAACAAATTATTATGAACAAGATATTTTATTGTTTCACGGTATTCGCCTTGTCATTGGCTCAAGGACGTAAAATTGAATGATATATTATTTTTTTTATAAAGTCAAAACCATTTTCTTTAAAACATAAATCAGAGTATTGCTAGGGATAAGTATAAAATTAAATAGTAATGTTAGGATATCGAAACATTTTTGTATAGGCTAGAACGATATAATGGAAACGCGCTCTAAGATCTGAGTAATATACACACCACTACATATGCAAAAATTTCTCGAGACTAATTTCACTGTACACTATTGTTTTTTTTTATCAAAACATGTATGTATTTGAGTAGTTAGCAGCATATAATATTCTGAATTTCTGATCCATGCCTATTCACTCAAAACTAATAACACTAATGATTTGTAACAGTAAATTATTTCAATAGGTATTTGAACATTTCATAACCAACAAGTAAGAATAATTCGTATACAAGATACAATAACAAATCTAATACACTATTTATTATTTTATTATATTTCATTATGTGAAAATAACCAGGAAGGTGAAAAACATATTTACGAAAACAAAGTAACATATGGTTTTGCTATTAGCTATCAGGAAAAAAAATCGTATTGGAACAAAAGAAGGATTGTAACTGAATTAGGTAATTAGGTATGTTTGTTTCTGGGTGCACCGTTTTCGACGACGCGACGGCCGACGCGTGACGTAAACAGAGTAGGTACCTACTTTGCTAAAACAAACTAAGTAATAAAATTGTGTGTCTGTCTGAAAATTCGCTAAAGCATATTTTACCAATGTTTGCAAGTTTGTGATTACTTTGATAGTTTATCGATTTATAATAATTGTATACTTATATCATTGTTTAAAAATATTCAAACACAATATGATATAGGTACTGATTTATCACTGGTTTCAGTGATGAACTGATGAGTCAATGTTAGCCACAATACTAATCACTTTCGTCATACATGTGTATGAACTATGATTGATGTGATTTGCAATGTGGTGAAATTTCATAAAAATCACGGGCCAATTTTTTGTTTTGAATCCCACCGAAAATACATATACATATTACTAATTGCGTTATTAGAATAATTAATTACTATACCCACGATCAATTATTACAATTGTAATGTAGGTATTAGGTATAGGTGAGTACTTATACCTATATATAAATATAATGTGACTCCTATCAGATATCACTAAGGAATTTAGGTCACACGTGTCTTTAAAAACTATAAAGAATATCATATTTAATTATTTTAATTGTTACTGGAATATCATATTATTTTTCCTTAATTAGTAACTAGAGACTAGCAATCCGACGCCTGTAATCGGATAGATATTTAGTTTAAGTACCTATTTACATTTTAATATAAAAAGGGGTAATTTCTCTAATAAAAGTCAGTGTATAACCAACCATCAATCGTTTTATTTCTCTCCACGCACACCACACATCACATGGCGACCCTGCCAGCGCGGGCGCGTCGGATAACAGTGTTCTAGAATTACGTTCCGTATTTGGCACCGAAATCGGAGTTTCATCTTCATACGGAGAGCCGAAGGCTTCATAATAAATTATTATGGAGAATTACGCCAGTCGCACCGATAATCGGACGTACTTGCAAAGATGGAAGTCTTTTCATATATCGATTTTATTAAAAGCAGACTATTAATAGTATGCCAGATATACGAAGTTAAATTTCAAGCCATTCGCTTAATTCAAGACCAACATCGTGACAAAATAGAGGCTTACGTAGAGGGTCACATTAATCAAAATACATCCCCTACAAAAATAAGCCTAATGCAAAAAATATCATTAGAATGCAGCTTGGATGTGGACTTCCCCGACGGAACGAGAGCTATTGCAAAGATTGAAGAAGTTTATAGCGGTAGCGTGTTATTTTTATACAAAATAAGTTGGGAAAGAGATTCTACATACGCAGATTGGTAAAGACAAAATGGGCAAGCAGCAATCTAAAGAAGTCGAAAAAGAAGAAGTATTTATAACACAGAGCGGACAGAACAACTACGCACCAAACAACATCGCACCCTGGGAAAAATCAGAAACTATGTTCAATTTGATCGTGGTAATAGCAGTCATTTGTGGAATAATATTTGCGTATTCTGTTTACAAGAAGATGCACAAGCGACTTACAAAGAAGATACAGCGGCAAGCTACGGAAATAGTTTTGAAGTCACGTCGCGCCTCGGTTTAAAGGGACATAAAAAGTAAAACAGAACTTGAAAACCCAGTTCAAAAGTGGCAATTAGTGTGTGCAGTGACTCGCAGTATACTTAAGTAAGTGGCAATTTTTCCTTTCTCTCTAATCTATTTTTATTTAATCACGTTTATCCTTTATGTAGAAATATAATTAACATATTAATTAAACTTATGTTTAAAAAAATATATATATATATAAATATATAAACATAAATGTCTAATATAATATTACAAAAATATTTAAATGATTTGCTAGAAATTAAGCAATATTTAGTTAAGTTTGGAATTAAACGTCTTAAAAGTGAAACAGCATTCGAAAAATACGAAGTAGCTAAACAAGTATATAAGGAGTATAAAAACTATATACAAGTGGTAGAAATTAAAGTAGAAGAATTAAGTGTAACATTAGAAATAGATAGTCTTTTTGATAAAATCAAAAATCTTATGACAATCATGTCGACAAAACCAGAATTTGAGTTAAAAACGGCAGTTTCTCTGTTGCCCGTAATGGACGACACAGAAAATGTCACTCTGCAGTTAATAGATGCTATTGAATTATATGTGACAATGATTTCATAAGAAAGTATTACAAATCTTATTCAATTTGTTTGCAAGACACGGTTGTCACGAAACGCTAAATTAAGATTAAAAGATACCTATAGTAGCGTAGAAGAAATGGTTAGTGACATGAAAAAGCACCTCCTAACTACTAAGTCAGAAATCGCCTTGCAGAAAAAATTATTAAATTGTTATCAAGGAAATCGGTCGATAGATAAATTTGGAACAGAGCTCGAGCAACTGTTTGTTAACCTTACCATCTCACAATCAAAAGGAAATTCAGACACGTTCAGTATTCTGAAATCCATAAATGAAAAACAGGCAATACATAAATTCGCCGATGGTCTACGGAATGACAGATTGAAAACTGTTATAGCTGCACGAAATTACAATTCGTTAAAGGACGCTATTCAAGGCGCAAAGGATGAGGAAGTAACGATGACTTCTCCATCATCTAACCAAGTATTCTTTGCAAAAGGAAGACCCTATCATCGGGGACTCCAAGGATCTAAACACTGTGGAAAATCATATTCCTATACTAATTCAAGGTCACCAAAAACACAATTTAAGAATACATTCACCAACTATTCATGTGGTAGGAATCAAGGGAATTTTCAAAGAGGTCGAGGTAAAACAAACGGAAGGAATAAATCAAATACCCGTAGTACTCAACCATATACTCATAAAAACAGAAACCAGCATCAGCAGGTAAATTTGGCCCAAAGTTCGCAAAACGAAGAGGACGAAGATGAGCAAAGCTCGATACCGAAGTGGTTTTTTCGACAATAATGAATACGTATTAAGTTATAACAACATGAATTCAGTAAAATTTTATATAAATCATAAAAAACTAAATTTTCTATTAGACACTGGAGCATCCTTATCTATAATTAAAGATATTGCTATACAACATACTAAACACAAAGTTACCCAAAAAACAACACAAATTAAGGGCATTGGTGGAAAAATAACCTCAGACAGATATACAAAATTAACATTGAAATATAAAAATGAAAAATTTGAACATAAATTTCATATATTTAAAACATTAGGTACCATTAAACATTGACGGTATACTCGGGCAAGACTTTTTGTCGAGATACAAATCATTACTAAATTTTGAAAACCAAACATTAACGCTTCAAACAGATTCAAAGTATACAACAATACCAATAGACATGTTTTCAACAGAAGATATAAACACAACAAGCATAAAACTGCCACCCAGATGTGAAAAAATAATTAATATAAAAACGAACCATACTAGCAACTGTGTAATAACTTCAAAAGAGGTGTGTGATGGAGTATTCATAGCTAATACTTTGAATAAAGCCAGAAATGGAAAAATATCGATACATATTATGAATACTAGGGAAACAGAAGTAGTTTTACATTGTTTCACACCAGAGATAATACCTTTAGACGAGTTTGAGTGCTTCACATTTGAAGAAGTAACAAACAATGGAGAAAGAGTTAAAAGGTTATTCGATTTACTGAAACTAGAAAACATGAACGCAGAAGAACAGAAAAGTATTGCAAGTATATGTGCTAAGTTTGCAGATATATTCCACTTGTCGGGTGATCGACTGAACACTTGCAATTTATACGAACAGAAAATACACCTAAAAGAAAATACCAATCCAGTTTACTCTAAACCTTACAGACTACCTCATTCACAGAAAGCGGAAATTAGTAAACAAATACAGGAAATGATAGACAACGATATTATCGAGGAATCAACTTCAGAATGGTCCAGCCCATTACTGATAGTGCCTAAGAAAATAGGAGCAAATGGTGAAAAGAAATGGAGAGTTGTACTAGATTACAGAAAACTAAATGATTGTATCAAAGACGATAAATTCCCATTGCCAAATATTACCGAAATATTGGACTCTTTATCAGGAGCTATGTATTTTAGTCACTTAGATCTCAATCAGGGCTATTATCAAATGAAATTAGATGCAGAAAGCCGAAAATATACAGCATTCGTAGCTGATAAACATTATCAAATGAAACGTTTACCAATGGGTCTAAAAACAAGCCCTAGCGCATTCAGTAGAGCGATGACAATTGCATTATCAGGATTAAATTATGAAAAATGCATAGTCTACCTGGATGATATTATTGTGATGGGAAGAAATTTAAATCAGCATAATAAAAATCTTATTGATGTATTCTCACGTTTAAGAAAAGTAAATATGAAATTAAACCCATTAAAATGTAATTTTTTGAAAAAAGATCTTTTGTACCTAGGTCACATCGTTACACCAGAAGGTATAAGACCAGATCCAGAAAAGATTAAAGTCATGCAAAATTATCCAACTCCTAAAAACGCAGATGAAGTCAAAAGGTTTGTTGCGTTTGCCAATTATTATAGAAAGTTCATACCAAATTTTGCAAACATTACAGCAAGTTTAAATAATTTAACCAGAAAAAATGTTAACTTCAATTGGACTACAGATTGTCAAAATTCTTTTGAAACTTTAAAACATACACTATGTAACCCGCCTTTATTGCAATATCCAAATTTTGAAGAAAGTAATGAGTTCATTATTCATACAGACGCTTCAGGGTTAGCGATTGGAGCTGTTTTATCAAATCAAGACAAAAGACCAGTAGCATATGCCAGTCGTACTTTAAACAAAGCTGAAAGAAACTATCCTGTGATAGAAAAGGAACTTTTAGCAATTGTGTGGGCTATCAAATATTTTCGACCATACATTTATGGAAGAAAGTTCAAAATTTGTACAGATCATAGACCATTGATATACTTATTCAACATGAAAGACCCATCGAGTCGACTTACCAAATTCAGGCTATGTTTAGAAGAATACGATTTTGTAATAGAATACACGCGAGGAAAAGATAATGTCGCTGCAGACGCTTTATCTCGTATAGTATTAACAACGGACGACCTAAAGTCTATTAATAATAAAGTCAATTGCCTCATGGTTATGACTAGAAGACAAAGAAAAATGATGGATGAAACGGAAAATAAGAAGAAGGATAACGATGAAAAAGCTGACGATTGGACTGATCACCCAAGAGTCGTAGAAATACTTAAACGGACAAAAAATTCGATAGAATTCAATTTTGAGACTAACGAATATACGAAGAACGAGACATGTTCAGAAAATGTCCATAGTAAAGAAAAAACATTTATGTATACACCTTCAAGGAATATGGTTACAATGAATCCTAATTCTAGATCATGGTTGAAACGAGCTTTCGCAGTGAGAGAATTAGAACAATTCTGTAACAAAGAAAATATTCAAGAATTATGCATAATAGAAAATGAAAGAAATGAAAAATTAATAAAAGAGCTAGCTCAGGAAGTAAAAAATATAAATAAGTGGCAAGGACCACGGATATGCATAATAAAAGGTGTAGTAAAAATAGAAAATATGGATGACAAAAAGGTCATACTAAATGATTTTCATATATTACCAAGCAGTGGACATGCTGGTATAAGAAGAATGACGAATAACATAAAGAAACGTTACTACTGGACAAATATGGACAATGACATAACTAACTTTGTGAATAAGTGTGAGCAATGTCAAAAGCAGAAATTTCATAAGCAAGTGAAGCAACCTATGTGCATTACTAGCACTGCATCTTCAGCTTTTGAAAAAATATTTCTTGATACAGTTGGTCCAATAACACGAGATGTTAATGGAAATGCCTATATACTAACACTACAATGTGAGTTGACGAAATACGTGGAAGCATACCCAATACCAAATAAGGAAACAGACACAGTAGCTCGTGCTTTCGTTGATAATTTTATTTTACGTTACGGTATTCCGCAGACGATTGCAACTGACAGAGGTACTGAGTTCATTTCAGCAACTATGAAAGATGTTTGTAGATTGTTAGAAGTAAAGCAAATACAATCAACAGCATATCACCACGAAAGTATTGGTTCTTTAGAAAACTCGCACAAAACATTGGGAGCGTTTCTAAGGATTCAAACTAACAACCAAACTCAAAATTGGAGCTCTTGGTTACAATATTGGTGTTTTGGATATAATACAACGGTTCATAGTGAAACACAATATACACCTTATGAACTTGTATTTGGTAAATTGTGTGGTATACCAAGTAATCTTGTAAATAAAATTGATCCAATTTACAATTTTGATAACTACCCTATTGAATTAAAATACAGGCTACAAAAATCCCAGCAAGAAGCAAGAGAAAATTTAATACAGTCCAAATTACGCAGAAAAATCAATTATGATAAAACAACAAATTCAATAAACTATAAAGAGGGAGATCTATTACTTGTTAAAAAAGAAAATAGAGAAAAGTTGGATCAAGTTTATATGGGACCATACAAAGTAATAAGTGATATGGATTTCAATGTAAAAATATTACAAAATGGTAAAGAAAATATAGTTCATAAAAATAGAACAATACCGTATCATATACATATAAAAAAAAATGTATTAGATATTTTTTTTTTTAAAAAAAGGAGAGAGATGTAATGTAGGTATTAGGTATAGGTGAGTACTTATACCTATATATAAATATAATGTGACTCCTATCAGATATCACTAAGGAATTTAGGTCACACGTGTCTTTAAAAACTATAAAGAATATCATATTTAATTATTTTATTATTAATTAATTATATTAATTTAATTATTTATTTATTTCTCTCCACGCACACCACACATCACAAAATTTACAATATAGTCTCAAATGCATACTAGAGAAATATTGCAATTTGAATCAAAAAATGCATAGCATACAAAAATAAATTCACAACACAAGAAATTCCGCGCGCAAATCATAGCGCGTGTCAATGAAATCAAGAATGTAATTTTATATCAAGCCGACGACGACGCCGAACTAAAGTACCTACAGTACCATTTACCTTCAGTGTACAATACAGTTTACAGACCTACGACGGACGAACAATAATGAGTAATAAATTGTTTACAAAAAAAAAACATAGTTTCTAAGGTCATTAGTTTTATTTTATTTTATTGTTATTTTCTTTGAACGATTGGAAATGAAATTACTCAATTATTACACATAGAACTTTGATTTATTAGAATTATGCGAATTATGTATAAGATAACGGACGCGAATGCACGACATCTAGCGCGTCAATGTCTAAACATCGCCATTCGTTTAGACATTGACGCGCTAGATGTCGTGCTTTATGTCGTGTTTCGCTTGGCAAAAGTCACGCACACTACTGTAGAAGTGTCAAATTTTGCCGGTATTTCACTGTTGTTTTTCTAAGTAAATAATGTAAGTTATTGATTAAAAAGGTCGAACGCGGACACATTTCATTGTAGAGAAGTGATAAAATGATTAGTTTTAAAGAAATAGTGTCTGTGTTAAGTGTTTAGTCGTCATCAAAAATGTATGGAGGGACGGTCGGAACATCCACCTTAAACAAGAATTATTTCATATAGGTTTTCTATTCAAGAACTGCTCTTACCAATTCAAGATCCTTGGCATCTTGTGGATGTGGATAACCTGAGCATGATGGTTGATCAGTAGTATTTGATATGTCAATTAAGGCAAATTGAGATGGATGGTCTGCCTGAAAGAGATAAAAATGTTACTTATAACATTGGATATGGTCCCAAGTAATAATAAATAGATTGCTACAGAAACATGGACTCAATGTTTGGTAAATTGTAAAACTTTTAGTATTTTTTTTATTAAAAGCATTTATTGAACAAACATAGTGTATTATACTTATGGATAGTGTAGCTTTCCAACAACGAAAGAATTAAAAAAATTGGACCAGTACAACAGTAGGACAACTAAAAAAATAACTCAGTAGGTTTTAAGTACCAGTCATCACACCACTTGTCTCATGACACTCTAGGTCTCTAGAGCATATCAGTCAAAAAAGATATTGTGAAGCTTAAGTAAATGAATCCTTAGACACTATCGGAAATTTAAGAACAATTATAATCTTTTTTCCATTAAAATAATATCCTGGTTTTATTATATCGTAATATTGTCTTAATTCTAACTCTAAAATTCTATCCTTACCATATATAGTATTTAATTTTATTAATATATCCTTTAACACATTTGAACTTAACATAGAATGATGTGTTGAGGACGTACGAATGAAAGCTAATGTATTTTCAATTCTAACCAATTCTTGCAATATATCATCTACATTTTCTGTCATTATGCTAAGGATTTGGGCAAATTTAGCATATTTTATCAAACGGGATATTTGTATCCTGGAATCAGATAAATTTAAAGTCAATAACGTTCAAGATAGAATTCGAGGACAACCACTGAAAATAAGTAATATCGACTTAAATGAAATACACTTCAACCACAGCCCTGAAAATCATGTAAAGTTGAATTCAATAAATTTGGAAGATCTGCATAAGATTCATACTAAGGTACTGATGCAAGCACCGATTGAACTAGAAAAGAATACATCGACGATATACCATACCACTGTCCCAATTTATACATTCCTTTTGGGCACTTTGCTACTTTTCGCAACTTACAAAGTAATCCGTTATAAGAACGTTACGTGCTGGAAGAATCAAGACGACCCTAATACAAAGACGGAAGATCAAGACAGTCAAAATTGTACCGAATCTTCGCCAGGACCACAGTTTCCAGCAACATTTTATCACACCGTGCTCAAATAGTTGCTGGTCTTCGGGGGGAGGAGTTACGCCAACGGATCCCCAAGACATTGCTGCGTCGACGTTTCTCACGGGAACGTATTGTACGGACGTAGCAGCTAGGCTATTCTGTAAAAAACGCGCCCGAACTCGCATCTCACCTGAGTGAGTCGACTCACTTCACTTTCGAACGTTCGAGTTTTTGGTTTCGCATTCTGTAAACATCCGCTCAGCAGAGGCGAAGCGAAGTGAGTCTCACTTCGAAACTCACTTGCCTAGTGAAGGGATCTTATAGATTTGAATTTATCGACATTGTTATTATCTTTAAAATGCGGCAATTTAACACATTTTGAAGACATAATAACACTTTAGTATTGTACCGTGGGTGGAATTAAACTAAAATTGCAATTTTACACTGATAAATT
Source organism: Colias philodice (assembly GCF_061535455.1). NCBI lineage: Eukaryota > Metazoa > Arthropoda > Insecta > Lepidoptera > Pieridae > Colias > Colias philodice. Next base: position 1,653,539 of record NC_143117.1, on the reverse strand, counting down.
CTTTAAAATCAAAATAATTCTAGCGTCACTGAAAAAAAAGGACGCTTGTCTGTGGTTCGTTTGACTTATGTTTATTTCTCAAGTGGTTTTTTGTACCTAATTTTAAAGTGTTTCGTGTTGCATTCTTTCTAAAAGTTATGTTGGAGTTTTGGCTGCATATTACATTCGATGTCCCCGAATTTCATTATTTTGTGTTGTTTAATCGATAGCTGGTAGTGGATTTTCTTAACAAACTGCTTTTCTTTTCCATCAAAAATGCGTAGTTTTTGTGAAAATCGAAATTGAAAATGATATTTTTTAAGGTTATTTTTGTACTAAAAACGCAACTTAAAGTAAAATCTTAAGCCATTATAGTATCAAAATGTCTAATTATCACACTCACACGCATTATTTTTAAATATATTTACGTACCTATTACTTTATTTACATATTACAATTTATTTTGTCAAAATAGTATTTTAACAATTTAGTATAGCCAAAAATCGTTCCATATTTTGTATTCACAACAAGCCACAGATAACACAGATTAGTTAATATGACGCAGATCACAGATTAGCAATACAAATATACTAGCTTATCATAGAGTATAAATGATACATTTTAATTTTTAATGTTTTTTTTATAGCTCACTTGCTTCAGTTTTAAAAATCGATTAACTTTTACTTTTAGTATTCAAATAGGTAGCGAGGAGCGAAGCGACGAGCGTGTTAGGTTAACTGTTGAACTGCCGCACGAGCCGAGCGAGCGAAGCGAGCGTGCCGCGGCAGCGGCCGGCGAGTGCCAGAAGCGACTTTAGGGCGATTCCCACTCAAACAAAAAAAAACTACGTAGGTTTAAACAACCTGTTTGTATTTTATTTATGTATCGTAAAATTTTTGTTATTATCAAATGCTATCTAAATTAAAATTACGAAGTGTCTAGTCGTCCGCTAAACGGATGAATAAAATAAATTAGTCGTCCGATTACCGGATGAATAAAATAATTTAATCGTCCGATTATTCGGATTACTAGATAACCTTTTAACACTAAAGCTACATAGTTGGGTTGGACTAAAGCAAAGGGGGCTCAGGACTTAGAAAATTTTTGATGGAGTTGGTGTCATTATAACACCTATTTATTATTGTTTTATCGTAAAGATTACGCTAATATAAGCATGTTTTATAGGAACAACTTTTCTCTAAAATCAAAAATGGCCGAGATATTCGCCCTCAATTCGTTAGGTTAGGTTTAGGTTAGGTTAGGTTAGGTTTCTTAAAAAAAAAACTACACAGAAATAGGAGCCCCGCGAAGCGGGGCTCCGTCGACGCGCAAAAAAAATCAAGTTTAGGTTAGGTTAGCCGTTAGGTTAGGTTAGGTTAGGTTTCTTAAAAAAAAAACTACACAGAAACAGGAGCCCCGCGAAGCGGGGCTCCGTCGACGCGCAAAAAAAAATCAAGTTTAGGTTAGGTTAGCCGTTAGGTTAGGTTAGGTTAGGTTTCTTAAAAAAAAAACTACACAGAAATAGGAGCCCCGCGAAGCGGGGCTCCGTCGACGCGCAAAAAAAATCAAATACCTACGTGTGCCCTCCTCCCCCCTCTCCTCCCCCCACAAAAAACCTATAATACGTGCGGCAGTTCTCTAAAGAATTATTATTTTATTCATCCGGTAATCGGACAACTAATTTATTTTATTCATCCGTTTAGCGGACGACTAGCGCTGTCCTTAAAATTATTTTTGACAAATTCATTTTAAAAATCACTTTCGAATTATATTTATTATCTACAATTGTGAACGCGTCATAATATAACATTTATTATCTATAATGGCATGTCGTAAATACGTGGTAAATACAAACTTACATTTTCCAGGTAATATAATTTAAGAAATTGTTATAAATAAATTAATAATACGGCATTATATTTAAAAATATTGCCTGTGTGCGAGATTACTAGAAGTTTTAATACGACAATGGTATAAAAGTGTCGTTTTTAGTACAAAAATAACCTTAAAAAAAATAATTTTCATTTTCGATTTTCACAAAAACTACGCATTTTTGTTGGAAAAGAAAAGCAGTTTGTTAAGAAAATCCACTACCAGCTATCGATTAAACAGCACAAAATAATGAAATTCGGGGACATCGAATCAAATATTTAACCGGAGTTTTAGTTAATGTTTCAGTTTGGCTTTATTAAGTTGTTGTGTAATTGCTGTTAAACGTGTTGCATAAATTATTTAAAGGAGAAAACTGCAAAAATAACAACTATGAGGTGAGTAATGTGATTCTTGTATTTAACTAAAATATTATCTTATACAACAAGCTTATTGAAATATTTAACTTAAAATCTTAAACATTGTAGCTCCTCGGAAAGGTCGTCTCATCCCTCCCGTGCCCAAGTAGAGTATCTAGTCGACTATCTTAGCAAACATCCTAGCTTAGCCAAGGGTTTTTCAAAAGTCCCGAGCGCTAGAGACGAAGCTAGAAAAACATGGGAGGAGTTGACTATCAAATTAAATAGCTTGGGAGGCTGCACTAAAACATGGAAACAGTGGACAAAGGTAGGCAATAGGCATATAGAAAACTATTCATCTTATACCGTGTAGGTATCTGGCTTACCTATATATTATTAATAAACTTTTAATTTTGCTTTAGTATTGGTCTGACAAAAAGAGTGCCGTGAAGAAAAAAGCTGCCCTAAGATACCGGGCACGCAATAAGACTGGTGGTGGATGTGAATCGGTGGTGGAGCTTTCAGAGGTGGAGGAGAAAATACTCACATTAATGGGCGGGGAAGGTTTTGCAATTGGTGATAGGCATTTGGAAATTAATCCATTTGAAGTAAGCTATTGTTATCGATTTTGTTGATCCGATACATGTATGTATGTAAAATATAATTATTCAATGTCATGTTCTTTTTTTAGGAAATCCCCGTCCTTACTGATGCCAACGAAAGCCCCACATTGCCGACTTCATCTATGATAAATGAAACCACAACTATTGTAAGTAAATACCTAGTGTATTAATAAAATATTACTTAATAATAAACAACTTATTAGTAAATGTTTCTTATATTGTTCTAGGAATACCAAGTCTTGGATGAGACTGCTATAAATACGGAAAATGTTAGTATGGCAGATACTGAGGTATATATTAATAAGATATTATGAAAATGGTACTTTTTTATTGATTCCAGTATTTGAAATACTATGTTTTTTTTTTCAGAGACCTCAACTAATTCAGCAATATGTTAACTGTATCCCGAATCCCGAACCTTCCCCTGCTCATACACCACCGAGAGCGGAGGTAACGAGCCCTCTGCAAGCAGTTACCCCCTCTGGCTCAGGCAACTTTCCTGCTCGACGTCAATTATTGAACGTCGCGGGTCCATCACCACGTCGTACTACAAGTAATTATGAGATTTATGAATTGATTTACAATATTTATAATCCATACTAATATTATAAATGCGAAAGTAACTCTGTCTGTCTGTCTGTTACTCAATCACGCCTTAACTACTGAACCAATTTGCATGAAATTTGGTATAGAGATATTTTGATACCCGAGAAAGGACATAGGATAGGTTTTATCCCGGAAATCCTACGGGAACGGGTTTTTCTTTGAAAACGCGGGCGAAGCCGCGGGCGGAAAGCTAGTCAACAATAAAAATTTGGAAATACATACAAATAAAACTAAATAATACTTGATAATGAATTAAGGAAATAATAATAACATCAGAAGACTTGTCAAAAATGCGTCACCGCGACCGGTGGAAATAATAATAAATTAATATTTATTTTACGTTTCAGGGTCATCGAGTCGTCCACAACAACGGCAAAGAAGACGATCACCTCCATCACAAAGGCGGCAATCTCAATTAACAACCTTTACTGAAAGGTTTCTTAGCTTGGAAGAGCAACGGATTGAGATTGACCGTCGCTACTGTGAGTTACAGGAGGTGATGGTCAACTCACAAAGGGAGACCAACAGAATGACAGCAGAGGGCCTGATTGCCGTCGGGGAAGGTCTTAAATTATTAGCTGAAAATTTAAAAAAATAAAATACTTTTATACTTAAATACATTTATTAGTTCTTAACTTATTTTAGTAGTAAAAAATTATCTGTGGTTTTACTTATAGTTTCTTAATTTACTAACATTAGTTTATAAGCCCTAATTGAGTTACTAACACCTATGAATATAATTTTCCGGAATAAATAATTTGCATTGATTTTTGATTGAATTAATTACAATTACCGCGTGTTCCTTGCCCTCCATAATTCATTTATCAATCTTTGTCTACATAGCTGACCAAGTGCAGTTTCATTAGGTACATCCTCATTTGAAGCTACACTTTGTCTGGTCCTATGAAAACCAGCCTCAACCTCTAGCTCTGAATTGAATATGGCTGGAGCTGGCAGGCCGGCACGATTACAAATATTGTGAAGCACGCAACATGCTATTACAATCTTCGAAACCGTGTCGGGGTCATAATGTAGGACTCTATGTGCTAATAGGCATCTAAATCTGGCTTTAAGGACCCCAATTGTTCTTTCTACGGTGTTTCTTGCAGTAGCATGCAGCTAGTTATAGTGATGTTCTGGTGTTCCCTCGTCTGCATTTGGAACTGGCACCATTGGGTACTGACGCTGCGGATACCCAGAATCACCTGTAACAATGAATATTGTTAAAAAATAAAATGTTTTGTCATCAACAATTATATTTTTATTAGGAGTTAGGAGTTTTCAATGATTTCGCCTGCTCTCCAATTTTTATGAATTCCGTGAACTTCGGTAATAAAGCCTAAATTACTCAGAAATAAAGTAGTTTTTTTAATGATGAAAGAATTTTTGAAGGAATTAATCCAGTAGTTTTTGAGTTAAATATTTACAAACAAACAAAGATTCGTCTTTATAATTAATTAGCTAAGAGGTAACTCACCTAACAAGTACACAGATTCGCCTGTTTGTACTAATTGTTCGAGGTGGTCCCGAATGATGCAATTATTAAAAATAAGGCTGTCGTGAGTCGCTCCGCCATATGTTGCATCTACATGTATTATGTTCAAATCTGCATCTGTGAACTGCAAAAAGAATTATTTTACAACTATTTTTATGTGGCTGTTCTAATGAATGTTAAAAAAAATATAGGTACTAGCAGCGTCTTGTGATTTATACTGCTTCGTTAATGATCCTATGGAATTGGTCCAAATTTCATTAAATCGATTTTCTGTGGTTCAAGTGCGAAAGCGTATACAGACATTATTATATCAGGCTTACCATTTGTACATTTCTTGCATGATATCCTTTGCGACAGTAGTATCGTTCTTCATGGCAAGTTGGTCTCACCATTGTCACAAAAGTCCCATCTACACATCCTATTACCCCAGGAATACTGAATTTCTCATAGAATCTGCAATAAGAAATAAAAAAATCATTAAATATTTTTCATTAACATGATAGGTTTATTTAGGTAGGTACACAAACCTTGTTTTGAGTCTCAGTCTTTCTTCAGAATTTTGGGGAAATCTTATGTATTTTTTTACTATACTTGGATGGCTTAGGGCTTCTATGACCTCGTGGATACTACGAGATGCTGATGGCTGCGACACAAACGAATTTATGTGTTTTCCACATATCCTTTGATAGCTCCCAGTCGCAAAGAAAGAAAGTGCACATAACAACTGAAAAAAATTAATGAAATTTCTTGAAACTATCAAAATAAAAGGTACTTAATCTGATAAGGAAACCATCCATAATTAAAGTCGGTTAATAACTCAAAACGTTTTTAAAGAAACCGTAAGGGAGAGAAACTTTGGACTTTAACATAGGGTACCTACCACTTGAAAGGGTGACATCATAAAAAATAATCGGGGATTAGATGACGTTATCGTTAGTGGTTCTATGTTCTATGCGAGGAAGTTATGTTACCTACCTACATAATGGAATGTTTTACAGAGTTATGGGAAAGTTATCCCAATATTCACACGGGATCGGGACTTCCGCAGATGAAATCACGGGACCGATGACTATTGTAACAGTAACTTTTCATGACATTATGAATACACATATAAAGCACTTAGATACATACCTTGACTCTAGCAGTTAATCCTCTTCGTCGACGTTGAGGTTTTTTAACTAAAACTTTAATGTCTTCCATCACTTGAGAAACTAGTTCTTCCGATAAACGGTAGCATTCAACAAAATTTTTATTTCGATTAATAATTTGCATTTCCCGAATGCTGGTACTTTGGCGGCGACTTTCTATTATATCCACAGCATTAGCTTCTCGTATTATAGCACTTAATATAAAATAACGCGCCATTTTAGTAAAAAAATATATAAAATTTGTATCAAATTTGTTCCACAACCACTAACTCACTCACGAACTCGGCACCTAATAGGCGAGTGAATTGCTGACAGGTGAATTCGTATTTGTAAATACTCGAACTCGACGTTCGAGGTGTAAAATTACCTTACAGAATGCCGAATTCATACTATAAACGTCAAAATCACAGACATGTATATTTAAGTAGACAACGCAAGTACCGCGATCTGTATGAAAACCAAACGTGTCATATTTTTTGTACTGACCTTGACGCGTTATGACGTCACGAGCGCTTTTTAGTGATGTTAATTTCATTTTACGCTAAATCGATTAGGCCGCCACTCGCGCGGCGATTCTAGTATCGTCCTATCCCATCGAAGTAAATCGAAAGAAATCAGATCAAACTAGATCTATGTCTAAGAGGTAGTCAAATAAATGAATCGTAATCGATTACTAAATCGATTCAAGACAGAAAAATGATAATTACCATAGACAGAGGGATGATAAAATAAAGTTATAAACCTTTTAATATTCTAACAAGTAAACTAATGTGTTTTAGCTTTTTCTTACATATGCCCATTGAGTTACCATGTACTACGTACTAGAGAGGCCATCGAAAGAAAGTAATGAAACTGTCAATCAATCAATCTTTATGTCCCGTTGCATCGATCCATTTTCCTTTTATGTTCGGGTTACTTGGAAAACTGAAAAAACAAACATAGTCTAAGCAATAAGGAGTTTTCTTAAAAAACTCCCAAGATGACACTTTATAACTAATGGCGTCCATGTCATAATATTTATTTTTAGTACCTTTGTATTAAAATACTTAAAAGTTCTAGGTCAAGTCGTATTAAATGACAAAAAAAATCTATGCCTTTTTTTCTGAAAAATTGCTCCTTCAAATTATCATTTTTCTGTTCGATTATAAAATCGATTAGAATCGAGAACTGTTGCATCAAATGAACATCACTAACCACAAAATTGGACAGAAAAATGAGAACAGAAAAATGAGAAGACGCTATTCATTGCTTGTTATCATACGACGCGATCTTTACCGTGCCAAGTAAAAGCCGCAATGTATTCCGAATCATTTCGTATGATTTGGTATCCGTGTTTGTCACGATCGTTTTCCACAGATATTCTTTATTTGATTTTAAAATAAATAGTGCATATTCTGATTAGAAAATTACTTACCGGTGGAAGGAAACATCTATGCTAACTCGGCCACTCACAGCTGTGGAGTTTCTACAGTTTATAACGGCGCAATTCGGCATTTTACTTTATTCAGCTTCACGTCTTTCCTTGGCGAACTGCAAGCGCGGACTGAGTGTAGGCCAGCGTCAAGTAAGTTTCATAAACTTAGTTTGGACACGGGAAGTACATACACTCGCTTAGTCTATCTTGATACATGTCTGTGGTCAAAATACTCACTTAGCACAGTTCGCCTCGTCGCCGCTCTCGACGATGTGGCGCCACTAGTACTGTCGAGTTTTACAGAATACGAAATCGAAAACTCACCGCGGATTCCGCGTTCGAGTTTTTATAATAACCTTACAGAATAGCACTGCAGATTCCATTGGCGCAACGTAATTTTAAGTTTTCATTTTATATTCAATTAGCTTTATAGTTATTAATTGTTAAGACTTGCATCGAGCAAGACGTATTGTAATAAGTTTATATTAAAGTATTTCTAAGTGAATTCGTAGTTTTTTTTGGGGCCTCCGGCTGTCTGAAACATAATTTGTGTAATTGTTTATTTATTCTGAATCTTTAAGTTTATTGATTTTTATCCTTTACATAAGCTGTATTTAATAAAAAATGTTTAAAACTCGAATTTTCGAAATTTTTGATTTATAAGTTCTATGTAACGTTTTATAATTAAGTTATGGTATAATTAAATGTAGATTTCACTTTTGTACAGCTTAGACATTTTTCTGTATGGATACAGTGCCTTTCGATTTGAAGTTGGATAACATTTCATTTTATAGGTACTATTATAAAATTAAGAGCATGAAAGAAAAAAAAAGCATTTCTTCATAATGCTATTGTTACCACAAAAAATATTTTCTTAATCGCAAATTTTAAGAGAAAATAAATTAAAATTAAAATTGATGTGGCGACGTTATACATACAGACGTTAGAACAAAGTCCACCATAAGAATGACGTCATTTAGGAATAAGACGATTTTTAAACATTAATAAAAACCTAAATATTTTCAAAAAGTAAAAATTACTGTTAGTTTTTATCTAGTTTTAATTAAAATAAAAATAAAAACAAGTAGCAAAAAATTTTGAAATGTTGTAATTTTGGAGCACCCTGTAAAGTCTGTATTTGTATGAACATAAGTGGAGATCGCGTCCACTTATTTTCATGCGTAAACGATGATATTCATACTCAACAGGTAACTTGGATTAACAAATAGGATAGGTTATATCCCGTAAATCCCACGGGAACGGGAACTATTTATTTATTGCACGCCTCATAAGCGAAGCGTTGAGGTGGGTACTACTGTCACTTCGCGCAAAACATCTGATTTTTCAAACTTAAAATGTCTTTATGTATCATACATTGCACTTGTAAGATAATAAATACACACACATATTAAGAAAAAAACACTATTTTTAACATTCATGATATTTTTGATGTCATTTTTGTTATTTAAACTAGTTAAAAAACAGTTTAAAAAAGTTCTGTCTTGGACGTCCGTGTGTCTGTATGTGCGGAGGATTTTCTTGTTAACACGATAGCGACCGAAATACTTTACTAATCGAGTCTTTTTTTTTCTCTTACGCTTGAGTATGCTCAGGAATAGAACCCTTTCATTTTTCAGGGTCTGATTCGATGTGGTTTAATTGTTATTAAATAAACAAAAATAATAATTAATAAATAATTATTAAAAAAAAATTATGAGGCGTGCACTTTTGGATTTTCCAAACTTTTTTCGTTTATTTCTATCTGAATAACCTATCAAAAGTAACATTCAATTGTGTAAATTTTATTTATTACGGATTCAACATCAAACAACTCTACGGTAAGTATCAAGGTGCGTATTAACTATAGAGCTATTATTTATTACCTTACCTATATGTTATAGCTAATTACTGCTGGGCGCTGCAGCTGGCTGCGATTTCGTCCATGTATCTACTGAAAGGTTTCATGACATAATATGAGCACAGGGGAATAAAATAAAAAGACCAGTATGTACATCCAAAAATATTTATTTCAATGATTACAAATTATCCTTAATCTAATTTTGAAAATCTAACACTGAATTAGATTCCTTACAATATTATTCAAATTAATAACAAAATAACGTATTTTACGACAAATTAATATTGAACTAATTATGTAGTTAAAACACGAAAGCGCATTACCTTATTATACCAGCTGCATTAACCAAAAATTTTATATGATAATAAGTATAATATTTTCAACTGATATCAAAATGTACGAAAAATAGTACTTAATAAGTAATTGAACTGAGAACATAATTTAATATTCACACAAAGCTGTATTGTTTCGATATACGTTGTTTTTATTGTAAACTGCATTACATATTTTGATAAAAAAATACTGTAAAACAACAGATGATGAAATTTTCAAAATGAAAAAAAAAAATACAAATTTGCCGCGCAATCGACATTTGACAGCTCTACGACTGAATGAGGCGGTTAAAAAAGTTTGTATAATATTAATAGAAATAATTATCGAGATTTAAATTGCTCTACACAAGATTTATTTTGTTTGTTTTATTACTATACTTCTTAAAGACACAATTAACTCGTACTCGTAATACGATACCTTGGAGTTGGAGCGAAAATATTGTTTGTAATAATTTGGCTAGGAAAATACAACAAATCAAAAACACTATTTACTATGGAAAAAAAACCAGGAAGGTGAAAAACATATATTTACGATTTCGATGCACTCGACTTTTAGTAAAATAATAGGTAGGTAAAAATATTATTATGGTTTTGATCACAGACATATCTGTGGTTTTGATTTTAGCTACTAGTATCAGAAAGCTGCGTGTTCAATGCACGTCGAGGTCACACAACTGTGGAGGATACAGTAGACAATATACCTAATGAAGTTTTTCATCTTTTTATTTTACTGCAAATACAAAATAAAAATTAAACAATGGTAATGTAAATTCTAAACAAACTACTACCAAAATACAATTAGAACAAAAATCATTTGACTGGTTGATTTCACCCAGAGGCCAGAGGCGGCTCGTGACAAAATTGTATGGGTGTTCACTTGAAATAAAACAACGAAAATACAATAGCGTAGCGGGATAATTTATTACAAAAAAAAATGAGCACCACATTTTATAAATGTCTATAACACTAAAAATTACAAAGTACAGGCTATTTCAAAACGAATTCAATGATTATCAATAATTAGTAAATCACCGAATTTGCATTCGCGAGCGTACCTACGCGTAGGTATCCATAGTGTTTGTTTATACTAAAGGAATGGCAACGTCGCAATTGCTGCTGTCATGCGATGCGGCAACGTTGCGTGAGACTCAAAACGCTACCTGCTACGGTATGAACGATTGTTATAAAAATAAAAGTTATACATATTTGTTGGCGTAAACTATTTTATTCATCATTAATTTTGGAAAATAAATAATGTCAAAATTGATTACAATAAATAAATAAATAAATAAATAAATCATTTATTTGCACCATTAGATATATCTTACAAAAATTTAATGACCCAGGCTCCTAATATAGTTGTAAACTGTTTTTCAGGAGCCTGTGTTCACACTAATTTATATTACACTGTTACAATGGCGTATGTACACGAATTTATTCAGCTTTAGACATAATTTATTATAATATTATTTGTTACATTTCAACATTTGTTCATTATACATTATTATTAATTAATTACCTATTTAATAATTATGCATGCATTAAAAAAATAGAAAAAATAAAAAATAAAAATAGTTTATAATCCACTCGGTTAACCCTAGTGTGTGGACGTAAACCATGATAATTATGGTGTGTAGGTGTGAGAGTGTTGTATGAGAGTGTAGTGTTGGAGTGTAGTGTGTGAATGACTTTATTAGAGAAAAGAACTGTCCTAGTTAATAGAGTAAACGTTCAGTATTTAAATAATCAAAAGTAGAGAGCCAGTTTTTAATTTTAGATTTTATTTGGTAATTTGTACACCTAGTTACATTCTGGTAATTATTAAGGGCATTGTACATTTTAGGAGCCAAATGTTTATACTGTCTGTTAGCAAATTTACTCTTAGCCATCGGTACAGGGACGACTATTCTCCTGTTGAATTTCTTGATGCTGTTAAATGAGCATTGTCGATGGAAACGTCTAATACATTTATAAATAAACAATTTCCTAGCACTAAGTACCATAGTCCTCTCATACAAGAGGGCGGTTGGGTAGCGAAACGATTCTTTGATGGCTACTTTCAGCAAGGCCCTCTGAGCTCGTTCAATTTCTATGAAATGGCTTTTTGCAGCTCCACCCCAAGCAGTTAAACAGTAGAATAATAGAGATTCACCTAAGGCCTTATAAATCTGCAAAATTAGGTTGAAGTTAGCAAAAGTCCTCAATGTCTTAAAAATAAACAGCAACCGCCGGATTCTCATTGACACGTGCGCTATTTGGAGCTTCCAATTGAGCTTGTCATCGAGAATTATTCCTAAATACTTAATCTGCGTAGCCCTGCTTATGGATGGACACATGCATTGCGATTGGAAACTATGAGAACTACGATTGCAGGGAAACACATGTAATTTGAGCGACTTATTTACTGGTTCTAAAGCGGAAGTTTTGCTGAAGCAGAGGTAATTAGTTTTAGCGCAGTTAAGACTTAAGAGGCTATCTTCAAGCCATGCCGTTACTTCACCGAGACCACATTCTGTACCTTCAAATAATTGTTTCCACGTTTTGGCCTTAAATATTATGACTGTGTCATCGGCAAACATGGTGATTTCGCCGCCGTTTAGTTTGAGCTTACATAATTCGTTTACATAGACAAGAAAAAGTGTAGGTCCTAATGTACTTCCCTGGGGGACTCCATACAAGCAATGTTCTTCCGTACTTAAAGAGCCTTCCAGACGAACAACTTGAGATCTATTAGATAGATAGTCTCGGAACCAGTCAAGAGTAACACCTCTTACTCCCGAATTTTCCAACCTGGCCAAGAGTATCGGAATTGAGACGGTGTCAAACGCTTTCTTTAGGTCTAGGAAGACACCCAAGCACTTATAGCCATCATCTAAATACGAAGAAATTAAAGTAGTGAGTCTCAGAGTGGCATCTTCAGTGGATTTTCCACACCTAAAGCCAAACTGATGGTTATGCAGTAGATTTTTCTTTTCCATTTTGTTGGGACATACCAGCTCGGACCCATATAACACCTGTCCTTAAGTCCCACAAAATGTTAAACATGGAGAGTAGGCGGCGACTGCACCTAGCTTCTCTACTTTTTAACGTGATCTTGACAAAAGCTCCTGCCTACCTCTACAACAAACTCAAGTGGATGGATGACGGCAATCGGTTATATGAAACACGGGCGTCTATGTATAAGCTCTCAGTTCCCAGAAATCACACAGCGGCTTTCAGGGGAAGCTTCACATACAGCGCTACTAGGTGCTGGAATAATTTGCCTCCACCAATAAGAAATTGCAAAACACTGCAGAACTTTAAATATAAGTATAAAAAAGTCGTTCTAGCACAATTTCTTAACCAGCCCTAATAGCGCTAAATGTATATAGCCTTATATATCTATATTATTACGTATATTTAATTTTACTATATATATAATGTAATATGTACTATATATGATTTATTTTAATCTCAGTAATCCTTTTATATTTAAGTATTATGCATATACAAGTAAGTCTATTATCTACATATTATGGATTGCTAATTTTAACTATCTATATAACATTTAATCACCTATTGTTTTTTTCTTTTTATACTTTCTAAATTATGTATTAGCTCTTATAATTTAACCAGCCAGAAGACCGTTCTGATGCTCCAAGCGTAGCAAGTCGAGGGGACTACTGAAAACCGGCGCCTCTCCTCTAATACGGAGAGGCAAATGCTGAGTAGTCCACCTAATCACGAATACGATATTAAGATATTTTGAATGTATTTATTGTATTTTAAGATTTATTTTTTTCCATGTAAAGTGTTTAGTTATAAGTCAAAAATTTGTAAAAGTATTTGTGATTAAACGTATTTTCTTTCTTTCTTTCTTTCTTTCAAAAACAGTGGCTTCACAGCAAAAATACGAATACAAGGCAGAGACGAACTGGAAATAGATAATCAATGGGTAGTACCGTATAATCCACTACTTTCCAAAATGTTCCAAGCACATATAAACGTTGAATACTGCAATTCAGTAAAATCTATTAAATATATATGTAAGTACGTAAACAAAGGTAGTGATATGGCAGTATTTCAAATAGTCCAAAATAGCGAACAAAATAACAGAAATGATGAGATCCTCATGTACCAAATGGGAAGATACATCAACAGTAACGAAGCAGCGTGGAGGATTTTTAGTTTTCCCATACATGAACGCGAACCAGCTGTGCAACATCTAGCAGTACATTTGGAGAATGGACAGAGAGTTTACTTCACAAAAGACTCGGCTAGAAAAATTGCAAGCGAACCACCTCAGAACACAACATTAACAGCTTTCTTCCAACTGTGTCAAACAGATCCATTCGCCAGAAAGTTATTGTATGTCGACGTCCCTATTTATTATACGTGGGACAAAACAAGGAAAATTTTTCAACGTCGGAAACAAGGAATGCCAGAGGAGGGTCATCCAGAAATCATAAAAACTAACGCAATAGGTCGAGTATTCACTGTACATCCAAACAATGCCGAATGTTTTTATCTCCGGATGTTGTTACACGAAATACGGGGACCAACAAGTTTTACAGATCTCAGGACCGTTAATGGCTACCTATGCCAGACTTACAGAGAAGCATGTCAACGCTTAGGATTATTGGAAAACGACAACCACTGGGAATTAACACTACAAGAAGCCACACTCACAGCTTCAGCTGAACAAATTCGAGAGTTATTCGCTATAATATTAACAACATGTAACCCATCAAACCCAAAACAGCTATGGGACTCTTTCAAAAGGAGTATGAGTGATGATATATTGTACCAAGTCCGACAAGCTAATCCTGAACTGACTATAGAATTCAATGACGAAATCTTCAATGAAACACTCATTCGCTTAGAAGATAAATGTTTAGCAATAAATAATCAGGCCTTAGTAGAACTTGGAATGCCAGCACCACAAAGAAATGCTTTTAGTGTGCTAAACTACGAAATTATGAAAGAAAAAAGTTACAACATCAATGAACTACTTGAATACATTGCTCACAACAAACCACTTCTCAATGACAATCAAAAAAAAGTTTACGACGTTATAATGAGCCGGATAAATAACAATATTGGTGGAATTATTTACTTGGACGCACCAGGAGGCACTGGTAAAACGTTTCTCATAAATCTAATACTGGCGGAAATACGTGCTAAAAAACTCATCGCACTGGCACTAGCATCATCTGGCATAGCAGCCACACTTATGGAAGGAGGACGAACTGCCCATTCTGCCTTACAACTACCATTGAATATAGTCGAACAACAATTCCCGGTATGTAAAATTTCAGGAAAATCTGGACGTGGTCAAATTCTAAAACAAGCTAAAATTATCATCTGGGATGAATGCACCATGGCCCATAAAAAATTTATAGAAGCCATGGACAGAACATTACAAGAATTGCGAAAAAACTCTGAAATAATGGGAGGAGCTCTACTCATACTCTCAGGAGATTTTCGACAAACACTTCCAGTTATTCCCAAGTCAACATCAGCAGACGAGATCAATGCATGCTTGAAAAAATCACATCTCTGGCCACAAGTACAAATACTGCAATTAACAAAAAACATGAGAGTTGAATTATCAAGAGATGAAACAACAGCACAATTTGCTAAAATACTTTTACAAATCGGTGAAGGTACATATCCTACTGACCAAACGACCGGCCTCATTGAACTTAATAGTGATTTCTGTAATATAGCCACTACTGAAGACGAACTAATCGACAAAATTTATCCAAATATTATTCAGAACTATACTAATGCGGAGTGGTTATTTCAAAGAGCAATTTTGGCCACTAAAAATAATATTGTTGACGATATCAATTTTAATATTCTAAAGAAAATACCTGGTGAAGAGAAAATATATAAATCGATCGACACCATGGTATCTATTGAAGAAAGTGTCAACTTCCCCACTGAATTTCTAAACTCTTTACAAGTACCAGGAATGCCATTACACTGCCTTCGTCTGAAAATTGGAACTCCAATCATACTACTCAGAAATCTCAACTCCCCAAAATTATGTAATGGAACTAGAATGATCGTAAAACAGCTATCGAATAATATCATTGAAGCTGAACTTATTTCTGGAAAGACCAAAGGACAGACAGTATTTATACCTAGAATACCTCTGATCTCTTCGGAATTGCCATTTCAATTTAAAAGACTGCAGTTTCCAATAAAATTAGCCTTTAGTTTTACAATTAACAAAGCGCAAGGACAAACTTTAAAATATTGTGGCATTAACCTCAAAGAATCCTGCTTCTCTCACGGTCAGCTATATGTAGCTTGCTCAAGAGTAGGAAATCCGAAAAATTTATGTATATATACTCCGGACAATAAAATGAAAAATGTTGTTTATAAACAAGTATTGTAAATAATGAGAAAACGTTTTCAATAAACTTTTTTTTACTTTTTACGTCATAGTTTATTTTTTTATTTCGACTCTACCACGTCATCTCATATCAACTCCCGGGCGAAGCCGGGTTTTTTAGCTAGTCATAAAATATAAAACACTGAGAAAACACTGTTTTTTTTTTCTCGCAATTATAACTACATAGTTATTATCTTTGCTAAACACGAAGATTGAAGTTTGATAAAGAAAAACTTACCATCTGGACTACCTGCTAAAAATCCAAATTCTTCATCAATAAAAAGACCTGAAGGTCTGACAATTTTATTATATTGTTGCATGAACATGCTTTTTGCTACATTCTCATATTGCTGCCCATATAACATATCTTTCGTGCAAATATTCTTTTTATACAGAATATCCTTTACATGATTGTGGCATGGCGTGGTGGTACGGCGTTTGCAAACCTGTGAAGAGAAATATCCAGAAAAACTAAATGCATGTTATGGTTTACTTTAGAAATGTTAATTTTCTAGATATTTTACCAGAAATATATGTTTATATACATTTCTGCTAACATCATTATCACACCACACAACTCACCATTCCAAATTGACTGGCAGTCAAACGGTCACTCCTATGAGTATTATATAAATCATTATCATGCTGTCCTACAGTGGAGATTTCAATCAAAGCAATGTCTTCTGGTGACTTTTGGAATTCTGTTAGCCGTTCTTCACACTGTATTTTCAACTGTGCTTCATCAATATCAATAGGATCACAAGCTTCGGGTCCATAGTGCTTATCTGGTTGGGATTTCTCTCTTGGAGCAAATAATCGTTTGCGTGTCGAAGATTGCTGTCGTATTCTGCTCTGTTCCTTCCGTTTTATGTACTTTTTAAAATGTGTCCCTGGACTCTGTGTGGTCTGCTTTTTCCATGCAGTTTCATGCCATTTGTGTCCCTTAGCAAGTGATAGGCCTGAAAACATATTTAAATGTTATATTTCAAAAAAGACATGTTGCATATTGCATATAAATTAGAATAAATGGGCTGGAGAATAATGATATTCCATAGCCACAATCAAAGAATTTCTTGCTGGTTCTAATAATTCCTGACTGTTATTACTGTATATTTACCTGCCACATGAACACGCCGCTGGTAAGAACCCCCTTTTCCTAAACTTATTCGTTTTCCACAGTTGAATTTGTTTATTACGCTCATAAAGTTTTCTGCCACATTTGTTGTCTCATTAGACAAACGACCTGCCTTCAAAGCAATTTTTTCATTGGCTGCATAAATCAGAGCCCACACCTCTGGAGCATTATTTTTCAGACTTTCTACATGATTTTCTTCCCTCTTTTCACTTCCATCTGTTAATGTTTTATTGACATTGCAGTAATAATCCTTGCAGTTTTCATGTACTCCGAATACATGAAGTGGGACATTTCTCAAATCTGCTGCCATAGCAGTATGCTCACTGCTACACATGATAATTTTCCGTGCTACTAGTGTAAGCTTCATCACCTTCGGCTTCAGAATATTTCGCCCAGAAAGAGGGAGTTTAGTGTTGGCCAAGATCTAAAAAGCACAAAATATAAATACAGAATTCACTGATCTTGAATTTGACTTTACAAATTTGATTTATTAATTTACCTTGTAGAGTGCACTGGTATAGTTTTTGATAACATGATTCTTGCATTCAATTTTTTTTATTATGTTCCCATATGACACTTTCTCTTTCAATTTTGCAAACACCGAGGAGTCTCCGTCACCAATAAAACTCAAATAGCGAAGTTGATGTATTTCTTCACTCTTTTGAAAACCTTCCACAATAATATCTGATTCCATTGCTGTAGATGGTCCAGTAAAATTTTTGCAGCAGTTATGTGCTTTCATATCCAGGTTTCTCCTCTCATAATATTGACATGTATAACAATATTTGTTTCTAACACCAAGAAATAGACATTTTTTAGTTTCTTTACCAATAATGCAGGCCTGGAAATGAAAAGCAACACTCGTAAAAATAATGTACATAACAAAAATGTCATAAAGAACTAAATTTGTTTTAGTAAAATATTAACTTACCATACCAGATGATGAATTAAAGTTATGCCCATATGACCTTTTCAACCATCCTCCATCTACATATACAGTAACAAATGGAACACCGTCTGAAGGCACATGACCTTTTTGTATTGCAATTGATCTCTCTTGTTCACCAGCTATTTTAATTTCCTCTGTCAAATGTTCAAACCACACACTGCCTAATTTTTTTTCAATACGACGAAATTTGTTAGCTGACATTGTTGGAATATCCATAAGACTTGTGATATGAGCTGCTTGAGTGTAGAAGCTACCAGATGTGACAGTTGCCCACACAAATGCAGTATTTATTTTATCACTGCTCTCCGTAAAATGCCTCCACACTTTATCACACATACTGCACTTGAAAATCAATTCACTTCTAAATCCATCAAGCCTTTCACTAACAAATTCAATTTGTGAAGATTCACACATATTTCGATGTCTTTCCATAAGAAATGCCCACTGTATTACATGCTTCAAGTCCACAATGCGATACCCAGATATTCCAGATAAACATTTATTTTGACAAGGTTCCACAATCAATTGAAATGAATCAATTTCCGGATCAGGTTGCGGCCAATTAATCTCTACAGGTTCAACCACAGGTTCAGCTGTCATTGTGCTAGTACTAGGAGCATTGTAGGTGGCCTCTAGGCGGATTTTCGGTTTTACACGAGCATATGTTCTTAGTTGTGTATTCTGGGTACTGAAAGAAAAGAAACAAATTGTGATCTAACCATAATAAAAGTATAATACGTATATCCTAGATATATTTTCTCCTTTATCAATATTTCGTGGGTTTTTTACGCCATCTTATGGTTTTAGACTAAAGCAGCACACATGACAACCTACTGACCCTACATAACTATAAGAATTGCTATTTGCTAATGCGCTGGAACCTTGTCTAACACCCACGTGACGTCACTCGCACGTCAGCCGGCCGGTGGAGCTAACGGTACTGAGTGTTCAATGTCACGAGATTACGTCATCATTACGTCATCAAAATGGCGGCCAGGCGCATTAGCAATTTGCGGGGATTATACATGACGTAGTGTTCCTTTATTCCTCTATTCTTCCATATTTCCTGCACTTTTCATACATTTTTTATGGACTCGCCGCACACGGTTGACGAATGACGCCTGTGGCGGCCACACGCTACACGCTTCACGCTTCTACCTTCTTTACCTCGTGTCATCGTGAAATAGCGCGAAATCCCTACATCCAAACTTGGCCGTGTTTACGTCTTCGTAACTAATTCTGTTTCTGGCTTCTTAGCCAGAAACAGAATTAGTTGTATTATGCAGGTTCACTTACCTCCCTTCACCATAATATCTCTTCATTGAACTTCGAACTCGTTTCAAAGATTTGCGCGCCCCCGAATATCCGTGTTGCCTGTACGACGCCTTGCTTGTTCGAACAGACATTTTAGGCGTAATCTAAATCTGAAAACAAATGAAAAACAAATGAAAAACGAAAGAATGCTTACTTTTAGACACTCAGTATTTGAATAAAATATAATAATATCGTAAGTCACAACCATATGTATTGAAAGATCGCAATTCGCAAGTGAATTGAAGAAAGATACCTAGGGTACTTACCTAGTCAGAATCCTTTATGATTGAGTTGCGTTCTGAAATAAGATCTAGAAAAATAAAATATTACAGTAAAATTTACTTATCTTTATATTTCAATGTTATCTTTATATACCTGGTATAAATGGCCGACGAATAAAAAAAAATCTTATTAGATTAGCGATTTATTTTAATTACGGAACAAAAAAAAAGGATTGTAAGTAACTGAATTATGTTTGTTTCTGAACGCACCATAAGTTTTCGACGACGCGCGACGTGAACGGAGTACGAGTAGAGTTATAGGTATACCACTGAGCAAGTAAGGTATACCTACCTACTTTGATAAAACAATCTAATAATATTGTGTGTCTGTCTGAAAATTCGGAAAAGCATATTTTGCCAATATTTGCAAGTTTGTGACTACTTTCGTAGTTTAAATATAGTAGGTAAAAAACAATGGTAATGTAAATTCTAAACAAACTACTACCAAAATACAATTAGAACAAAAATCATTTGACTTGTTTATTTCACCCAGAGGCCAGAGGTGGCTCGTGACAAAATTGTATAGGTGTTCACTTGAAATAAAACAACGAAAATACAATAGCGTTAGCGGGATGATTTATTACAAAAAAATGAGCACCACATTTTATAAATGTCTATAACACTAAAAATTACAAAGTACAGGCTATTTCAAAACGAATTCAATGATTATCAATAATTAGTAAATCACCGAATTTGCATTCGCGAGCGTAGGTATCCATAGTGTTTGTCACTGACGGTCACTGACCTCTATAACTCAGTGGTGTTTGTGTGGCAACGTCGCGCGCGCAATTGCTACTGTCATGCGATGCGGCAACGTTGCGTGAGAATCAAAACGCTACTTGAGTACGGTTTATTATGAACGATTGTTATAAAAATAAAAGTTATACAATATACATATTTGTTGGCGTAAACTATTTTATTCATCATTAATTTTGGAAAATAAATAATGTCTAAATTGATTACAATAAAACGCAGTTTTATTTTATTACATTACACTATTGTTTTTTTTTTATCAAAACATGTATGTATTTGAGTAGTTAGTAGCATATTATATTCTGAATTTCTGATCCATGCCTATTCACTCAAAACTACCTAATAACACTAATGATTTGTAACAGTAAATTATTTCAATAGGTAGGTATTTGAACATTTCCCAACAAGACGTAAGAATAATTATTCGTAGGTATACAAGATACAATAACAAATCTAATACACTATTTATTATTTTATTATTTACTAGCGGTCCGCCCCGGCTTCGCCCGTGGTACATGTTTACGTTTTCTCTCCATAAGAAGTAAGAACCATCCTCGTACTTCAAGGAATATAATAAAAAAAGAATTATCGAAATCGGTTCAGCCGTTCTCGAGTTATGCGCTTACCAACACATTTTGCGATTCATTTTTATATTAGACTAGCGGTCCGCCCCGGCTTCGCCCGTGGTACATGTTTACGTTTTCTCTACATAAGAACCATCCTCGTACTTCAAGGAATATAATAAAAAAAGAATTATCGAAATCGGTTCAGCCGTTCTCGAGTTATGCGCTTACCAACACATTTTGCGATTCATTTATATATATATAAGATTATGTGAAAATAACCAGGAAGGTGAAAAACATATTTACGAAAACATAGTAACATATGGCTGTCGCTACAATAATTATATTTCAATTTTATCTTTTTATACCTAGTAGAACTGGCCGACGAATAAAAAAAATCGTATTAGAATACAATATATTACGGAACAAAAAAAGGATTGTAACTGAATTAGGTATGTTTGTTTCTGGGCGCACCGTTTTCGACGACGCGACGCGCGACGTAAGCGTATAGGTATAGGTACCTACTTTGCTAAAACAAACTAATAAAATTGTGTGTCTGTCTGAAAATTCGGAAAAGCATATTTTGCAAGTTTGTGATTACTTTGATAGTTTACCGATTTATAATAATTGTAATTGTAATTGTATAATATATAATTTGCAATGTGGTGAAATTTCATAAAAATCACGGGCCAATTTTTTGTTTTGAATCCCACCGAAAATATAATTGCGTTATTAGAATAATTAATTACTATACCTACCCACGATCAATTATTACAATATAGTCTCAAATGCATACTAGAGAAATATTGCAATTTGATTCAATTAAAATGCATAGCATACAAAAATAAATTCACAACACAAGAAATTCCGCGCGCAAATCATAGCGCGTGTCAATGAAATCAAGAATGTTTTATATCAAGCCGACGCGGACGAGCGACGACGCGACGCCGAACAAAAGTACCTACGACGGACGACCACGCTTCGAGTTGCCAAACACACAGCCAAACAACAATAATGAGTAATAAATTGTTTACAAAAAAAACAAGTTTTCCATTTTTCTGTATGAGTAGACAGAACTTCAAAACGCCACCTGCTACGGTTTATATTATGAACGATGGTTATAAAAATAAAAGTTATATTTGTTGGTGTAAACTATTTTATTGATCAATAATTTTGGAATTTAAAACTGTCAACATTGATTACAATAAAACGCAGTTTTATTTTATTACACTATTGTTTTTTTATCAAAACATGTATTTGAAGTACCATATAATATTATGCTGATCCAAGCATTTTCACTCAAAACTAATATCACTAATGATTTGTAAAAGTAAATTATTTCAATATACATTTCATAACCAACAAGTAAGAATAATTATTATTATTCCTACCTACAACAACAAACCTAAAACACTATTTACTATGGGAAAATAACCAGGAAGGTGAAAAACATTATATTACCTATTATTTACGATTTCGACGAATTATATTGACCGACCCGCGAAGGCGCAAAAAAACCGAAATTTACTTATTAATAATTTATTGTAAAAAAATTACATTATAAATTATTCCTAACTTAAACTACGTCCCTCCCGTTCGATGTTGGAACAAAGAGTGCTCGTCGTCCACGGCGGGGCAGCTACAGCGTCGCGGTGGCGATGATTGCCGCAACACTCTCTGGAATCGCAGGTGTGCGCGATGTCGCAATTGCTAACAGGTGCAAGTCCTTCTTGGGTGGCCCCATGCATCCTCTAATAGTTAAGGCGTGTATACACAGTACATAACACCTCCCTCCTGAAGTTCAGCGATTATTGGCGGGCAAGGCTCGTTAATATCGCTGAAATTTCACACTCCGCCGATTGATGTTCTATTTCTTCTTTTTGATTATCATGATTGCTTCTCCATCTGTATTATATTGGCTGGAATCTGGTAGGTTTGCAATTTTCATTATCTGTGCTTTGATGTGGTCTTCTCCTGGTCTGAAAGCCTTCGTTGAAGAATGCAGTTTTTGGGTATTGTGGCTAAGTAGCTTCCTTTTTTTTAATGACGCCATATTGATCTTGCGAGCATGATAGGTAATTTTTGATGGCTTGGGGAAACTGATGACGTAGTGGGCGTCGTCCAATTTTTCTAGGGCCGGCGCTCCGAGTTCCACAGGCGTGAAGAGACAAGATGCGACGACTCGTTGCGTGGTAATAAGGTGATATACGCAGTCAAATAGATACTCTAGGCCAGACTTCGGGCATTCTGCCTCCATGTACATAAAATCCTCGTCGTGAATTGCCACAAAAGGATAGGGTGGAATTAGGACTTTACTATCTTTATTAGGAACTATGGATAATTTAAATAATTCAAAGGTAGTATGAAGGACAACCGGGAACGTAAAAACTATAACTATATTTCTATATATTCTCTATAATTAACTTGAAGGATTTGCTCTTTGCCATAAAATTTGTGTAATTTATTTAACATTACTATCAAATTCTGGCAAAAGTCTAAGTGCATTAAAAATTTTATCCAAATCTGACATTTTAAATATCTGTAGTTACTACCTTTAGGAATATATTAAACTTAATTAAATTTATTAACTTCGTTAGATTAAAAAAAAAAATACTTAATAATCTTTACTTAATATATTTAAATTTAAATTATAAAATGAATTAAATGGTAAAATTAGAAATTCAATTCATAATTAATTAATATTTGAACTTATTAATCTTTTATCAAATAATATAGATTTATATTTGAATTTTACTATTGATTTTATAAAATTCGAAAATTAATTCGTGATGAATTAATATTTAAACTTATTAATCTATATTTGAATTTTACAAATTGATTTTGTAAAATTCGAAAATTAATTCGTGATGAATTAATATTTAAACTTATTAATCTATATTTGAATTTTACAATTGATTTTATAAAATTCGAAAATTAATTCACGATGAATTAATATTTAAACCTACGCACTACAGTTCCTCGGTTCCCGTGAATGGGTAATCTAGGAAAACTTACAAATCTAGGAATGGCAAGTCACTAAGAGAATTAGTGTACTTACAGGATTTAAATTTCGGCCTTTCTTGCAGTATCAATGTTCGGATACCCTTCGCGTTGCGGCGGCCAATGGTGTAGGTTCTGGATCCCCGTCGTCGTCCCTCCGATGGAATAGCGATACTCGATGCTTGTAGTTTCGCGTTCCGAGAGACGGCTCTCAAGGATTATCCACAAGACTGCGCCAATTATATTGACCGACCCGCGAAGGCGCAAAAAAACCGAAATTTACTTATTAATAATTTATTGTAAAAAAATTACATTATAAATTATTCCTAACTTAAACTACGTCCCTCCCGTTCGATGTTGGAACAAAGAGTGCTCGTCGTCCACGGCGGGGCAGCTACAGCGTCGCGGTGGCGATGATTGCCGCAACACTCTCTGGAATCGCAGGTGTGCGCGATGTCGCAATTGCTAACAGGTGCAAGTCCTTCTTGGGTGGCCCCATGCATCCTCTAATAGTTAAGGCGTGTATACACAGTACATAACAGACGCACTCGACTTTTAGTAAAATATAGTAGGTAAACATAATATTATGGTTTTGATTTTTGCTACTAGTATAAGAAAACTGCGTGTTCAAACTACTTGTTTGTCTGTCTGAAAATTCGGAAGTACTTTGGTAGTTTACCGATTTATAATAATATTGTATATATCGTTGTTTAAAAAATATTCAAACACAATAAAATATGATATACTGATTTATCACTGGTTTCAGTGATGAACTGATGAGTCAATGTTAGCCACTATACTTTCGTCATACGTGTGTATGATTGATGTGATTTGCAACGTGGTGATATTTCAGAAAAATCACGGGTCAAATTGTCCCACCGAAAATATAACTGCGTTATAAGAATAACTATACCTACGATAAATTATACATAATACAATATAGTCTCAAATGCATACTAGTGAAATATTTTATTTGAATCAATAAAATAAAAAAAAAATAAAAAATAATAATAATACAAAAATAAATTCACAACACAAGAAAATCCGCGCGCAAATCATAGCGCGTGACAATGAAATCAAGAACTTTCGAGCCGACGCGACGCGGACGACGAAGGAGCCTAACAAAAGTACCTACAATCATAGGCGGCTCGTGACAAAATTGTATGGCCGTGTTCACTTGAAATAAAACAACGAAAATAGGTACCTACAATAGCGTTAGCAGTACAAAAAAAATGAGCACCACATTATAAATGTCTATTTATACACTAAAAATTATAGAGTATTTCAAAACGAATTCAATTATTATTTAGCAATAATTAGAAAATCCCCGAATTTGCATTCGTGATCGTATTCATAGTGTTTGTCTACACTAATATTATAAAGAGGAAAACTTTGTTTGTTTGTTTGATTGTAATGAATAGGCTCATAAACTACTGGACATTTTACCAATGTTTGCAAGTTTGTGATTACTTTGATAGTTTACCGATTTATAATAATTGTATACTTATATCATTGTTTAAAAATATTCAAACACAATATGATATAGGTACTGATTTATCACTGGTTTCAGTGATGAAATGAAGTGTTTAGAGGTAATCAAAAATGTATGGAGGGACGGTCGGAACATCCACCTTAACACAGACACTATTTCTTTAAAACTAATCATTTTATCACTTCTCTACAATGAAATGTGTGCGCGTTCGACCTTTTTAATCAATAATTTACAATATTTACTTAGAAAAACAACAGTAAAATACCGGAAAAATTTGACACTTCTACAGTAGTGTGCGTGACTTTTGCCAAGCGAAACACGACATAAAGCACGACATCTAGCGCATAGACTATATACTTATTACAGATCTAGCGCGTCAATGTCTAAACGAAAGGCGATGTTTAGACATTGACGCGCTAGATGTCGTGCATTCGCGTTCGTTATCTTATACATAATGAGCATAATTCTAATAAATCAAAGTTCTGTGTAAAAATTGAGTAATTTCATTTCCAATCGTTCAAAGAAAATAACAATAAAATAAAATAAAACTAATGACCTTAGAAACTATGTTTTTTTTTTGTAAACAATTTATTACTCATTATTGTTCGTCCGTCGTAGGTCTGTAAACTGTATTGTACACTGAAGGTAAATGGTACTGTAGGTACTTTAGTTCGGCGTCGTCGTCGGCTTGATATAAAATTACATTCTTGATTTCATTGACACGCGCTATGATTTGCGCGCGGAATTTCTTGTGTTGTGAATTTATTTTTGTATGCTATGCATTTTAATTGATTCAAATTGCAATGTTTCTCTAGTATGCATTTGAGACTATATTGTAAATTGTAATAATTGATCGTGGGTATAGTAATTAATTATTCTAATAACGCAATTAGTAATATATGTATTTTCGGTGGGATTCAAAACAAAAAATTGGCCCGTGATTTTTATGAAATTTCACCACATTGCAAATCACATCAATCATAGTTCATACACATGTATGACGAAAGTGATTAGTATTGTGGCTAACATTGACTCATCAGTTCATCACTGAAACCAGTGATAAATCAGTACCTATATCATATTGTGTTTGAATATTTTTAAACAATGATATAAGTATACAATTATTATAAATCGGTAAACTATCAAAGTAATCACAAACTTGCAAACATTGGTAAAATGTCCAGTAGTTTATGAGCCTATTCATTACAATCAAACAAACAAACAAAGTTTTCCTCTTTATAATATTAGTGTAGACAAACACTATGAATACGATCACGAATGCAAATTCGGGGATTTTCTAATTATTGCTAAATAATAATTGAATTCGTTTTGAAATACTCTATAATTTTTAGTGTATAAATAGAAATTTATAATGTGGTGCTCATTTTTTTAGGGTTCCGTAGCCAAAATGGCAAAAACGGAACCCTTATAGTTTCGTCATGTCCGTCTGTCCGTCTGTCCGTCTGTCCGTCTGTCACAGCCGATTTACTCGGAAACTATAAGTACTACAGTGATGAAATTTGATGGGAATATGTGTTGTATGAACCGCTACAAAAATATGACACTAAATAGTAAAAAAAAGAATTGGGGGTGGGGCCCCCCATACATGTAACTGAGGGATGAAATTTTTTTTTTCGATGTACATACCCGTGTGGGGTATCAATGGAAAGGTCTTTTAAAATGATATAAAGTTTTCTAAAAAACATTTTTCTTAAAGTGAACGGTTTTTGAGATATCAGCTCTCAAAGTCGTAAAAAGTATGTCCCCCCCCCTCTATTTTTATAACTACGGGGTATAAAATTCTAAAAAAAATAGAGGTGATGCATGCTAATTAACTCTTTCAACGATTTTTGGTTTGATCAAAGTATCTCTTATAGTTTTTGAGATAGGTTGATTTAACTGTAATTTATTATATTTGCTGCTACGGAACCCTTTGTGCGCGAGCCCGACTCGCACTTGGCCGGTTTTATTTTGTACTGCTAACGCTATTGTAGGTACCTATTTTCGTTGTTTTATTTCAAGTGAACACGGCCATACAATTTTGTCACGAGCCGCCTATGATTGTAGGTACTTTTGTTAGGCTCCTTCGTCGTCCGCGTCGCGTCGGCTCGAAAGTTCTTGATTTCATTGTCACGCGCTATGATTTGCGCGCGGATTTTCTTGTGTTGTGAATTTATTTTTGTATTATTATTATTTTTTATTTTTTTTTTATTTTATTGATTCAAATAAAATATTTCACTAGTATGCATTTGAGACTATATTGTATTATGTATAATTTATCGTAGGTATAGTTATTCTTATAACGCAGTTATATTTTCGGTGGGACAATTTGACCCGTGATTTTTCTGAAATATCACCACGTTGCAAATCACATCAATCATACACACGTATGACGAAAGTATAGTGGCTAACATTGACTCATCAGTTCATCACTGAAACCAGTGATAAATCAGTATATCATATTTTATTGTGTTTGAATATTTTTTAAACAACGATATATACAATATTATTATAAATCGGTAAACTACCAAAGTACTTCCGAATTTTCAGACAGACAAACAAGTAGTTTGAACACGCAGTTTTCTTATACTAGTAGCAAAAATCAAAACCATAATATTATGTTTACCTACTATATTTTACTAAAAGTCGAGTGCGTCGAAATCGTAAATAATAGGTAATATAATGTTTTTCACCTTCCTGGTTATTTTCCCATAGTAAATAGTGTTTTAGGTTTGTTGTTGTAGGTAGGAATAATAATAATTATTCTTACTTGTTGGTTATGAAATGTATATTGAAATAATTTACTTTTACAAATCATTAGTGATATTAGTTTTGAGTGAAAATGCTTGGATCAGCATAATATTATATGGTACTTCAAATACATGTTTTGATAAAAAAACAATAGTGTAATAAAATAAAACTGCGTTTTATTGTAATCAATGTTGACAGTTTTAAATTCCAAAATTATTGATCAATAAAATAGTTTACACCAACAAATATAACTTTTATTTTTATAACCATCGTTCATAATATAAACCGTAGCAGGTGGCGTTTTGAAGTTCTGTCTACTCATACAGAAAAATGGAAAACTTGTTTTTTTTGTAAACAATTTATTACTCATTATTGTTGTTTGGCTGTGTGTTTGGCAACTCGAAGCGTGGTCGTCCGTCGTAGGTACTTTTGTTTTGTTACTCAGGAGGATAACCTCAGACTGTAGACACTGTAGTGATGTCAAGACAAATGTGCGAAAGACTGTAAAGTCAGACGCTAATTTAGAAGACGGGCTACCCATTGGGGCTGTTGAAATTGTCTGGAGATCCTTTTGGAACTCATCCATTCTGTGGTTAAACACTTCAAACATCTGATCAATAGACTGTGTGATGGATTCCATATTAGTTTTAGTGCAGTGGCAGTGTAAATGTTGTTGTTGAGGTTATGTAAATTTAACACTTTAGTTAACTACCAAGATATAAAGAAATGAGGATAGGACACAATAACTATTGGTTGAGGTATTTATAAACTCATAATATACTTTTAAAAAAATCACGTTTTAATAAATTTCTAGAATTAAATTAGAACAGCTGATTCAAAATAGCCTAAAAAATCTTAATAATAATAATTACGCTTCACAGCAAGAAGAAATGTACCATATGTACCCGCACAAAGTCGATATTGTGTTGCCTACCGTTCGACTCAATGGCTAGGGTTGTAACTACCTTTAATAATTATTACCAAACTAATAAACCGAGTGATGCGAAATAACCATAATTCTTTTAGAGTTTGATAAAATGATCAGGCAGGTATTTTCTTTAATCCTCTGAATTCTCGGTTACTAAATTGTATCGTTGAAATTATTCTTAATCGCGTAAATTTAATAAATAATCATATGGAAAACACTTTTCATTTGTTTTTTTACTTTCACGCCCAACTACTATACAATAATTACGTTGTTTCGGTATTTTGACGAGAAAACGCAGGAAACATCCGTTGTATCATTTTAGATAGATTGTATATTTTGTATCTGTAGAATTGAAATCAAAGCTATGTATATGTTGTCTCCATTCTTTTCTTATCGGATTGTTGATCCCAATGCGAATGCGTCACTTAAATTTTATAAAAGACAATTAAGAACATCAAAAATAAAGTGATACGTAAATATTTCACAGTGCAATATAATATTATGTAATTAATAATAATTATATATTTATGAAAAAATAATTACATCAGATTTAATAATCGCAATTGTTTTGAATGTACATATGAATAAATGATTACATCATAATTATAGTAATAATCACAATTGTTTTATTTCCCATTTGTTGCAACCCTAGCATATTTTCATGTAGCAGCAGAAGTACCTACACTGGCGGCGCGGCGGCATCGTGCGACATCAAAGGCATTGCCTTACCAGGTAAGTTTATAATGATTAACTCTTTAATAATTATTTTTGACTTTACTCATTTCTTTTATTATATAATTTACGTTTTACTTTTACAGAATCCGATTCAATGGATTATGAAGACGAGTCACACAACGCCATACGATAGTGATGATGAATGAACATTTCAATAAATGCATGCGTGTTTTTTTATGTTGTTTTGTAATTGTTAATTGTTTCTTAAATAAAGAAATAAACTAAATATTTAAATGATGATTTGTTATTTGCAACACAACTTTATATTTGAGATTCTTTACAAATGTATATTTAGTTTTGTATCATCAAATTTATAAATTTTATTCCATAGTTTTCAAAATTAAATGTAAATGACGGATGACCATAAAAACATTAATAAATTTATATTTTTGGTTTTATGGCATTCAAATGCTTTATAAATATAAATTTATAAAGAATAGAAAAAATTCGATCACGAGGCGGGACTCGAACCCGCATCCTTCGCGCCATTCCGGGGCGGATGCCTGACCAACTCAGCCACTCGTGACCCGCCAGAGCAATCGAATTTATTCTATTCTTTCAGTTTTATGTGTCTGAAGGGACACACCGCGCGCCATCTATTGAGATGATTAACAACCATTTCAACCAATATGAAGCACTTTTCAGTGAATACAATATTGTAACGATGGAACACGACCTTTTTTGTTGAATTTATATTTTTGGTTTTATGGCATTCAAATGCTTTATAAATATAAATTTATAAAGAATAGAAAAAATAGAAAAAATTCGATCACGAGGCGGGACTCGAACCCGCATCCTTCGCGCCATTCCGGGGCGGATGCCTGACCAACTCAGCCACTCGTGACCCGCCAGAGCAATCGAATTTATTCTATTCTTTCAGTTTTATGTGTCTGAAGGGACACACCGCGCGCCATCTATTGAGATGATTAACAACCATTTCAACCAATATGAAGCACTTTTCAGTGAATACAATATTGTAACGATGGAACACGACCTTTTTTGTTGAATTTATATTTTTGGTTTTATGGCATTCAAATGCTTTATAAATATAAATTTATAAAGAATAGAAAAAATTCGATCACGAGGCGGGACTCGAACCCGCATCCTTCGCGCCATTCCGGGGCGGATGCCTGACCAACTCAGCCACTCGTGACCCGCCAGAGCAATCGAATTTATTCTATTCTTTCAGTTTTATGTGTCTGAAGGGACACACCGCGCGCCATCTATTGAGATGATTAACAACCATTTCAACCAATATGAAGCACTTTTCAGTGAATACAATATTGTAACGATGGAACACGACCTTTTTTGTTGAATTTATATTTTTGGTTTTATGGCATTCAAATGCTTTATAAATATAAATTTATAAAGAATAGAAAAAATTCGATCACGAGGCGGGACTCGAACCCGCATCCTTCGCGCCATTCCGGGGCGGATGCCTGACCAACTCAGCCACTCGTGACCCGCCAGAGCAATCGAATTTATTCTATTCTTTCAGTTTTATGTGTCTGAAGGGACACACCGCGCGCCATCTATTGAGATGATTAACAACCATTTCAACCAATATGAAGCACTTTTCAGTGAATACAATATTGTAACGAATATAAATTCAACAAAAAAGGTCGTGTTCCATCGTTACAATATTGTATTCACTGAAAAGTGCTTCATATTGGTTGAAATGGTTGTTAATCATCTCAATAGATGGCGCGCGGTGTGTCCCTTCAGACACATAAAACTGAAAGAATAGAATAAATTCGATTGCTCTGGCGGGTCACGAGTGGCTGAGTTGGTCAGGCATCCGCCCCGGAATGGCGCGAAGGATGCGGGTTCGAGTCCCGCCTCGTGATCGAATTTTTTCTATTCTTTATAAATTTAAATTTATAACATTAATAAAGTAAATCATTGATGTAAGGTCAGGGAACGTAATACATATATACATCTGACCATGTAGAAGCTAAGTCTTGTTGACTGCTGAAGTCTGTAAAGTTTTGTTGTTTGCTGAAGTCTGTACGCAATGAAAATGTCTGCCGTTTCGAAAATAAGTTTTTAAGACTCTAATAAATAAAATATATGAATGGCAGATCTGGTCAAATACTTTCAAAATTGTATTTTTTTCAGCACTTTCATAAGTGTCTGCCAGAATGTTATCCGCGTGATAATGGTCTGCCATTGTTATTTTCCGATAGTAATAATAATCTATTTTCAAATATCAAAATGGCAGACGTGGTCAAATGGTTTCAAAGTTCGCCAAAAATTTCCACCTGTCTTACCTAAGCGCGCGCCCCGTCCACCACTCTGGGCTTAGTGACTCCTCATCTCATGTATAGTAGGTATAGGGGAATCAACACACAAAAATCCAGGTCTGGTCAAATACATACAGGTAGCTTTGCGCTAGCTCTCTAGCTATTACTTCTTATGGAGAGAAAACGTAAACATGTACCACGGGCGAAGCCGGGGCGGACCGCTAGTAAATAATAAAATAATAAATAGTGTATTAGATTTGTTATTGTATCTTGTATACCTACGAATAATTATTCTTACGTCTTGTTGGGAAATGTTCAAATACCTACCTATTGAAATAATTTACTGTTACAAATCATTAGTGTTATTAGTTTTGAGTGAATAGGCATGGATCAGAAATTCAGAATATAATATGCTACTAACTACTCAAATACATACATGTTTACACAACAAACACCACTGACCTCTATAACTATAAGTTATAGAGGTCAGTGACCGTCAGTGACAAACACTATGGATACCTACGCTCGCGAATGCAAATTCGGTGATTTACTAATCATTGATACCTAGTCATTGAATTCGTTTTGAAATAGCCTGTACTTTGTAATTTTTAGTGTTATAGACATTTATAAAATGTGGTGCTCATTTTTTTGTAATAAATCATCCCGAACGCTATTGTATTTTCGTTGTTTTATTTCAAGTGAACACCTATACAATTTTGTCACGAGCCGCCTCTGGCCTCTGGGTGAAATAAACAAGTCAAATGATTTTTGTTCTAATAGGCATGACGAAAGATTTTGAAATCCTCTTCCATAATGTGTGTATACGTTTACTATACAAGAAAAACCCTATATTTCGGTAATATACTTAAATTTAACGAAGATTAAAGCCATTTTTCAAAAAATATTTAATATCTGTGCCAAAACAGCTCGCAGGTGTCATGGCGTAGGCGTGACGTCAAACTTTGGTAAATACGTAATTATTTATACGCATTGTGAAGAAAATTAAAAAAGTCTTTATTTAATATGTGTTATATAAACGAATTTCAAAGTTTATGAGTGGTGTGCAGTATTGCAGTATGAATCCACATAAAAATAATGCTCAAAAATGTGTTAGTAATTATTTCAAGCGAGAAATAATAAGAAATGATTGTATAAAGTTGGTGCGGAGAACCCCGAACCACGTATTCGTGAATTCCCAATTGTATTTCTGTTCTGAGTCGATAAAGCATACGTGAAACAATAGAAAATAAATAAAAATGCGTATTCTCAACATATTCATAACAACAAAACACATCTGACGCGAGTTGTTTACTTATGCGTGACGTCACGCGTGTTTTAGTCAAAATGGCTAACTGCAGAATTTCAATGTTTTATTTTATTGATAATCTCATTAATCTTAATGGTTTTAAGATTTCTAAGTCACTATATTCAATTTATTTATTGTACATTTTCCCTTAAAAACACTAATACGATCATTTATGGATACTGTCGTCATGCCTATTGTATTTTGGTAGTAGTTTGTTTAGAATTTACATTACCATTGTTTAATTTTTACCTACTATATTTTACTAAAAGTCGAGTGCGTCGAAATCGTAAATATCTTTTTCACCTTCCTGGTTTTTTTCCATAGTAAATAGTGTTTTAGATTTGTTGTTGTATGAATAATTATTCTTAGCATAATATTATATCATAGGTATATGCTACTTCAAATACATGTTTTGATAAAAAAAACAATAGTGTAATGTAATAAAATAAAACTGCGTTTTATTGTAATCAATTTTGACATTATTTATTTCCCAAAATTACAACAAAATAGTTTACGCCAACAAATATAACTTTTATTTTTATAACAATCCTACTTCCTACTAATGCGAAAGTTTGTGAGGATGTGTATCATGTGTGTGTTTCACGCAAATACTACTGAACCGATAACAATGAAATTTAGCACACATATAGAACGTAACTTGGACACATTGAATAGGTTTTATCCCGGAAATCCCACGGGAACGGGAACTATGCGGGTTTTTTTTTTTAAATGCGGGCGGAAAGCTAATCGTTCATAATATAAACCGTAGCAGGTGGCGTTTTGAAGTTTTGTCTACCCATACAGAAAAATGGAAAACTTGTTTTACATTCACGCCATCTAGACTTAAATCTTTATCATTTTTGTATACGTCTGTGTGTGTAAACGACCCTGTATGCAATGACAGATGTTATAATGCATTTTTTTACCGAATTGGGTGGATTTTAAGGCAATGATATGACATATTTCAATAAAATATAATATTCAGTAACCGCCATGACTATTCCTACGACCTTAATCTTTTCCAATTACGCAAAAACTCAAATAAACTAGAAATGTAGAATTCAGCGCCATCTAGCGGGACATTGGCTGGGAACAGATCGTAGCAATCACCTTAAGTGTTTAGAGGTAATCAAAAATGTATGGAGGGACGGTCGGAACATCCACCTTAAAGCAAGTGCTAAAAGTGTTAAAAAAGTGTATCCCGTCGGATCGGTACAGTGAGTTATTTTTACATCTATTCTTATGATATTTTACTTAAAAATGAGTAAAAATCTTTAAAGTCAACGGTATAATCGTTGGACTTTATTTAAAATGCTGAGGTTTTTAATGAATCCTTCAGCAATAGTTTATTTTTCAATATGCTTAAATACTTAATAGCATGAATAAAGATATTTAAAATTAACGATACAACCGTTACATTTTACTTGAAATAGTAACTTTTCTTTTGAAATATTTCATTATGCAATATGTACTAATTAATATTTGAATTTTTAATACTGTGAGTAAAGCTATTTTAACGGTGTTACCGTTCGGCTTTACTCGAATCGTTAATATTACTTTTGTGATTATTTGATATTACTAGATATATCAAATACCCTCTCTTGCATATAGATATTTTTAATATTTTATTTCATTTTTAATAATGTGTTTTTATTACAAGGTTACAAGTGAATTTTTCGTGGAAAAAATACAATTAATACTTAGTATGGATATGAGCCAACTCAAAGCTTTACAGGCATACAATCCATTGCTACGACTTTATTACATTGTCGTTATCGCTAGGAACGGTTCGGAATTCCTATCATAGTTTATTACTAAAAATTATCGAACGAGATGAGTCAGCTCCAAGAAGTCACGACATGTCAGAACATGTTGTGATATTATTTTATAAATCGTACGGGAGTTACCGCTCAACTGAATAATGATGGAATTCGCTCATGTATAGTAGATACGTACCATGAATGTACCACACATTCAAAACTATCCGTAGTATAAACGTGTCCTTTTATGAGTATTATTCTGATCCGTTTTTATGTGAAAATAGACATATTACACACGGCTAATTTAATTGAAAATTACGTTTCCTATGTTTCAAATGATGCAACTTTTTTGTTAAAACGAGTAAGTACCAAAATTTTTACAATTAAATTCTTTGGTTTACCGAACTTGTGCTGAAAGGTTTATCGTATAATAATTATCGAGATACCTTAATATAAATTAGATTTAGATACATTTATTTCAAAGGATTTACAATTCACTTCTAATGTTTTAGAATAATATTATAAACTTGTACACCTTGACAAAAAGTAAAAAAATGTGTGCGTGTACTAGAGTACACACGTAAGAAGTGAAACTTCTTTATGACCTTTCTTTTATGACCTTCTTTATGACCTTTACTATCTACAGTAATATTATAAAGAGGAAAACTTTGTTTGTTTGTTTGTTTGATTGATTGTAATGAATAGGCTCGTAAACTACTGGACCGATTTTAAAAATTCTTTCACCATTCGAAAGCTACATTATCCACGAGTAATATAGGCTATATATTATCACGCTAAGACCAACAGGAGCATAGCCACGCGGGTGAAACCGCGTGGCACAGCTTGTATACAATATTACAGAAATACGTTAGTCTAACACGCTCGTCGTTTCGCTCCTTGCTACCTATTTAAATATTTACACCAGCCGCTGCTGCAACTCGCTCGCTTCGCTCGCTCGGCTCGTGCGGTAGTTCAAAAATCAAAAGTTAACCTAAGATGCTCGTCGCTTCGCTCCTCGCTACCTATTTAAATATTTACACCGGCCGCTGCTGCAACTCGCTCGCTTCGCTCGCTCGGCTCGTGCGGTAGTTCAAAAGTTAACCTAAGATGCTCGTCGCTTCGCTCCTCGCTACCTATTTGAATATTTACGCCGGCCACTGCCGCGACTCGCTCGCTTCGCTCGCTCAGCTCGTGCGGTAGTTCAAAAGACCAAGGGAGACGCCAAAAAATTCGAGTTATATAGAGTTTTCAACTTGTAAAGGATTTCGACTTAGGCGGATTTTGATTGGACATAAAGAGTTTGAGGTTTATTCTTATAAATATTGAATTCACAAAATCATAATTGAACACCAATCAAGCAAACACGTGTTAACGTGAGTCATAGATTTATTATCGTATACTCCTAAAATGTTTTCTAAGAAACAATACTGTACTTACATTGTCGGCAAGTTCTTAAAGGCGGTAACTTATTTTTGTTCGAACAATAGAGGTAATAAATATAAATTCCTAATGTCGAAATCTCGAAACAGTCAGAAATTAATGACGCACATAGTATATACATATTATGACAGAGGTTAAGCTTAAATAACTTGAAAAATAAATAACATGATCTCGCCCACGTGTTGGTGTTTTAAAAAATTCAATCAAAAACTGAGGTTAACTTTAAATACAATTTTAGAAAAATAAATACCACAATCAACATTCAAGTATTAGAAAAAATTGATACCATAATTCCACCCACGTGTTAGTGTATTGAAAAATACAATCAAAAAGTGAGGTTAATCATAAATAACTTAGAAAAATAATTACCATTATTACACCTAAGTATTAGAAAAATAGATGTAATTACTTATTTACTTTTTTTAGAAATTCACTGGAATTAGAATTAAAACAAACCCTTTGATTTTGCTGATCACTTTAATATAACATGTATAATGTATATAGTCACGAGTACGGCGTAACGCAAAAATGTCACGAGTACGGCGTAACGCAAAAATGTCACGCGCGCGGCGTAACGCAAAAATGTTACACAAAATTTTTGTCCACCCCCGATAATCACTTCAAAAAATTTGGAAAATCCAAAAGTGCACGCCTCATAATTTTTTTTTAATAAATATTTATTAATTATTATTTTTGTTTATTTAATAACAATTAAACCACATCGAATCAGACCCTGAAAAATGAAAGGGTTCTATTCCTGAGCATACTCAAGCGTAAGAGAAAAAAAAAGACTCGATTAGTAAAGTATTTCGGTCGCTATCGTGTTAACAAGAAAAAGGATCCGCACATACAGACACACGGACGTCCAAGACAGAACTTTTTTAAACTGTTTTTTGAAGTGAAACTTCTTTATCGGGGGTGGACAAAAATTTTGTGTAACATTTTTGCGTTACGCCGCGCGCGTGACATTTTTGCGTTACGCCGTACTCGTGACATTTTTGCGTTACGCCATACTCGTGAGTCGTGACTATAATACATGTTATATTAAAGTGATCAGCAAAATCAAAGGGTTTGTTTTAATTCTAATTCCAGTGAATTTCTAAAAAAAGTAAATAAGTAATTACATCTATTTTTCTAATACTTAGGTGTAATAATGGTATTTATTTTTCTAAGTTATAATTTATGATTAACCTCACTTTTGTTTGTATTTTTCAATACACTAACACGGGGGTGGAATTATGGTATCAATTTTTTCTAATACTTGAATGTTGATTGTGGTATTTATTTTTCTAAAATTGTATTTAAAGTTAACCTCAGTTTTTGATTGAATTTTTTAAAACACCAACACGTGGGCGAGATCATGTTATTTATTTTTCAAGTTATTTAAGCTTAACCTCTGTCATAATATGTATATACTATCAACTATGTGCGTCATTAATTTCTGACTGTTTCGAGATTTCGACATTAGGAATTTATATTTATTACCTCTATTGTTCGAACAAAAATAAGTTACCGCCTTTAAGAACTTGCCGACAATGTAAGTACAGTATTGTTTCTTAGAAAACATTTTAGGAGTATACGATAATAAATCTATGACTCACGTTAACACGTGTTTGCTTGATTGGTGTTCAATTATGATTTTGTGAATTCAATATTTATAAGAATAAACCTCAAACTCTTTATGTCCAATCAAAATCCGCCTAAGTCGAAATCCTTTACAAGTTGAAAACTCTATATAACTCGAATTTTTTGGCGTCTCCCTTGGTCTTTTGAACTACCGCACGAGCTGAGCGAGCGAAGCGAGCGAGTCGCGGCAGTGGCCGGCGTAAATATTCAAATAGGTAGCGAGGAGCGAAGCGACGAGCATCTTAGGTTAACTTTTGAACTACCGCACGAGCCGAGCGAGCGAAGCGAGCGAGTTGCAGCAGCGGCCGGTGTAAATATTTAAATAGGTAGCGAGGAGCGAAGCGACGAGCATCTTAGGTTAACTTTTGATTTTTGAACTACCGCACGAGCCGAGCGAGCGAAGCGAGCGAGTTGCAGCAGCGGCTGGTGTAAATATTTAAATAGGTAGCGAGGAGCGAAGCGACGAGCGTGTTAGACTAACGTATTTCTGTAATATTGTATACAAGCTGTGCCGTGCGGTTTCACCCGCGTGGCTATGCTCCTGTTGGTCTTAGCGTGATAATATATAGCCTATATTACTCGTGGATAATGTAGCTTTCGAATGGTGAAAGAATTTTTAAAATCGGTCCAGTAGTTTATGAGCCTATTCATTACAATCAATCAAACAAACAAACAAAGAAAGTTTTCCTCTTTATAATATTAGTGTAGATAGTAAATTATTTTTTGAAAAATAAGGTCATAAAGAAGTTTCACTTCTTACGTGTGTACTCTAGTACACGCACACATTTTTTAACTAGTTTAAATAACAAAAATGACATCAAAAATATCATGAACGTTAAAAATAGTGTTTTTTCTTAATATGTGTGTGTATGTATTATCTTACAAGTGCAATGTATGATACATAAAGACATTTTAAGTTTGAAAAATCAGATGTTTTGCGCGAAGTGACAGTAGTACCCACCTCAACGCTTCGCTTATGAGGCGTGCAAAATTGCGGGTGAGTGGAGATTATTTTGTGCAATTAAATATAACGTCCTACGACGGTATGGTTGCGTTCGTAAGGAATGTTAACGGATATAAAGCAACTAAATGTTACATCGATTGCATGAACAAAAATAAATATGAATCGAAGTTCATTTTAAAAATTTAGTGAATTGATTTGAATTATGAATTTATTAAATAGTTAGTCCTTTTTTATATAAACATAATAATTAATTACCATTGTCAAATCAATTCTTATTTCATCCTGGACAGTTGTCGCTAACATTGGAAAATAAGTTAAAGGACCTTGTTAATTGCTATATTATTTAAATGATTATTTACTGCTAATTTTATATTAGCACTAAGGTGTATTCTTGCTCGAAGCAGAATACATAAATGTGGCCACTACTCCTCGCAGGGGTTAGCCAGGTCAAATCCACCCTCGCAGGGTGTCTCTTAAGCATTTTTTGGCAGGCCCTACTTATTTCTAGTTACAAACATCCCTCGCGCAGCTGTCGCTCGCAGGGAAATGGCGCAAATATATATCGGCCCTCGCGGGGCTTTGATTACAACCGTCCCTCACGGAAAAGATGGTGCAAATATATATCAGCCCTCGCGGGGCTTTGATTACAACCGTCCCTCACGGAGAAATGGTGCAAATATATATCAGCCCTCGCGGGGCTTTGATTACAACAGTACCTCACGGAGACATGGTGCAAATATATATCAGCCCTCGCGGGGCTTTGATAGCAACCGTCCCCACGGGGAAATGGTGCAAATATATATCAGCCCTCGCGGGGCTTTAATGGCGATTGGTGCAAATATACAAAGGATTGATCATTAAAATGATCATAGATATTTGCTTTCGTCAACGAGGACCCACGAAAGAAGTTTTGGATAGGACCGTATCGGATCTTCACTCTTCTAAGGTAGGTAGAAAAAGGTTTTGAAATCTACTTCACAGTGGGTAGTATAGTAATATGACC
Organism: Colias philodice; assembly: GCF_061535455.1. Lineage (NCBI taxonomy): Eukaryota > Metazoa > Arthropoda > Insecta > Lepidoptera > Pieridae > Colias > Colias philodice. The sequence goes on along the minus strand of NC_143117.1, from coordinate 1,613,231 downwards.
TAATAAATACAATAAAGGTTAGAGACGTTAAATAATGGGCGCATGAAATTGATACAAAAAAGTAAAAGTTTACGCTTCAGGAATCAGGAAACCACCATTGGTTTACCAATTATGGAAATTGGAATTGAACAAATCGTATTTACCAATGCAAAGCCTATTCACAACAAAGAAAGGCGAGTCGGATCAAATATCATCTCGCAGATGATATGTGGCGGTGGTTTCGAGGATTGTCACCAAGCCTTGTGTCAACGGTATGTTTGGTATCGTAATTCAATGGCACTAGCCGACCAATTTTCATATAAAAACATCGGAAGAGATTTTTTAATCGCAAAGCGATTGAATGTAACAAATGACGATTGATTACGTATAGTTGACCTCTCATAGGCCTATTTTAGTTGCCCGGTCTTGTAGGCAATTTATTTGACTCGTTTTTCAACCCATTGACCTCATTATTGCACCCATGAGATTTTTCTTCAGGGCTCAAACAATAAATCGCTGAGGGATTAGGATAATCGTTTGTTAGAGAAGTTTCTTGTCATCCCACCAGGATTATTATATTGTATAATAAAGTTATATACAACTATTAACGTAAAACGTTTAAGTACTCAACGAATGCTGAGAATACTGACTGTTGAGTTATATTGGATAGAGGATATATAACGGAAAGTCAATCTTTCCAAACAAAAGCCTCTTATTATTAGATATTACTTGGAACCCCTACCCTTAACGAGAAAGCTCTGCCAAATGACTTCTCATTTCTTTGCTTTGAGGGGGGGGGGGAGGGGCAATAAATGAAATGCAGTACAGACTATACGGCTTTTAAAATATAAGTCTGGTAAGCGAACTAAACTTTGCTGGTTTAGTTCTTGCTATATCGCTATCCGTGCCTGCTTCTCGTGTTTACGGGTGAATTAAGTTTATCAATAGTCATAAATGCAATGCTATACAGAGGATATACTGCATTTAAAACATGACAAAGTCTGGTAAGCGAACTAAACTTTGCTAGTTTAGTTCTTGCTATATCGCTGTCCGTGGCTGCCTCGCGTGTTTACGGATGAATAAAGTAATGTCCTGTCTTCGCATCCACAGCTAACTGTCCTATACTGTCATAATCTTAACACAGATTCATTTTACATAGCTCCCCACGAGCTCAGTTCTTCATTTTTGCACTCGCACAACTGTGGACAACACAAGACCAATGCCTCCATTGGTAGCAGTTACAATCAAGGGCTAGCAAGGTAGGCTAGCCATATTACGGATGTTGGAACAACCGACTATATTTAGGGCAATTTTCTTTGTCCAGTGTAACGTTTAGACTGTCGAAGCATTCCTACGGAACAAAGATAGGATCAGATCTGCATCCTTAATGAAGTTAATCGAAAGGAGATACTTTCAGACGACGATAGTATTCAAAATCCACCATATTCCTGAACATAATAATGCATAGTTAAGCTTATAATCTCTCTTGCCATTATCCTGCAGCAGAATTCCTTGGCGATAATTTATTCTCGTTAGAACGAGCGAGGGTTGTTACGATAATATGAGAAATCCTGTCAGTTAGAGACCTGAACGACGCGATAGAGTACCGCTATTTCAGTAGTAGTAGCACCTAGAAGGGTGAAGGTATTCTGGAAAGCGGAACTGAAGGCCCGGTCAGCAGCACCAGCCACTTAATAGACAGTGTTCAGTGCTGCACCACTATAATCTGCAAAATGACTCCGACGGTATGAAAATGTGGAGTTCATTTTCAAAATACCAAATGATATAGTTGGAATAAAAATCCTATTTGCCTCCGTCTACCCAAAAGTCATACGGAGTAGCTAGTAGTAGTTGGTTGAATTAGAATAAGTACCTATAGTTAAAATCCTTTGTTACTGACTGGATAAATTTGGCTCTTTTTTCCTATCTGACGTTCATATAGCTGTTGACTGCCTAGTGTTATGCTGTATGCACAAACACTATTATTATAAATAAGTCACGTTATGTAGTCCCGAGGCTTTCGGTATATAAGTTCTGATGTAAATCATAATTATATCTTAAAACCGAATTGATTAGAAGTAACGTACTTACTTGGCTGTAGTAATTGCAGTTTTGGGACACAGATAAGCTCCTTATCATTTTAGTCTCTTGAGTTCAGTAGATTTGTTTCCAGTACAAAGTTTATGACCTATCAGTTTTAAACTAGTTAAAAAATGTGTGCGTGTACTAGAGTACACACGTAAGAAGTGAAACTTCTTTATGACCTTATTTTTCAAAAAATAATTTACTATCTACACTAATATTATAAAGAGGAAAACTTTCTTTGTTTGTTTGTTTGATTGATTGTAATGAATAGGCTCATAAACTACTGGACCGATTTTAAAAATTCTTTCACCATTCGAAAGCTACATTATCCACGAGTAATATAGGCTATATATTATCACGCTAAGACCAACAGGAGCATAGCCACGCGGGTGAAACCGCACGGCACAGCTTGTATACAATATTACAGAAATACGTTAGTCTAACACGCTCGTCGCTTCGCTCCTCGCTACCTATTTAAATATTTACACCAGCCGCTGCTGCAACTCGCTCGCTTCGCTCGCTCGGCTCGTGCGGTAGTTCAAAAATCAAAAGTTAACCTAAGATGCTCGTCGCTTCGCTCCTCGCTACCTATTTAAATATTTACACCGGCCGCTGCTGCAACTCGCTCGCTTCGCTCGCTCGGCTCGTGCGGTAGTTCAAAAGTTAACCTAAGATGCTCGTCGCTTCGCTCCTCGCTACCTATTTGAATATTTACGCCGGCCACTGCCGCGACTCGCTCGCTTCGCTCGCTCAGCTCGTGCGGTAGTTCAAAAGACCAAGGGAGACGCCAAAAAATTCGAGTTATATAGAGTTTTCAACTTGTAAAGGATTTCGACTTAGGCGGATTTTGATTGGACATAAAGAGTTTGAGGTTTATTCTTATAAATATTGAATTCACAAAATCATAATTGAACACCAATCAAGCAAACACGTGTTAACGTGAGTCATAGATTTATTATCGTATACTCCTAAAATGTTTTCTAAGAAACAATACTGTACTTACATTGTCGGCAAGTTCTTAAAGGCGGTAACTTATTTTTGTTCGAACAATAGAGGTAATAAATATAAATTCCTAATGTCGAAATCTCGAAACAGTCAGAAATTAATGACGCACATAGTTGATAGTATATACATATTATGACAGAGGTTAAGCTTAAATAACTTGAAAAATAAATAACATGATCTCGCCCACGTGTTGGTGTTTTAAAAAATTCAATCAAAAACTGAGGTTAACTTTAAATACAATTTTAGAAAAATAAATACCACAATCAACATTCAAGTATTAGAAAAAATTGATACCATAATTCCACCCCCGTGTTAGTGTATTGAAAAATACAAACAAAAGTGAGGTTAATCATAAATTATAACTTAGAAAAATAAATACCATTATTACACCTAAGTATTAGAAAAATAGATGTAATTACTTATTTACTTTTTTTAGAAATTCACTGGAATTAGAATTAAAACAAACCCTTTGATTTTGCTGATCACTTTAATATAACATGTATTATAGTCACGACTCACGAGTACGGCGTAACGCAAAAATGTCACGAGTACGGCGTAACGCAAAAATGTCACGCGCGCGGCGTAACGCAAAAATGTTACACAAAATTTTTGTCCACCCCCGATAAAGAAGTTTCACTTCAATAAATAATTCATGCATTGTACTGAAAGTACTAGCCATGTTTAGATTATGATCGGTGGCGTTGGCTCTAAACATTAATAGATATCGCACGGTTTGGTTGGATGTTAAAAATCTGTATTATAATTAAAACCGTTTACCTGTTTTGATATTTTATTGCCTTATTCAAGGGGTGACCTTTTAAATTTATTTCTGACCCCAAAAGTAAGGACCAAGGTCTCTTCTTGTCTGCTTGTAGCAGGTTGGGTTAAAACTGTGTGAGTTGAGACAGGTGGTAATTCTATGTTAAGATGATTCAATTGTGCTTCTGCAGAGTTCTAATTGAATAAATAAAGGTTTGAGTTTGCGGTATTTTTGCCTCGTCGGGATCAGCTGTTGCTTCATTTTGTAAGTAACATCTAAATGCATAATTGAAAGTCGTTACTGGCGCTTTCGCAGATTTACGCTAAAGATAGTGGAAATTGTAGTAACTTTAACTTTTCAAGCCCAAAAGGTTAACTAAGGTACACTTGAACCAATCTCATAAGTTCTAATACTTTTAATCATTATGATTAACTTTTTGGTTCTTATTTGATTAACTTTTCATCTGGGATTGTTAATATATTATATAATATAAAAATTTGTGTGATTTATTGGTAGGTATACTATCTGCACACCTTACTCTTTCAAATAAAGAAATAAGTAATTACTTATGTTTTCAAATTCACATTGGCGTCCATATATTGTACACCAGGTGGGTAACAAACAGGTCTCAATAAGTAAGCTTCAAATTACGGTCAAGTGTTTAATAGCTGTGTTTTACCTGAAAATAAAACACATATTAAATACTTACCTATATTTGAAGCTTACACTTAACGTCCACCTGTTGTGGATTTCGACTCAATGAAAAACATCCAGCGCCCGCACATTATCGTGCGCCCCGCCACCTGGTGGGTAGGTGTGCGAGAGAGATAGCATACATACAACGGAAAGAGAGGGAAAAATAGGCGGAATAAGCTAGGTGCCTTCTCAATAAGTAAGCTTCAAATATAGGTAAGTATTTAATATGTGTTTTATTTTCAGGTAAAACACAGCTAATACAAAACTTACTTAAATTAATAAAAAACGTTAAATAAAGACTTAAAAGAGGCCGGTTATTGTTACCCCTTGAATGTCCTTAAACAAATTTTTTTTCACGATGCATACTGACTAGGAAAGAGGCAATGTAACTTGGTTGAGCGTAGCAAATTATACTTATTATTTAGTTTATGTAAGCGTACTGTTAGTTTGTGGTGTATTTGTGTTTAAAAAAAAAACACAAATATAGTAAAAAAAATATTTATTTTTCACAACACAACACAACTTTTATTCACAATTATTATTATAACACAATAATTTACTATTTAATTCACACAGTATAGAATTTAATGTATTCTATAGGATAGGGATTCGTCCCCTGCACCCCGCGCGGTTACTGGTACTGGTGCTCCTCTCAGGCTAAGCCGGTGAAACCGTAGCTTAGGTGGTTATGCGACCATTAAGAGAGAAGCCCCTAAACTAAGAAATCAACGTGTTATATACGTACAATATTGCTGATACCGCGATATAGGCCGGTGGGGTTTATAGCCCAAGTCAGCAATATTGGACAATGTAACACAATGTAACAACAATGTAACACCTCCCTCCTTTAAAACGGAACATCCTACAATAAAAGGATGTGAGTAGAAATAGTAAACAAGAAATAGTAAATAAGAGGAGGTAGGGTGTTGAAATTGAAACAAAATAATCTCGAAAGATCTAAAGTACTGAAATTGAAATTAAAGCAAAATTGAAATAGTAAATATAAAAGAAAAATAAAATTTGAATAATGATGTGGGGATGCAGAGAAGAATACGTGACACAAAAAAAAATAATCAAAATTTAATCAAAATAATACAGAACAATAGTAATTTTATGATGTAGGAACTAGCATAATAATAAAAATAAAAACAACAATGTAGAATTGAAATAGCACAACATTTATATAATATAAGAATTGAAATGGCATAACATTAATTTACGATGTAGAAATTAAATCATTAATGTAAGATTTAGTAATAAAATTAAACAATTGAAATAAAACATTTTACAATTAAAACAATTTATGATTTAGAAATTAAAATAAGAATAACATTATTCTAGGATTTAGTAGTAAAAAATTGAAATAGTATAACATCAATTTACGATATAGAAATTTAATTAAGATAACATTAATCTAGGATTTAGTAGTAAAATAAAAATACATTGAAATAGTACAACATCGATTTACGATTTAGAAATTGAATTAGGATAATAATAATCTAGGGTTTAGTAGTAAAAAATAAAAATTTGAAATAGTAATAACACATCGATATTGGGTCTAGAAATAAGATTTAGAAATTAATATAAGCTAACATTTATATAAGAAATGGGAATAAAAATTAAGGCACATAAAAATAATATGAAACTGGATGTAACAAGATTTAGAATGGCAATACAATGATATTTAATTAAATTCTAAATTTCTCCTTATAGATCTAGGAGAAGAAGAGTCATCAGATACTTCATTCATTTCAAAATGTGTTGTTCTTGATCTGTGCTCTATGGCTGTTGTCGATCTTGTATGAACACGATTGAAGATTTGTACACAACAATTAGAATTTTGTCGACTTCGAGAATTACAGAAACAGCGATAAAGTTTATATGAAATGAATGAAAATACTGTTATTGATAATAAGGTAGTTATAATGCTAAAGTAATAGCCGTAACGAATGTGATACGGTTGGTTTTCTATCTTTGTTAATTCGTCGCTATTCTGATCTAATCTATGAGAAACATATTGTAAAGAATCGAGATTGATGTGAGATAACTTTATATGAGTAAGATTAGGGATGCTGTTATTGATTCTAGTTTTAGAACAGCAATCATCTTCTATAATATTGAAAGTAGGAGTTTGTATATGAATTTTAAGTTCAAATTCACTAGAAGGCGTGAATTGTAATAATTTATGAAATGCTTTACAATTTTTAGGCACTTTAAGAATACCGGATCCAACTATATCATAATCGTTAATAATATCATCACAATTCATTGTTAACTTAGAAATATTTGATTGTACATATACCCATCTATTATTACTAATTTTCTGCCATATATCTATATTACCAAGAATTAACTTATAGTCACAATTAGTGGGGAGTTCATGAATGTATTCCGTAAGGATAGACACTTCACACGTGGGGTTAGAAACACTGGACTCAATATTACTGAGTTTACACACATAAGATTTGCTCGTTATCACTTTACACTCACTTAGATTGTCAAACGCAAAGTAAGTTAACTTGTCCGTGGTTATTGCCAAGTATTTAGCGTTAGGTTTTCTCATTGCAAAAGAGTGCGGGTTATTGATGTCATGAGGAGTTGGTAGAGCGTAGACATGAAATAGATTGTACTCTGTAAGTGTAACTAAAGGAATCTTAACAACAAAAATAAGCTTACTGTCGCTCATAAATGAGGAAATATCGGCAATATCAAGAAGGACGTGTATATTATTTAATGCGATAGGTACTGGAAAGTTGACATTAATTTTATTTAAGCTAGATGTTAATTCTTGAAAAAGTTGAACTGGACTTAAAATCGAAGGATGAACTACATTCAATTTGCCAAAAAGAATAGCATCAAGTAAGTTTCTAAGATTGGAATTTAAAATCATAAGGGAACTTTCGAGAGCACTAAACGTCATAGCGAGATGAGAATTGACTTGGAGTTTATTTGTATTCTCAGAAACTGATTCGAATATTTTGTTTAGCTTTTCCATATTTTTATTTAAAGTTAGTTCATTGTCATTGAGTCTGTGAATAGTTTGATTAAATGTGGAAATAGTAGAAGAGACGATATGTATATTAGATTTCATTAACGTGGCCAAGTGTCTTTGATCATCTTGGACTGCGTTAATCGCGTCAGTAAAAGCTTTTGCGTCGTCTTCGTCGAGAGTACCAAATACTTGTTTCAGTATGGGACCTCCGAAACCTAACCAAGCTGTTCTTTTAAATCTAGACTTATTAGATGAAGTGAGATGAGACAGAGAATTGAAGTTATTAAAAACATTAATATATAAACTTTCTAAAGGACTAAGGACATTTGTGCAATCAATACGCAATTGGCTAGAAGGATGATTATAACAAATAGATTTAGCAGTTTCAAGATTATGTTTAAGTGTTTCAAAACGAGGTTGCAAATAAGAAATATCAGAAAACGTTAAGATTTTGTAATAATCGTTAGAGTATTTCACGGTACCGATAGGATCAAAGAAGAGACCGGGGCTGTTGATGATAGGAGTCGTTGGATTTGACGATGATGTCATGATTCCTGGCGCGATGGCCCTGGAAGAGAATTTTCATGAGCTAGTTTAATTTCGTCAACGTGAAATCTAGTATGTTTGCGATTGATGAGAATAGTAACGTTGTTGTTGTTATGAACTTTTACGATTCTGTACGGGCCTTTCCAGATGGGAGACAGTGCTTTACGTAATCTATGATGATGTTTGATATATACCATATCCCCGACATTATAAGATACTACTCGCGAATGCTTATCATAATACTGTTTCGATCTTTCTTTACTTCTAAGAATATTTTCACGAGCTAAGTTTCGAGATATAGAAAATTTATGCTTAAGTGTTTTAATATAGTCAGGATAAGTAAAGTCAGGTGAAATGTCATAAATTGAACTTGGAATATGGGGCTTACAACCAAATAAAAGTTCGTGAGGAGTAAAGTTAGTAGATGAATGAACAGCGGAGTTATAAGATATTAGAGCGGTAGGAAGATATTTATGCCAGTCATCTTGATTTTCACTAACATATGATTTGAGATATTCTTTGAGAGTTGCATGACTCCGTTCGAGAGCACCATTAGTTTGCGGATGATACGGAGAAGAAAAGAGATGTTTAATCTTAAAAAGGGAAACAACATTTTTATAAACTTCAGCGATAAAATGGACACCTTGATCAGACAAAAGCGTCTTAGGAATACCGAAATGAGAGATAAACTGAATAAGACATTGAGATGTTTGTTCTGCCGTAGAATTCTTTATAGGATACGCCATAGAATATTTAGTTAAATCGTCTTGAAAAGTGACAATGAAGCGATAATTCTCAGGACCAGATTCTGGTAATGGACCAACGATGTCAGTCGCAATTCTCTGAAGAGGCTCATGGGAAGTAGAAGTTATTTCCATGGGAGCACGATTAGTAGCACGTAACGCTTTGTTTTGTTGACATTGAGGGCAATTTCTAACATAAGACTCGATTTCGGATCTCATATTTTTCCAGTAATATAGTTCTTTCAATTTACTATACATGCGTGCAAAACCAGAATGTCCGCCTACAGGTGAGTCATGATTGTCTTTTAGGATAGTTGGGACTTCAGTAGGGGTAGGATAGATCATTTTGTTATGATAAATATTAATCTTAATTCCAGTTTGATTAAAAACGTAAATAATCATCTCATAAATTAATGTAAATCTTAGTTTGTCAAAAGGATTTGAGAAATCAGATATAGAAATTTCTTTTACATTAGGATGATATATAACTAATTGTTTACGTAATTCTTTTAAGACTAAAAATATATCTTTATAAGATGCAGATTCAAAATGATGGACCTTTGTAAAAAGATGAAAGTAAATCTTGTTATTAACTGTTGAAATTTTGATTTTATGCAGTTCCTTTTCTGATAGTATAAAGGACTGTTTGTCATCTAATAATTCTAAGATATTATTGCAATAAGGATTTGAGTCATCTAGATCGATTGATGTTGGATAAGCTATAACTGAACAAGTTGTCTTTAAAAGATTTTCATTATGTTCAACAACTTCGGTATCACACATTGTGGGACTAGAACGGTTTCTAATAAAGGATTCATAGGATAGGTTGGTGATAAGTCTTGTACCGTCAGTGTCGTTGATGTCGTTAATAGCGTTAATAGGAGGTCGAGATAAGGCATCAGCGTTAGAATTTACTCTACCAGGTTTGTAAATAATTTCATAATCATATTCTTCTAACTTTAATCTCCAGCGCACCAGTTTACTGCTGGGATCTTTGCAATTAAAAAGCCAGACTAATGGGCGATGGTCGGTGACAATTTTAAATTTCCGACCGTAAAGATAGGGTCTGAAGGTTTTAACACCAAAAAGAATTCCTAACAGTTCTTTCTCAGTTGTACTGTAATTACCTTCGGCTTTATTAAGTGTTCTAGAGGCATACGCGATTGGGAGATCTTTACCAATATCACCTTGAGATAAGATTGCGCCTAATGCATAATTAGAAGCATCTGTGGTGAGTATAAAATCTTTAGAAAAATCAGGATATTGGAGAATGGGAGCATTAGTCAACATGGATTTAAGGGATTCAAATGCTTGAGTTTGGGATTGAGACCAATTGAATTCAACATCTTTTCGAAGTAAGGAAGTAAGTGGCTTTGTGATTTTGGAAAAGTCTTTAATAAACTTTCGATAATAGCCTACTAGGCCGAGAAAGGATTTTATATCTTTAGGATTTTTAGGAATAGGATATGAGATAACAGCTTTTACTTTATCGGGATTAGGAGATACACCTTTATCAGTAATAGTATGACCGAGATAAGCGACTTCACGACGAAGAAATTCGCACTTATCTGGTTGCAACTTTAGATTATGTTCTCTAAGTGCTTCGAATATGAGTCGGAGTTTGTGGATATGGGAAGACAGATCGTGGCTATAAATTATGACGTCATCTAAATAAATAAAGCAGTGGAGACCTTGAAGACCAGAGAGGACTTGGTTCATTAACCTTTGGAATGTAGCGGGAGCATTTTTCAAACCAAATGGCATTCTTGTGTATTCAAAGTGACCATTGGGAACTGAAAAGGCTGTTTTTGCAGCGTCGCTATCACTCATACATATCTGGTGGAATCCAGATGCTAAGTCCAGGGTACTGAAATATTTGCTATGTCCTAATTGGTCAAGGATATCAGTTATATTAGGAATAGGATAGGCGTCACCGATTGTAATGTCATTGAGTTTCCTGTAATCAATTACGATGCGCCATTTCTTTTGGCCAGAAGCATCTTGCTTCTTAGGAACTACCCAGATGGGTGAAGACCAGGGAGAATTAGAAGGCCTAATGATTTTTTGATTAAGCATTTTGTTAATTTGATTATTAACTTCCTCTTTGTGGCATTCAGGGTATCTATACGTTTTTACATGAATGGGTTGAGAGCTAGTAGTTTTGATCTCATGCTTAAGAGTATTTGTGCAAGTTAAAGCATCACCTTCAAGATGGAACAGATCAGAAAACTCGGTACACAGATCAAAAAGAGCTCGAGTTTCCTCAGGATTAAGATGTGATGATCTTATTTGTTCATGCACCCTATTTACTCTCTCTAAAGATGTTTCAGAAACCACATTCGTGTTTGAAATTTGGAATTGATCAATTAAATCACAGGGATTCAACTCAACTGAAATTGAATTAATTATAACGTCAGAGCTAGTAGTATTCAGGACAGACACATTAACGTGATTATTACTTTTAAGTGAAACTAGACAACCGGAGATGAAAATTCCATTCTGAATTTCGGTTTTTTCTACGAAACCAGTGGTTACTTTCGGATTTGTGACATTACACTCAATAATCATTTCGGATCGAGCCGGAACAGTGTATACAGGTTTGGTAAAGTGGAGAGGAATTGAATAATTATCTATCTTCAGGATATTGGTCTCATAATCGATTTTAGCATTTTTAGACTTAAGAAAATCATTGCCAATAATTCCATCAAAATTAATATCAATAGAATCAGGAATTAAATTAAAATCAGTGATAATAGAATGATCTGGGAATTTAAAATCAAATTTAATTTGACCAAGACTTTCAGTATACTCAGATTGTTTATCGATACCTTTGAATTTTATAACTTTAGGTATCAATTCTGGTTCATATTGCAAAGATGATTTTTTCAAAAGTGAAATAGCTGCACCAGAATCAACAAGAAGTACTAAAGCCTTGTCTGAGTATGAGGATTTAACATAAACATGAGGTAAGTGAATTTTACTATTATAATTAATTTCATAAATAGCTTCAAAAGATTCTGAATTGGTATTGTTCTGAGTTACTCTATTTGGAAGATTAATAGTAGAATTGCAAGTTGTCTTAACTGAATTATTAGACCGATAGCCTTTCGATATAGGAGGATTAGGAAATGTAGAATAGGTAGATTTAGTACGGGACTTTTTCGTGTTAAATGATTTAGGAGTTACATTTGACTGAGGAGATTGAATTGATACACGTGATTGAGTCGACTTACGAGATTGAATAGATACACGCGATTGAGTCGATTTTCGCGATTTAGTAGATGTAGGAGATTGAGACGATTGAGTCGATATAGGAGATTGAGACGATTGAGTCGATATAGTAGATTGAGGCGATTGAGCCGATATAGGAGATTGAGACGATTGAGTCGATATAGTAGATTGAGGCGATTGAGCCGATATAGTAGGTTGAGACGATTGAGTCGATATAGTAGATTGAGACGATTGAGTCGATATAGTAGATTGAGGCGATTGAGCCGATATAGTAGATTGAGACGATTGAGCCGATATAGTAGATTGAGTCGATTGAGCCGATATAGTAGGTTGAGACGATGTAGGAGATTAAGCCGATATGGGAGATTGAGCCGATATAGTAGATGGAGCCGATATAGTATAAGATAAGTCATAAGTCACGTCGGTTTGAGTCGATGATTCCGTACGACGCGGAAACGGAATCCTTCTTAGTTTAAAAACGAGTCATTGTTACTATCTTCACAAATCTCATGAACTTTATGTTCAGAGTGATTTTGTCGCCGAGAATTATTATATTGGCGCTTACGACATTCCGTAATATTATGGCCTGCATGCTTACAATATCTACAAATTTGAGAATTAGAAAATGGTGCAGTAGTATTTGAGCTAGTTGATGGCTTTGCATCATGCGAAACAGTGTGAATATTACGTTTAAATTGACGATTGAGGAAACAGGACCTTTCTGTGTGACCTAGTTTGCCACAAAAACTACATTTGGGCCTCTGTTCAATAGTCTTTGATGACTGAACGTAGTTGTACAATTTTTCTTCTTGCACCGCGAGATTTATAGCATCACATAATGTCGTAGGGTTACGACATCGAACAATTGTGGATATATAGGATGGCAACCCTAACAAAAAGGTATGTAAAGCAAGGTCTTCCGTGCTAGCTATGCGCCCTTTTAATTCGTCCGGATTTTTAGTTGAATGCGCGATATCAGTTTGAAGACGAGTAAGGAATGTCTCCAGTCTTAAGCTATATTGCGAAACAGTTTCAGTTTGTTTTTGTTTGCAATTCTGAAGGTCTAATAAAAGGTGATCTCTGTGTTTAGTCTCACCGAAAGTGGCCTTTAAAAATAATTTTAAGTCCTGCCAACTATCAAAAATTTTCAGTGAACACGCTAATTCAGCTTTTCCCTCTAACTGGGATATAATAAAACGATATAGTATGTCTTTCTGCCTACTGGATGCAAGGCTTATTGCGCTCTCGCAATTCTTAATAAACGACGATAATTTTTGTCTATCGCCGTCGAAAGGTTTTATAAATTTAAGTAAGACATTAAGAGGAATATTTTCGGTTTCAGACATAACGGAACACTCAGACTTAGTCTCGTTTTTGGACATCTTTTACAATGATAAAATATATTATAACGTAATAAAATAAATGGCAATAAAAAGTAACGAAACACTCACAGGAATGCGGCGATGACGACACGCAGCGACATATGACACCCTATTGTGTATTGTGTCGGTGGCGCGATGTATTCGTGTTACCGGGTTTCGTAATACACCGGTATAGCTTTTGTAACTCGATGGCGAGCTATGAGGCTTGGGCTGGCTAGCTGGCTGGCTAGCTGGCTAGCTGGCTGGTTGGCTGGCTGGCTCGGTGGCTGGCTGGCTGACTCGGTGCCTGATAGGAATCAGACACAGTGGAGCAGCGACGGCAGCAGCTGGTAGCGGCGGAGGTACAGGTGCCGGGCAGTGAACCCTCGGCACAGGGAGAATCCTTCAATTTGCAGCGGGCGGTACTAGTACCCTCGTGAAGGGCGTCGTAGTGAGCCCACCGTGTGAATCAGGTCGACCTTGTCAGGGTATGGGCGACCAAGGGATGAAAAATCCCCTTTACTTCTGACACCAATGTTAGTTTGTGGTGTATTTGTGTTTAAAAAAAAAACACAAATATAGTAAAAAAAATATTTATTTTTCACAACACAACACAACTTTTATTCACAATTATTATTATAACACAATAATTTACTATTTAATTCACACAGTATAGAATTTAATGTATTCTATAGGATAGGGATTCGTCCCCTGCACCCCGCGCGGTTACTGGTACTGGTGCTCCTCTCAGGCTAAGCCGGTGAAACCGTAGCTTAGGTGGTTATGCGACCATTAAGAGAGAAGCCCCTAAACTAAGAAATCAACGTGTTATATAGTACAATATTGCTGATACCGCGATATAGGCCGGTGGGGTTTATAGCCCAAGTCAGCAATATTGGACAATGTAACACAATGTAACAACAATGTAACAGTACGAAGTAAACGAAGCTCGTCCCACCTTGATGGAGAATAAAGGACGGAAAGCTTATAAATTCATTAAAAATCCAACCATTGAGACAAATAAGCGTCCTTGGAACGTGGTTTTTGCGGCATAAACGGCTGTATCTTTTGATTGCGTTGGCTTAGAAGTTTGATTTTTTCACAGCTTCAAGGGACAGTAGACCTGAGTAATTGATATAAATTTCAGCTTCATACCTCCACGCGTTCCTGAGAAAAAGGGTCTTGACAGACGGACGGACGGACGGACAACAAAGTGATCCTATAAGGGTTCCGTTTTTTCCTTTTGAGGTACGGAACCCTAAAAACCGCATCAAAATCCGTTGCGTAGTTTTAAAGATTTAAACATACAAAGGGACATATGGACAGAGAAAGCGACTTTGTTTTATACTATGTTATATTTTAATTTATCCTGCACGAATTTTTCCTACTACTTTATTTTTATATTGCCCTCATATTGATTGAACAAAATATATGATAGATATGATGAAATAAGTCAGAGCGTTAACATTATATTTTAATTAGTTCGTTAATCTCTCACTTTTGACATTGAAATTATTAATTTTATAATTATTTAAAGCCGTCCAAATTCATTTATTCTTCAACAATATGGATACATCACGTTCAATTTTCCTTCACAACCTTTATTTAATTAACTCTCTCTAATTAATGAAAGCAGTGGGTGCCTAGTTAAATTTCTCAACACATCGCGCGTTAAGTGAAAAGTAACTAGGCGCGTGATTCCATTTAACCAAATATATAACAAACTCAAGGAAAGTTTGTTACGTTATGTAATTTCCTTTTTGTAAAGCATTATACAAACGATGTCCGGTTCCGGCTGTCGTACAGTGAGGACGTTGTTCAGTGCTTCCCAAAAGAAATAATTTGTCAAAATTAAACTTTAATGATTTTCGACTAAATTTTTTGAATTTCTGAAAGTTCATGATGTTAAATTTTGCATGTGTATTTATGAGCAAAAATGACATCTTTTTACAGGTATGCCGAAACGAAAATAATAATATTTTTCACTCCACCCTACTGTACAATAATAATTAGTACATTTCGCATTCAAATCATTCAAAACAATTGTAAAATACACGATGAAATTCGAAAATTTAGTTTAAAACATACTTTGTATAGAACGAATTGTAAAAACGCGTTCACTCGACCTAAGTAAGTATCTAATATGATATCAATAAACTAATCTGAATTATTACTGACTCTACAATTCCTATTTTCATTAAGTATTCCAATTATCTTAATATTAGATACCCAATCTCGATTAAACGCGTTTCTATCTGTGCTTTTCCGTAAATCGTTGTTTCATTTTCGAATGTCACTTTTAAAGTAACAAAACACGGCGGACCTACCGTGTTTCGAACAAAATGCATGAAAACTTTCATTAGTAGATAGTTAAGTCTTGTATTTTAAAAGCATGCAATAATTTGTATTTCATTCAAAAACATAATTCGTTTATCGAAACGTTTTTTGCTTAAAACGGTTTCACAATGCATTTTTCTAATTATTATTTTCATTTCAATAATTAGTTACCTAGCCAAATTATTACAAACAATATTTTCGCTCCAACTCCAAGGTATCGTATTACGAGTTAATTGTGTCTTTATGAAGTATAGTAATAAAAAAAACAAAATAAATCTCGTGTAGAGCCATTTAAATCTCGATAATTATTTCTATTAATATTACCTATAGGTACAAACTTTTAGAACTGTCAATTAATGTCGATTGCGCGGCAAATTTGTATTTTTTTTTCTTTTTGAAAATTTCATCATCTGTTGTTTTACAGTATTTTTCTATGAAAATATGTGCAGTTTACAATAAAAACTACGTATATCGAAACAATACAGCTTTGTCTGAATATTAAAATATTATGTTCTCAGTTCAATTACATTATTACTATTTTCGTACATTTCGATATCAGTTGAAAATATTGTATCATATAAAATTTTTGGTTAATGCAGCTGGTATAACAAGGTAATGCGCTTTCGTGTTTTAACTACATAATTAGTTCAATATTAATTTAGTCGTAAAATACGTTATTTTGTTATTAATTTGAATAATATTATTGTAAGGAATCTAATTCAGTGTTAGATTTTCAAAATTAGATTAAGGATAATTTGTAATAATTGAAATAAATATTTTTGGATGTAGGTACATACTGGTCTTTTTATTTTATTCCCCTGTGCTCATATTATGTCATGAAACCTTTCAGTAGATACATGGACGAAATCGCAGCCAGCGCCCAGCAGTAATTAGCTATAACATATAGGTAAGGTAATAAATAATAGCTCTATAGTTAATACGATTGAGTTGACCGTCACCATCCCGCATTGTCAGTTACAGTAAATTATACAGTTAATCACTACCCATCATCCCGCTTCAAACAACCTAAGCGTCCCAATTTTAATAAGTGTGATTTCTCACGTGCTCGGTATGAAGTTTCTCAAATCGAATGGAACAACGTGCTTTGTTCCAATGATATTGACGTCAACGTCGATATATTTTACGGCATAATAAATACAATCATTCACGATACATGCCCTTTAACATCCAAAAGAATCGATGAATTTCCCTTATGGTTTACGCCCGCATTGAAACGATGTATTCGTGAAAAATTAAAGTTTCACAAAAAATTTAAAAAGTTTAAAAATCCACGCGATTACGATACATACTCTGTATTACGTCGTCGCAGTAAATTGCTTATTGCACGCCTCATAAGCGAAGCGTTGAGGTGGGTACTACTGTCACTTCGCGCAAAACATCTGATTTTTCAAACTTAAAATGTCTTTATGTATCATACATTGCACTTGTAAGATAATACATACACACACATATTAAGAAAAAACACTATTTTTAACATTCATGATATTTTTGATGTCATTTTTGTTATTTAAACTAGTTAAAAAACAGTTTAAAAAAGTTCTGTCTTGGACGTCCGTGTGTCTGTATGTGCGGAGGATTTTCTTGTTAACACGATAGCGACCGAAATACTTTACTAATCGAGTCTTTTTTTTTCTCTTACGCTTGAGTATGCTCAGGAATAGAACCCTTTCATTTTTCAGGGTCTGATTCGATGTGGTTTAATTGTTATTAAATAAACAAAAATAATAATTAATAAATAATTATTAAAAAAAAATTATGAGGCGTGCACTTTTGGATTTTCCAAACTATTTCTAAATCTTATAATAACTTTATCTCCTCAATTGAAAGTGCCTTGCAGGATAATAATATTAAATGTTTTTGGCGGTACGTTAATGATAAGAAATCTTCCAAGTCCTCAATTCCTAAGACGATGAAGTATGGTGATCTAACATGTTCTGATAGTAGGGGGATATGTGAGTTGTTTTCTAATTATTTTAATTCTGTTTATCAAGGCGCGCAATCCTCCACTTCATCATTTACCGAAAATACAATATCTGCATCTTTAAGCAACTCTGTACTCAACAACATCGCAGTCAGTAAGCAGAAGATTATTACAACAATCCGAAGACTAGATGTG
This sequence comes from Colias philodice, assembly GCF_061535455.1. Taxonomy (NCBI): domain Eukaryota; kingdom Metazoa; phylum Arthropoda; class Insecta; order Lepidoptera; family Pieridae; genus Colias; species Colias philodice. The sequence goes on along the minus strand of NC_143117.1, from coordinate 1,595,359 downwards.
CGTAAGGGAGCAGGTCCAGATGGTATACCACCCCTCTTTATTAAAAATTGTTGCAAGGAATTGGCGATTCCATAAACGATCATGTTTAATCAATCCCTGAAGACTGGTACATTTCCTAAGGTATGGAAAACGGCTCACATAATACCCATTTTGAAGTCTGGTGACAAATCGAGCTGTGAGAATTACCGACCGATTAGCATACTATCTTGCCTGGCTAAATTATTTGAAGCAGTAGTCTACGATACACTATATTTTCATCTCCTTCCCTTGATTTCTCCGAATCAACACGGATTTATAAGACAACGCTCGACAACTACAAACCTCTTGACTTACCACTCATATTTATGTTCTGCCTTTGATAAAAGACAACAAGTGGACGCCATCTATACCGATTTTTCCAAGGCTTTCGATAGAGTAAACCACATAATGCTTTGTAATAAATTAAGTGCTTGGGGAATACATGGTAATTTACTCCGATGGATTACTTCCTACCTGTCCAATCGTAGTCAGCTTGTTGCTCTAAATGGCTCATTATCCTCACCTGTTCTAATAGCTTCCGGCGTCCCGCAAGGGTCCCATCTCGGCCCCTTACTCTTTATCGTATTTATCAATGACCTCATTGACAACTTAAAATGCCCATCTCTTATGTATGCTGATGACTTAAAGGTATTCTCCACTGTGGCCAATATTCAAGATGCTTATATACTACAAAATGACCTAGATTCTATAGCGAAATGGTGTGAACTTAACCAAATGACCCTGAACGTCAATAAATGTGCTGTTATAAGCTTTACGCGAAAGTTTAACAAATTAAATTTTAATTACAGTTTTAACAGTCAGCTTCTTCCTCGTGTTTCCGTCATTAAAGATCTTGGTGTCTACTTTGACGACAAATTGTCTTTTAGAAGTCATTTCGATGACATTATTAATAGAAGCTCTTGTCTCCTTGGGTTTATCTCAAGGATCACGAAGGGTTTTAAAACACCATCTAGTCTTTTACATTTGTTTAAAACCCTGATTCGTTCAATCCTAGAATTTAACTGTGTCATTTGGTCACCGCACTATACAATTCACATCAGACGCATTGAACGACTTCAGAAGTGCTGCTTAAGGCTGGTTTCTCTTCGTTACCACATCGGACGAAGTGGATCTAGCTACGAAAGTCTTCTTGAGAAATTTAATCTTGTCTCGTTGGAAAAGCGTCGACAGAGGCTAGAACTCATAACACTCCATAAAATCGTTCACTCATCTATCCACTCTCCGTCGCTACAGCTGTCAACTGTTAATTTTAATGCTTCATTTCGCTTCCGGACTAACAATACTTTTTCTTTATCTTTAACCAGGAATAATACCTCTTTTTATAACCCTATATCTCGTTTCTGCCGTTTATACAATGATTTATCCAAAAAATTTCCCGATTTTGATATATTTGATCATCGAATAAACATATTTAAAGAACATGTTTGTCAAATAGTGAAATGATGTCCTAGTTGTCTAATTTTGTAATTTTGTTATTATTGTATAAGAAAGCATTATTTTAATTATTTTAATTGTCTTTCTTTTATATCTAATATTTAATTATGGAATTTTTAATTATGATTTTATTGTAACACGCTTTAAATAACTGTAAGCTGTATCTCATTATAGTAGTAATTGTACACATTTTGTTGGGTTGCGATCTGCTCCCGAAATTGATATGTCGCCTATGGGTCCGGCAAGATCGCGACCTGTTGTGTGTATTTAATTTAAATAAATAAATAAATAAATAAATAAATAAATAAATAAATAAATACGCACCTTGATACTTACCGTAGAGTTGTTTGATGTTGAATCCGTAATAAATAAAATTAACACAATACATAATTGAATGTTACTTTTGATACACAATACACACTACTTACTCAGAGGGAAATAAACGCTACCTACTAGTTTTATTTGAACATAGGCTAGAATTTACTTTTTCACAAACACGTATATTTTTAAAAGCATAATATTATAGTTTATTAAATACTACATAATATTATATACAGTTTGCCAATTATTAGTCTTCACGATGATCCGATCAGCTGTTTTTGTGTAAAAGAATAACAAATATAATAATTTCAGATTTCACGTTTATAGAGGTTTTAAATTAATAGGAAGTATGTATTTAAATGTATTGAAGACCGGTGTTCTTACAAAAATAACAAGTCAATACAAAATTGTCTACTTATTAAAACACTAACAGATATATGGCTACAATATTCTAATTTACATAAACTTTCGTTTCAGTCAGAAATGGTCATAATCAAAATTGCTTAGGTGGTTAGGTATCTCCCCCCAACGGTCCAGGCCTTGTCGCGGCGGAGGGGCTCAGTAGCTCAGAGTTATGGCCCTCTGAGTGAAGCGAAATTGGACCAGCGAGGGGCTGAACGGCTGGTTTAGAGTCGGGGAGATTCAACCGGCCCGACGGCCGGGGCTAGGTGTGGCCCAGCGGCCGCTGTGTGCGGCGTGGGATGGCGGCCAGAGGTCGTGGCTTGGCGGACCCCGTGTCCGCTAGGCAAAGGTGGCGCTGAACGGCAGTTGGGGTTGGAAAGCCTCGACTGACCCGACGGCAGAGGTCCTATTTGTGGGCCAGAGAGGAGCCGGCTTTTATGCGGCGGTGGATGGCGGCCAGAGGTCGCGGCGCGGCGGGCTAGCTGGTTTAGCAAGCCACGCCGTGCAGCGGAGGGCGGGATCCCGACGCGTCATTGTGATGACGCGCGGAGACTCCTGCAGAGGTGTGGGGCGGCGGCCGCTGTAATACGGCCGTCTGCCAACTCGTAATCCGGTCCGTGGGGCCGGACCGAGGGCCGCCACCTCTGGTGAGGTGGGGGCTGCGAGGTAATCTCTATAAAAGTGCGCCGGAGGGTCTCCCGACGTGTATTTCACACATCGGAGGACCTTCCGGCGTGCACCCTCCGGCCGGACGGTGTTAGGGTCGGGGGTTCGGGGGAACGCGGATGATGGAGCGGGGAAAGATCCATTGTCTGCGCGTTGGTGGCGTAAGCCTTCGTTCCAGCAGCCACCAGCGAGGGGGGTTCTAGTGGTGGGCCTGGAAACGGGCATCTGCTGGGCGGGACACGCGGTAGAGTCGTAACCGTTCCCGCAGTTCCGTCCAAAGCAGCGCGATGGAACAGAGTGGGGTTTTAGTCGGTAGAAATCCGACATAACCACGGCTCCATCCCCGGGAGCCGGGGGTATCTAAGAAGATTTCCCCACTATAAAAAAAAAAAAAAAGGTGGTTAGGTATCTTCTTCATAATAATATTATGTTTAATACCGGTCACATTCGATTGATTTAAATTGAACTTTTGTAATGTGTTAATTAATATATAGGCTAGGATTTACTTTTTCATAAACACGTATATTTTTAAAAGCATATAAGTAGTTTATTAAATACTACATATTATTATATACTTACCAAAACTTCATGATAATCCGATCAGCTGTTTTTGCGTGAAAGAATAACAAATAGGTATAATTTCATAGATCGTATAAGCTTTCACGTTAATAGAGGTTAAAATAGTAGAAAGATTGTTTTTTTAATTATTTTGAAGCTTCCATAGTTATAACATACCTGCCTACAGAACAAAACAAAGTTTCACCGCACAGAATACATATATATTTATATTTACTTAATGTAACGTAGAGAAAAAAATGATCAAAATCCTATCCTATCCTATCCTATCCTAGTTACTATAATATTATAATTAATGCGAAAATTTGTGAGGATGGATGTATGAGCATGTATGTATGTGAATATGTTTGTTACATTTTCACGCAAATACTAGGTACTGAATCGAAGGTAACTTGGATTAACAAATAGGATAGGTTATATCCCGTAAATCCCACGGGAACGGGAACTATTTATTTATTTTCGTTTATTTCTATCTGAATAATCTATTCATCCTTATAATTGTTAGTGTGTACCTTAAAACTATGTTAGTATTATAATTAGTTAACTGTATATGTATATTATATCTATATATCATTCAAAAGGAAGCGCGGGAAAAATTTTAATACAAATAGCCTAGAAAATTCAGAGAGTGGTCGCCAAAGTGTCAATTCTAATACAAACTCTGTATCGGTTAAGGAAAATATTTCAGTTGGTTTGCAATCTAATTCTTTAATCAGTTTATACACTGAACAGGATGCTTTCCCATTTATTGTTCATGTCCAAAGAATAGAATCATCTCCTGGTGATGGTTCCGTTTTACATCCTATAACATTTGGAAATTTTTTGAAAAATAATTGTTTTAAAAATATTGTAGCAGGCAGTGTCAAAAGAATAGGCAGAAATAGATGTGTTGTCGCTTTTTCAACTGCACAAGATGCTAATTCATTCATTAATAATAAATCCTTAGAGACATTTAATTTACGAGCAAAAATCCCAAGCTTTCATGTTTCTAGGATAGGGCTAGTAAGAGGCATTCCATCAGAATGGTCTCCTGAAGAAATTAAAGATAATATAGTTGTTCCTAATGGATGTGGCTCTATAATTAAAGTGCGCAGAATCAATTATAAAGTTACTGTTGATGGTGCAGTTACATGGAAGCCTTCACAGTCCGTTATATTAACTTTTGATGGGCAAACACTACCATCTAGAATATTCATATGCTTTAATTCCTTACCTGTGGAGCTATACATATTTCCAACCATTCAATGTTATAATTGCTGTAGGTATGGTCACACACCCGTGTGGAGTTTCTGGTCTCCCATCGGGCGCGTCCCCAGGTGGCGGATAGGGGCAGGCCCCCCAGATATGGGGGGTACCGGCTGCTCAGCCGGCGCGGACCAAAACCAGGTGGCCGGAGGGCTGCTAAATAATACTCCTAGGTGATGGTATGTGCGCAGCATCACCTAGTACTGGGGTTGGGGCCGATGAGGCCACTGAGCCGAAAGGGCCCAGCCCTGGGTAGCGGCTGGCGGGTTTAACCCGGCAGGCGTGCTGCAAACTGGAGGAGGAGGAGGTGATGATGGAGGCAAGTTTTCAAAATAAACTACCCCAGGAGGGTACCACCAAGGGTGGAGAATCCCTCCCTGAGTCCAACTCAGGCTGCCCCACGTATTCTGGGGGGGGCAAAAACTTGCATAGAGATTCCGACACTGAGGAGGTGGGTTCCCAGGCCTCCTCACTGCCAAATACTACTGGACCCGACGACCTTGGCGTGATAACGGATACTGATTTTATTTATGGTGATGAACCAAGAGGTACAGAAACGCGTGCTGCTAGAGCGCGCGGCAAAAAGAGTAATAGAAGAGGCAGCAGGGTGCCGGTCAGAGGGGGTTCCTCCTCTGACAGAGGTGCCCTCGGTGGAGCTGGGCTAGACGGCTCGATCATTTCGGACCGTGGGTTGGCAAGCGCAGGCTCAATGAACAGCGTGGCCACGCTGCGTTCTGTTTCATACGAGGAAGACCGACTTTGGGCGAAGCGAAGGCGGTCTCCTGACGCAAGCTGCTCGGCCTTTTCTACGGATGAAGAAGGAGTGCGTAGAGCGCATCGCGCGAAAAGGGGTAAAGGGCGCCCAGCCACCTCAACACAGGCGAGTGTTACGAGGCAGGCATATTTGCGGGCCCAGCGGAGGGAGTTAGAAAGCGATAGGAGTGACTTGGAGCGGTCAAATGTCCCGCCCCGGTCGGAAGAGGCGCGGACCTCTACTCCCCTCCCTCCACCACCAGCTCCTGGTGTTTTTGCCCCACTAAATGGCACAGAAACGGCGGCTGCTCTAGGCCGTCGCATTGAAGCCGGGCTGGCATCTATAAACGAGGTCCGGACGAAATCCCGCAATTTGAAAGGTGTCTTCGTGCGGGATCTTAAGGAGGCCTCAGATGTGATCCGCGAGGCGGCCGGACTTTTGCAGGAGCGCACAATGACAGAAGAAACCCGCCGCCTTCAAGCTGCGAACGACCGGTTGCAGACAGAGTTGGACGGCCTGCGCAAAGAAGTAGCCGAGCTAAAAGCGGCCCAAACCGCAGGTCCCAGTGGAGGAAACGCCGACCTGATAAAAGAAATAATGCGCCAGGTTGGTGAAATGGTGAGCGCCAGGCTAGAAGATATCAGCGACCGGCTGCTCCCGGAAAAGCGTCTCCGACCTCCGCTAGCAGCGGACCGAAGAGCACTAGAGCGGGAAAAAGGCCCTGCACTGGCTGAGAGCTTCCCTCCACTTCCTGCAGCCAGAATACCCGCTTCGAGAAGCAGAACAGCTCCTGTAAGGACCGAGCCTGTGCCTAGAGCAGCCGAAAACCAGTCAACTACGGGTGCACTACCCTCGCAGGGTGGGTCAAAGAAAAAGGGTGGAAAGAAGAAAAATCGTAGAGATAAAGAAGCGGGTGCAAATGCGCCTTCCGATGTTACCACCTCACAGCAACGGTCTGAAGAGGGTTGGACCGTTGTAGGGAAGCGCAATAGGAAAAAAAAGAAGCGAAACGGCCAGCAAACCCGGAAGGTTAGGAAGCTCCGGGTTCCCTCTACGTCGGCGGTGGTGATTGCAATCCAGCCGGGTGCTGAGGACCGCGGTATTAGCTTTGCCTCGGTGCTGAAGGAGGCCAAAGCCAAAATTGACCTAGCCGAAATCGGCATAAGTGCGGTTCGCTTTAAGCGATCCGCCACTGGTGCTCGCATTTTAGAGGTTCCCGGCGCCGCTAGCTCGGAGCAGGCCGATGTGCTGGCGGTCAAACTGAGGGAGGTATTAGACAGCGAAGTGGTTAAGGTGTCCAGGCCAGTGAAGAGCGAAGAGCTGCGTATTACTGGGCTCGACGACTCAACTTCAGCGGACGAGGTTGCAGAGGCCGTGTGTCGGGTCGGGGAATGCTCCGCAGAGCAAGTTAAGTGCACAGGCTTGCGATCTGGACCTAGGGGCATTGTTACGGCCTGGATCAGCTGCCCGGTGGCAGCTGCAAAAAAGCTTTCAAAAGCGGGCCGCATTCAAGTTGGATGGACCTCGGCCATGGTGCGTTTGAATGATCCGAAGCCCCTGCGCTGCTTCAGATGTCTGGAAGTGGGGCATGTCAAGGCCCTATGCTCTTCTGCAGTGGACCGCAGCACTATCTGCTATCGTTGTGGGGATATCGGACACAAAGCTGGCCAGTGCACTGCCACGGCCGCACGTTGTGTTCTTTGTGCGGAGGCAAACCGTCCGGCGGATCACCGGCTTGGGAGCAAAGCCTGTAAAACTAAGGCTAAGAAAGGAAAGCAGGCGAGTGATGGCTCGGAGGCCCCCTCACTCGCTGCTCCGGCACCCACTGAGGCGCCGACTGTTGAGGCAGCGGCTATGGAGACATAATAATGTCTTCACTTCAAATGATCCAGGTGAACCTCAACCACTGTGCCAGGGCGCAGGATCTCCTGTACCAGAGCATGGCAGAGTGGGCTATTGATATGGCAGTGATTTCAGAGCCGTACACTGTGCCCTCACGGAGCAACTGTGCAGGAGATCTAGACGGCGTAGTCATGCTGATGGCGCGGGGTGGAGTGGAGCTCGAGAGGATAGCGAGGCGAAGTGGCTGTGTGGCGGCTTCGTTTGGTTCTGGCATTGTTGTGGGAGTATATTTTTCACCCAACCGCCGCCTCTCTGAGTTTGAGCAATTCCTAGACGAGGTGAAACAGGTGCTTGATCTCGCACATCCCCAACCAGTGCTATTGGCCGGAGACTTTAACGCCAAATCCGTAGCGTGGGGATCTCCCATGACCGATGCGCGTGGTGTGGTGCTCGAGGATTGGGCGGCTTCTTCCGGATTGTCCCTTCTTAATCAAGGGTCTGTACTCACATGCGTGCGGCAGAGGGGCGGCTCCATCGTTGATCTGACGTTTGCGAGCCCGTCTCTTGCCCACCGTGTGCGAGACTGGAGAGTTCTGGAGGACGTTGAAACGTTGTCGGACCACAGGTATATCCGTTTCGGCGTCGCCTCACGGGAGATTCCCGGTCGAGTGACTCCAAGTGAGGGACGGCGACCGCGCTGGGCGTTGAGCCGCCTAGATAAGGAGCTGCTGGTTGAAGCCGCTATCGTGCAGTCCTGGCTTCCTGTGCCGGAGGGAACTGTGGCTGTTGAGGTGGAGGCGGCGTGGCTCGCTGATGCCATGACGCAAGTTTGCGACGCGGCCATGCCCCGTGTTGGAAGGATACCACCCAAGCGGCAAGTTTACTGGTGGTCCGCCGAAATTTCCCAGTTGCGCTCTTTCTGCGTAGCTGCGAGGCGGGCGTACACCAGGTGTCGAAGGAGGAGACACACTGACGCAGAGGAAGCGCAGTTGTATGCTGCCTACAGGAGCTGCGTTGTTGCTCTACAGGAGGCCATTAGCCGATCTAAGGCGGAAGCTTGGGAGGAGATGATAAGTGGCCTGGATCGGGACGCCTGGGGCCGGCCGTATCAATGGGTGAGGCAAAAGATCCGCCCACGTGCCCCGCCCCTGACCCAGTCACTTGAGCCCCAATTTCTGGACCGAGTAGTGGCGTCGTTGTTTCCGGACCGGGAGAGACATCCTCCGCCATCGATGGCGTCGAGGAATGTTGCGCCACAGGAAGAGTCAGATGACGCCGTTGTTCCTTCGGTCACGAGAGAAGAGCTGGAATCGGCTGCAGACAGGCTTAAGAGAAAGAAGGTTTCGCCTGGTCCTGATGGTATACCTAGTCGAGCTTGGGCACTTGCGCTACCGGCTCTTGGCTCTAGAGTCGAGCGCCTGTTTTCAGCGTGCGTACAACAAGCCCAGTTTCCTGGAAGATGGAAATCTGGTAACTTGGTATTGATCAAAAAGCCAGGCCGCCCAGGGGGTTCGCCGTCGGCTTATAGGCCGGTGGTGTTACTAGATGAGGTGGGAAAGCTCCTTGAGCGTATTCTGGCGGCGCGCCTCGTTGACCATCTTGAAAGAGTCGGGCCGAACCTCAGCAACTGCCAGTATGGCTTTCGGCGGAAGCGATCTACCCTAGACGCAATCTTATGTTTGAAGACCGTTGCAGTGGATGTGGTCTCCAGAGGCGGAGTACTTTTGGCGGTATCTTTGGATATCGCCAATGCTTTTAATACCTTGCCCTGGACGTGCATTCTGGAGGCACTCCGCTACCATCGCGTGCCCACATATTTACTACGGATGATACAATCATACTTGTCAGATAGGTCCGTATCGTACCTCTCTCGGGATGGGTGGAGGCAGAGGCCTATGTCGTGCGGTGTTCCACAGGGTTCGGTGCTAGGACCGCTCCTGTGGAACATCGGCTATGACTGGGTTCTGCGTGGTGAGCATCTCCCAGGGGTCGGTGTGTTATGTTACGCTGACGACACGTTGGTGACTGCTCGTGGAAACTGTCTAAGTGAGGCAGCCCAATTGGCGACAGCTGGCGTTGATCTAGTTGTGAATCGTATCCGCCGGCTAGGTCTGAAAGTGGCCTTGGAAAAGACGGAGGCGCTGTGCTTCCATGGCCCCCGTAGGGCACCAGGGGCTGGTTCCTGTGTACAGGTGGGGGGCGTGTCCATAGAGATCAGTCAGACAATGCGCTATCTGGGAATTTTCTTAGACGGTCGTTGGTCTTTTGCGGAGCACTTCCGTCGCCTCGCCCCCCGGCTCACCGGAGCGGCCGGGGCACTGGGAAGCTTGCTCCCCAATCTTCGGGGGCCTGGAGATAGCTGTCGCCGGCTTTACACCGGTGCCATCCGCTCAATGGCCCTGTACGGAGCGCCCATCTGGGCTGATTCTCTTAGCGCCCGGACTAGACCCCTTCTGCGTCGTCCGCAACGGGTCATGGCGCTAAGAATATCGCGGGCATATCGGACTGTCTCTTTTGAAGCAGCCTGCGTACTAGCCGGAACCCCCCCTTGGGAACTTGACGCTGCTGTACTCGCGGACGTGTACCGACGAATTGCTGGGTCCAGGTCTTCGGGGCTGGAACCAAACCCCGAAGAAGTCTCGCGCTGGAGGGCTTCGGCTCGCGAGCGTCTGATGGAGGAATGGGTGCGGCGTCTCGAGAACCCAACTGCAGGTGTAAGGACGGTGGAGGCCATCCGGCCGGTCCTTTTAGAATGGTGCAGCAGACGACATGGGGCTCTCACGTTCCGCTTGACACAGGTACTGTCTGGACACGGGTGTTTCGGACGATACCTGTGTCGAGTCGCGATCCGGGAGCCAACCATGGCCTGCCATTGGTGCCCAAGCGAGGAGGATACAGCGGACCACACGCTGAGTGTGTGTCCTGCGTGGTCCGTGGCTAGACAGCGACTGGTCGCTGCTGTGGGGCCGGATCTCTCGCTCCCGTCCTTGGTTCGCGCCATGGTTGGAGGCTCCAGGTCCTGGCGTGCGGTGGTCGCCTTCTGTGAGGAGGTGATGGTGCGAAAAGAGGAGGCGGAGCGGGTTCGTGAGGGGAACCCTCTCGCGGACCCGATGCGGCGCCGGCGACCCTTTAGGCGCCGACGCCGAGTCGCGGTCGCTAGCGATCGCGACCTGCCTCCCTAGCGAAGGGCTCTGGACGATGGACCGGGGACATGCTCCATCGTCCGGGGCAGTGAGGTGACATGAGACGTGTTCCGCTCATGCCGCCTCGCAGAGGAAGGAGGAGGCGCGCACGCGCGCAGCCGTAGGTGGTAACGGAGGTGGGCCCGTAACCGGGCGTCCGCTGCCAGGGTCGTGGACGATTTCTAAGAGTACCCGCGGCCCCGGCTAACTGCGCGGCTCGACGGAACACAGTGGGGTTTTAGTCGGTAAGAATCCGACATAACCCTTGGCTCCATCCCCGGGGGCCGTGGGTATCTTTCGAAGATTTCCCCACTATAAAAAAAAAAAAAAAAAAAAAAAAAAAAAAAAAAAAAAAAAAGGTATGGTCACACAAAATCGATTTGTAGATCCAAGCCCCGTTGCTACAAATGTGGGCAGGATCATAGTGGTGAAACTTACTCTGTTGAAGAGGATGGTGCATCGTGTATAATGTGCTCTGGTTTCCATTTTGCAAATAATAAAAACTGTCCTGAATATAATCGCCAAAAACAAATTAAACATACTATGGCTCAAAAGAACTTGTCATATGGAGAGGCACTGAAATTACACCCACAATCAAAAAAACCTTATGCTGAAGTGCTCACCACTTCAACATTGCAAGTCTCACCAAAACATCCATTACAGAATGCTAATAATTTAAATACCTCTTATAAAAAGACTGTTTTTAAAAAACAACGCTCTCCTCCTAAAAGTAGTCAAGGCTATGATAGAGCTGCTCATGAGGCTTTGCTTAAAGCTTCACGCGTCCTACGTACATTATTTGCTCGTAACTAAATCAGTATGTTATAGTAGGACGCGTGAGAGATTATTAAAGAGTGCCAAATGCCTACACCTGACAATGGTTGTGCATACCTACAAATCTCAGTCTAGTGATACACAAAATTGTGAATTAATGGAAATTATAGTTGCATTAATAAATTTATTAAAACAGAGTAAAACATTAAGACCGTCCAACGTTGCATTACTTAATAAAATGATTAGTAACACAATTCATAACAATGGCTTCGAACATAATACACTGGAATTGCAGGAGCATTCTTCCTAAAAAATCAGAGTTGTTCCATATCATTAATACCTAAATATAATCCAATAGTAATCTCACTAAACGAGACTTGGTTAAAACCACAGTTAAAACCATATTTAAATTTTCGTAATTTCGTATCCCTATTCCCTGGTTACCTTGACATTTGTTTGAGGGATGATAGAACTGACGGATACGGCGGTGTTGTTGTTTTAGTTAAAATACTCTTATTTTTAAAAAAACTACATTTTTTTTTCAACAGATCGACAAAAGTTACAATATTGTCGGAACTATATATATATAATTCTTATCTCGTCTAAATATCTATAAATAATTATATAAATGTATACATATGTAAGATCCCCTTGTAACACTGCATTGGTTGTCGAGGGTTGTAATAATTAAACTCCAATATTCCAACTCTCAAAGACTATATTTCTTGAAAATGTCGGTAACAAAACTTAAGTACAACCGAACACCTCGAGCGCTAAGTCTCAACTGTCGTTTTGAATGCCGCGCGCCACCAAGCGGCCATTAGTGTTGCCAGTTGATTAAACAATTAATATTGAATTATAAAAATATGAAATTATAAATAATCTATAGTTGATAAAATAATAATAATAATTAGAAAACCTTACACTCGACCATCCTGATGACATGCATGTCCTCATGCATGCACCAGGTGGAACCATATAAAACTTTACACTTGGCAGAACGAGGCATTTGACTCAAACTCAAACATTCAATTGGACTACTATTTAGTAGCACTTTCGAGTCGTCATTACATAGTTAAGTATTTTTAACATTTACCACCGATTCGGAAGGCAGTATCTATGGAGAAGAATCGGCAAGAAACTCCATAGTTGCTCTTTTAAAATCATGTCAATATTACATAATATGTAACTTATATCTAACTACATAATATTATCATAATATGCCAAAGACTAATAATATAATATACAATATTCACTTTTATGATACACGCTATAACCGTTAATTAAAATTTATTCATCATTAACAAATTAGCAAGAGACACAATACATGTAAATGAGTTAATAATAATTTTACAAAAGTTCGTTTTTATCTTTGTAACCAAATAATCACTTATGACTTTACTATCCATAGAACCTTATAAACACTTATAGTTATCCTTGTAGCCTTGTAACCTTGTAACCTTGTAACCTTGTAACCTTGTAACCTTGTAACCTTGTAACCTTGTAACCTTGTAACCTTGTAACCTTGTAACCTTGTAACCTTGTAACCTTGTAACCTTGTAACCTTGTAACCTTGTAACCTTGTAACCACTTATTACTATACTCGAAACCTTGTAACCATCTATAACTAACTTTATAATCATAAAATTATCTTTCGGAAACATTTATACGTTACACATATAGAGCAAACTCGAAATGAACATGGATTTAACAACAGCTAGACAGGACATAATCACAATATCCTACTATCCTATTTCTAAACAATAAAACACAGCAAAGCAACTTCCTCATTAAATTTAACACCAGCCATATTGAAATGGCATGTTCCATCTATATAGCTGAAAGTCTCACAGCAAAAACGAATAAACTTTTCTATCTTACGCGGACATTTGCTACAGAATATCATTACAAATATTGTTGGACATCAAACGGGAGAGTTTTTTTAAGGAAGGAAGATAACGCTAAACAAGCTCTCATTAAAAATGAGCATCAACTACTCTCTCTTAAACAATCATTGTGACTAGATTATACTTTAATTATTAGTGATCCAATAAATTTTACTAACCCTAACACATCAACCTATATAGTACACTTTCTACTACATTGGAGAATTATGACCCACAACTTACACACAATTATTACCACTATTGGCAACATAAAATCTATTATATATTCATTAAAAATAAACCATGTCGTTCGTTTATTCAACATAACATAATATGTGTAATATTTTTATTTGACTTTTTTCTCAAAAATTATCAACATTCGATAACCTCAACTCCAATTTAATTCAAGACCTTGATTCTTCCTGCGCAATAAAATGTGTTTCTTGTAATTTATTAGAATTTGAGGGTCATAAGAAAACGCAAATAAAAGAAGATCAATTCCTAATTCTAACTGTTAATATAAGAAGCGTTCATCGAAATTTCGATTCGCTGGTTGTATTTATGGAGAGTTTGGGGGTTGACATAGATATAGTCATCCTCACAGAATGTTGGACTAATCAGGATAGCTTAATACCCTCCATAGACAAATACCACTCAATTCATACACTGAAAACTTATAATCAAAATGATGGTGTCATTGCTTATATTAAAAAGATTTAGAATTTAAACCATTAATAGACGATGGTAACTGCCTGCTCTTAAAGATAACGAATAACACCACCATTGTGTGCTCATATAGACCTCCATCTTTTTCGAACCCTACCAAATACATTAATTCAATCAGTAATCTCTTATCCTCAATTAACTCTGATAATGTTATGTTCACTGGTTATATAAATCTAGATATTTTGCCATCTAACTTATCAAACCTAATGAGTGCCTAAACATACTGTGTTATCACGGTTTCCGACAAGCTATTGATAAACCTACTAGACTACGAACATGTATCGACCATTTTATGGTCAAATCAAAAAAAATATTGCCTAACATATATATTTGATGCATTAACTGACCACTCCCCTATCTTACTAGCTTTTAACAAATTTAAATTCAACACACATAAACTAGATAAATATAAAACAATATTCGACAAACAAATTATTTCTAGCGTTATTAGTGAAACTGACTGGCAAAATAAAAGAAACTTGGAACATTATTAAAGAAGCATGTCATATCACGAAAACTACTAACAAATGTACAGATTTACTAAGAATAGACTCATGCCCTACTAAATCTCTAAATGCTGTAAATAAGTACTTTGTCTCAATCGGATCAGCCTTAGCCAATGAAACTCTAAATAAGTTAAACCAATCAGAACTCGAACTAGCAACCCTAGCCAGTGACAGGAATTGTCCGGCTAACTCATTGCATTTACACCTGCTGATAAATATGAGACATATGCTATTATCACTGGTCTCAAAAACACCAACTCTTCTGGACATGACAATACCCACTCCCATAATCCAGATTTGCAAAGATATCCTATCAGAACCAATAGCCCATTTGTGTGATTTAAGTCTCACTAGCGGTATATTTCCTGATCTATTCAAAAAGCTATAGACTGTCCAATATACAAAACTGGCGATAAAACGTCTCCTTCAAACTATAGACCTATATCACTGCTTAGTACTCCATCCAAGATTTTAGAAAAATGTGTCAATAAAAGACTCATGAACTACCTGGAATCATTTAGATTACTTAATCCTAATCAATTTGGTTTCAGAAGTGCCCTATCCACCGAGGGCGCTACCTTGCGTTTAACATCTCTGGTCACATCGTATCTTGACTCTAACATGAATTGCATGGGGGTCTTTCTTGATTTACAAAAAGCCTTTGACACTGTTTCCATACCTATCCTGTTAAGTAGGCTGGAAGATGCAGGCGTTAGATGTATTGCCAAAGACTGGTTCCAAAGCTATCTTAGCGATAGAACCCAACGAGTAGGAGTTGACGGCAATCTTAGTTCAGAGTATAAGTGTACATACGGAGTACCGCAGGGCAGTACCTTAGGACCTACTCTGTTCTTGATTTATGTCAACGGCTTATGTAACCTTGATATTGGATGTGGACAAGCTACTATGTTTGCTGATGATACTGTGGTTCTACTTAGTGCAAAGACGTGGGTGAAAGCCATTGACAAAGCTGAAAAGGGACTAAAGGGCGTATAATTAGCAAATGGTTTGAAACAGTCTATTGACCTTGAATACCGAAAAGAAATACATTTGCTTCATTAAAACTTCATCTATGCAGCCAAAAGAGAACATAAATATTAAATTACACATCTTTCCCTGTAACCGCAACAACATAACAAGTTTATGCTCTTGCCCAACTCTGAACAGGACACCCAAAATAAAATACCTGGGTATCTGGATTGATGAAAACCTCAACTGGAAAGAACAAATTACTAGTACGGTGAGCAGACTTAGACAACTGAAAGTAATTTTCAAAACCTTGAGAGATATTGCCAACCAGGACTTAATTATTAAGACCTATAAAACTTTGGGCGAATGTCTTATCTCATACTGTATTGTCAATTGGGGGGGAAGCCGCTAAAATTTATATGTTACAAGTAGAACGTGCCCTCAGAGTACTAGTCACCATACAGAGCCCTTGGGATGTGCCACAGGCTTTACATTGGTCTACAAAGGTCAACCCAGATACCTATTCAGTAGGCTTTACACAGGTCCCTAGTCGGTGGGCCCACCGACGTCACCCAGATACCTACTTACAACAGGCCTTACACAGGTCCCTAGTTGGCGCTTCCGCCAACGTCACCCAGATGCCTATTTACAACAGGCCTTACACAGGTCCCTAGTTGGCGCTTCCGCCAACGTCACCCAGATGCCTATTTAACAGGGCTAATGTACTTTAGATTTAGATTTTGTCCTACAAATAAAGGTTATCACCGATTCGAAATTGCGAATAATAAATCTTTGATCACGAAAAGAATATATCGTTTACCAGCACCTTACATTAAAACTCGTTTTGCCCAAAGGCAGTTTCATTACTTAGTACCCATCCTTTATAATCGCTTTAGTTTAAACTACAATAACGCATTTGCTCTTACCAATCACAAAATAAAATACAAATTAAAAGAATGGCTGCTATCACTTGAATGTTCAGTACTTACTAATTTCTACTCGTACAAAGTAAATACTCTAAAATTATATGAAACTATGGTTTTATTATTTTTTTTTTTTTATTTTTTTTTTATGAAAATAAAATAATCTGACCCACTGTAAATTGAAATATCATTAATAATCTAATCTAAACAAATCCATTTATTTACGACGATTATCGACATTGGAATTTATTTAAGACATGATTTTATTTATTTTATACTACCTACATACAGATTTTACATTTTTTTTTTTTAAATGAAATAATACTAATTTACTAATTAACTAATCTAATAATTATTTAGAAATTTATTATATATTTGCAAATTGTTTAATAGAATTACCTTGTTTTAAATAGATTTTTTTTTGTATTGCTAATGAACGCTGTATATGTATAGTGTATCGGGAAGGCACAGGCTCCTGCACCTCCTCGGACGGGCACGTGGCTGTTGCTGCTGTGTCGGCCGCGTTCGTGGCTACCACTGTGACCACGGCTGCGGCTACGGCTGCGGTTGCAGCTGTGGCTCTCGCGGATCACCCTCTGTAGCGGCACGCGGCTTACGCTGCGCTGCCGACGTTGCTCCACGTCTCGTTGTTGTTGCAGCTCGCGCTCCAGTTGGCGAAGCCGCTTCTGTTCTTTCTTCAATGCCTCTTCACGATCCTGCAGCCGGCGGCAGTAGCTGCGGCTGCGTCCACTGGAATCGCGATCACGCCCCCGAGTGAGGCTGCGACTGGAGTCACGTTCACGGCCGCGAGTGGGGCTGCGCCTGGAACGCGATCGGCTCCGTCGGGGAGTTCCTGCGTTCCGTCCAACATCGTTTGATTCCATCTGAAACTCGTAGCCGGAAAATTGTGTGCATTAGTATAAGATCGGGTAACATTTTTATTGAAAAGACAAAATCAGTAATACCTTGAAAACTAGGCGTGCTACGCAGAAAATAACGAAATTTTGACCCCCCTTATAAACCCCCAGACGCAACAATAAAAATAGCCACATTCAGGTTTTTTTTTTTTTTTTTTTTTTACCCTCAATTTAAACTTCTCCTAGTTTAATGATATTTAAAACTAACGGTCCGCCCCGGCTTCGCCCGTGGTACACATCCACGCTTCTCCTCCATAAGAGCCATCCTCGTACATCGAGGAATAAACAAAACTAAGAAAAGTAAGAATTAAGGATGTCGGTTCAGCCGTTCTGGAGTTCCGCGCTTACCAACACCATTGGCGAGTTATCTTTATATTATAGTTCTTTTACTGTTATGCGGGAAGCATAACATCAGCTTAAACTTCGAAGGTAAGTGGCGTAAAGTGAATATCATGCGTTCAATGTCTATTTACAACACGGCTTCAACATCTGGTATGACGTTAGGTTCGGATCACTATAATAAACTTCTATTCGTGAAAGCAACTACAACGTTTAACAATCAGACTTTACAGAGCATAATTAAGTTGTAGGCGTGTACTTACACTTTTATTGTCTATCCCGCTTCTGAGATGTAAGATCCCCTTGTAACACTGCATTGGTTGTCGAGGGTTGTAATAATTAAACTCCAATATTCCAACTCTCAAAGACTATATTTCTTGAAAATGTCGGTAACAAAACTTAAGTACAACCGAACACCTCGAGCGCTAAGTCTCAACTGTCGTTTTGAATGCCGCGCGCCACCAAGCGGCCATTAGTGTTGCCAGTTGATTAAACAATTAATATTGAATTATAAAAATATGAAATTATAAATAATCTATAGTTGATAAAATAATAATAATAATTAGAAAACCTTACACATATAAATGTATGTCCTTTTTATAGAAGTTGTGCTAGTTTTTGATTACCTATAATTTTTTATTTACATATGTAGATTAGTGTTGTAAATATCTGTGTGTAAATGTTGTATAATATTATATTGCTGCTTCTCTGATTATACGCGTGCGTAAGTCTGTAAAAATGTATAGAAATTTATGTTTCCCTACCTTTTAAAACTTGACACTGGCAAATAGTTCAGTCTTATTGCCATATATAAGAAAAAAAAAAAAAAAAAAACTTTGACGGGCGACAATGCGCCCTCTGGATTTTGGGGTTAGAACTAATTCTATATACCTACATATATATACGCTCATATACGAAGTATATTTTTTTAGCACTACTCTTCTATCAATAACGACAAGATAACGACGCAATTTAATTTGAACAATCATTTCAGGCAATATATTTTTTGCTTGATAGTTGAAAATTGAAATCAAACTTCAAAATAAGATGTGCCTGGAATAAATGCTCATATATATTTGCATCGTTATTGAAATAGGAGAGCGATATTGTTTCAGAGAATATCTACAATTGATATAATATCATTTATTTTCAAAATTTTAGAAATAAAACTAAAGATCTAAATGATTACAAAATGGATGGTTTTTAAAGATTTAGGTGATTTAAAAAAAAAAAAAAAAACTTTTCAGTTGTAATAATTAAGTACATGATAATTAGCTTATAATTAGTATTTATATAAGTTTCATTATATGAATAATACGGAGTCTTTAAAAATGAGATATTTGGAAGTGCTAAATATAATTCAGTCAAATTTCTTAAAACATATTGAAGGAACTTACTAAGGATAATGAAGAAAACGACAATAAAAGAAATTAGTCCTTTATTTTTTAAATGCTTTCACATATTGTAATATTACATTTTATACCTAAAACAAAACTGTCCGTGCACATAATTTTCAGTAGAAAGTTTTGAAAGCCTGAACGTAGGGCTCGATTCAACGCACTTTCACCACACTTTCACGAGAACTAGAAACTTCACACGATTATCAACAAAATGAACTACTACCCGTTCGCTTCGAGTTGGCCGTCGATGACTCAGAACAAAGAATCCTATGGAACTGCCGTAATTGTTCAATTTGACGCGGAAATAATTATGATATACCCATCTCTTTCTCACAACAGTGGTTTTACCTTAGAAAAAGCATCTACACTCTTTTTATTAGCGCCCTCTTCATTGGCATCGATGTACCTAGTTTGCTGCCACGGACGCCATCTTATTTTACGGTTTTGTTTACTTGTGGAAAGATGTCATTGTGAATTTTTTATGATTTTCCAGTGTTTTTCGACCATATGCGAGTGTAATAAGTATAATTGAAAATAAGAATAGGTACCTACCATGAAGTGTTCTTTAGTAGGTTGTGGCCTATGCCAAAGCAAAAACAGGCCGAATCTAACCTTTCAATGGTAAGTGGCTAACATTTCGTTAAATTGTTGCTTATATTAAAGTGTATTTATTATCAAGTGTATAGAAATTTTTTAATCATTTTACATTTAATCATCTTAGTTATTATGAGCTGTAGAAACCCGCAATATTCTCATTATTTCATTTGCATTGATAACATAAACATGAGTGCTAGTGTCGAACATCATCGCATAAACACCTTATCGATAAATTATTAATTTGTTTATTAATAATTACGTGCGAAGTTATATATTGTTGTATATTTTCTCGTTTTAGTTTACCAAGTAACGAATCCCGGCGAAAGGCAGGTTGGAAAAGATTGGCATAGAAAATATCCGGCCAGGAACTAAAAACATTAATGTGTGCTCATTGCAATTTGAAGAGAGCGCATTTAATAAGACTTTAAACATCGTTAGATTGAGAGATGATGCTATCCCAACAGTATTTGCAAAGGTCAATAATTCATCAATCTTTTTATTAAACAAGGTAATTGAAATTGTACCCCCTTACTGTTGACCGATTAATCTAATTGCTATAAGCTTCACAATATCTTTTTTGACTGATATGCTCTAGAGACCTAGAGTGTCATGAGACAAGTGGTGTGATGACTGGTACTTAAAACCTACTGAGTTATTTTTTTAGTTTTTAAGATATTACCTACATTATTAAAATCTTTTTCTATACTTAATATTGTAAAAAGGAAAGATTTGATTGTGTATGCACAAAAAGACCTCAAAACTACTGGTCCAATTTTTTTAATTCTTTCGTTGTTGGAAAGCTACACTATCCATAAGTATAATACACTATGTTTGTTCAATAAATGCTTTTAATAAAAAGAATACTAAAAGTTTTACAATTTACCAAACATTGAGTCCATGTTTCTGTAGCAATCTATTTATTATTACTTGGGACCATATCCAATGTTATAAGTAACATTTTTATCTCTTTCAGGCAGACCATCCATCTCAATTTGCCTTAATTGACATATCAAATACTACTGATCAACCATCATGCTCAGGTTATCCACATCCACAAGATGCCAAGGATCTTGAATTGGTAAGAGCAGTTCTTGAATAGAAAACCTATATGAAATAATTCTTGTTTAAGGTGGATGTTCCGACCGTCCCTCCATACATTTTTGATGACGACTAAACACTTAACACAGACACTATTTCTTTAAAACTAATCATTTTATCACTTCTCTACAATAAAATGTGTCCGCGTTCGACCTTTTTAATCAATAACTTACATTATTTACTTAGAAAAACAACAGTGAAATACCGGCAAAATTTGACACTTCTACAGTAGTGTGCGTGACTTTTGCCAAGCGAAACACGACATAAAGCACGACATCTAGCGCGTCAATGTCTAAACGAATGGCGATGTTTAGACATTGACGCGCTAGATGTCGTGCATTCGCGTTCGTTATCTTATACATAATTCGCATAATTCTAATAAATCAAAGTTCTATGTGTAATAATTGAGTAATTTCATTTCCAATCGTTCAAAGAAAATAACAATAAAATAAAATAAAACTAATGACCTTAGAAACTATGTTTTTTTTTGTAAACAATTTATTACTCATTATTGTTCGTCCGTCGTAGGTCTGTAAACTGTATTGTACACTGAAGGTAAATGGTACTGTAGGTACTTTAGTTCGGCGTCGTCGTCGGCTTGATATAAAATTACATTCTTGATTTCATTGACACGCGCTATGATTTGCGCGCGGAATTTCTTGTGTTGTGAATTTATTTTTGTATCCTCTTCCGCTCGGATTGTGTTAGTGTTCAGACGTGTATTTTGCTGCACCGCTTCTTTATAACCGGTTTACCTTGACTACTTAAACTACGGACTTTTTTCAAAAATGTCAAAAGTACAAAGGTCTCCACCCGGAAACAAAGTGCACCATGTCTCGTCTGAAAATGATATTACTAGACTTGATCCCGAAAATACCTTAATTGGAAGAAGGCAAAAGAGGCTTCGTACCGATGTTCACTCCTCCGAGGAGAAATCTTTGAAAGAAGAACTACTTGCTATGCTTACTACTTGGAAAAAGGATCAAGATATGACATTCCATGCTATGAGAACTGAAATTGCTGAGTTGAAACAACAGTTAACTGGAATACAACACCAAAATATAGAATTAGAAAAATCTATCAATTTTTTGTCACAACAGTATGAAGATATCAAAGAAAAACTCTCTTGTATGGATAAAGAAAGGCGTGAACAAGTGCTACACATTTCTACTTTAGATAATAGAATTGATGATATGCAAAAAAAGGCGAAGTTCACAGTTTTGGAGTTTCGTAACTTACCTCAAGCACAACAAATAAAGTCTGAGACACAACAAGATTTATTTGATATTGTTCAAAAAATGAGTAATGCATTAAATATCGAATTACAAAAATATGACATAAAGGATATCTTTCGAATAAAGGGAAAATCTGGTAATTCAACAATTATTGCAGACTTTACATCCGTGTTAACAAGAAATAACATTCTAAGTGCAGTGAAACAGTATAACAAAGATAACTCACAAAAATTAACCTCCTCGTCTATAGGACTACCCGGTCCAAGTTCACCAATATTTATATCTGAGAGTTTAACAGACAAAGACAGAAGGCTATTTGCCGTAGCGCGTAACAAAAGTAAAGAATTAGGTTTCAAATTCTGTTGGACAAATAAGGGAAGAATTTTTGTGCGTAAATCTGAAGGTAACCCTCGCTATGAAATTAAAACGGACTCTGATTTGTTAAAGTTAAAATCAACCTGACTATATCATTTGTGCCAATTTACATTCGTATTGTTTACTTTTCCAATAATGTATTTTAAAGTCTTAGATATATTTTTAATGTACTTTTCTCAGTGTATCCAAATCCTTATCACAAACTCATTACATTATAAAATTATTTTATATCTACCCGCACTAACTCACATAGCTACTTATTACTTTCTGTACCATATTGCAATGACAGTGAATACAATTACCATGTTTAACTACACTAATCATAAAATTATAAATTTCTTCATTATTCAAAACAAGCGTTTATCATTACAGTTTGGGTGCATTATAATAATATTATTTGTAGCCTTCAATAGTTTTGTGGTGACATTACATATACAGTGAAACCTGGTTAAGTGAGACATCAAGGGACCTGCAATGTCGTTTCACTTATAGAGGTATTCCACTTACCCAGTGTCTCAGATATACAGGTATAAATAAATATCTGTCTCATTTACAGAGGGGTGATAACGATTGTAGCTTTCGTTTTGACATTTTTCAAATAAACATCTGTATGATAGTAAAGCGAAACTAAAACTGAAGGTAATTGAAGCTCAAAATTTGTACTTACGTACTTGGAATTACGTGTGGAATTTGTGGGTTGAATAAGAATGAGTAAACAAACAATGTTGTCTCAGTTACAGAGGTTTATGCATATAAAATTTACTCGCTGTCTCAGTTATAGAGGTAACTATGATGATAAATCGAAAGAACAAATCCCAGATATAGAGGTTTACCTTGTCCCACTAACAGAGGTAATTCAGTGCCAAAGTGTTGGGACCTCAGCATGAGTTCCAGTTATGGAGGTTTCTCACTTATCCAGGTCCCACTTAACCAAGTTTCACTGTATATTACTCTAAAGTCTTACTAAATAATTTATTTGATTTGCAGTTTGTTAAACATCCAAAACAGATTTTGGTCTCTTCACTAATACTGTGGTATAATATTGTGTTTGGCAAAAAATCAAAGAAGTTAATTATGGATCATTATTTGATACTAATTTGTCTGGATCATTGTTTGAAGAAGACAAACACCCTCCATACAAATCAAGACATTATAATTCGAAGATCACGGAACATATTCATATCTGTACACTGAATACTCGGACACTAAGAACAGAAGAGAGCCTGAAAGAACTGGAAATAGCCATCTCTAATATAAAATGGGACATACTGGGCATCAGCGAGATGAGAAGGCCAGGAGAAGGGATAGAAGAAAAGGATGACTATATCCTGTTTCACAAAGGAGAACACACCGGTCAAAAGGGCGTAGGTTTCCTTATTAAGTCTACAATGAAGAAAAACATTCTGGGATTCGAAGGAGTTTCAGACAGAATTGCGGCAGTACATTTAAAATTTCCGGGTTACAGGAAGAACTGGGCCATCTTTCAAATATATGCCCCAACAGAGCATTCGGGGAAATCAGACATAGACTACTTCTATGACTGTTTAGCTGAAGCAATAAAACCGTACTACAACAAAAACATAATTATCATGGGCGACTTTAACGCACAGGTTGGTGAAAAGCAAATTGGAGAAGAATTCGTAATCGGAAGGTTTGGTCACGGAAAAAGAAGCCAAAACGGACAGAAACTAGTAGAATTCATGATGGAAAATAACCTTTTTCTAATGAACTCACGCTTCCTCAAAAAACCTAAAAGTAAATGGACGTGGTGCTCTCCAGGTGCTAAATTCAAAACTGAAATTGACTTTATTTTAACAAACAAAGCAAGTGCGTTCTCAGATACCAACATAGTCAAAAACCTCAACTTCAACACAGACCATCGTATGGTTAGGAGCTGCCTAAGTTTAAACCAACCCAAAAGATCCAGGAAAAACCTCGCCAATAATGATGAGCCGCTCAAAATATCTGAAATCAGTCACCATAACAATCCCCGCACAACAGAATCGTTCAATGAAATCATTACTTCTGACGCAGAAACTGGTATTAAATACGAGAGATTGCAAAACAAACTGAAAGACATGCTAATCAGCAAACCAAAGCGTAAGGAAAGCTACTTAAGCAAAGAAACAATGGAACTATTAGATGAAAGAAGAGCACTATTATCAAATAAGGGGGACAGGGATAGACGCCAAAAAATTTCGAATCTTAGCAAAAAAATAAAGGAAAATATGAGGGATGACCGCAAGAAACAAAGAAATAGAGTCTTGGAAGAAAATATAAAAAGAACAGGAGGAGCAAAAAAGGCTATGAAACAACTAAGTGAACACGGCAAAGAATGGATACCTAAATTAAAGCAACGCGAATCTCATTTAACTAATCGACTCTCAATACAAAAACTAGCTTCGGACTATTACCGCCGACTGTATACTGATCCAGGGAAAGACCCAATACTAGAAGCAAAAGAAACAAACGGAAATACAGTTGACGAAGTACCAGAAATACTGGCCTCAGAGGTAACCAAGGCAATAAATTCCCAAAAACTCGAGAAAGCCCCAGGGCCGGACAAGATCCCTAACGAATTACTCAAGGGAACATTAGAGGAAATTAGTCCTGTGCTGGCAAAACTTTTCAATGAAATACTACAAACAAGACAAATCCCGGAAGAATGGACCAAGTGTCACATAATTATTTTACATAAAAAAGGCCCTAGAGACGAGATTGAGAATTACAGGCCTATCTCTCTTATATCCAGCATATACAAGGTGTTTGCTAAAGTCATCCTGGAAAGGATAACACCAACGCTGAACGAGAGCCAACCTGTGGAGCAGGCGGGATTTAGGGGGAAATTCAGCACATTGGATCACATACACACACTAAAGCAGCTGCTACAAAAGTATAACGAATACAACAAACAACTGTACTTGGCATTTATAGACTACTCAAAGGCATTCGACAGCCTCAGGCACCACTACATTTGGCGCAGCCTTGAACAACAAGGGGTCCAGAGCAGTTACATAGAATTGCTTAACAGTTTATACATATCTAGCAAGGCCTGTATTAAACTGGAATCTACAGGAGAACCATTCCCTATTCAAAAGGGCGTGCGACAAGGCGACCCTCTCTCTCCTACGTTATTTAACGCTGTACTCGAGCACATCTTTAGACAGCTTAACTGGGACCACTTAGGTGTGAATATTAATGGAGCTCGCCTAAATCACCTAAGATTCGCCGATGATCTGGTGCTTATAGAAGAAGACCCTGAAACATTGCAACTAATGATGCAGAGCCTTGCAGATGCAAGCAGAGAAGTTGGCCTGGAAATCAATGCCAGTAAAACAAAATTAATGTCAAACTCTAGTGAACTAGACGTTATGGTAGATGGCAAAAGGATTGAATATGTCAAAGAATATATTTACTTAGGACAGATAATTTCCCCTTCAGATGATATGACAAAAGAAATTAACAGACGAATAGCCCAAGGATGGAGAAAATACTGGTCGATGAAGGAAATAATGAAAAGTAGGGTACTGGACAATCATATAAAAAAGAAAACGTTCGACACCTGTATTCTCCCAGTTCTCTCTTATGGCTGCGAAACCTGGTCGACAACACACTACCACAGAGAGAAGCTTATAAAATGTCAACGTGCCATGGAACGAAGCATGCTAGGGTTGAAAATTAAAGACAGAGTCAGGAACACAGACATAAGGAAAAAAACAAAGCTCACAGATATACTTACCCGGATAGACACCCAAAAATGGAGATGGACAGGTCATTTGCTACGCCATCCTATTAACAAATGGAGCAAACAAGTCACTCTCTGGCTACCAAGAGACGGCAAAAGAAGCAGGGGTCGTCAAGTCAGAAGATGGGAAGATGACTTGAAACAGACTGCGGGACCATTTTGGATGAGAGTAGCAAGGGACAGGTTACATTGGAAAGAATTGGAGGAGGCCTATGCCAAAAGGCACACCGAACTTAGGGACCTCTTGTAACCCTATGTTTAGGAATAAAAGGCTATATTATAATTATTTGATACTAAACATAATAATTACAGATTTTACAATAGCTTTGTGTTTAATGGAAATTAAAATTCAGTCATCTTCATCATATTGTGTGTTCAACGGATACGGGGCCTTGAGATTTAATTTTATAAATCATGATATTTCTGGTAAGTTTAGTTATTACCTCGTTAATTATCTTTTATTCAAAGTTCAGTTGCATACATATAAATGTCGTTTCGCTAGATTTTTGGTACCAGAAAATGACTTAAACTATACTTATAACTTGAAACAGTTTATGTTAAAAATCTATCGATATAAGTTATTGGACCTGTTTGTGAGTATTTATTCATCTAACTCGAATAACATAATTTTATATCCATATTATTTATTTGACACACAAATTGCATTTTACCAAATTTCCGTCTTAAACTCATGCCTAAGGATTAATTATTGTTTTCTAGTGACAAATTTTTATTCCGGCCTAATGTTCATCTGCGTTTTTACTGTGTTTGTCACTTATGCAACGTATTTAGTGTTATTATTTAAGGAACGTAAAATTAAAACCTTTTATAATACACCGATAACTAAAACTTATATTGTATATCGATTTAAATTATTTATTTTGATTAAAATTATTGCGTCTTGGCTTGAGGTTTTTTGTTATAGATACATTGTGTATATTTTTAATTCAAATTCGCGGCGATTAATGACTACATAAATAATTTGGACGACACCTCCTTTTGCGAAGCTTTATCTTGCTCCCCTGAGGATTGCTCCCACTTACTGTCTTCTGATAATAATAATCTTAACCTTACAATATTATCACAAAATATACGTAGCATCAAGGCGAATTTTTTGGGACTTGTAACCTTACTAGAAAGAGTAAAAGTATCGTGTGATCTTATTATTTTGTCTGAATGTTGGCTATCTTGTAATCCTATTATTCCAAATCTGGATGGCTACTACTCCTATTCAACTTCGTGTAACTTTAATCAAAACGACGGGGTTATAGTTTATTATAAAAACACAATAAAAGATGTAAAAATCGTTGAATTTCATATTGACGAAGCAAACTGTTTGCTTATATATATTGGCTGTGATTTAGTTATATTGGCGTTATACAGACCCTATGCTTTTCAAGATCCTTCAAATTTTCTGATCTCGTTGGATAAAGTTTTATCTGACCTAAAATCTTATCGTAATATTGTGTTGATAGGTGATATTAACATTGATATTAGGCCTAATAATACATCCAATCATACATCGTCTTACCTCGAAATTCTTGGGCACCACGGTCTCATTCCGGGCCACTCTTTTTCTACTCACGGACTAACGTGCCTCGACCATGCCAACATTAAGACTAGTTCTCCGGCAAAGATTTTTGTTTTGGAATCAACGGTTACCGACCACTTCGCTATTGTATTGTGTTTATCTCAAAAAAAGCGGAAAGTTGCAAATGACTCTCTTTTCACCAAAATAAATGAAGATAAAATGACTTCTGCTCTAAACTCAATTGACTTTCAGTCTGTTCTTTCGACCCTAGATGCCAATCAGGCGGCAGACATATTTATAGAAATTATCACCTCCGTTATTTTATCCTGCTCTATTGCCCTTTCATTACCCCGTAGACGTAGGCCTATCAAACCGTGGGTAACTCCAGGATTATTGAGATGCATGCGTCATAGAGATAATCTTTTCAAAAAACATAAAAAATCGCCAAATGATGATTTATTGAAGCTGACCTATAAGAGATATCGCAACTTTTGTAACGCGTTATTACGTAAAGCTAAGATAGATTATGAGAAACTTGAATTTGCTAAGGCAGGCAAAAACTGTAAACAATTGTGGAAGGTCATTAAGTCTGTTATTGATTCTAATAAACCACAATCTACTGCTCACAATCTAATATCTAAAAATGAGTATACCTCTATCTGTGCCATTAATAATTATTTTGCCAATGTTGGAAAAAACTTAGCGGAAACTATACCGTCTTCTCAACATAGTTACGTTGCTCCTGCTCACCACTCTGAATCTTTTGTTCTCTTAGCGACGGATGACAGTGAAGTCCAGAATATCATTAATTGTATCAAGAGTGACTCCTGCCCTGGATGGGATGGTATCTCGTCTGCTTTTTTAAAAAAACATGTTAAGGTTCTTCTTGCCCCACTTACCCATATTTTCAATCTATGCCTTACTACCGGTACTTTCCCTAACGCTTTCAAAAAAGCCCTTGTTCTTCCAATTTTCAAGTCTGGGGACCGGAACTGTGTCGAAAATTATAGACCTATTTCCATTCTTCCAGCTATGTCCAAAATTTTAGAAAAAATTATAAATAATAGACTCGTAAATTATTTAGAATCTCGCAAACTTCTTTCGCCTAATCAATATGGTTTTCGTAAAAATCGGTCTTCGACAGACGCCGTTCACAACTTAGTAAATCACCTTGTTTCACAAATGGACAAAAATAAAAAATGTATGGTTTTGTTTTTGGATCTTGCTAAAGCTTTCGACACAGTTTCGATCCCAATCTTACTGTCTAAATTGGAAGCCCTTGGAATAAGAGATCTTCAATTATCGCTGTTTGAGTCGTATCTCACTAACAGAACTCAATGTGTTAAAATTGGATCTCTTACAAGCCCCGAGCACCTTATTTCTTATGGCGTGCCACAAGGCAGCATCCTCGGCCCGAGTCTATTTTTAATTTATGTGAACGATTTGTGTGATATTAAATTGCAAAATGGTATTATTTTCTCTTATGCAGATGATACGGCATTGGCTTTCTCGTCTAAAACATGGCTCGAAACTTATAATCTTGCACAGCAAGGCTTCAATTCTGTTTTACATTGGTCAGATAAAAACTTGCTGACCTTAAACGTCAAAAAGACAAAATTAGTAAATTTTGCAATACGCAATGACAAATCTGTTATTAATCACCTCCAAATTGTTGTTCCTTCTATCATGAATCCATCGAGTCCAGCTGTTATCGAAAGAGTATCATCTATCAAATATCTCGGCATCATTGTTGACTCCTCGCTAGCTTTTAAGGAGTATATAGAAACTGTTGGTAATAGGATACGAAAACTTATGTACATTTTTAGGCAACTACGCTCATCAGCTGACAATTCAATTATGAAAATGGTATATATGGCGCTGTGCCAGTCTGTTATATTGTATGGTATTGAATCTTGGGGTGGTACATACAAATCTTATCTAATTCAGCTTGAACGTGCCCAAAGGGCAGCTCTAAAGGTTTGCTTTCATAAGCCTCGATTATATCCAACAGCAGAATTATACAAATTATCTCAAGTACTAACAGTTCGCCAATTATTTATTTTTAAAACCGCGTTAAAACAACACAGTTATACTCCTTATAATCCCCTTACAGAGCGTCGCAATTATATAATAGCTCCGACAATTAGATTGAATACTTCGTTCAGTCACAGATTCTTTTTATTTCTTGGCCCTTACATTTATAATAAACTCCAAAATATTCTATCTGTACATTCTTTAAATTATCACAAACTGAAAATTTTACTTGATAACTGGCTACAGGGACTTTCATACGCAGAGACTGAGACCTTTTTAGACTCATTTATCTAATTCGTTCAAATTAAGACTTCAGATGTTTACCACAACCACTCAAACTCACTCACACTTACTCACACTACACACTCACAATCACTCACACTTCATCCGGGTAGACTTTTGCAATGTTTAATTTTTGTTTTTTGTATTTTATTTTATATATATATTTTTTTTTTGCTAATGTAACTAAAGTAAATTGATCTTTAACCTACATAGTTTCTTTCTATGTCTTAATTATAATGTAGTAGTTAGTTCATCCGAGTGGTGGAGACCTGGTGACCTGTATTACAGGTTTTACACCTACCATAGGCACCAGCTTTCCACATCTGTTTAATGTTATTTATATACTGTACATGTAAGTTCTGGAAAGAAATAAATAAATTTATTATTATTATTATGTTTCTCTTCTCCATAATACTCGGGTACCACCAGAAGGACGGTACCCGGTCTTTTGGAAGGCTTACGTGGGGACACGGATCCAACACGCAGAGGCCCTTTTGAGAGTTTTAATGTGTTATGGGACACCAGCCGCAGCCTGCCCATGACTGCACTATATAGAGATACAGCCCTGGGCAGTCCGCGGCCGATGTAGGACTATTACAGAAAATAGAAATAAATAACTGGACTATGGAAAGGGGTGCTGTGGACAGGTTACTGGGTCTATAGGAACTATGGCGTCTGCCTTTCTACAACAAAGTTTGTAAAAATATATTGGCAGACGGTGACTCGCCCTCTCACAGATGGGCCCTCTAAAAAGTCGCTGTAACTTAGCAACAAGAGGGCAACATGTCGTGAGCAGCTAAGGGTGGAGAGGCGTCCCTGGACTTTTAACTACGATCACGCGCTCCCTGAGGGTCCAGCATCACGTGCCCACTCGCCACTTATGATTCGCATCCACCCTTCGAGCTAAAAGCTCTCGCGACTCCACTCTGGTCGGCCGGTTAAGGCAAGCCAGAGGTGGGGGTCCTGTCCTCGTCAGGCTTCACTCCGACCGGCCGGTGAAGGCGAGCCGGAGATGAAGACAGGGGCCTCCCCCGGGAGCACTCGGTTCCCGCGGGGTCGCTACTCCCCGACACCCCGCCACAAGGTGTCCTACGGGTTGACTGACTGCACGGGTGGAATATCTATTGTCACGTAGACAATAGATATTCCAACCGTGGGCGATGGGGTCGTCACATCCCTACGCCCTTATTATTATTATTATGTTTCTCATATCCATAATACTCGGGTACCACCAGAAGGACAGTACCCGGATCTTTGGAAGGCTTACGTGGGGACACGGATCCAACACGCAGAGGCCCTTTCGAGAATTTTAATGTGTTGTGGGACACCAGCCGCAGCCTGCCCATGACTGCACTATAGAGATACAGCCCTGGGCAGTCCGCGGCCGATGTAGGACTATTGCAGGGTATGGAAATTTAATGATTGGGCTATGGATTGGGATGCTAAATGGACTGGTACTGAGGACTATGGGAAACTATGGCACCTGCCTTTCTACTAAAAGAAAGTAAAAATATGTTGGCAGGTGGTGACTCGCCCTCTCACTGTATGGGCCCCCGAAATAAGTCGCTGCAATAGTGCGACAAGGGGGCAACATATTGTGAGCAGCTAAGGGTGGAGAGGCGTCCCTGGACTTTAAACTACGATCACGCGCTCCCTGAGGGTCCAGCATCACGTGCCCACTCGCCACTTACGCTTCGCATCCACCCTTCGAGCTAAAAGCTCTCGCGACTCCACTCTGGCCGGCCGGTTAAGGCAAGCCAGAGGTGGGGGTCCTGTCCTCGTCAGGCTTCACTCCGACCGGCCGGTGAAGGCAAGCCGGAGATGAAGACAGGGGCCTCCCCCGGGAGCACTCGGTTCCCGCGGGGTCGCTACTCCCCGACACCCCGCCACAAGGTGTCCTGCGGGTTGACTGATTGCACGGGTGGAATATCTATTGTCACGTAGACAATAGATATTCCAACCGTGGGCGATGGGGTCGTCACATCCCTACGCCCTTATTATTATTATTATTATTTTTGTATGCTATGCATTTTAATTGATTCAAATTGCAATATTTCTCTAGTATGCATTTGAGACTATATTGTAAATTGTAATAATTGATCGTGGGTATAGTAATTAATTATTCTAATAACGCAATTAGTAATATGTATATGTATTTTCGGTGGGATTCAAAACAAAAAATTGGCCCGTGATTTTTATGAAATTTCACCACATTGCAAATCACATCAATCATAGTTCATACACATGTATGACGAAAGTGATTAGTATTGTGGCTAACATTGACTCATCAGTTCATCACTGAAACCAGTGATAAATCAGTACCTATATCATATTGTGTTTGAATATTTTTAAACAATGATATAAGTATACAATTCTATATTCTATATACAATTCTAAATCGATAAACTATCAAAGTAATCACAAACTTGCAAACATTGGTAAAATATGCTTTAGCGAATTTTCAGACAGACACACAATTTTATTACTTAGTTTTTTTTAGCAAAGTAGGTACCTACTCCGTTTACGTCACGCGTCGGCCGTCGCGTCGTCGAAAACGGTGCACCCAGAAACAAACATACCTAATTACCTAATTCAGTTACAATCCTTCTTTTGTTCCAATACGATTTTTTTTCCTGATAGCTAATAGCAAAACCATATGTTACTTTGTTTTCGTAAATATGTTTTTCACCTTCCTGGTTATTTTCACATAATGAAATATAATAAAATAATAAATAGTGTATTAGATTTGTTATTGTATCTTGTATACGAATTATTCTTACTTGTTGGTTATGAAATGTTCAAATACCTATTGAAATAATTTACTGTTACAAATCATTAGTGTTATTAGTTTTGAGTGAATAGGCATGGATCAGAAATTCAGAATATTATATGCTGCTAACTACTCAAATACATACATGTTTTGATAAAAAAAAAAACAATAGTGTACACTTGTACAGTGAAATTAGTCTCGAGAAATTTTTGCATATGTAGTGGTGTGTATATTACTCAGATCTTAGAGCGCGTTTCCATTATATCGTTCTAGCCTATACAAAAATGTTTCGATATCCTAACATTACTATTTAATTTTATACTTATCCCTAGCAATACTCTGATTTATGTTTTAAAGAAAATGGTTTTGACTTTATAAAAAAAATAATATATCATTCAATTTTACGTCCTTGAGCCAATGACAAGGCGAATACCGTGAAACAATAAAATATCTTGTTCATAATAATTTGTTTCGTAATTAATATTTGACCATAATAATTACGAAACAAAACAAATAAATAAATCGTCACTTGATAGTGGAAAGTAGAAACACGCACAAAACCAGAATAAACCAGTTTACGCTGTCCGCAGGTGCCTCGTGCAGTCCGGCGTCAGTCGCTTGGTACCGTTAGAACATAAAGCACACATTTCATTCGAAAATTATAATTATTACGTAGTTTAATTGTTAAATTTTGTATTTGTTGATTGTTGTTATTGTTTGTTATTGTTGTTATTGTTTGTTATTAAAGTGAAACTTTTATTACATCGTCTCAAACTTTTTGGTCTGTGTAGCGCATGTCGCGTGTATCGCGGCTGCCGAGTAGGTATACCTACTCGGCAGCCGACCGTCACGCGACATGCGCTACACAAAGCAGTGTTCGGAACCGTTCGAACAGTTTCACTTTTACCGTGGTTTACATTTTTGGCCGGAGAACACCTAATTCATACACGTCTTCACTGAAGTAAAAATCGGCACTCCTTGTAATGTTTGGAACTAATAAAATATTAATAATACTAATATTATATACTTGAATAAAAACTAAAAATAAAATGTTGTTTTTTTTTATTTGCTGACCATACACTACTACAAACGCAAAAATTTCTCCAAGCTAATTTACCTGTAATGTAATAAAATAAAACTGCGTTTTATTGTAATCAATTTTGACATTATTTATTTTCCAAAATTAATGATGAATAAAATAGTTTACGCCAACAAATATGTATAACTTTTATTTTTATAACAATCGTTCATACCGTAGCAGGTAGCGTTTTGAGTCTCACGCAACGTTGCCGCATCGCATGACAGCAGCAATTGCGACGTTGCCATTCCTTTAGTATAAACAAACACTATGGATACCTACGCGTAGGTACGCTCGCGAATGCAAATTCGGTGATTTACTAATTATTGATAATCATTGAATTCGTTTTGAAATAGCCTGTACTTTGTAATTTTTAGTGTTATAGACATTTATAAAATGTGGTGCTCATTTTTTTTTGTAATAAATTATCCCGCTACGCTATTGTATTTTCGTTGTTTTATTTCAAGTGAACACCCATACAATTTTGTCACGAGCCGCCTCTGGCCTCTGGGTGAAATCAACCAGTCAAATGATTTTTGACGTGACAACGTCTTAAATTAGGTTGCGACTGGGAGTCACTTATGAAAAAGTGTAACGCTCGGTAACGTTACGATGAGTCACCGAACGAGAGAGAGGCCCGCGGTCTGCCGCGCGCGCAGCACATAAATATTCTACCGAGAAAAAGACGTTGTCACGTAAAATCTTCGCCCGTAAAACCGACTTTACAGGCAACCATTTTTTTGTTCTAATTGTATTTTGGTAGTAGTTTGTTTAGAATTTACATTACCATTGTTTAATTTTTATTTTGTATTTGCAGTAAAATAAAAAGATGAAAAACTTCATTAGGTATATTGTCTACTGTATCCTCCACAGTTGTGTGACCCCGACGTGTATTGAACACGCAGCTTTCTGATACTAGTAGCTAAAATCAAAACCACAGATATGTCTGTGATCAAAACCATAATAATATTTTTACCTACCTATTATTTTACTAAAAGTCGAGTGCATCGAAATCGTAAATATATGTTTTTCACCTTCCTGGTTTTTTTTTCCATAGTAAATAGTGTTTTTGATTTGTTGTTGTATGAATAATTATTCTTACTTGTTGGTTATGAAATGTATATTGAAATAATTTACTTTTACAAATCATTAGTGATATTAGTTTTGAGTGAAAATGCTTGGATCAGCAAAATATCATATATGCTACTTCAAATACATGTTTTGATAAAAAAAAAACAATAGTGTAATGTAGGTAATAAAATAAAACTGCGTTTTATTGTAGGTAATCAATTTTGACATTATTTATTTCCCAAAATTACAATAAAATAGTTTACGCCAACAAATATAACTTTTATTTTTATAACAATCCTACTTCCTACTAATGCGAAAGTTTGTGAGGATGTGTATGTGTGTGTTTCACGCAAATACTACTGAACCGATTACAATGAAATTTAGCACACATATAGAACGTAACTTGGACACATTGAATAGGTTTTATCCCGGAAATCCCACGGGAACGGGAACTATACGGGTTTTTTTTTTTAAATGCGGGCGGAAAGCTAATCGTTCATAATATAAACCGTAGCAGGTGGCGTTTTGAAGTTTTGTCTACCCATACAGAAAAATGAAAACCACAACCCGAAAAGGAGATTGCCCAAGTGACTATGGCACTTGGTATCGCAATCAAACTTATTGTGTCAAGATGAAATATAGCTCAATTTAAAGCTTGATGTTAGTACTTTTAGATATGATTAAAGTTTTTATGTAAATAAGCCGCAGTTCGCGACAATAAAAATAAAACAATAGTTTTATTCAACACTTCAAAAAACTACTTAATCGAGTTTAAACTAACGATGAATGTTAAGTTTTACATTTATTACATAGGTAATATTTTAATTTACAAGACAAATGTGAAAAGTAAATCGTAATTTAAACATTATTTCAAAATAACATCGAACAATGCGTCGAACACATTCATTTGACATTTCAAATAGAAACTATGACATATGACGTTTGCAAGAGAGATAGATATAGGT
The DNA here is from genome assembly GCF_061535455.1 of Colias philodice. Lineage (NCBI taxonomy): Eukaryota > Metazoa > Arthropoda > Insecta > Lepidoptera > Pieridae > Colias > Colias philodice. Next base: position 1,559,677 of record NC_143117.1, on the reverse strand, counting down.
ATGTGTCAAAACAAAACTTTTACTTTTATTTCTATTTATTCGGTATAATTACAACTTAATAGTGGTAAATATGATCATTATAAATACAAATAGGAATTAACAATATCACGAACACGTGACACAACTAGTATTTTACCGATTCCATACGTAGTCATAATTACATGTTTCAAAAGAAAAACTTTTACTATTATTTCAATTTATCTGGTTTAATTAAGACTTAATATTGATACATATGATCATTATAAATACAAATAGGAATTAACAATATAACGAATACGTGGCACAACTAAAATTTTACCGATACCACCCGTGGTCATTCTCCTTTGTGGGTCATTTGTAACAGGATGGCGGTTCTACAGCGAAAAAAGAAAAATGATGGTCAGAACGCTGATACCGGATACCTTAAGATACTGAGTACTACTTTTGCAAAATGCATACAACAGATTTTATACCGCATTCCCGTAATACCACATTTGCTCTTTACTGGCATGCTTATGTGTGAAAGATAGTGGCCGTGACTCCACTCCTGTTTCTCGTAGAGTGATGATATATAACCTATAGCCTTCCTCGATAAATGAGCTATCTAACACCGAAATAATTTTTCAAATCGGACCAGTAGTTTCCGAGATTAGCGCGTTCAAACAAACTCTTCAGTTTTATAATATTAGTATAGATTATTTAAATATAACATTGTTTATCTCACATTGCAGTAACAAAGATCTGTTCCTGGTAATTAAGACTGCATTATATTATATTAATTTAAATATTTTCTATTCATTTCATTACATGCAATTTCCTTCATAAATAGAAAATCTATCCTCAAACAAGAACATGGTAACTGCTTTCCTGCTATATTATGTCACAGAATACATAATAGTAGCTAAACGCTACAGAACGGACACTCTCCACCTCCCGCCAAAATTAAACACTTACCTCACCCCGCACGATCAGCCTGAAAATGGTCCGTATTTGTCTGCAAGGACGATACGCAACGAATGATTTAATAGACTCGACATCGGTCTCATCGTGACGAGTAACTATGTACATACATATTATACTGGTTATACAAATATACATTGGTTATACATATGATGATTTAAGATGTTCGTCATGTTTATCACAAGCTTCCGTTTCAATTGGATAATTGTTAAAAAGTTCGAGAATTGATAAGGGTAAGCAAGCAAGTATTCAGTTACACGATTTATTCTGATAAGATATTGAGTGTATCTATGTATGCGTCTATAAAAATTTGTGGTTTTCTTCGTCAAGCACAGTTCCACCGTGAGCCTTATGGATCGCACATAACCTATAAGATATAGGTAATATTTTATAACAATAATAATTATTGTGGTAATATTAAACCAACTTAGTGGTGTAGTGCACTTAAAGGAATTTTGAGAAGGTAAACATTTTGATTTTGTATACGATTAAAATGATTGTCAACAATTATAATTTATGCGTTGTTTATTTATGTTTTTAAATACCTGAAGTGTGACTTTATGTTCAATAAACGCGCCAAGTTTAAAATTCACTCGGACAAAATTTCACTGTTCCCATGAAAGTTCGATATGAAACACGTCAAAATTTCATATTTGTATGGGTGAAATAATATAAATTCTCGAATTTTGCATGATAGAAATTAAAAAACCACTACTTTCATTGTTTCATTACTTACTCGGTTGGGTGGAAGCGGTGCGCGGTCGATTTTGCAATTGGCTCGCGTACGGTGTTTCGTTCCAAGCGTGCAGAGTGGTGACGTGGCGGCAACGCTCGTCGCCGTTCAACTCCCGCGTGATCCATTAAATTAATTAGTAATCGTACACTAAAATCTAAGCCCGTTAAAACTGTTCAATTTGAAAACGCAATATTTGTGGAGCGCAATCATACTCCAAAGTGCCCTCCGCGTCCTCCAGCCCAATACGACAAATAAAAACATGTTTATTTAACATATATACTTAAACTTTTGGCGGTAAAAGATTAAAGGGAGTGGAGAGGTCGAAAGGACGTCCAAAGATTTGGTCAAATATTGGAGAATAAGGGACGAATAATTTTGGTGTGTAACTAGAGATTTGGACCCTGACCTTAAATTGAACTTCATTTTAATTTAGTCTTTTCGTATTATTTAATTTAAATAATAAATCAAAGGAGAGGAGAGCTTGAAAGGTCTTTTAGATTCAGCTTAATTGTATGAGCGACACTGATTATACAAAAATTGTAAAATCTCAAATCCTGTCTGTAATCTTTTGGCACGGCTTAATAATAAAAGTATAATGAATGAAAATACGGTAAGATTTTGAAATAATTTGGAAAATCCAAAAGTGCACGCCTCATAATTTTTTTTTAATAAATATTAATTATTATTTTTGTTTATTTAATAACAATTAAACCACATCGAATCAGACCCTGAAAAATGAAAGGGTTCTATTCCTGAGCATACTCAAGCGTAAGAGAAAAAAAAATACTCGATTAGTAAAGTATTTCGGTCGCTATCGTGTTAACAAGAAAAAGGATCCGCACATACAGACACACGGACGTCCAAGACAGAACTTTTTTAAACTGTTTTTTAACTAGTTTAAATAACAAAAATGACATCAAAAATATCATGAACGTTAAAAATAGTGTTTTTTCTTAATATGTGTGTGTATGTATTATCTTACAAGTGCAATGTATGATACATAAAGACATTTTAAGTTTGAAAAATCAGATGTTTTGCGCGAAGTGACAGTAGTACCCACCTCAACGCTTCGCTTATGAGGCGTGCAAAATTATTTCGGTGTTAGATAGCCCATTTATCGAGGATGGCTATAGGCTATATTATATCATCACGCTAAGACCAACAGGAGCGGAGCAATGCGGGTGAAACCGCGGGGAACAGCTAGTTAAATATATAATATATATTTGTTTCACTTTATACGTAAATAACTCTTTAAATAAATAGGATTTTGACCAAAAAATATGCGCGAATGCTTATAATATTATGTTAGTGCATCCGTTAAAACAAAATTTTTCTAACTGGAATATTAATAAAAAGTCTTTAAGGATAGGTAAGTAACAATAATATTTTAAAATAGTATTATTATTTATTACATCGAGTTAATATGTACTACGTACTACGTAGTACCTCAATGATTAATTATTATTATTTTTTGAACATATTTCTATGGTGTAGTGATAGACTCGGACTTAAAAATATTACTATTTTGTGACGTTTAATAAAATCTACTTTCTTATAGGTTCCCGGATCAAAAGTACATAATTTAGGCGTAAGTTATGTTAATTTTTTGATACTTTTACTGTAATGTAAATTTTGAACACAACATTAAAATAAGCAAAGAAAATAGGTAGTTAAAAATACGAAAGCCATTTTCATATATTTTTTCTATTATTGCAGAGTTTGAATTTCCAATATGTAAGTACAGTTATAACTTATAAGTTCCCGTCCGATTAGGGCCCTTCTGGCCTCCTCCACCCAAGCGACAGCTCAAGCCGAGGTTCGTGGTCCCCGTCAAGGGGGGACGCCCTTGTGCATGTCGCTACCAGGGTGAACCTTCAGTTCACCCCCGCGTCCGCGTTAAAATGTAGAAGCCCTTCTGGCTAACATTGAGAGACACCACACAAAAAAAAAAAAAAAAAAACTTATAAGTAACATAATACAGGGTGTCCCACTGTTGGTATAAAATGCTCAAAGGAGGATATAGTTTTGCATACGCTGAGTACGTAAAAAATTCTTATAAAGTTCCAGACGTAGTTTTTTTTTCAAATAGATGAATTCTTAAAACTCTATGTGTACAACCATAACAAGCAATCCGCCCAGCTTTGCTACCAGCACGTGACCTATCGTTTAAGATTATGTTTTCATAGACAAAATGCTCACATTAGCGAAGCAGTATATGCCGGTTGCGCGAAGCTAGAGAAGAAAACATGGATTTTCAGGAAAAATTTAGCAAAAATTTTTTGATGTAATTTTGTTGTTTAACTATTTTTCCGTGATCAGTGTATGAACTACAAGTCCCTTCACGCTTAGTATACCAATATTGGGACACCCTGTATAATTGGTAATTTATTAAGAACTAGCTTCCGCCCGCGGCTTCGCCCGCGTGGTGTTTTGATAAAAGGTAGCCTATGTTCTTTCTCAGGGTCTAAAGATTGTCTGTGCCAAATTTCATCAAAATCGGTTGAGAGGTTTAAGCGGGAAAGCGTAACAGACAGACAGACAGACAGTTACTTTCGCATTTATAATATATTTGTGGCGCATAATATTAACAAAAGTTAAATTGATGAACTAATAAAGAAGCTATGAACGAAAAGATGTGAATTATATGCAATCAGCCCATGAATACAGGTAAAGTCACAAGCAAATGCTAGTAATATATATATATTCAAAATGTGCAAGTGAAGCGCTTTCAAATGATACCAAACACGGCATATTTATCTTAACTTTATTTTTTTACTCTGTATGTTTTGTCCGCTAGAGGGCGCCACATTAGATTTTGTGAAACCCCATATAGCCTATAACCAGCGGACAATTAAGAGACTTCTAATGATATGTCATTTGTCGAATTCTGATAAGTAGTTTAGAAGTTACGAGGGAACAGATGAACATACATACATACATACATATATACATACATACATACATAGCCTGTCAAAATCATAACCCTCCTTTTGCTTTGCCGTAGTCGGGTAAAAATATGTTGAATTTAATAACTTATTACCTGAAATTTTTTAAATTATATGTATTTTTAAAAGTGTTTTCCCGTTCAAAATATGTAATTACTAATAATAATTAATCAAAGTTACTATACATTTTTTTTATTGACTTTATATTTTTAATTTCACAGGTACAGCCAAGGAATCGGCTAGACTCACTAGAGAAATAAAGAAGATAAAAGAACGTGCGGTGAAAGTAAACGACGACTTTAATGTAAAAAGAAATGAAAAACTTTGTGTTAATATGTTATAGGTATAAATAAAAAGAGATACCCGCTCTGCTACCCGAGAGGCCGAGACATATTTATTTAATACGTCCTTATACAGGGTTACAGGTTAAGTCGACCTATTCCTGTTAAGAGCGTGTAGTAGGGGTCAAAACAAACTGATTTGATCTTATAATACCATATCCAAAAGTTAGCCGTTGAAGAGTTATTGCAATTTTAATTTTTTTCTTGAAAATGCCACTTTATCTTCGCATTTAGCGTTTAATTTTTTATTTTACTTATTTGGTCTGGGTTTTTTTGAGTTTTTATGTAAAGGTTGAGTTAAACAATAATTCTCAGCAATAAAAATCCATATCGCTGCAAACAATTCAAAGAAATGGCTTTTAAACTAAAAATAATAACATTAAAGTAATTAAGTTAACTCGTTTTAAACAAAGATATTGAAAAAAATCTCTATGAAAATGTGTCTGCAGATGTTTTTAAAAACATGTGCATGTTCTTAGCTATGTAAAAAGGTATGATAACCTCAGGTAGCATTCGTAGATTCCAAGAAATCGGGGATAAACATGGGACAGTGTTAGTAAAGTACAACATCAGAATAAATTTTGTCATAATTTATTTTTCTTAAAAACTTTACAGTTCCTGCTCAACATGTCTTCCTCTATTGCGAACACATATTCGAAACCTTTTCCGCAGAGAACTCTTGACTACCCCAGTTGTTAATTGGTTCCTCATCTTATTGGCTGCATCGATAATTTTTTGTCGTAAAATATCAACAGATGGAATCGGGTTCGGCTCATTGTACACCAGACTCTTCATATGCCCCCATACGTAAAAGTCCATGGGGGTTAGGTCTGGACTTCTAGCCGGCCATGGTATGGGCCCACCTCTTCCGATCCATCTGTTTGGATAGTTGATGTCTAACCATTCTCTAACACTTCTTCTGTAATGTGCAGGGCAGCCATCATGTTGGAACCACATGTCTCTTAACAAAGTCAGGGGTATGTCTTCAAGTAGGTCGCTTAAATGTTGGCGCAGAAAGGTCTCATAATTTTCACCATTTAGGTTGTCCGGAAGGAAGTATGGTCCAATTAATTTATTTGAAATTATCCCCATCCACATATTAAGACTGAATCGTCTTTGTGATTTTTTTGGAATCTTCTTGTTAGGATTGCCACGTGCTTTCGGAGCCCAATAGTGAGCGTTATGGTAGTTTGTGATACCGTCTTGATCAAATTTGGACTCATCTGTCCATAAAATTTTTTTGAAAAACGAGGGGTTTTCCAGATCCGCATTCAACATGAATCTACAAAAATCTAGTCTTCTTAAAGGATCTCCTTCTTCCATCACGTGCACGGGCGTGTAGTGATATGGGTAATATCCTGAAGTGTTCATTGTGAACCATACTTTCCACTGAGACAGACCAAGTTCTCGGGCAACAATGTTTGTTGATGTCGTGGGATCCATTCGAAAAAATCGCTTAATTTCATTTTCCTCTTCGTCTTCCTCATCCCGGACAGATGGCCAACCGACGTCTGTTCGTCGTCTTAGAATCGAACCAGTTTCTCTAAGGCGACGATAGGTCCCTTCGAAGACACTAACATCTGGTGCACGACGGTCAGGATAGCGGGTCATGTATTCCGCACGAGCATGTGCAGATACACCTTGACAAAACCCGTAACACATCAAAATGTCAGCATATTCTTCGTTAGTATACGAACTCATCTTGAAAATTCAAATCGCAAGCAAAAATCAAAGTCCAGTTTCGAGCCACGGTCACAGAATCGGAAGAAAATCAGTCCAAAAAGAAAGCCAAGTCGCGTTGTCAATACACAGAGGAGCACAGAAATCGCATCTACTAGGGACGAATCACATAAGCAGACTAAAAAATACAAAGCGGCATCCTTCGCCCCATACAGCTTCGTCCATCACCTTGCTCGCTCTCTCCAGTAGGTGGAAGCGAGATAGTTGCAGCGTGTGAGTGAGACATCATAATCACGCGGCACAACCCTTTATTGTTCGCATAGGCAGATAATAACTAGACCGATGTTAATGAGCTATTCTAAGAATTATTTCCCCATACCAAGTTTATCCCCGATTTCTTGGAATCTACGAATGCTACCTGAGGTTATCATACCTTTTTACATAGCTAAGAACATGCACATGTTTTTAAAAACATCTGCAGACACATTTTCATAGAGATTTTTTTCAATATCTTTGTTTAAAACGAGTTAACTTAATTACTTTAATGTTATTATTTTTAGTTTAAAAGCCATTTCTTTGAATTGTTTGCAGCGATATGGATTTTTATTGCTGAGAATTATTGTTTAACTCAACCTTTACATAAAAACTCAAAAAAACCCAGACCAAATAAGTAAAATAAAAAATTAAACGCTAAATGCGAAGATAAAGTGGTATTTTCAAGAAAAAAATTAAAATTGCAATAACTCTTCAACGGCTAACTTTTGGATATGGTATTATAAGATCAAATCAGTTTGTTTTGACCCCTACTACACGCTCTTAACAGGAATAGGTCGACTTAACCTGTAATTATATACGTATAAAATCAAATGTTTTTAAATTCTTAAGTCGATAATTAATGAAAATTGTATTTTACTTTTAATATTTTATTTTAAACTAAACATGTAATGCTTTGGGGTAAAACCTGTTAATTATGTACTTGTTATGAAATAAAATAAATAAATCAATTAATAAATTAATGTATTTTATTTATTACCTCTACACCCTTTACTTAACACACCTGTATGAAAATGAATACAATTTGAGAGGAAATTTTGTTATTTATTACATAGTTTGTTAAAAAATATATATTTGGAATAAACATGTTTATTCTCCTGTGAAAATCTTGTCAAATAGACGCTAGAGCTCCTTCCTTCAATGCGAATAAAAAACTAATCAATTCATTTTGATTGAATTTGGTTTATATTCATGTTTGAGGACTCCAATTACTTACATTTTCAGTATCTTTTATATATATTATATTTATTTATAGAATTAATCTGTATCTAATTTAATTTATAATATATTTTGTTTATAAAAACAATAATAATTTTTAACAAAAAAAAACTGATATGTCTTTAAATAGTCAGAACCTAACCAATTGGGTCCAAAATATGCTTCCAAACAAAAAAAAATATCATCAAAATCGGTTCACCCAGTCGAAAGTTCTGAGGTAACATTGTAACAAACAAAAATACAGTCGTATTGAGAATCTCCCCTTTTTGAACTCTCTGAAAATAAAGGTTAACCGCCCACTTCAATAAATAAGATAATATTTTAAATAAGACAATATCATATTTTAACGTCCATATTTACTCAGTAAATAATATAAGGACCTTTTAAGGTTACGATTAATATAAGTTCAAAGTATATTTACGCCTATATAACTGTAAGATAATATTATATTTCACATCCCACTTTGTAAGAAAGTCGAATTTTCTTTTCATCTCTTAATTGCGCATGTACTTGGAACTTTATCGTTTAATAGATCTAATATACCTACAATTTATGGTTGGGTTAGCGCAAAAATTAACTAGGTATGTATACTATACAGGTGACTTCATATAGGTGTAAAACAAAAACAAAAAAGTGAACATTACCTAGCCAAAACTTATTACTTTCAGAAATATTTAACGTTTTTTGAATATTTTCCAACTCCTTCGGGAAAACGATAAAAATTAATACTAATACTAAAAAAAAGTAATACTATACATGTTTTAAATATTTTATTCCACATAAAATATATCCATGTGTGATTAAATGTGTCTAGTAATTAATCTACTTTATGAATAAAATAAGAAACAATGCTCTTGTCGATCTAAATTTTTAGTAAAACGCATTTTTCCATACAAGTAGCTAATATTTTGGGTAGTTAAAAGTTTCAAGGTACATTGAAAAATACGGAAACAAGATCTATAAAAAAAACAAACACAGTGTTTAAGCTTGTTTTATTGGCTATTCAGAACAGTTAAAACATTTCAAGTGAGCCTCAGGAGCGAGTCACAATCAAAGTTTTATTACGGCGCGTCGTATTCCCAGATTCTGTCAAAGGTCAGGTGGCAATCGAGACCCTTTTTTTTTGCGCGTAAGCAACTGAGCGGTTAGATACTAAGTCCCTCTACTTCCCATAACCCGTTGGTCCACTACCTACTTACGGGACACCTGTCTATGTATTGCGGCTTAAAATATACTTTATATCAGAGATATCTAGTGGTGAATAGAAGAATCGAAATTAATAATGACTACATCTTCTCTCTAATAGATGGCGCTGTATTTAATTTCAATATTATACGGTTCATGAAATATAATGCTAGAGCGTTTTCAAAAAAAAGTGTACCCCTCACTTTCGGCCTGTCCCCTGTGTTTCAAGTCGAATAACAAGTAAAATTTATATGATGGCTAATTATATAATGCTTGAAAAGTATTAAATACATCATAATTTGATAAATGCAAACAATTAATTCACGGAAACATTGCGTACTATTTTTTAAATAATCATTTTTAAAACTAAAGTGTCAGTTTTTGGCGTGTCCCCATCCAAGTTCTTCGATGTTAGAGAAGCGATTCTAAAAAGTTTTATACCAAGGTACCATAAGTTTTAGTGTCATCTAAAAGTACATTTATTTGCGAATCGTCGCATGTAGTTCATAATTAAGGCCTTATAATCGTTTAAAAGCAATTTGATTTCCAAAAATATCTTAAAAAGTGGTACCGACCGGACATGTCGGGTTTATCACGGCTAATAATGCCACTTACAAATTTTAGATTACTATTTGAATTTTATAAATGGCAAAATTATCGTTTACTTTCACCGTCCGCTAATTTAAAAAAGCTTATTTTCAAATACAGTTCGAGTAAAACAGAAGTGTTTTGTGAGTGCAACGGCCGTTGCAATTTCTACTGTCTGGTTTGAGACATATTATTACTTGATACAGGGAAGTAAACATCGTTTAAATACTTTCAGAAGATGAGCAATATATTCATTAACCGTTATTTACATTTGATAATCAGTGTAGGCACATTTTTTCGTCAGAATATAATTTTGACTAAAAACTGAAAAGAAAACGTCACGTCAGTTTTGCAACATTTTGCTTCGTGACCTATAGGCTGACAAGAAAAGTCGCAAAACTGCAGCATAAAGCCAAGTCTAGATTGTCATTGTAATATTCTTCATAATTTTTATAATTTTTTCATATTTTTAGGTTTCACTGATCTCGGGACCAAAAAGGACATGTATAATTTGCAAAAAATGGTATTGCAATGAATGCGTTGGTCAGCAGGTATACCCTGAATACATAATATGTGATACATGTATGGAAAGTTAAAAGGTGTAGGTAGTGTAACTCTGAGTTTTACCCTAAAATTGATACTGTGTCAAACTATGTGTTGGTGTATTTTTTTTATGAGACTTAAATAAAATTTTTGTAAACATATTCTCGGTTTTATTTTAACCATGTTAATTGGATTCAATATAAACCTAGCCTTATGAAAAATGGTCTATCGGTTTTGCGACAGTCCCCCGTTTTGCGACAAGAAAAATTTTAGTTTTTACATTTTTTTATTATACGAGACACAAATAATTTGATTTCAATATTTAAAATGGTTTTACTGTTCCGAAATAAAATAACCACTTTGCCGATTTTAATCGAAATGTATTAAGTATCGTAAAAGTAACGGCTACTTTGGCATCAGCTGTGGCAAAACAGAACTTAAAGCTCGTTTAATAGGAATTTTATTAATTTGTCGACTTCAATTTTCTATTTTTTAAATAATGTATGTTATAATCTTCGTAACACAATCAAAATATTTTGCGTCTTTCTTCGTAGTTAATAGTTACATGAGCATTAATGACTGTCGCAAAACTGACACTTTTTTTCACAGTCCCAATTTATTTTGATGATTTCTCGTAAAACAAATTAATCTGCAAGAAATTAAATACAATTTCACTTACTATGATGTATATTTAAAATTTCTAAATCAAAATTTCATTAAAAATGCAACATTTAAAATTTATCCATAAATTCAGGCATGGTACACTTTTTTTTGAAAACGCTCGCTAACACTTTAAAGTACATACTAAGAAAAATATGTATATATAGTTAAATTTTTTGATGGTTATTTAAATATTGATATAATTCTGCAAACTTATAATATCACAATAATATACAAGAGCGTTTTCAAAAAAAAGTGTACCCCTCACTTTCGGCCTGTCCCCTGTGTTTCAAGTCGAATAACAAGTAAAATTTATATGATGGCTAATTGTTTTAATGCTTGAAAAGTATTAAATACATCATAATTTGATAAATGCAAACAATTAATTCACGGAAACATTGCGTACTATTTTTTAAATAATCATTTTTAAAACTAAAGTGTCAGTTTTTGGCGTGTCCCCATCCAAGTTCTTCGATGTTAGAGAAGCGATTCTAAAAAGTTTTATACCAAGGTACCATAAGTTTTAGTGTCGTCTAAAAGTACATTTATTTGCGAATCGTCGCATGTAGTTCATAATTAAGGCCTTATAATCGTTTAAAAGCAATTTGATTTCCAAAAATATCTTAAAAAGTGGTACCGACCGGACATGTCGGGTTTATCACGGCTAATAATGCCACTTACAAATTTTAGATTACTATTTGAATTTTATAAATGGCAAAATTATCGTTTACTTTCACCGTCCGCCAATTTAAAAAAGCTTATTTTCAAATACAGTTCGAGTAAAACAGACGTGTTTTGTGAGTGCAACGGCCGTTGCAATTTCTACTGTCTGGTTTGAGACATATTATTACTTGATACAGGGAAGTAAACATCGTTTAAATACTTTCAGAAGATGAGCAATATATTCATTAACCGTTATTTACATTTGATAATCAGTGTAGGCACATTTTTTCGTCAGAATATAATTTTGACTAAAAACTGAAAAGAAAACGTCACGTCAGTTTTGCAACATTTTGCTTCGTGACCTATAGGCTGACAAGAAAAGTCGCAAAACTGCAGCATAAAGCCAAGTCTAGATTGTCATTGTAATATTCTTCATAATTTTTATAATTTTTTCATATTTTTAGGTTTCACTAATCTCGGGACCAAAAAGGACATGTATAATTTGCAAAAAATGGTATTGCAATGAATGCGTTGGTCAGCAGGTATACCCTGAATACATAATAATATGTGATACATGTATGGAAAGTTAAAAGGTGTAGGTAGTGTAACTCTGAGTTTTACCCTAAAATTGATACTGTGTCAAACTGTGTGTTGGTGTATTTTTTTTATGAGACTAAAATAAAATTTTTGTAAACGTATTCTCGGTTTTATTTTAACCATGTTAATTGGATTCAATATAAACCTAGCCTTATAAAAAATGGTCTATCGGTTTTGCGACAGTCCCCCGTTTTGCGACAAGAAAAATTTTAGTTTTTACATTTTTTTATTATAAGGGACACAAATAATTTGATTTCAATATTGAAAATGGTTTAACTGTTCCGAAATAAAATAATCACTTTGCCGATTTTAATCGAAATGTATTCAGTATCGTAAAAGTAACGGCTACTTTGGCATCAGCTGTGGCAAAACAGAACTTAAAGCTAGTTTAATAGGAATTTTAATTATTTGTCGACTTCAATTTTCTATTTTTTAAATAATGTATGTTATAATCTTCGTAACACAATCAAAATATTTTGCGTCTTTCTTCGTAGTTAATAGTTATATGAGCATTGATGACTGTCGCAAAACTGACACTTTTTTTCACAGTCCCAATTTATTTTGATGATTTCTCGTAAAACAAATTAATCTGCAAGCAATTAAATATAATTTCACTTACTATGATGTATATTCAAAATTTCTAAATCAAAATTTAATTAAAAATGCAACATTTAAAATTTATCCATAAATTCAGCCATGGTACACTTTTTTTTGAAAACGCTCACAAACTACTAGCGCCATCAGATATATATGAGCGTTTTCAAAAAAAAGTGTACCATGACTGAATTTATGGATAAATTTTAAATGTTGCATTTTTAATGAAATTTTGATTTAGAAATTTTAAATATACATCATAGTAAGTGAAATTATATTTAATTGCTTGCAGATTAATTTGTTTTACGAGAAATCATCAAAATAAATTGGGACTGTGAAAAAAAGTGTCAGTTTTGCGACAGTCATCAATGCTCATGTAACTATTAACTTCGAAGAAAGACGCAAAATATTTTGATTGTGTTACGAAGATTATAACATACATTATTTAAAAAATAGAAAATTGAAGTCGACAAATTAATAGAATTCCTAATAAACTAGCTTTAAGTTCTGTTTTGCCACAGCTGATGCCAAAGTAGCCGTTACTTTTACGATACTTAATACATATATGATTAAAATCGGCAAAGTGATTATTTTATTTCGGAACAGTAAAACCATTTTAAATATTGAATTCAAATTATTTGTGTCCCTTATAATAAAAAAATGTAAAAACTAAATTTTTTCTTGTCGCAAAACGGGGGACTGTCGCAAAACCGATAGACCATTTTTAATAAGGCTAGGTTTATATTGAATCCAATAATTTACATGGTTAAAATAAAACCGAGAATACGTTTACAAAAATTTTATTTTAGTCTCATAAAAAAAGTACATCAACACACAGTTTGACACAGTATCAATTTTAGGGTAAAACTCAGAGTTATGGCGAGTTTCGCAAAATATAAGTAGGATATATCTTTAGCCGGTTATACGGATGTCTTTAGAAGTACTGTTAACCCAATAAGTCTAAATAAATAATAAGATACCGTTTAGGTAAATACTACTTCTTAGGACACGAAGTGTAATACGAATAAAAAAACGATGTAAAAAGTTACGAACATTATATTAATTGGAACCTTATCACAATTTAGGAACCGTTCCTTATAAATTTAATAGAGATCAGTTGCAACTGAAAAATAACCATGTTGTTGGAGCTTTGTGGAACTTAGAATGTTTTCCAATCTGAAAAAAAAGAAAAAAAGATAAGTGGTTAAAGTATCAAAACTTCCAGCAAACTCCTATAACAGTAGGAAGAATGTAATAGTTAAGGGTATTTATGATAAGACAAAAAAAACTAATCTCAAGCTTCAGAAGAAATAAATACACTACACCTTTTAACTTTCCATACATGTATCACATATGTATTCAGGGTATACCTATGCTGACCACCTGCTGACCAACGCATTCATTGCAATACCATTTTTTGCAAATTATACATGTCCTTTTTGGTCCCGAGATTAGTGAAACCTAAAAATATGAAAAAAAATATAAAAATTATGAAGAATATTACAATGACAATCTAGACTTGGCTTTATGCTGTCAGTTTTGGTCAGCCTATAGGTCACGAAGCAAAATGTTGCAAAACTGACGTGACGTTTTCTTCTCAGTTTATAGTCAAAATTATATTCTGACGAAAAAATGTGCCTACACTCATTATCAAATGTAAATAACGGTTAATGAATATGTCGGCGAAAGGTGTAGAATGTGGATCTATTTTCAAGCTGTGGGCGTTGCGTTGGGTAATCGAGCAAAGAAACACCTCTAACTCAAACATTTCTTTATTTACCACCGATTCGGAATGCAGTATCTACAGAGAAGAACCGGCAAGAAACTCCATAGTTGCTCTTTTAAATCATGTCAGTTTTACAATACAGTCATTTCTAATACAATTACTTGGTATTACAATATTATGACCACTAATAAAATAAATATCACAAATAAGTTATAGTAAGCTCGTAATAGATGTGCACTCGGCAACGGTCGGCGAACGAATGACCCGAGTCGTGCGCGCGCGCTGCTTTATATCGGTTCGCCGTTCGTTATTTTTTAAAGCTTCGACGGTGGCGCCGTCACGGCCATTCTGACATACGCTCGTCCTCGAGCGACTTCTGAGCACCTGGGAACAAGACAATTAAAACAATGTGCTGGTCCGGCAAGCCCTTCAGCAACCGTGCTAGTCCGGAAATCTCTCCAGATTTCCCTCTAGCGTGCTAGTCCGGAAATCTCTCCCGATTTCCCTCTAGCGTGCCAGTCCGGAAATCTCTTTAGCTTACTGTGCTAGACCAGATTTCCCTATAGCGTGCTAGACCGGATCTGCAATCCCTATAGCCGAGTTATTGGACCGGACTCCCTTCAATAACTCGCTCTCTCTTTTTTTTTGCACCATTCTTTTGCTCTCCTTTTTTTTGCATCATTCTTTTTGCATCATTTTTTGCATCATTCTTTTTGCATCATTCTTTTTGCATCATTCTTTTTGCATCATTTTTTTTTGCATCATTTTTTTGCATCATTTTTTTTGCATAATTTTTTTTGCATATTTTTTTTTAAGGATTATTTTTTTCCTTCTTTTCTTTCTTTTTTTTTACACAACAATATTAAATCCAAACTCACGACTCTCTCCACTCTCTCCACTCCTCGGCCATACTGACAATCGTACGTCCTCGTACGTCCCTTCTCGTATTACAGCACTACGGTATTTCATCCCGGGATTAGACAACTATACCGCTCGGCCATACTGACCTTACAGAACACCAACAACATCCACATAACATAGACACGACGCTCGCTCACCACAAATGAAGGCTCAACTACCGTGGACTGCAAACCAGATAGCACGCACAATTCCTGCAATGAAATCATTACCGTTACAATAATCCACGTTACAAACTTTTACTTTACACAAGTTATCTCCGATACAGTCATACTTGTGTCCTCGTACGCCATAATATCTCACACTACATTACTACGATAATTCATTTTCATTTTTTTTTGTCAAAATAACATCCATCCTGCCTCAGCCTACACTGCCCCGATCCTACTGACCGGTCAGAACACACATGTTTTATCCTGGACCTCATGCCAGATAGCATATCACTTTCTTCTAATAAACGACATTACTGTAGTAATATTGGAATATTACGTAAATGTGTGTTGTGTGGACACAACACACATTTACTTCGTACAGCGTACGAGTAAACAGATGTCAGTATGCTACTGGTCAACTATGAAAACTGAAAACAGAGTGTTGCCGCAGCAAATCAGTAAAACGGTACGCGACCGTATCCTCAACGTTTGTGCTGCGTCATCCTGGCATCGCGTCATCGAGCCGTACCATTGGCCGCTGATGATGCTACGTTGCTCCATATGCTACGCAACCGCTGCGCCGTACTGTTAACTGCCTCGCTTCTAAACGCTGTGTCGTAAAACGCTCTCTGTAATTTAGCTAATTAAAATCAATCTGACATTACCTGTCGTTAACTATGATCATTGACTATAGCGCAAAAATTACAATATCTAAAAAGTTTTTAAAACGAATAATTCGTAACTTAACCGCAAAAAAACACAAAATTTCGACTAACTCAAAAAGTGGCAAAAGCTTGTTCTCAAATGTGGTTAAAATTCCTTAACGGTATGTTAACTTTTGAAAACTCGAAACAATTGATAAGTGTAGGCTTAAACTCATCTGTGAATCTCATATCGAACGGTAAAAGGGCTGAGCTAAATTTTAGTTTCAACGTAAATAAGAATGTACTGCTCAACAACTACTGTACAACTACCTAATTGATGTATTCAGTTGATGTCAAACTGCAGCTAGTCACAAAAACTATTATCAAGGAATTACATTAAATGCACACAATGTAAATCGATTATACTATCGAATACTCCACGTTTAGGATTTGCGTTCTTATATTTTGAAGCTACAAAATAACCTTCAGAAAACCTGGATGGATTTTTTCTTTTCTCTATTCAATTAAACAGACATTATATTCTGACGACAGTATGTAAACTGTAAATGCGCGATTAACCTTGAGATTATTTTCGGTTATTATCTTTTTTTTTTTAAACTATCGTAATATTTAACGGACCCTTACGTTGATGGGATAGTTAAGAGTTTTTTTTTTCTTTTTTTTTTAAAGCAATCAAATTACATACTAAAACCGAATCTAGACCCGTACTCCAATCATAACGTTTATCTTACGCCAGATGTTTATTTGAACACACGATAATTATCTGTGACATTGTATTATGAACTGCCTAAATAGGGCCTTAATAAATTTTCTAAGTAAAAATTCAAAACGAAATGCCTCGATTTATCTTTCATTCGATCAAACTAAGTCTGCCACATTTCATAATACTGCATATTGTAAAAACTGTATACTGTGAATTGTTCACGACTTAATATTTATTTATTTTTTTTTATAAAGAAATGACCTCAAATATCACCCTAAATAAAACCTACGAAAAGTTTATTAAACCTCTAAGCACTAGTTAACGCATTGCTTTTCGTTTTTAATCGAATGGCAATAAGGCTGTCTTTGTGTAGCAATTAATTGCTATTTGTCAAGGGTATAGTCTAAATAAAAACTAACGCAGGTAGTTCAAGAAATGAATGCGGGTAGTCAAGAAACTAACGCGGGTAGTTAAGAAACTAATTTAAAAGTAATTCGCATACTGTTTTTTGTTCCGATACACGGACAAGTGAATGTTTATTGTTTACGTTCGATTGAAGTATCTGGATGCAGTGTACAAATTATTGCGCTTTCTTTCTTTAGTGTTAGCTCACAAACTAACCAACATTAAAGCAAGTCGTTACTTAATTCATCTTGAAGTCAGTGCTTACGCCGCGAAGTGTTTTTTTTTTAAATAACGTGAATTACCTACTCAAGTAAACGTGTCCCTGAATAAGTGAAATACAAGTCACACGACCTAGGTACTGATATTTGAATTTTAAGATAAATTTTGTTTTTGGCAATAAATTTCTTTTTCTTTCAAATAAGTTACTACATTTTAAAAACCTTACTTTCTTTATCTAATTGCACACTCAAAGTGAAATGTTATCTACTGACCGATTTCTTACAAGAGAACATCAGAAACATAGTAATAAAAATAGTACGACTGACCAGATTCACCAGCACTTAGCCTCATACATGTGCCGAGTGGCAGCTGCCAACGCGTCGTTTCGTTACACCATAACCCTCCTCTGCCATGAACCACACGGCTTGTAGGCGCACCGCCCGCGCCACTGCTACTGCGATAACGCTGCGATGCCAGACTTGTGAAGTCATGATGAAGCGCTGCTCTCGATGATACGGGGTCCGACGCGGTGGTGCGAGCGGCAGTGGCATCCGCGCAGCGCGAGGCGAAGTTGCCACCCGGCCCGCACATAACGAGCTCTCCCTTTGTCACCGGCTGCTCAGTGACACGTATGCTCGTAGATCTGTAGGATGCCTCTTCCCGTTGAAACTGGATCGAAGTGCCACGTGGTTGCGGCATTTTGTCTTTTAATCAGCGCACGCATTAATTATATCCAGGTTATCGCCACGTGCTTTCTCATTTGCTCGATTTGATCCCAATTCTGATGTCGGCGAAAGGTGTAGAATGTGGATCTATTTTCAAGCTGTGGGCGTTGCGTTGGGTAATCGAGCAAAGAAACACCTCTAACTCAAACATTTCTTTATTTACCACCGATTCGGAATGCAGTATCTACAGAGAAGAACCGGCAAGAAACTCCATAGTTGCTCTTTTAAATCATGTCAGTTTTACAATACAGTCATTTCTAATACAATTACTTGGTATTACAATATTATGACCACTAATAAAATAAATATCACAAATAAGTTATAGTAAGCTCGTAATAGATGTGCACTCGGCAACGGTCGGCGAACGAATGACCCGAGTCGTGCGCGCGCGCTGCTTTATATCGGTTCGCCGTTCGTTATTTTTTAAAGCTTCGACGGTGGCGCCGTCAAATACATTTCTCATCTTCTGAAAGTATTTAAACGATGTTTACTTACCTGTATCAAGTAATAATATGTCTCAAACCAGACAGTAGAAATTTCAACGGCCGTTGCACTCACAAAACACATCTGTTTTACTCGAACTGCATTTGAAAACAAGCTTTTTTAAAATAGCGGACGGTGAAAGTAAACGATAATTTTGCCATTTATAAAATTCAAATAGTAATCTAAAATTTGTAAGTGGCATTATTAGCCGTGATAAACCCGACATGTCCGGTCGGTACCACTTTTTAAGATATTTTTGGAAATCAAATTGCTTTTAAACGATTATAAGGCCTTAATTATGAACTACATGCGACGATTCGCAAATAAATGTACTTTTAAACGACACTAAAACTTATGGTACCTTGGTATAAAACTTTTTAGAATCGCTTCTCTAACATCGAAGAACTTGGATGGGGACACGCCAAAAACTGACACTTTAGTTTTAAAAATGATTATTTAAAAAATAGTACGCAATGTTTCCGTGAATTAATTGTTTGCATTTATCAAATTATGATGTATTTAATACTTTTCAAGCATTAAAATAATTAGCCATCATATAAATTTTACTTGTTATTCGACTTGAAACACAGGGGACAGGCCGAAAGTGAGGGGTACACTTTTTTTTGAAAACGCTCCACAACAATAAAATAATTAAAATCTATACATAATTATTCTAAAAAATATTAATTACGATATTTAATATATGTACAAGTACGCGAAATGCTATCATATCAATTGTTTCATTAGAGCGTTTTCAAAAAAAAGTGTACCATGACTGAATTTATGGATAAATTTTAAATGTTGCATTTTTAATGAAATTTTGATTTAGAAATTTTAAATATACATCATAGTAAGTGAAATTGTATTTAATTGCTTGCAGATTAATTTGTTTTACGAGAAATCATCAAAATAAATTGGGACTGTGAAAAAAAGTGTCAGTTTTGCGACAGTCATTAATGCTCATGTAACTATTAACTACGAAGGAAGACGCAAAATATTTTGATTGTGTTACGAAGATTATAACATACATTATTTAAAAAATAGAAAATTGAAGTCGACAAATTAATAAAATTCCTATTAAACTAGCTTTAAGTTCTGTTTTGCCACAGCTGATGCCAAAGTAGCCGTTACTTTTACGATACTTAATACATTTTGATTAAAATCGGCAAAGTGATTATTTTATTTCGGAACAGCAAAACCATTTTAAATATTGAAATCAAATTATTTGTGTCCCTTATAATAAAAAAATGTAAAAACTAAAATTTTTCTTGTCGCAAAACGGGGGACTGTCGCAAAACCGATAGACCATTTTTTATAAGGCTAGGTTTATATTGAATCCAATTAACATGGTTAAAATAAAACCGAGAATACGTTTACAAAAATTTTATTTTAGTCTCATAAAAAAATACACCAACACACAGTTTGACACAGTATCAATTTTAGGGTAAAACTCAAAGTTACACTACCTACACCTTTTAACTTTCCATACATGTATCACATATTATATATTCAGGGTATACCTGCTGACCAACGCATTCATTGCAATACCATTTTTTGCAAATTATACATGTCCTTTTTGGTCCCGAGATTAGTGAAAACTAAAAATATGAAAAAATTATAAAAATTATGAAGAATATTACAATGACAATCTAGACTTGGCTTTATGCTGCAGTTTTGCGACTTTTCTTGTCAGCCTATAGGTCACGAAGCAAAATGTTGCAAAACTGACGTGACGTTTTCTTTTCAGTTTTTAGTCAAAATTATATTCATATAAATTTATAAATATAAATTTATAAAGAATAGAAAAAATTCGATCACAAGGCGGGACTCGAACCCGCATCCTTCGCGCCATTCCGGGGCGGATGCCTCACCAACTCAGCCACTCGTGACCCGCCCGAGTGATCGAATTTATTCTATTCTTTCAGTTTTATGTGTCTGAAGGGACACATCGCGCGCCATCTATTGAGATGATTAACAACCATTTCAACCAATATGAAGCACTTTTCAGTGAATACAATATTGTAACGATGGAACACGACCTTTTTTGTTGAATTTATATTTTTGGTTTTATGGCATTCAAATGCTTTATAAATATAAATTTATAAAGAATAGAAAAAATTCGATCACGAGGCGGGACTCGAACCCGCATCCTTCGCGCCATTCCGGGGCGGATGCCTCACCAACTCAGCCACTCGTGACCCGCCCGAGTGATCGAATTTATTCTATTCTTTCAGTTTTATGTGTCTGAAGGGACACATCGCGCGCCATCTATTGAGATGATTAACAACCATTTCAACCAATATGAAGCACTTTTCAGTGAATACAATATTGTAACGATGGAACACGACCTTTTTTGTTGAATTTATATTTTTGGTTTTATGGCATTCAAATGCTTTATAAATATAAATTTATAAAGAATAGAAAAAATTCGATCACGAGGCGGGACTCGAACCCGCATCCTTCGCGCCATTCCGGGGCGGATGCCTCACCAACTCAGCCACTCGTGACCCGCCCGAGTGATCGAATTTATTCTATTCTTTCAGTTTTATGTGTCTGAAGGGACACATCGCGCGCCATCTATTGAGATGATTAACAACCATTTCAACCAATATGAAGCACTTTTCAGTGAATACAATATTGTAACGATGGAACACGACCTTTTTTGTTGAATTTATATTTTTGGTTTTATGGCATTCAAATGCTTTATAAATATAAATTTATAAAGAATAGAAAAAATTCGATCACGAGGCGGGACTCGAACCCGCATCCTTCGCGCCATTCCGGCATAAAGCATTTGAATGCCATAAAACCAAAAATATAAATTCAAAATTATATTCTGACGAAAAAATGTGCCTACACTGATTATCAAATGTAAATAACGGTTAATGAATATATTGCTCATCTTTTGAAAGTATTTAAACGATGTTTACTTACCTGTATCAAGTAATAATATGTCTCAAACCAGACAGTAGAAATTGCAACGGCCGTTGCACTCACAAAACACGTCTGTTTTACTCGAACTGTATTTGAAAATAAGCTTTTTTAAATTGGCGGACGGTGAAAGTAAACGATAATTTTGCCATTTATAAAATTCAAATAGTAATCTAAAATTTGTAAGTGGCATTATTAGCCGTGATAAACCCGACATGTCCGGTCGGTACCACTTTTTAAGATATTTTTGGAAATCAAATTGCTTTTAAACGATTATAAGGCCTTAATTATGAACTACATGCGACGATTCGCAAATAAATGTACTTTTAGACGACACTAAAACTTATGGTACCTTGGTATAAAACTTTTTAGAATCGCTTCTTTAACATCGAAGAACTTGGATGGGGACACGCCAAAAACTGACACTTTAGTTTTAAAAATGATTATTTAAAAAATAGTACGCAATGTTTCCGTGAATTAATTGTTTGCATTTATCAAATTATGATGTATTTAATACATTTCAAGCATTAAAATAATTAGCCATCATATAAATTTTACTTGTTATTCGACTTGAAACACAGGGGACAGGCCGAAAGTGAGGGGTACACTTTTTTTTGAAAACGCTCATATATGGGCATTTTCACAAAAATGTACCCCCTCCTTGAAAAATATATTTTTTTTGATAGTATTATATTTTAAACTTTTTTTGGTCTCTTTAAAACGGAAATTCAATATACTTCAAGAAAACATATAATATGATGGGTTTAAAATGAGAAAACTGTAAAAATAATAGGACACAATGGAAAGTCTCGCAATTTTATATCAGTTGTGTGACTATATTCAGTAGCTGGAAAAACAGTGCAAAATATAAGAATTTTTAGATATTGTTTATTTATTAACTTAAAATCGTTATTTTGTATATTTTAAACACTCACTATTCCCAACTTTTGGATCTAAGCTAATTAAAAAAAACATTAATATATTCAGTATTGTGACTCTGGTACTTCAACTGTCATTATTATCTTTACATTTAAAATGTTAGATACTTTTTTAGAGAAAAGGCAACAAATATTACACTTATGTATTATTCTCCATTAAAGAGACTGATTTGAAGGGCATTAAATGTAAAATCTACTGAAATATTTAAAAAATTCAGCTCCGTAATATAGGGACAGTCACACAACCGAATACCTAAAAAGGGAAAGGGTGCGTTTACATGGCGAAAAAAAAGTACGCAGGCACACATAATAAATATAATTATAAACTTAACTTAACTTCAAACTAAATTATCACAATCAGTTCGGGCTTAAGCCATCACATTATTATTATTTATCTAAAGGGTAAATTACTATCAAGATTCAAGAATAAGAAGTCTCTTTTATGTTTTATATTGGCACTAATCAAATTAATCAGTCGATAATCAGTCTTCGTGATTCGTTTATTATTAACCTTAAATAATCTCAATCACCATATTTGATAAAAAAAATCTTGTTTCAGTGGACGCTGCAAACACGAAGGTTAATCTGTAAATAAAAAAAAAACCAATGAAAAATATCGTGAAAAAAATTAATTTTTGTTCCATTATTATCTTTCGTTGTTATACAAGGCACATTGTCTAGATTCTTAGTTCTGCTGGCTTATTTTGTTTCTTTTTCTGCATAATGCTTCTTTTTTTTTCCTCAAAAAAAAATTTTACTTCCTCATGCAAAATGATCAATCAGCTGTTGCGATTTGTATGGAGAAATAATTTTTATTTTTGAAATCTACTTTTTGCCGTAGTTTCCTACTCAGTCAAAAATGTCTTAGAAAAATATTTTTATAGCTCAAGAAAATCGCCATGTAAACATTGCTTTATGTGTTCAGGCATGTTGTGACTTTTCGTTCAGCGTATATGTGACCGCTCAAATAGTCACACAGCGGAAGTCACATTTGATAATCCTCTAGTAATAAAAACGGTTTAAAATATAACCACAACACTTATATTCATCAAAACTTTTGATCAACTTACATATAAAACATTTAAAACAAAATTAACTAAATACTACAAGATAAATAGATAGAAATAAGCCAAAATATGGTCACATACCTGAATGAAGAATTTGGTCCCTGCGGCTTGCAAACACGCGTGCACTCCTTCTAAGCAGTTTTTTGACCCTGACGGCTTCTAACCTGATAAGTTGCATAGCAGTAGCTATGGTGTTGACAGTAATGCAAAATTAATTGAACCACAGTAATTTTCTTTTTAGAAAATCGGTGACACAACTGAATGTTCCGGGAAGGACAATTTTTTTGATTTTCTTTTTGATTTTTTTATCTTTTATTTTGTTATATAAGGTTATTATATTTTAACTATTATCACAGTAACTGATTATCCTGGACCAAATAAAACCTTAAAAGATGGTACCTTTCTTACAAAAAAGTTAAGAAATAATGTAATAAACGCGTAAGAGTAAGCAGGGGACAGCGTAAAATTACCCATTTTTCGATTGTTATTTATAATTAACTTAACTTTATTTTAGATTTTGTCATAGTTTTTGTTAAAAAAACAAAATATTGTATACGTATAATCACTTTGATAACATATATAAATAATTCTGGCAACTACTTCATTATATAGAATTTAATGAATTCGAGGGACAGTTGAAAATCAGGGGGGTATACATTTTTGTGAAAATGCCCATATATATATCAGATTAATTATATTTTATTACTGTGACATCTAGCGATGACAGGTAATAACTAATTGCACAAGAATTACTGCCAGATTCTAATAGATGGCGTTGTTTTGTATTTCATAATTACTGAATTTACGGAATAAAATTTTAACATTACATTATGGATGGCAAAAATCAGTGCAATATGAAATAAAAAATGCACTTTTCATTTTTTATGTTAATTATAATGTTGCTTTAGCGAAAAAGCTTTAGTTATTTAAATAATTAAAACTAGTGGCGCCATCTACATTAGTTTCCTGTATCATTTATTTTATATCTGTGACATCTAGTGGAGACTAGAAGAATCGAAATTTATAATGATTACAGACTCCTTCTAATAGATGGCGCTGTATACAATTTCAATATTATACAATTCATGAAATATAATGCTAACACTATAATTCACAAAAAAATGTATAGTTAAATTTTATTGATGGCTATTTACATATTGATTTAAGCTGCAAACTTATAATATCACAATAATATACAAACTACTAGCGCCATCTACATCAATATCAGATTAATTATATTTTATTACTGTGACATCTAGCGATGACTAGTAATAACTAATTGCACAAGAATTACACAACTTATATAATAATACAGAACAGAGTATAAATTAAACATAATTAATTCCCAAGGTGAAACAAACAGTCAAAAAGCAACGGGAAATAAAATTAGATGAGCGGTTTGAAAAACGTTTAACTGATAGGTAGAAAAAAAACCGAACGAAATTATTGAGCATTTACGGTAACGGTGCAGGACATGTCCAGTTAACAGATACCAAGGGGACACGATTAAAACTAATTTTAAAAAAAGACGGGTTGCACTCCGGGAGTGCCGGCAGAAGTGAAAACTTGATTATTAACGTTGAGCATGTTTGATATCCATCCGTCTTACGCTTTTTCGATCAGGTCACGTGTCCTGACGCGAGTTTAAGATTTTATACCCAACGCCGCTAAAGAAGTTTTCACTTCAATAATATAATTGTATTAAAATGTATTATGAGATTATTACACTTGAAAACTACAACGAAATTACAATAATTTAAATGTTTGCAGTAAGTAATAAATAGCGAAATTGCTGAGAAATTGTTAAATAAAGATCACATTTCGAAAAGGGGACAGTACTGCAATCCGTAAGATGTCAGTTTTTAGGATTAAATTTTGGAACTTTGGTTTAATTTTCTCTTAAGTAAAATTAAAACAAGAAATCTTAAGTCATCCTAAACTATTTAAAATTAATTCAACACTTCTAAATCATAAAATCCTGAGTTTTTTGCAATTTTTATGTGTGGGACATCCCGTGAATTGGATTACCGAACATAAACGCACCTCATCGCATCGAACGAATGTCAAACATAAACACTTCACATTAATATATTGAACATAGTCAAGGGGATTTATCCTAAATATATGTTTTTGAGGATACAGGATGCTGGTTCAAATTGTCGATATTACACCTTTTCTCGGATTTCATTCCACTCGATACCTATCTACTTATTCACCCATTTTCATCACGGTCTTTATGATGTTGAGTTGTTACATGATCATAGATATTATATTGGATGAACTTAAACATTATAATACAAAACTTACTTAAATTAATAAAAAACGTTAACTAAAGACTTAAAAGAGGCCGGTTATTGTTACCCCTTGAATGTCCTTAAACAAATTTTTTTTCACGATGCATACTGACTAGGAAAGAGGCAATGTAACTTGGTTGAGCGTAGCAAATTATACTTATTATTTAGTTTATGTAAGCGTACGAAGTAAACGAAGCTCGTCCCACCTTGATGGAGAATAAAGGACGGAAAGCTTATAAATTCATTAAAAATCCAACCATTGAGACAAATAAGCGTCCTTGGAACGTGGTTTTTGCGGCATAAACGGCTGTATCTTTTGATTGCGTTGGCTTAGAAGTTTGATTTTTTCACAGCTTCAAGGGACAGTAGACCTGAGTAATTGATATAAATTTCAGCTTCATACCTCCACGCGTTCCTGAGAAAAAGGGTCTTGACAGACGGACGGACGGACGGACAACAAAGTGATCCTATAAGGGTTCCGTTTTTTCCTTTTGAGGTACGGAACCCTAAAAACCGCATCAAAATCCGTTGCGTAGTTTTAAAGATTTAAACATACAAAGGGACATATGGACAGAGAAAGCGACTTTGTTTTATACTATGTTATATTTTAATTTATCCTGCACGAATTTTTCCTACTACTTTATTTTTATATTGCCCTCATATTGATTGAACAAAATATATGATAGATATGATGAAATAAGTCAGAGCGTTAACATTATATTTTAATTAGTTCGTTAATCTCTCACTTTTGACATTGAAATTATTAATTTTATAATTATTTAAAGCCGTCCAAATTCATTTATTCTTCAACAATATGGATACATCACGTTCAATTTTCCTTCACAACCTTTATTTAATTAACTCTCTCTAATTAATGAAAGCAGTAGGTGCCTAGTTAAATTTCTCAACACATCGCGCGTTAAGTGAAAAGTAACTAGGCGCGTGATTCCATTTAACCAAATATATAACAAACTCAAGGAAAGTTTGTTACGTTATGTAATTTCCTTTTTGTAAAGCATTATACAAACGATGTCCGGTTCCGGCTGTCGTACAGTGAGGACGTTGTTCAGTGCTTCCCAAAAGAAATAATTTGTCAAAATTAAACTTTAATGATTTTCGACTAAATTTTTTGAATTTCTGAAAGTTCATGATGCTAAATTTTGCATGTGTATTTATGAGCAAAAATGACATCTTTTTACAGGTATGCCAAAACGAAAATAATAATATTTTTCACTCCACCCTACTGTACAATAATAATTAGTATTCGTATAATTTTTAAATACAAAGTAACAAGTACCAAGTAATTAGTATTTAGCTTCTCAATTTGAAAATAAGAAATTGAAGACACCGACAGGTGCGCGCAGATGTGACATTTTGGGTACGTTATAATAATATTTTATATAATTATTTCACATATGAATTATCGAAAAATAGTAATAACTAATAATTTGGAAAATCCAAAAGTGCACGCCTCATAATTTTTTTTTAATAAATATTTATTAATTATTATTTTTGTTTATTTAATAACAATTAAACCACATCGAATCAGACCCTGAAAAATGAAAGGGTTCTATTCCTGAGCATACTCAAGCGTAAGAGAAAAAAAAAGACTCGATTAGTAAAGTATTTCGGTCGCTATCGTGTTAACAAGAAAAAGGATCCGCACATACAGACACACGGACGTCCAAGACAGAACTTTTTTAAACTGTTTTTTAACTAGTTTAAATAACAAAAATGACATCAAAAATATCATGAACGTTAAAAATAGTGTTTTTTCTTAATATGTGTGTGTATGTATTATCTTACAAGTGCAATGTATGATACATAAAGACATTTTAAGTTTGAAAAATCAGATGTTTTGCGCGAAGTGACAGTAGTACCCACCTCAACGCTTCGCTTATGAGGCGTGCAATAACGTTGTTCTCGTAATGTATCTTACGAAAAAAATACAAATTTCGTCGAAAATATGCAATAGAGGTGAGGTTTTATTATAAATTCGAGATAATTTAACGATAATAATGAAAATTGATAAAACAAGCAATACAAATTGTTACAAATATCATAACATATTTTTGACGTGACAACGTCTTATAATTCGATAGCCGGCTGCACGCACGAAAAAACATGACTCATGCGGCGTTACCTCGCTCTGAGGCGTTCCATGTAAGGCTTGAAGTGCAAGCGAGAGCGCGGAACGAGCGACAAAGAAGCACAATCGGCCGTTGTCACGTTCAACTATCGTCAGTAAACCGACTTTACAGACAACCAATTTTTTTGGTATAAATTTCATCAATCATCAATATCATCATCATCATCATCAATACATAATATTTAAAAAAAAAATCGAAGTGTCTAGTCGTCCGCTAAACGGATGAATAAAATAATTATTAGTCGTCCGATTACCGGATGAATAAAATAATTTAATCGTCCGATTACCGGATGAATAAAATAATTTAATCGTCCGATTATTCGGATTACTAGATAACCTTTTAACACTAAAGCTAGTTAGTTGGGTTGGACTAAAGCAAAGGGGCGCAGGACTTAGAAAATTTTTGATGGAGTTGGTGTCATTATAACACCTATTTATTATTGTTTTATCGTAAAGATTACGCTAATATAAGCATGTTTTATAGGGACAACTTTTCTCTAAAATCAAAAATGGCCGAGATATTCGCCCTCAATTCGTCAGGTTAGGTTTAGGTTAGGTTAGCCTTTAGGTTAGGTTAGGTTAGGTGTCTTAAAAAAAAACTACACAGAAATAGGAGCCCCGCGAAGCGGGGCTCCGTGGACGCGCAAAAAAAAATCAAGTTTAGGTTAGGTTAGCCGTTAGGTTAGGTTAGGTTAGGTTTCTTAAAAAAAAAACTACACAGAAATAGGAGCCCCGCGAAGCGGGGCTCCGTCGACGCGCAAAAAAAAATCAAGTTCAGGTTAGGTTAGCCGTTAGGTTAGGTTAGGTTAGGTTTCTTAAAAAAAAAACTACAATTTCTGGCCACGAAATTTATAATCATAATATAATATATTAGCTGTTTCGTTTCTCTTTTCTCAGAAAATTCGAAAAAAAATTCGGCTATTCAACAACAAAAATAGTAAGGTTAGGTTAGGTATAAAACATAGGCAAGATATATTCGTATAATTTTTAAATACAAAGTAACAAGTACCAAGTAATTAGTATTTAGCTTCTCAATTTGAAAATAAGAAATTGAAGACACCGACAGCGCGCGTGGTTCTTGTATGACTTTCTGCAAACGGTGCGCGCAGATGTGACATTTTGGGTACGTTATAATAATATTTTATATAAATCGATAGCCGGCATATCACCATCTCTTGCCAACCAGTTGCCAGCATGCGAGCTTAGCCAAGTCTTTCAAAATTCTCATTCTTATCCTAAATTATCTACATAAAGAAATACACAATTTTGTATCGTAAATGACAAGTTAATACCTAACCACAGAGGCACACAATGCTTATGTACTATAGATACAGCTAGATATTGAATATGATATTATAATATATTGTTAGACGTAACTTTTGATTTAATATTTTTGTGGATGAATAGTTGTCAATATAGCTGTCACTGTCACCTGTCAGAACATGCTTAGCTGTCGAATACTATAAATTGCCACTTTCCTTTGACTCGTGGCGCAATCGTACGGATCGTGCCTAGGGGCTCGGACGTTGTTTATACGACGTTTGACCCAACTACCTTCACTTTGCTAATAGTCGTTGACTTGCTGCGATTTGTTAATCAATTAGGTAGCTGTGTAGAATCGCAGTACATTCTAATTACATTTCAAACTAATATTTAACCCGGTCTCGTCATCCTGATTCCCAAGCAAGGCAAGAACATAATGCTGCCTGAGAGCTATCGCCCCATCACTCTTCTGTCCTCTATCTCGAAAGTCTTTGAGAAACTACTGTTGCTGCACATTACGCCCCACCTTCAGCCACGCGACGAACAGTTCGGTTTCCGCGCCGAACACTCCACCACTTTACAAGTGACGAGAGTACTGCACCACCTCGCTACCGCCTATAACAAGCGAGAACAATCAGTTGCAGTATTCCTTGATATGGAGAAGGCGTTCGATCGCGTCTGGCACACCGGACTCATCTACAAGCTGTCCACGTCCACTACTCCACGTCGAGTAGTTAAGACTGTGGCCACCTTCCTGCAAGACAGGCGTTTTCAAGTGGCGGTTGAAGATGCTTTGTCCTCAGAGCGCCCCATCCGAGCCGGTGTGCCCCAGGGAAGCTGCCTGTCGCCCGTCTGCTATAGCAGATACACGGACGACATTCCAGTCGCCGGCGGAGCCATTTTAGCGTTGTATGCCGACGACGCTGCGTTCATTACCACCTCGCTGAACGCCAAGCACGCATCGGTAAAGATGCAGCGAGCACTGGATGCACTTCCCTCATGGCTGGAGGACTGGAGACTCAAGGTCAACGTGGGTAAAACTCAGGCGATTTCCATCGGGCGGGCGCGCCTTTTGCCGCCCCCGGTGTCTCTCATGGGCGAGAACGTCGAATGGTCACCGACGGCCAAGTACCTCGGTGTGACCATTGACAAGACACTCTCGATGCGGCCCCATGTGAAAAACGTGGTCGCCCAGACGCGCGCTGTGCGGAATATACTCCGCCCCATGCTGGCGTCTCACCTGCCTCTCCGTACGAAGCTGTGCATATACAAGGCGTACATTCGCACGCGACTTACCTACGCGGCCCCTGCGTGGTTCGCGCTGACCAACGAGACGGACCGCAAGTCTCTGCGAGCGCAGCAGTCGCTAGCGCTCCGCACCATCTCCGGAGCACCACGCTTCGTACGGAATCAGGTCATCTCCAGGGACCTGCGCATGGAGAGCCTGGACGACTTCGTTCGCCGCCTGAGTTCCTCAATGTTCGCGCGCGCCGACGGAGCGCGATCCCAGCATTTGCACGGCATCGCGCCATACCATCGACGACCGCCGGACAAAAGAGGCCTACCACGTGACCTAATCTCCTAGGACACGACCGCTTCCTCGCCGCTGGCTGACGGGCGCTTACCGGCACTCTGCTGGCGAGCTCGACCTCGCTGAGCGGCGGGTGAAACACACACGGACATTCCCCCCTGCAGCAGGTCGCAGATCGCTCGCGATACCCCGCGGACTCGATCGCACTGCAGCAGGATACCTCCCGGACATGACACCTTGGACCATCCGGTCCCACCCAGTGCCCCGCCTGTAGTAGCAGGCGGCGTTGCTATCACTGAAAGGGGCCATCGCCCCGAACAGTTACCCCGAAGCCTGTGAAGGCTTGCGTGGAAGACCCGAGTAAAAAAAACCCGGTCTCGCGTGTAATTTCTATTATCAGAATTGGGATAGAATTCAAGCCCACTATTTTTAAATGTGTTTATGTTTACGTAGTTTTGTAACTGGCATTTGTATTTTTTTTTCGTGCGTTGTGTAAAGTAAAAGTTTGTTACGTGGATTATTGTAACGGGAATGTAGTCCATCGAAGAAATTGTGTGTGCTATCTGGGCTGCGGTCCAGTATTTGTAATAAAAACCTCTCAGTTCACAGGTAAATTAGATTCAGGGATGCGAGGGCCCTACGAAGTAGTGAACATCCTGCCTAGTGGTCGATACGAGTTGAAACTCGTTGTGGTGACTACGGAAAGAAGACTCAAGCCGCGGCACAGCATAATATGGTGCCCTGGCGTGGCGAGTGGTGTCCCGAAGCATGTGCCGAATTTTTTTGACGATGAGTGTTATTGGCTCGTAGTGATTCAAATCGCTAGTCGAACCCTGGCGTTGAGGTATTGTCTAGTCGCTGACGTATCGTAGTGATGTATTTCACTAGTCGTACGAGCGTAGATATACCGTCAAGTCGCCGTCTGTATGTCCGTAGTGAGTTGTCTCGCTAGTCGGATTTGAGCGTTGAGGTATTGTCTAGTCGCTGACGTATCGTAGTGATGTATTTCACTAGTCGTACGAGCGTAGATACACCGTCAAGTCGCCGTCTGTATGTCCGTAGTGAGTTGACTCGCTAGTCGGATTTGAGCATTGAGGTATTGTCTAGTCGCTGTTTTACTAACGAGTGCGTAGAAAAGTATGGTCAGTGTGGCCGAGGCAGTGTGTTTTTGAAATCCCGAGATGAACTACCGTTGTATTGTAATACGAAAAAAGGCGTACGAGGACGTACGTTTGTCAGTATGGCCGTGTTAGACGTAACTTTTGATTTAATATTTTTGTGGATGAATAGTTGTCAATATAGCTGTCACTGTCACCTGTCAGAACATGCTTAGCTGTCGAATACTATAAATTGCCACTTTCCTTTGACTCGTGGCGCTACTACTGCTGCCGGCGCCACAAACGCCGCGCCTCCCACCAAACAGTCCAACCGCTACCCCCCGCTTGTAGTGGAGACGCTGCCCGACTGGCCCACCCACTTTAGGGAGTTAAAAAAGGTCCTCGGGCACACCCCGAACGGACGCCCATTTGGCAAGGGTGTCCGTTTTATACCAAAGACAGACCAGGAGTTTCGACTCATCCAGCGCTATCTCACGCAGCTGGAGAGCAACACCGGAATCTCTTGGTTCTGCTACTCGCTGCCCGCTGAGAGAAGCGTGAAAGTTGCGATCCGTGGCCTGCCGGCCAACACAGAACCAGCACTGGTAGAGACAGAGCTACGCGAGCTCGGGTTCATCCCGGAACACGTGCGCGCAATCCCCGCTCGTCCAGGTAGGCCGGGCTGCTTGATGTTCGCGCAACTGCAGCGGACTCCGGACCTCATCCCGGGCATTTACGAGGTGAGCGAACTGCTCTGTATGCCCGGGATTACAATAGAAGCATGGCGCGGCAGAAAGGGGCCAGCGCAATGCCATCGCTGCCAGCAATTTAGGCACTCCTCCCAAAACTGTCACCGGCCAATAGCCTGTGTGCGGTGCGGTGGGAACCACCCGGCGAAGGAGTGCCAACGTCCGCGCGAGGAACCTCCAACGTGCGCCAACTGTGGCGGCGCGCACACGGCAAACAATGCGACCTGTCCGATCTTCCGGAAGGAGACGCGCAACCGCCGAGCGGGCACCGTCGCGCGCACTGCTACAAGTGCGCACGCGCCCACAACTGAAACCGATGCACCTGGCTCGCTCATGGCTGCAGCTAACCAGCCAGGGCCGACGGGTAAACGCCGCCGCAAACGTGGCAAACGCACCAAAACGCGGCCACTAACTGCACAGCCTACCGCGCCACCTACTGCAGTGCCAGTCACTGCACCGCCTAGTATGCCACCTGCAGCATCTACCTCCAGGCCGCGCTCTGCGTCGCCGACTGCGCCGCAACCTACTCAGCGTAGTAAGACGTCCAAGCCCACCGTGGTCGCCGCTCCCGTACGGGGGACGAAGGCGAAGCGAGTGATGCCGCTGGACCCCCGACTGACCAAAGTAATCAGCACCCTTAATCAGGTGCTGATTTCTATCCAAGAGCAGCGTGACCCAATACCGCTGATCTTGGGCTGTATCGCGGAGCTCTGCACCTCTTATGGCTGAGCTTCGCATCGTCTTTTGGAACGCCGACGGGCTCTCAGCGCAAAAAGCCCGTCTCTTAAAAACCTTGCTCTCCCAGCGTCAAGTGGACATCGGCTTGGTAAACGAGACACACCTCAGACCAGTAGACAAGTTGAAGGTTTCCGGATACTATGTCTACCGGGAGGACCACACCTCGCCGATTGGGACTGCTTACAGGGGATTAGCAGTCCTGGTCCGTCGGAATCTCATCCACCAACTGCTGCCAGTACCACAGCTGCAATCGTCGTACGCCCTCGGCGTGGAAATCTGTATTGACCGCCAGCCCACCCGCGTGTTTGCTTTTTATAAGCCGCCGCAGAATCGACTCGCAGTGGCTGATGTCCGAACCCTGCTGGACTCGCCGCTGCCCACGATCCTCGCTGGCGACTTCAACGCTAAACACACGGCGTGGAACTCTAACATCGTGACCCCGGACGGCAGACGCCTCCTGGACGATGCAGACCGCCACGGCTACGAGGTGCTAGGACCAGAGGTCCCAACGCACTACCCGTACTGTACAGCCCACACTCCGGACGTCATCGATATAGCAGTTGCTCGAGGCCTCGTCGCCGCACCGTCGCTTGACGTTCTGGATGACCATCTCATCTCCGACCACCAAGCCGTCCTCTTGACGTTGACATTGACCCCGATGACAACATCACTACCTTCTCCGAAACATCGCCAGGACTGGCGACACTTCGCTGAATACATGGCTGAACACTCGCCGTCCTTCAAAGTGGAGAGCCCTGCAGACGTCGACCGACTCGCCACGGACCTCAGCGCAGTCATGTCTAATGCGCTTCGAGAGTCCAGACTCGACGCTGCATCTACTCGGAAGAAACCTCAGCTTCCTGCCTACATACAAGCGATGTTAGAGGAGAAGAGGAAGCTGCGTAGATTGTGGCAAAACCTGAGATGTCCGATCATGAAGACGCGGCTGAACGCTCTGGCAGCCAAGATTTCAGACGCACTGGAAACGGTAGCAGTCGAATCTTGGCACACCGCCATCGAGCGAGCCGGCGATGACTGGTCCGGCATGCACCGCCTTTGCCGCCAGCTCTCCAGGAAGCCCCCTCCGATTAGACCCCTCATGGCCGGTGACGGAACCCCACGTTACCGCGCCGAGGATCGAGCGGAGATATTTGCAGACCACCTGGAGACGCAGTTCATGCCTAACCCGACTACGAATGTGCAGCACGTAGAAACCATCGAGCGACATGTGAAGGATTACTTCGAACCGCCGATTCCGCCGACAGAAGACCCCGTCGTGTTCTCTCCTGGACGTGTTCAAAGGATGATTCGACGAACCAAACTACGCAAAGCCCCCGGCCCCGATCGGGTCACCAATGAAGCGCTGCGTCACCTTCCTCCGCGAGCAATCGCGACGCTGACGCGGCTCTTCAACGGAATCCTCCGTACCGGGCACTTTCCATCTCCGTGGAAGCTCGGCCGAGTCATCCTGATTCCCAAGCCAGGCAAGAATATAATGCTACCTGAGAGCTACCGTCCCATCACCCTTCTGTCGTCAACCTCGAAAGTCTTCGAGAAGCTACTGCTGCTGCACATTTCGCCCCACCTTCAGCCACGCGATGAACAGTTCGGTTTCCGCGCCGAACACTCCACCACTCTACAAGTGGCGAGAGTACTGCACCACCTCGCTGCCGCCTACAACAAACGAGAACAATCGGTTGCAGTATTCCTCGATATGGAGAAAGCGTTCGACCGCGTGTGGCACACCGGACTCATCTACAAGCTGTCCACGTCTACTACTCCGCGTCGAGTAGTTAAGACTGTGGCCACCTTCCTGCAAGACAGACGTTTTCAAGTGGCGGTTGAAAATGCTCTGTCCACAGAGCGCCCCATCCGAGCCGGTGTGCCCCAGGGAAGCTGCCTGTCGCCCGTCTGCTATAGCAGATACACGGACGACATTCCAGTCGCCGGCGGAGCCATCTTAGCGTTGTATGCCGACGACGCTGCGTTTATTACCACCTCGCTGAACGCCAAGCATGCATCGGTAAAGATGCAGCGAGCACTGGATGCACTTCCCTCATGGCTGGAGGACTGGAGACTCAAGGTCAACGTGGGGAAAACTCAGGCGATTTCCATCGGGCGGGCGCGCCTTCTGCCGCCCCCGGTGTCTCTCATGGGCGAGAACGTCGAATGGTCACCGACGGCCAAGTACCTTGGTGTGACCATTGACAAGACACTCTCGATGCGGCCCCATGTGAAGAACGTGGTTGCCCAGACGCGCGCCGTGCGGAACATACTCCGCCCCATGCTGGCGTCTCACCTGCCTCTCCGTACGAAGCTGTGCATTTACAAGGCCTACGTTCGCACGCGACTCACCTATGCGGCCCCTGCGTGGTTCGCGCTGACCAACGAGACGGACCGCAAGTCGCTGCGAGCGCAGCAGTCGCTAGCGCTCCGTACCATCTCCGGAGCACCACGCTTCGTACGGAATCAGGTCATCTCCAGGGACCTGCGCATGGAGAGCCTGGACGACTTCGTTCGTCGCCTGAGCTCCTCTATGTTCGCGCGCGCCGATGGAGCACGATCCCAGCATTTGCAGGGCATCGCGCCATACCATCGGAGACCGCCGGACATAAGAGGCCTACCACGTGACCTAGTCTCCTAGGTCACGACCGCTTCCTCGCCGCTGGCTGATGGGCGCCCCCCGGCACCTTGCCGGCGGGCTCGACCTCGCTAAGCGGCGGGTGGCTTCACCCACGGACATTCCTCCCTGCAGCAGCTAGCAGATCGCCCGCGATACCACGCGGGCTCGATCGCACTGCAGCAGAACACTTCCCGGACATGACACCTCGGACCATTAGATCCCACCCAGTGCCCCGCCTGTAGTTGCAGGCGGCGTTGCCACCACTGAAAGGGGCCGTCGCCCCGAACAGTTACCCCGAGGCCTGTGAAGGCCTGCGTGGAAGACCCCGAGATGATGATGACTCGTGGCGCAATCGTACGGATCGTGCCTAGGGGCTCGGACGTTGTTTATACGACGTTTGACCCAACTACCTTCACTTTGCTAATAGTCGTTGACTTGCTGCGATTTGTTAATCAATTAGGTAGCTGTGTAGAATCGCAGTACATTCTAATTACATTTCAAACTAATATTTAACCCGGTCTCGCGTGTAATTTCTATTAATATATTTATGTACAGACAACAAAAACATACACGTGACAAAATTTTCGAATCAATTAACGTCAACTATTTTATTTTATAGTGCAATAAATTTATTACTACTGATAAATAATAATATTTAATAGACAAACAATGTATGTGTGTTTTACACACATACATTGTTTGTCTTTGCCTTTTTCAATCAACCTCCAAAAATATAGGTTCACAATTTGTAGATATGTTTTAATCATCCTGATTTAAAGGTTTATCGAAAATACAATAAAATCTAGAATCTGATATATGATGACTTACAAGTGTAATGAATTAACATTAACTCTTAAAACTAGACACTTATATTTTCTAAAGCGATAAACTCAAACTATGCTACAAAATTTATAATTTCTCAATCAAAACCTTGAAAACAGGATGATTGTGATGTGAAAAAGGCTTTTCTTAGTGTAATAAAATTTTGACAAGTATACATTTTTGTACCTTAATACTTGATACCAATGATTTCCTAGGCTAATACTATAGGCGGCCATCCGACCTCGCATACTGTGACCAGAGTCGGTACTTATATACTATTTATTTACAATTTTTCCAAATATTTATGTTCCGCTTTTACATGTTACAACAATTCGCTTTCCTCACGGCTGAATGCTGACATAACTTCTGAGACAAATTTCAAAATCCAACAACATTGGACAGCAAATTGTTTTTCATGATAAAAACGGAACATGTGTGAACTGAAATTACTAAAAAAATGCCATTTTTACATTTGATTATTAAATACTTGAAAAATATTCTAAGAGATGTGCCAAGCTAGAGTATTAGCTGCTCATAAAAATTACAATGTCAAGTGATTAGTATGTCAAAAGATAACATAAAAGACCTAATTATACATAACCTAGGTTCTGCCAGTATTTGTATTCATAATTAAGTTAATTTTCTACACACAACTAATAGAAACCTTAAGGCCAAACATACTAAATTCAATTTAAAGTGAATGCAAAATTGGTTCCAACACGCTTTCGATTTTTTTTTTAACTATTTAGCCTCAACAATTGAGAAATATTTCGGTCACAATAATTATTGTATAAGATACTTATATCTAAGAAGCGACTAGAACTAAAAATACGACAAAACCAATCCTGAATTGTCATAAAACTAAAATGTATTCTTCCAAGTATAATACAGTAACTTATTGCTTAGAAAATCATAAAATTTCACGTTGAGTCTATATATTTTATTTCGTTATTGTTGTTTTTTTTAATCTGTGTACATCAAATGAAACCTACGTCATCTAGTGAGTAAGAGAGTGAAGAATGTAATTACTTTTGTGACTGTATGAATTGTATTGATTGATGTATCGGTTCATTCGTTCTTGCTCATTGTCATTAAAGATACTTGCCTCTTGTTCGCAATCTGATATACACGTAACACGTTGTTTTATTTTATTAATAGGTTATGGGCCCAGAACCATATAATTAGTTATCAAAAGTTGTAAAGTTATAGTTTTTTAGTTAGCATCAGTGATTAGAGAGTGATTGCGTCATATATCACGGTAAAAAAAAATTTTTCATCCCTGTTGCACGTGGCGCGGCGTTGTGGTGTGATCAACAGATATGGCTTCAAGTACAAATTCCTTTATTGCAAATGTGCCGAAACTAAAAGGCCGAGAAAATTATAGCGAGTGGGCGTTTGCCGCTGAAAACCTATTAGTACTTGAAGGAAAATCAAAATTTGTCAAGCTTGAGGGAACCGGCGACGCCATTACGGAAGACGCTATGACGAAAGCCAAGTTGATTCTAACCATAGATCCTTCGTTATATGTACACATTAAAGATGCTAAGACTACTAAACAACTATGGCAGAAATTACAGCAGATGTTTGATGACGCGGGCTTTTCGAGAAGAATCATGTTATTGAGAAATTTAATTTCAATACGTCTCGAAACATCGGATTCAATGACAAGTTATATTACTCAAATAATAGAAACCGGGCAGAAATTATCTAGAACGGGTTTTGTGGTGAATGATGAATGGATTGGTTGTTTAATGTTGGCAGGATTGCCTGAAAAATATTTTCCAATGCTCATGGCCATTGAACATTCAGGGATCGCCATTACGGCGGATGTTGTAAAATCCAAGTTATTAGATTTGTCCGGGAATGATGATTCGGCGGAAACTACAGCGTTGTACACTAGAGGGCGTCGACATATCGATCAAAGATCAAAATCATTCAGTAAGATTGGAAACACGTTCAACAAAGATGGCGATACGTCAAATTGTTATCGTTGTAAACAGATTGGGCACTATAAAAATCAGTGTACACAAGTGAAAGGTGCGATGACAAACAACTTAAATTGTTTTTCTGCATTATTTTTACGGGAAAACTTCAAGAAAGATGATTGGTACTTAGATTCAGGCGCAAGTGTGCATATAACCTCGAACGTGAACAATATTCGGAATCCATCAGAAAACACGAGTATAAAGGAAATTACAGCGGCTAACAATGGAGTGATGGCTGTATTATGCTCGGGTGATGTTGATATTGTTACGATTACGTCGAAAAGCAGATATAATATCACAGTGAAAGACGTGTTATGTGTGCCAAGTATTGCAACGAATTTATTATCTGTTAGTAAATTAATTGAAAATGGAAACAGAGTGGACTTCAAAAAAAATCATTGCTATATCTACAACAGTAAAAATCAGATGATAGGAGAGGCAAGGCTAGTCGATGGTGTCTATAAACTTATTGTAGAAAATAAACACAGCTGTTGGCTCTCAACGACTGTCAGTGGAAAAGGTGAGTTGTGGCATCGAAGGATGGGCCACTTAAACAGTAAAGACCTCACCAAAATGAAAGATGGTGCAGTTGTGGGCATTGACTTTAATGACAAAGCTGTTGTTGATAAAAGTTCGTGCGTTGTGTGTTGCCAAGGGAAGCAGTCACGATTACCGTTTAACCATGTTGGTACCAGAAGTAGTGAAGTACTTAACATCATTCATGCAGATGTGTGTGGACCTATGGAGGTGAATTCAATTGGAGGCTGCAGGTATTTTTTAATCTTTGTTGATGATTACACATGCATGACTTTTGTCTATTTCTTGAAAGCTAAGAACGAAGCACTTAAATATTTTAAAGATTTTAAAGCTTTAGTTGAAAATCAACAGAATAAGCGGATTAAAATATTTAGAACTGATAACGGTCTGGAATTTTGTAATACATTGTTTGATAGTTACTTGGCAGAAGCTGGTATACTTCATCAGAAAACTAATATCTATACTCCAGAACAGAATGCTATCAGTGAACGTATGAACAGAACTCTAGTAGAAAGGGCTCGTTGCATGTTGTTTGATGCCAAACTAGACAAAAAGTTCTGGGCTGAAGCGGTAAACACAGCCGTGTACCTTAGAAATAGGTCACCAGCTTCGGGCTTACAAGACTTGACACCAATTGAACTTTGGACTAATAAGAAACCTAATCTTAGTCACATTCGTATTTTCGGGAGCCAGGCCATGGTGCACATTCCAAAGGAAAAGCGATTAAAGTGGGATATTAAATCTAAACCACATATACTGGTTGGTTATTCTGAAAATGTGAAAGGGTATAGGATTTATGACCCAGTTAAGAAATGTGTGACAGTAAGCAGGGATGTCATAATTCAAGAAAACTTAAAAAGTAACATGAATGAAACCATATCAGTTTCAGTGGGGGAAATCTCAGAAATAAAGGAAGAAAAGAAAGACATGGATGGATTCAAATGAAAAAACATAATCATATTATAATTTAATATGAAATTATCATGAAATGATATTTTTAAGTTTTATGCTGGGAATAATATTATTATTTAATAGGTATTTAGGTACCTTAAGTTGCTATTTATACTCTAATCTAGATTAGGCACCATATTTTAATTATTGAGTTTCATCTAGCAAAAGTTGAAAGGAACAGATATTATTATGTATTCTAAATCATTCTTATTATAGGTATTTTTACAAACATTTCCCTACGAATCCCTAAACTCGCATTGTACGTTTATTCGTATTATTATTGAAGTTTTTAAGTAATTTTAAATAAATTTTTGTTAGTCGCTTGTTTCATCTTTCGGTGTCAAGTTGCTATCGTTTGCGTTTTCTGTGTTTCATCTGTGAGTTTCTGAGTCGGTAATGTCGTATTATACGAACGCGGAGTATTACAATATGATTATGTGTGTGGGTGCAGAGGATGGTAATCAGCTCGCTGCAGCTCGAGATTTATATCGGCAGCGATACAGAGACGGAAGAGAAGCACATCACCAGCGGAATTTACCGTCCTATAATTGTTTTCGAGCGTATTTTTGTTCGCTTCAGTGGTACCTAATTGGTAAAACTATGTTATGACAATTCAAAAGTGCTTCTAGAAGAATAAATGTTTGAGTTTAAGTACCGGTGCTTTATTATGTTGTGAAGTGAAGTGTGTGATAGGTACCTACTGCATGTTGTTTGCTGAAATTTCTACAAGTTGGTATGTACCTTATTTCAATATCATTGTACAAAAATAATTGATACGC
This sequence comes from Colias philodice, assembly GCF_061535455.1. Taxonomy (NCBI): domain Eukaryota; kingdom Metazoa; phylum Arthropoda; class Insecta; order Lepidoptera; family Pieridae; genus Colias; species Colias philodice. The sequence goes on along the minus strand of NC_143117.1, from coordinate 1,518,484 downwards.
ATGTATCTAAATAAAAAAATTAAGTAAAGATTAAAATATGATTAAGTATTAAAAGGGAGCAGGTCAGAAGGGGATGGTACTAAGTAATTTTTCGTTTCTTTTTGGTATAAAATATAAATAAACGATAGTGTACTTGTGTATTTGTCTCGTATACTCTAAAAAATATTATCCAAACAGTAGGTATTTATTTTCGAGGTTCGAGGTTAAGCATAGCGTTCGAGGTCAATGACCGCTTATGTATAAGGCTCGCGAGTATGATCCGCGTAGTTAGGGTTACGAACACGAAGTTTATTGAAAAGTTTTGAGATAATTTTTCCTGCACGACCGGAATTTTATAAATATTTTTTACAGCATCAGAAGGTTAAACACTATATGCTCCATTAGGCATACGATAGCACATCCGTGACACCCTGTATATAATATATAGTTCCGACAATATTGTAACTTTTGTCGATCTGTTGAAAAAAAATGTAGTTTTTTAAAAATAAGAGTATTTTTAACTAAAACAACAACACCGCCGTATCCGTCAGTTCTATCATCCCTCAAACAAATGTCAAGGTAACCAGGGAATAGGGATACGAAATTACGAAAATTTAAATATGGTTTTAACTGTGGTTTTAACCAAGTCTCGTTTAGTGAGATTACTATTGGATTATATTTAGGTATTAATGATATGGAACAACTCTGATTTTTTAGGAAGAATGCTCCTGCAATTCCAGTGTATTATGTTCGAAGCCATTGTTATGAATTGTGTTACTAATCATTTTATTAAGTAATGCAACGTTGGACGGTCTTAATGTTTTACTCTGTTTTAATAAATTTATTAATGCAACTATAATTTCCATTAATTCACAATTTTGTGTATCACTAGACTGAGATTTGTAGGTATGCACAACCATTGTCAGGTGTAGGCATTTGGCACTCTTTAATAATCTCTCACGCATCCTACTATAACATACTGATTTAGTTACGAGCAAATAATGTACGTAGGACGCGTGAAGCTTTAAGCAAAGCCTCATGACTCATGAGCAGCTCTATCATAGCCTTGACTACTTTTAGGAGGAGAGCGTTGTTTTTTAAAAACAGTCTTTTTATAAGAGGTATTTAAATTATTAGCATTCTGTAATGGATGTTTTGGTGAGACTTGCAATGTTGAAGTGGTGAGCACTTCAGCATAAGGTTTTTTTGATTGTGGGTGTAATTTCAGTGCCTCTCCATATGACAAGTTCTTTTGAGCCATAGTATGTTTAATTTGTTTTTGGCGATTATATTCAGGACAGTTTTTATTATTTGCAAAATGGAAACCAGAGCACATTATACACGATGCACCATCCTCTTCAACAGAGCAAGTTTCACCACTATGATCCTGCCCACATTTGTAGCAACGGGGCTTGGATCTACAAATCGATTTTGTGTGACCATACCTACAGCAATTATAACATTGAATGGTTGGAAATATGTATAGCTCCACAGGTAAGGAATTAAAGCATATGAATATTCTAGATGGTAGTGTTTGCCCATCAAAAGTTAATATAACTGACTGTGAAGGCTTCCATGTAACTGCACCATCAACAGTAACTTTATAATTGATTCTGCGCACTTTAATTATAGAGCCACATCCATTAGGAACAACTATATTATCTTTAATTTCTTCAGGAGACCATTCTGATGGAATGCCTCTTACTAGCCCTATGTGCGTATTAACTATAGAGCTATTATTTATTACCTTACCTAATACCTATAGGTATGTTATAGCTAATTACTGCTGGGCGCTGGCTGCGATTTCGTCCATGTATCTACTGAAAGGTTTCATGACATAATATGAGCACAGGAGAATTTAAATGATCGGTTCTAAGTTTGGATAAAACTTTATCTGCACGAGATGTAACTCTATTATTGCTAAAAACTTCTGCATTAAAAATTTCGCAGTTAATTGGTCTATCTAATGAAAAAATTACGTCATGCGGAGATGGGTTGTACACGGTTGTCCTCGAATTCTATCTTGAACGTTATTGACTTTAAATTTATCTGATTCCAGGATACAATTTTCAGGAACGGTTATGAGGAAGCTGCCATTAACAGTCATGAAAACAAGAAAATCCTCCGCACATACAGACACACGGACGTCCAAGACAGAACTTTTTTAAACTGTTTTTTAACTAGTTTAAATAACAAAAATGACATCAAAAATATCATGAATGTTAAAAATAGTGTTTTTTCTTAATATGTGTGTGTATGTATTATCTTACAAGTGCAATGTATGATACATAAAGACATTTTAAGTTTGAAAAATCAGATGTTTTGCGCGAAGTGACAGTAGTACCCACCTCAACGCTTCGCTTATGAGGCGTGCAAAATATGCTATATAACTAATGGCTGGTTCACACTTTGATTAGTGCGAGTGCAGGTGATGAGTGCGAGTGCAGGTGTGTAGTGCGAGTAGTGTCCAATTGACTGCGAGTGCAGGTGATTAGTGCGAGTGCAGGTGTGTAGTGCGAGTAGTGTCCAATTGACTGCGAGTGCAGATGATTAGTGCGAGTGCAGGCACGCTGCGAGTGAGGGGGAAGGGAGGGCGCGCGGGACGTGGCTACTCGCAGTCCACTCGCAAAAAAATAGAACACGCTTCTATTCACTTTACTACACAGCCTACTAAACACTCGCACTAAACAGTCGCTGTCCACACGTAGTACTACTCATCACCTGCACTCGCACTAATCAAAGTGTGAACCAGCCATAAATGATACGACATAACAACATTTGATAAAAAACAAATAAATAAATAATAATAAAAATATCAAATTAAATCTTTGTAGACTACTTTTTTAACTAAATCTAACATTTAAAGCTTAGAAGCTATTATTCGGCAAAGGATTATTCTTAAATTTTATGCTATAACAAGTTTTTCAATTATTTTCTGTATAATCATAAACACATTATCTTAACGTAGTATTATTGTTATGGGATTTATAAATATTTTATTTTAAAAATAATACACGTAATCAACGTAATACGTTCTAAAGACAGTTTATTTTTAATAAAAGATACACATAATTTACTTATAAAATACACTTAAAAGAGGATTTATAAAAAAATGTACTTTGAGTATAAAGATTTAAATTGAATACCTAACATGAATGTTTTCTTTAAATTAAATAACATTATACTTGGTCTGAATTATTAGTATTTTAAATATAAGCAGTTTTTAGACTAAATCTAACATTTGAATGAGCTTTAAAGCTTTTATTACATAGAAAATTATGTTAATCTTTCAACCTGCATTATAGTAAATCAGAATCAATTTCTTAAATAAATATAAGTAGTTATTAAACTTAATTTCGTACTTGGAGATGCTTTAAAACTTCTACTACGAAAAGAATTTTTATTTATTGTTAAATTACTATGTGAACGTAAAAAAAATATAAATTGACAACTTAAATTAAAATTTCAATCTTAACACTGTTATTTTTTTAGCCTTACATACACTGTTTATAAGTGTAACCTACTGAAAATTGAAGCTTTTATAAAACGTAATTGAAAAAATAAAAAAAAAATTGTTAAATACTCTTATTCAACATTGAAAAAAAAAATCATAAGATAGAAAGATAACAATTAAATGTTAAAAAAGTAAGATAAGATGCGAATAAATCTTTCTATTGAGACAATTCTTCTTGAAGAAAGAAATGACGGGAATTTATCGAACGCACCCGAATTGTAATCGTTATCGACATAAATATCCAGCTTATATGAAAACGAAATAAATCATAACACAATACGACTATCTACAATCTGATTTTGATGACCTCAGTTGCCTTCAGATGTCACCACTTATGATTTGGATATACAAATCGAGGTGTACACACGTGAGCATTAATACCTGGGTTTAAAATTTTTTTTTTCTTACTCTTATCTACTCTACAAAAATATGAAGTTCAGGGCAAAATTTTGTATTGGCAAAACTGGACCGGAATAAAGCGTGGACTTGGCCATGCTGAAGATAAATATATTTATAATGGTTAGTAGTGTAATATTGTGACAGCTAGTAAACACAAGCCGAGGTTATAACTTGCATAATGACAATTTAAAAAAAGTTCAATAAATAAATGTAATTTTTATTCTCTACTATATTTATAAGGCGTGTAAAACTAAATTATGAGACGTGCAAAAATTTGAAAAAAAAAAATTATGAAGCGTGCAAAATAATTTCATTATCATAAAAACGCAGTTCTTGACATTTGTTTGATTCATTGATTATTTTTCGACGCTCATGGGTTTTTTAAGTCAAATCAAATTTCTTAATAATTAAATCGAAAATCGTTTTTTTATGAGTCAATAAATTTATTTTGTCTAATTTGCACTGGTTGTTTTCAAACAAGTTAATTTGTTAGAAATCCGCTAAATGCTATTGTTGAGAACTACTACTTTGGTTAATTATCCGATAAATTACTTCCGGTAAGTTGGTAAAATAAGTAATATACTCCGATAGCCAGACATTCTCGACAAAAATCTGACAATCAGTAGTTTCGGTCAAGTTGATGAAATCTGAGACCTCTGAGACTTATTCACTTATTCAAAGAAAAGGTTATTTAGGAAATTTTGGAACCGCGATATCTTTGGAACGCATAGTTCGATTTTGACGCGCTTGACGGCATTCGACGCAGGTTTTCAAGCACAAAAATATTATTTCTTACAAAAAAAAAGACGGGTTGCACTCCGGGAGTGCCGGCAGAAGTGAAAACTTGATTAAGGACGCTATTACGTATTTTTACAAAAACACGCTGTTTTAAGGTAGCATTCGGATCTGGGCGGTCGCGACCCGGCAGCCGCTGCCCCGCAGCCGCGACCGTGGTCGCGCCGTACCGCTTCGTAGGGAATTGTATGTGATAGTTACCGACGCAAGCGACCGAGCCGCGCGGCCGAGGGGCGTGGCCTGCTCGCGACTTTGGCAGCGCCGCCAGGCCGCTCCGGGAGCAGTACGGTCGCGCTGCTGGCGACGTTTACCGATGAAAACGACAAGTTTTTAGTTGAATTAATTGCTAAAAATCCACCACTTTACGATCCTCGACTCAAAACCTATAAGGATAATATAATGATAAAATAAATCGATTTTATTCCTCTTTGATGATAGTAAGACCAACATTATTTGATCGTCCTCTTCTTCGTCCTCTATCAGTCTCTTCACGAGTTCTCGCTTTCGTATATTTGACTATTATTTTGACTGAGTGCTGTTTGACTACTGCGCGTGGCAGTCGCTGCCCGGGTCGCGGACGCTGTTATCCGTAAGCTTCTGGCAGCGCCGCACAGCAGTGACAATTTTCCCGGCTGCAGGGCCGCGGCTGCCAGGTCGCGACAGCCCAGATCCGAATGCTACCTTTACGGTACCATTTTAACTTAAAGCAATTACACGTGAGAACATAGTAATAATATCTTAATTTAAAGATAATATATTCAGCTCTACGTTCATCTTATAAAAATTGTACGACGTCATACAAAATTGTCGCTGAAATAAGTTTTTCCCATCACAATAAACGCATAAAATGAAAAAAAATGGGGTCTAAAACGGTACAATTTTAGGAAAATTAAGAGCCTAGTCTATTTTCTTAACTATTGAGGGATATAATATTATAGTCCTTTATAAATGGTGTAATTTTTATGAATCTAAATCAAAATTTTATTTCAATTATGAGCTAAATTAAAAATACTTGTCGATTTCTTCATACATTTTGTTCTCGCGGTTCGTCAGACCACGCTCAGAAGCGCTCTTGGAAGGACGGGTGTATCGCTCGGCGCTCCTCGTGCCAAAAATAAAAACGAAATAAAAAAGATTATTGTGCGTGCACTGTCTTTTTCGTGATTTGAAATATTTGATACTATAAAAGAGTAAACTGTATAAGTTTCATATTCCAATTATTTGTAATTTAAAATTATGTTTTAAAAATTACCTTGCCTGAGATCCTCTTTTTTATGGGTTGTTGAATAGATTGGTGGGGTAAAACAATTCAAGATGGCGTCGACGAAAATTTGACTTTTTTTCGTGATGGGTGTCATTTTCATAGTTTTTGGGGTAGCTATTAACGAATATGAGGTCAAAACTGAAATCCAAGATGGCGCCGACGAAAATTGTACATCTTTTCGTCATGGGTGTCATTTTCATGGTTTTTGGGGTAGCTATTAACCAATATGAGGTCAAAACTAAAATCCAAGATGGCGCCGACGAAAAATTTGACATCTTTTCGTCATGGGTGACATTTTCATGGTTTTGGGGTAGCTATTAACGAATATGAGGTCAAAACTATAATCCAAGATGGCGCTGACGAAAATTTGACTTTTTTTCGTGATGGGTGTCATTTTCATGGTTTTTGGGGTAGCTATTAACGAATATGAGGTCAAAATTATAATCCAAGATGGCGCCGACGAAAATTTTACATCTTTTCGTCATGGGTGTTATTTTCATGGTTTTTGGGGTAGCTATTAACGAATATGAGGCCAAAACTATAATCCAAGATGGCGCTGACGAAAATTTGACTTTTTTCGTGATGGGTGTCATTTTCATGGTTTTTGAGGTAGCTATTAACGAATATGAGGTCAAAACTAAAATCCAAGATTGTCGTCGAATTTCAAGATCGCGTCATGGTAATACTGTCGCGTTATGGAGCAAGGCGGCGATTTTGGTATCTATGAATCTCGCCAAAGAAGTTTCACTCCTGACACGTTTTCTCGGCACACACGTTCTTTTTTATTTTATTCTCTTCGTTTAAATGTTTTAGATAAACTTTATTTTAAATAAAGTTTAGCGAATATATTCAAAGTTAATAATATCTGTCAGAATATTAACATGATTGCCACAGAGTTGCGTTTTATATTACATTTCTAAATAATTATGTATTTCAATGTTCTTTAAAATAGTGTTCTTTAAAATTGTTTTTTTAAGACTTTCTACAAAACTGTAGTTGTTAACGTTTTTGTTATTTTATTTAAGTTTACTTTAAAGGAGTAAGAAAAATATACCTAATTATCGACGGTTACATTGGGGATTTGGTAATAGCTGTCTCAAAAACCTTGAAAATGACACCCATGATGAAAAGATGTAAAATTTTCGTCGGCGCCATCTTCGATTTTAGTTTTGACCTCATATTGGTTAATAGCTACCCCAAAAACCATGAAAATGACACCCGTGTCGAAAAGATGTAAAATTTTCGTCGGCGCCATATTGAATTTTAGTTTTGACCTCATATTGGTTAATAGATACCCCAATAACCATGAAAATGACACCCATGACGAAAATATGTAAAATTTTCGTCGGCGCCATCTTGGATTTTAGTTTTGACCTCATATTGGTTAATAGCTACCCCAATAACCATGAAAATGACACCCATGACGAAAATGTGTAAAATTTTCGTCGGCGCCATCTTGAATTTTAATTTTGACCTCATATTCGTTAATAGCTACCCCAAAAACCATGAAAATGACACCCATCACGAAAAAAAGTCAAATTTTCATCAGCGCCATCTTGGATTATAGTTTTGACCTCATATTCGTTAATAGCTACCCCAAAAACCATGAAAATGACACCCATGACGAAAAGATTTCAAATTTTCGTCGGCGCCATCTTGGATTTTAGTTTTGACCTCATATTGGTTAATAGCTACCCCAAAAACCACCCACATTTGCAAATGTGTTTGCTACTTAGGAAAAGTTCAGATTTAAAGATATAAGTAGGTAATGTCGCTCATTTGCGACAAGAACGTGTTAACGAGCATATGTATCGTTATGGAATAATGATACAGTAGAATCCGTCGCATCGCGCTCTACTTGCTGCTAAAACGCGATATTTCTAGCTCCAAAAATGACCGAGCTATGAGGGAAAAGGTCGGCGACTATCGGTTTAGCGAAATCTCTTTTTGCTCTTGAATTTAATGCAAGAACGGTTTAAGTCAGTTGTCGCTGCTCCCTTGAGAAGGAAACTGCTGCCCGATTGCGGTAAAAACGTAACAGCTTATTGTATCACGGTTTTGCTGAAAGGTAAGTACAGCTTTTTGTTTTTTTACTGATTTATATTTGCAGCTATAACGGGACATTTGTATGTGGGTCATTATTGTAGTAAAAATAGTATTCGCATGCTACGGTTTACATAGGATTGTCCCGTTGTTGCTGAAATAAACAATGTTTTTTGTTGGTTAATTTAAGATGTTCCGTTACAGTTGATAATAAAAGTACAAAATGTTTGGTATTTATGTTGGTTATCTCAAGTTAACACATTCTTGATAAAAAATAATACATTTTTACAACGAATACGCTACAATGTTGCATTATAAATGATAAAAATGTTGTCTGATTACTTAATTTATTTTTCAGATGGAATCATGGTCTAGGAAGCTTGTAAATCTTGTACGAGAAAATATTCATTATTTTATTTTACATTCACTTAAGTTAGAAAAACGAAAAGATCATACCGATTCTCGAAATACAAATGAATTAAACAATCAATTTATTTTATAGCATAAACGAGTAAAAAATACCACTGAATAAAGAAAAATGAAAAAAAAAATATTACAAATCAGTTAAAAAATGCAAGACAGTCCTACGAATCGAAAGCATCACAAAAAAAACTGTGCCTCCCCGTCAACTAAAAGAGAATCCTGCAAGGAAACCTGCATTTTCAAGTGTAAATTTTTTTTTCCGAAGAACAACACCGTGAAATACTGAAAGATTACTGGAATTTAGGAGAGATCAAGAAGCTGTCTCGAGACAAGAACCTGTGATTTGTTTTGCTAATATGTTTATTTGATTTATGTATGACCGGGACCCGCAATAAAGATTAGTTTCCTAATATTACTGAGATAAGCAAAATATAAAACAAAGTCGTTTTTCCCGGCCGAATGCTTGCCGTTTTGCAATTTTGATGCAGTTTTTGTTAACAGATAAAGTGATTGAAGAGGAAGGTTTATATGTATATTGTATAATAGCATCCATAAATAGGTGAATGAACTGTTATTTTTGACGTTTCTAATGTGATGTTGTAAATAATTACATTATTTTCCGCCTGCATTGCAAACGCATTCTGAACCCTACGAGATTTATCAAAATAATTTACCTACTAAGTATTTAACACATGAAAAAGTCTTCAGAAAAATCGATGGTATCAGGATTGCACCCGTGTGAATTCGGGGCGGGTCGTAATATTATAATTGCCAACGTTTGTGAGTAAAAGTAAAACAAAAAATATTAATGTCTGGTTATAATTGTAATTTTTTTTTAAATGTGTATATTACTTGTATTTCAGAGAAAGTTACACAATAATTTCGCAAAAATATCTTTCATTTTGTAAAACAAAGTACAAAAATAAAAAGATTTCTACTACGGTAACACGTTTTAATTAAAATTTCCAATACATTTAGATTACTGATTATCAATAAAACGTAACAATACGACATAACTTGTAAAGTTTTAGATTTTTATTCAATTTTTCTTTCAAGAAAAATGATACATATCTTTATCATTTTTCTTGAAAGAACGCAATACTGTTTCGTTTGTAACGCAATACTGCACACTTTTTACAAGAAAAACGCAACAAGAAGGGCCCTTTCTGAAATAAATAATCATAATAAATTTAATAACCGACTTATTGTTCGGAATACAATTTGATTCAAAAAAACGAGAACGTTTTAATATGTTGTATTGAGCTGAATAGTCTAAGCATAATAATTAAAAAGTTACAGGAATTTTAAACTTTCAAATGCGTTTTCCCAACAATTGAGATTTTGACTTTGTCACGTTATAGAAGCAAATGAGCGATGTGACGAATTTAATTTATTTCATTCCGACTGTTTCTCGGAATAACATACATTTACTAAGAATTGCATACAATGCCGGTTTTAATATATTGCCGGTAACATAATATTATGTATGATAATAATTCTTAAAAAAGTATTTTATACATTTCTTAAAAAGCTTCGATATTGTATACAATAATACAATTCATATTCAAATTGTTGTAAAATAGTCACACTTTTTTAAGTTGGTTGAATACACTAAAATACTTATAAGGATCGTACCTACTAATAAAAGTAACTAAATGAATTTTTAAAGTTCCCAGTAATCTTCTGGAATCAATTTCAATAAAAATATAAAAATTCACTTCAAAAAAAAAAAAAAAACATCCGTCTTACGCTTTTTCGATCAGCCACGCAGTGCCGTCTTTAAGGCAGGGCCCGCAGGGCCCTGGCCCGAGGCCCCGAGGTAGGCAGGGGCCCCACAATTCTGAAAATTTTCGATATACAACAACAAATTTTATAACATAATAAGAAAAATATCAAATCACACACTTGGTAAAATAGAAACAAGATTTAGAAAATTTGTTTAAAAATTTATTTTTGCACTCAAATAACAGTTATTATATACAGCTTAAAAAACTTTTTTTCTCGATTTCTTCGCAGCAAAATTAGATATGAGTTCATCAAAATCAATCGATTTTAATAAGTCCGATTCTATACTCATTAAACTTAGATGATTCAATCGTGACTGTGACATTGTGCTTCGATGATCGGATTTTATCAACTTTAATCTAGAAAATGATCGTTCACCAGCACAATTGGTGATCATTAGGGTAAGGAATATTCGGAGACTTATTTCAATATTTGGGAATGTAGACGTCAGAAATTCTTTCTTCAGTTGCAAGTATAGATCAGGAATAAATAATTCTTCGTTCTTTCGTGTATCACGAAGATAATGTTTATAATGTAAACATTCTGATATTAAATTTTCTGCAGAAATGTCTTGATCATATTTTCTGGCAAGCTTTTCGCAGCATTCTTTTATTCCTTCGTATGTCATGTTTGGTAGAGCAGTAAAAAACTTGAAGTTATCATTCACCGTTTCGTAAGCAGTTTTTCTGGTTTTCAAATTGGAACAAAGTGAATCGATTATCGGATAAAAAATCTCTATTTTGAGCTTTTCATCTCCAGTAAATTGTGTATGTTCACTCTCTCCTTCAAAGCGAGTAAGTTTTACGCTTCTTCTTCGATTTCTTGGCTCAGATGTAGATTCACTTTCGCAGATATCAGTAAAGCTTTTTGCTTTTTCTAAAAACTCATCGAATTTATCCCTGATATCCAATAAATACAATTCTAAGGAATTTAAAAGACTGCATGCTATATACAAATCCATATTTTCTTTTTGTAAATTTTTAGATGTATCATTAATACGTGTCAAGATTTCGTGCCATACCACAGTTATAAAGACATTTTCAAATTTTGTAATTTGCTTTAAAATGGTCTTAGCTTCAAGTCTAGTCTCGTTAGACTGCGTATCATCCTTTGATAAATCATCTAGAGCTTTCGTAATATCTGTATGATCTGTGAAAAGAGCGATGATTGCATCAGCTCGGGCTGACCATCGAGTAGCGGATAAAGATTTAACGACTTTTTTTTTCGTTCCTAAATATGACAATAGTTTTTGCCATCTATAAGTCGATCCTGATAAAAATGTGTACAAATTTTGTACGATATAGAAATACTTAACGACTGCATTAACACATTCAGCTGCCTTAACGCCGACTAAATTTAACGAGTGCCCGGCACAAGGAATATAATCAGCATACTTATTGATTTCCCTTATCCTGGTTTGCAGTCCTGAATAGCGTCCAGACATATTCGATGCGTTGTCATAAGATTGACCTCTACAGTCATTTATATCAATATCATTATCTTTAAAAAATTTGACTACAACCTCTGTTAAATATTCGGCATTATGACCTTCTATAGGAACGAACATTAAAAAACGTTCGATAGGCCCCTGATCGGTAACGTAGCGCACGGTGAACGTTAATTGATCTAGATGAGTGATGTCCGGCGTAGAATCCACAGAAAAAGAATAATATTTTGCCTTCTTCAACTCACTTATAATGCAAGCAAGAACTTTTTCCCCCATAAGGCCTATAAATTCCTCACAAATATTAGCTGATAAGTATGATGTTACTCCATGTCCTTTATTTCCGTAGGTATTAATGTGCTCTTTAAGGAAAGGGTCATATTCGCTCAGTAATTCTAAAATACCTAAGTAATTGCCATTTTGACTAGATCCGAATCGTTCGTTCTCCCCTCGAAAAGCGAGACCTCGTGAAGCAAGAAACTTTATAGTGTCAGTTATTCGACGTAATACTTGAATCCAATAATTTTTCTCATTTTTTTGTTGAATCGTTAATGCATTTTCTAAACTACCAGTTTCTCTTCTCCGTTTAGAATAAATAGTTAAAGTTTGTTTATGAGCTTTGCTTTGCTCATGCTCCGTAATTCGCTCTGGGTGTTTCCAATCATTAAATCCGTAAAATGTAAATTGATCTTTTTCAGATGAAAAAAGTCGACATACAAAGCAATATATACGTCCAGTTGATGGCGAATACGATAACCACTCACGCTCTACTATTTCATTATTTTGTAGTTTCAATTGAAATAATGATTTGTTTAGAGTTCTCACTTTTTGTTTATCTCCTTCTTGGTAAATCCGTGCAGATTTTGAGAAATCTTTATCCTTATTGCTGCATAAACCTGGATTTTTTTGCAACCAGTATAATCGTAACTTCTCGTTGATTTCGCCCCATAACGCAATATCAGTCGAATAACTTTCAATTTTTTCTGACGTGCTTCTCAATGCTGCCTCCTCTATTAAAATAAAATATATTTTTGTAAATCGCTTTTAATTGAAAAAAATATTTAAAATTATTCAGCTTTTTTAGAATCTAAATATTTACAATTTGAAACTCTTTATTTACCTTCTGTTCTATGATTTATAAGAACTTGTGTAGCTACTGATAATTCCGACTGTTCTGAAGGATTCAAATCGACTGATTCGTTTTGAATAACATTTTCCTGTAAATCAGCGGTACCTTTTGGCGTTTCATCATTTTTGCCTAATAAATAAAATGCAATGATCTTATTATCATACTGTTAGCACGGTTTGTTTCATAAATTAATTTCATAAAAATGATATTAAATCGACTTTTCATAAAAAAAACTTTTGCTACATGCGAACAACAATGAGGTTATAGGACTCAATTAATGAACTAATCACTCTTAATTCAAATAATATATAGTATTACTTACTAGTAATGTCATATTATTTTAAAAATCCAGTAATTTTTGGTAACTTGTCTATTTTCTTTTGTTCTTCTTTCGCTTTTCGTTTTTTTTTCAGCACCACTTTCATAAACACGATTCATGATTTTGATGTACTTCAAATGATTCGATAAACAATACTAAATTAACTGTTGCTACATCGCGTGAAAATCTGGTAATGAACCTGCTGGCTGTTTCACGTGTCGAAACACGGACGTTGACTATTCATTTTCTCACCAAAAACAAAAGCAAGCTTAAACAAGTTTCTTTCAAAACAATCGCGCTTCTGCTTGCGCGCAAGAGCGCGCATGCGTAAGAATCTGAATGAAGATTTTGGCGCGTTAGTTTGAATATTGTAATTGAGAAAACGTTTACATGGCATTATAAACATTACATTTAATCGTTTGTTTAAAGAAATTAAAATATACGAAAATTGTAAATTGTAAGAAATTAAATGTATGCATGGCTAAAATTACGGGTATTTAAAACAAAGCAAATAAGTTAATTGTAAAGTAAAAATGAATTAAGAAATAAGTTGAAATGCCAAGTGTTCGTTTGAGAAGCCATTGAGAACTGAGGTCGATCCGGAACGACGAAATATTGTAGTCCGATCTAATACAGCGGGGACAGTTTACGGCACTTCCTCGAAGAAAAACCGATAGCCCTTGTTTATTAAACAAGATTCGGCGCAGCATCGCGCTGTAGTTATAGACTTGGTATGCAGTGGCTCGCTAACCAATGCTGTTATAGGCTATGATGTCACGGATGACGTCACTTTCATATATTTGTATATGAATAAATATAAGTATTGTTCTTTGTATAGATTATAATATATGGTTTTCATTCAATTTTATTTAAATTAGAATTGGTGGGGTATTAGTTTTTTAGATTCAAAAAATTTATTTATTGAACTCTCATATGTGGGGTGTTAAGAGACGGGGTTACGATTTAGCCTATTGCGTTATTGTAAACTGAAAAATGATAAAGTTAAAATTTAAGGATTTTCCATCCCTTACATAGGCCCCAGCCAGTACCTTGGCCCATAGCCTCGTTGATCCTAAAGACGGCACTGCAGCCACGTGTCCTGACGCGAGTTTTTTTTTTGTTTATTTAATAACAATTAAACCACATCGAATCAGACCCTGAAAAATGAAAGGGTTCTATTCCTGAGCATACTCAAGCGTAAGAGAAAAAAAAAGACTCGATTAGTAAAGTATTTCGGTCGCTATCGTGTTAACAAGAATAAAACCGGCCAAGTGCGAGTCGGGCTCGCGCACAAAGGGTTCCGTAGCAGCAAATATAATAAATTACAGTTAAATCAACCTATCTCAAAAACTATAAGAGATACTTTGATCAAACCAAAAATCGTTGAAAGAGTTAATTAGCATGCATCACCTCTATTTTTTTTAGAATTTTATACCCCGTAGTTATAAAAATAGAGGGGGGGGGACATACTTTTTACGACTTTGAGAGCTGATATCTCAAAAACCGTTCACTTTAAGAAAAATGTTTTTTAGAAAACTTTATATCATTTTAAAAGACCTTTCCATTGATACCCCACACGGGTATGTACATCGAAAAAAAAAATTTCATCCCTCAGTTACATGTATGGGGGGCCCCACCCCCAATTCTTTTTTTTACTATTTAGTGTCATATTTTTGTAGCGGTTCATACAACACATATTCCCATCAAATTTCATCACTGTAGTACTTATAGTTTCCGAGTAAATCGGCTGTGACAGACGGACAGACGGACAGACGGACAGACGGACATGACGAAACTATAAGGGTTCCGTTTTTGCCATTTTGGCTACGGAACCCTAAAAAGGATCCGCACATACAGACACACGGACGTCCAAGACAGAACTTTTTTAAACTGTTTTTTAACTAGTTTAAATAACAAAAATGACATCAAAAATATCATGAACGTTAAAAATAGTGTTTTTTCTTAATATGTGTGTGTATGTATTATCTTACAAGTGCAATGTATGATACATAAAGACATTTTAAGTTTGAAAAATCAGATGTTTTGCGCGAAGTGACAGTAGTACCCACCTCAACGCTTCGCTTATGAGGCGTGCAAAAAAAAAAACATCCGTCTTACGCTTTTTCGATCAGCCACGTGTCCTGACGCGAGTTTTTTTTTTTTGTTTATTTAATAACAATTAAACCACATCGAATCAGACCCTGAAAAATGAAAGGGTTCTATTCCTGAGCATACTCAAGCGTAAGAGAAAAAAAAAGACTCGATTAGTAAAGTATTTCGGTCGCTATCGTGTTAACAAGAAAAAGGATCCGCACATACAGACACACGGACGTCCAAGACAGAACTTTTTTAAACTGTTTTTTAACTAGTTTAAATAACAAAAATGACATCAAAAATATCATGAACGTTAAAAATAGTGTTTTTTCTTAATATGTGTGTGTATGTATTATCTTACAAGTGCAATGTATGATACATAAAGACATTTTAAGTGTGAAAAATCAGATGTTTTGCGCGAAGTGACAGTAGTACCCACCTCAACGCTTCGCTTATGAGGCGTGCAATACATCATTAAGTACATACACAGTACACTCTTGTTCATTTCTTATGTAACGCGCGAAACGGAGCTTACGGAGCGCTCTCGATTGCGCTCCTATGAAACAAGATTCAATACATTGCCCAAATACGAAATCCAATAAGAGTGAAAGAGAAATTTCGCAACAGTCCTGCACGTGAAACAAAAGATTTACTATGGAAAAATAGCAATTTTTGGAGCGCCGCTCACACGCGACGTTGCCGACGCGACGCGTCCGCATCGCATGACAGCAGTAATTGCGCGCGACGTTGCACTCCTATATTAGAAACAAACACTATGAGTACGCTCGATAATCATTGAATTTGTTTTGAAATAGCCTGTACTTTATAATTTTTAGTGTTTAAATATTTTATAATGTGGTGCTCATTATTTTTTTGTAATAAATTATCCCGCTTACGCTATTGTATTTTCGTTGTTTTATTTCAAGTGAACACCCATACAATTTTGTCACGAGCCGCCTCTGGTCATAATGAATTTAATCTTTCCCTCGAGTGGGCTCGAGAAGGCGTGCGGATTCCCGCGACTGCTCGAGAAGTCGCTGGAATGCTCGAGAAGTCGTGGGTCTCCGTGACTCCGCGCTTCGCTGCCCTTCGCCGCTCTTTCGGTGTGAGTTGACCCTTAAGCTATAAATTGATAAGAAGCTCGCTTCTCCTTAGATAGCAAATGATTGGAATATACTCACCAAAATTTTGCGTTATATACTTAGCCACACAACTACTATTTTAATTTCACTTAAACGAAACACAATGAAAAGTTTATAAAGTATTATTGAGGGTAATTTAAAAGTGTTATGAACTAATTCGTTTGAAGAGTCAAACTGCCATTTTCAGAAAGCAAACGGTTAAGGACGCGTGAGAATCACTATCCCACTTCTGAATTTAGGAACAAATATAATCAAAACTCGTTAATTTAATTTAACATTAAGTAATATCATTTACAAAATAATGAAATAATTTCACACTATATTTTTAAACTCACTTTAACTAACTTAATTGTAATTAAAAAAAACTTATATAATGCAAAGGAAAATAATAAGGCAGTTGACTCCACAAACGGGCAGAGTTGTAGTGTGTCAATTGACTCGCGGCGAATGCCGCGCGCCGCGAATGAGCGCGCCAGCGCTTTTATTTGCAATCCGCCACCACTTCGTGAGGGTACGTTTTCAGGAAACTATGAACTTCAGGATTTTTTTAATTTTTTTAACGTCATACTTAGGTAAGTACACATAAATAAGTCCTGTGTACTCGGTCAAAAAGGTCTGAGTACATTTTTTCCCTCAGTTGTAAAGGGCTAAGCGACAAAACGGCCTGTCGTGTGCCAAACGTGTCACTTAACGCAAACAAGATGGCGCCACTTTCATAACAAAAAGTTTAAATGCCACTATAGGATTTTTTTATACTATTCTTATATATTGTACAGGTAAATACAATAGGTCGGGTTCGTTTGCCCTCACCGTCTGAGCACATGTTACTAAATTACTATTTGTTCAGCTGTTTCGATGTTTTGACAGAATCCATACTACTCTAATGCAATGCATAAAAACAATGCATTTTGATGTTTATTCGATTGAAGACCCAAAATTGATATATCGTCAAGTTACATGGTTGGCAATTGTTTTTCACGGTTGACTATTAGTAGTTCTTTTATGATCTAGACACGCGGCAGCGTGTCAAGCCGAGTTCAAGCGAAGAGAACTGGCGAGCAGCAGCCGTGTGTATATTTACACGAACCATTTGGAGCCACTTTTCACCCCCTTATAACTCGAAAACTATTTAACTTAAACAAACCAAAAATTGGTACATATAATGAGGACCCCAACATAAACAAGAACCTTAAATTTCATAAATACAGATAAAACAGTTGCGTAGATATGAATATCCAAAAATCGCAATTTTTAAGACTGACTGACTCATAGATATAAACAAAACCTAACCCACTTCCAGATGACCTAGAAAGTTTCAATTTTGTAATCAACTAGGTAATAGTGTATGTACAAAGGAAAAAATCAGAAAATACTGAATTTATCTGTATTTAATTTTTTTTTCAATGACATTAATTTTGTTTGTATGGAAAAATGGAAAAGTTTATAAAAATAGAAAATATTATAATCACCATAATAGTGTTAAAATATAGATCAAAACTAATCAGTGGCCGAAAAAAATTTTGAAATCCATCAATAAATGACTGAGATATAGATTATTGAAGTTTACATTTATTATTTTAGCACGAAACATCTGGATTCGATGCGCCTCTGACATTACACTCACTCGCGCTAGTATCGCTAGGGCAGATTACTTCGATTGCATTCTTTATTCAAAACACGTAAAATAAAAGAAAAATATTGTAATAAAAAAATTGCTCATACATTAAAAATAATATATAATTATGTTTCGCAGCTTCATTCTTTGCGATTTATATTGACGTGGTGTAGTAGCGTTCCTAGCCTGAGCCTTGCACGGGTTTTTTAAAGTTATAAGTACATATTATTAATTTAAATTTATATTTTTATAATTTTTAAATTATACTTTTTTTTTTTTTTTTTTGTGGCAACACTATTTACCCCTACCATTTACCCCCATCATTTCTCAAACGGTTCGTTACGATGTGTACCTAAGTCATTTCTGCGTTTCCGTGCTCAAGCCTTCGCACGTCTCCGATAAAATAATTTTTGAATTTTAAAATTAAAAAATTAAAATAATTAGTGCTCAATATGGGGAAGAAAAGGAAACATGAAAAAACGGACGAAGAAATTAGACGAAAGATTAAGAAACTAGAAAATCGGCTTGCCAAAAGAGCAAATCAATCTACAAGCGATGCATCGGAAGAAAATATGTTATGTAAGTTGGTAATTTTTAAAAATTCAACGGTTTTTTATATTGATTGATTAGTGATGCGTACTGCTAAAATTGGGCTGTTACTATCACCAACATCAATCAATGCTTAGTGATCCGAGGATACCGTAACTGGGTTTCTTCTATCACAAATAAAGAGACGCGTACTGCTATACTTGGGCTGATACCGTCACTGTTTTTAAAAAACATTTGCTAAATAGAAATGTTTTTGCAGGTGAGCCGTTGGATGTGCCATCTCCTGGGTCCTTATACTGCCAGTCGCCACTGAGAGACCACCAAACTTATGAGGCACCTCGGCCCCTATCGCCATGTCCGCCTTTGTCACCACAAGAAATCGCGCCACGTCCTGACTCGCCACGACCTGATGAGGTTGTTGAACCGCAACCGGGAACATCGGCGGACAGTGATAAACAAAATGAAGAGCTGGAGCTGGGTGAAGACGTCCTCCAATTGTTAGGAGACGCTCCAAAAACCGACACTTCGCTCGGCCCTGCGATCCATAAGGATGTCGCCAGCAGGTGGCAGGACATCCTTTCCAAAGGACTTCCTAAGGAAATAAAAGATATCCTTTACAAAGAATATCTAGTTCCCAATAATTGCGATTTGTTGCTGGCCCCTGCTCTCAACCCGGAGGTAAAGGCTGCATTGCCTGAAGCTTTAATTAAAAGAGACACGTCGCTCAGCTACAGGCAAAAACAACTTGGGGTTGCACTGTCTGCTCTTGCAACAGTCACCCAAATGGTCATAGCGAATGAGACATCAAAACAAAAAATTTTAAAGCCTTTAAGTGATGCGTGCCGTATACTGTGTGACAGCCATCATGCTGAAACGAGGACACGAAGAAAATTCGTAATATCCTCGATTAACACCAAATTAAAAGACGCCCTAATAGAATCCAAACGAGATGCGTTACTGTTCGGTGAGAATATCTCGGAAAAACTTAAAGCTGCCAAGTCTATCCAACAGTCAGGTGAATCTTTAAAGAATATACAAAAACCTAAAAATAGACCTGTATCTGTGGCGACTAATCAAGTTAATAAGGGCCGTTTGAACTATGTTCCTCAGCAGCGCCAGGCGGACACCAAACGCCACGACAATCGTTTCGCTCGTGTGCCCAACATGGCGTCGCGTCCACCTCCAAGCAACAGTGCACGACGACCCCCCGACCGGACGTACCCGCCTTCGAAGACACCAGCTCCGCAACGGAGGCAATAATCGACCAGGTGCGATATGCTGGAAGACTCCAGCATTATGTTAATAACTGGCGTAAAATAACTAGTGATAAGATCATTTTATCGTGGGTTAAAGGTTATTCTATACCTTTTAAGTCCAATCCATTTAGAACCGATAAGCCTAGTGTTTGTCCTAAAACGGAACAAGAACGACAAGATTTTGATACGTGTTTGTCGAAATTATTATCTATAAATGCGATATCGCATTGTAACCATGAACCGGGCGAGTTTTTATCCTCTATTTTCTTAGTGTCTAAACCAAATGGTGACAAGAGATTTATTCTTAATTTAAAATGCCTTAACAAGTTCATTGAAACTAAACATTTTAAAATGGAGGATTATCGTACTGCGTCAAAGTTGATAACTCCAAACTGTTTTATGGCAACTATCGATTTAAAAGATGCTTATTTTTTAGTGCCAGTAAATAAAATGCACAGAAAGTACTTACGGTTTGAGTATGATGGAGTCCTTTACGAATTTAATTGCTTGCCATTTGGTTTATGCACCGCACCATTCGTGTTTACAAAACTTCTAAAACCTATATTTGAATTTTTAAGAAAAACTCATCGTATGATATCAGTAGTTTATCTTGATGATGTCTTTTGTATTGGTAGAACACTATTAGAATGCCAAGAAAACATAACTTTGACCAAAACACTTTTTGAAAGACTAGGTTTTTTGATTAACTTAGAGAAAAGTTCGTTAGTACCAAAGATGCAATGCAAATTTTTGGGTTTTGTATTCGACTCTAAAAATATGTTATTAAAACTACCCGATGATAAGAAGTTAAAAATTAAAGAAAAAGTTTCTACCGTCTTAAATACTAAAAAATGCAAATTACGAGAATTTGCTCAATTTATCGGTTTATTAATTTCAGCTTGTCCCGCAATTCAATATGCTTGGTTATATACTAAGCTTTTCGAAAAGTATAAATACATGTGTTTGCTTAAAAACTCTAGCTACGAACAGATAATTAAAATTCCGGATAATTTAAAATCGGATATGTTTTGGTGGATCCGTAATATAGATATAGGTAATTGTCCTCTCGGGATTGAAGATTTTAATTTAGAGATTTATTCAGATGCATCCAACACCGGTTGGGGCGCCTATTGTAATAACAATAAATGTTTCGGCTACTGGAAAGAATGTGAAAAAACATTGCATATTAATGAGTTAGAATTAAAAGCAGCTTTTCTTGCCCTTAAATCCTTCGCGAAGAATTTATGTTTATCGCGAATCTTGTTAAGAATTGATAATGTCACCGCAATTTCTTGTATAAATAGAATGGGTAGTATTCAATATGATCACCTTAATGTGGTTTCCAGAGAAATCTGGCAGTGGTGTGAAATGCGTAAAATAACTATTTTTGCATCCTATATAAATACAAAGGATAATTGTGAAGCAGACCAATTATCGCGGAAGAAATTTCATGATACAGAATGGGAACTAAACCAAAATGCATATGATGAGATAACTATTAATTTTGGTGTTCCTGAAATAGATTTGTTTGCAAGTAGATGTAATGCAAAGTGTCACACATATGTAACTTGGAAAAACGACCCTGATGCATGGGCGGTAGATGCATTTACGGTTTCATGGAAAAATAAGTTATTTTACGCATTTCCCCCGTTTTGTTTAATTACAAAGGTAATGCAAAAAATTATAAAAGATAAGGCAGAGGGTATAGTTGTGGTACCATATTGGCCTACGCGACCCTGGTTCCCAATTTTTCAAAAATTAATGACAACCAAGCCCATATATTTTGCACCTGATATTAATTTATTAACTTCTCCCTTCAGGTTCAACCACAACCTACACAAAACTCTGAAGTTGGTTGCCGCGAGGCTTTCAGGCAAGCTTTACTAAGGAAAGGCTTGTCACCAAATACAGTACAGATTATGTTATCATCTTTATCTGATTCGACTTATAAACAATACGATGGCTGCATAAAAACATGGATAAACTACTGCAGTACCCACAACTATAGCTACATCTCGGCATCTGTCCCTGTAGTTTTACATTTTCTTACCGATTTATTTAATAAAGGTGCTAAATACGGTACCATTAACTCGTATAAGTCTGCCTTATCATTAATTTTATCTAATTTAGAAGATGATAGGGTAAAACGCTTTATGAAAGGAGTTTTCAAATCGAGGCCAACAAATCCTAAATATCTTATAACCTGGGATCCGAGCATAGTTCTCGAATATTTAGCCCAACAGTGGCCAAATAATGAACTCAGTTTGGAAACTCTTTCCAAAAAGACTGCAACTCTATTGGCTTTGGTAACAGCTCATCGAGTACAAACACTTGCTCTTATTAAATTAAAAGACCTTGATATGAGAGGGACCAGTGAAATAATCATAATGATTTCAGATTTAATTAAAACTTCTAAGCCGTACTCGTTACAGCCTCTTTTAAGAATTCCTTACTTCAATAGTCGTTCGGAAATCTGTCCAGCCAAATGTCTAGAATCGTACGTAAATAAAACATCAACACTTCGACATAATGATCATTTATTTATTAGTTTTAAAAAACCATACTCAAAAGTTACCTCCCAGACGCTCAGTAAATGGATAAAGGACACGCTTCATAACAGCGGAGTAGATACTTCTATATTTAGTGCTCATAGTACTCGCCATGCGTCCACATCCACTGCCAATAGACTTGGGGTCAACATTGATGTTATACGCAAAACTGCGGGATGGTCCGATTCTTCTGCAGTATTTGCTAAGTTTTACAATAGACATGTAATTACTGATCCTACCAGCTTTGCTAAAACATTGTTATCTAATAATGATTGTAACCTGTAAAAGAAATAATTAATGGTTAAATTATGAAAATTAAGTGTAATTAATAATTTATTTATTGATTATTGCAAATAAAAATATAAAACTTACCATAAGTTTTTCATTTTTTATCACCATTTCACATTTTATTTACTCTAAACATCTACACCACGTCAATATAAATCGCAAAGAATGAAGCTGCGAAACATAATTGAAAATCAAACGAACTTACCAAGTGAAGTTCGATGACAATTATGTGAGCAGCTTCATTCGAAGCGATTTATAGATACCCACCCTAAGATTATGGTTAATTCCACAACAAACGTATTGCATAACATTTTAATATATTCCCTGCCCTATGTAAATATAAAATGTGAAATATCTCTCAACAAATGACTTAGGTACACATCGTAACGAACCGTTTGAGAAATGATGGGGGTAAATGGTAGGGGTAAATAGTGTTGCCACAAAAAAAAAAAAAAAAAAGTATAATTTAAAAATTATAAAAATATAAATTTAAATTAATAATATGTACTTATAACTTTAAAAAACCCGTGCAAGGCTCAGGCTAGGAACGCTACTACACCACGTCAATATAAATCGCTTCGAATGAAGCTGCTCACATAATTGTCATCGAACTTCACTTGGTAAGTTCGTTTGATTTTCAATTTTACATACTCACATTTATTTATTCTTTACTAGCTTTCCGCCCGTGGCTTCGCCCGCGTTTTCAAAGAAAAACCCGCATAGTTCCCGTTCCCGTGGGATTTCCGGGATGAAACCTATCCTATGTGTTATTCTGATGTATAAGCTATATTGTGGTAAAGTTTCATTCAAATCCATTCAGTAGTTTTTACGTGAAAGAGTAACAAACATCCATACATCCATACTTACAAACTTTCGTCCTTATAATAGTACTAGACTAGACTAGACTAGATTTCCGCCCGCGGCTTCGCCCACGTTTTCAAAGGAAAACCCGCATAGTTCCCGTTCCCGTGGGATTTCCGGGATAAAATCTATCCTATGTGTTAATCCAAGTTACCCTCTATATGTGTGCTAAATTTCATTGTAATCGGTTAAGTGGTATTTGCGTGAAAGAGTAACAAACATCCATACATCCATACTTACAAACTTTCGCCTTTATAATTGAAAATCAAACGAACTTACCAAGTGAAGTTCGATGACAATTATGTGAGCAGCTTCATTCGAAGCGATTTATATTGACGTGGTGTAGTAGCGTTCCTAACCTGAGCCTTGCACGGGTTTTTTAAAGGTATAAGTATTATTAATTTAAATTTATACTTTTATAATTTTTAAATTATACTTTTTTTTTTGTGGCAACACTTTTTACCCCTACCATTTACCCCCATCATTTCTCAAACGGTTCGTTACGATGTGTAGGTCATTTGTTGAGAGATATTTCACATTTTGTATTTATATAGGGCAGGGAATATATTAAAATGTTATGTAATACGTTTGTTGTCGAATTAACCGTAATCTTAGGGTGGGTATCTATAAATCGCTTCGAATGAAGCTGCTCACATAATTGTCATCGAACTTCACTTGGTAAGTTCGTTTGATTTTCAATTATGTTTCGCAGCTTCATTCTTTGCGATTTATATTGACGTGGTGTAGATGTTTAGAGTAATTAATAAAATGTGAAATGGTGATAAAAATTGAAAAACTTATGGTAAGTTTCATATTTTTATTTGCAATAATCAATTAACTATAAATATTATTAATCACACATTATTTTCATAATTTAACCATTAATTATTTTTCTTGCAGGTTACAATCATTATTAGATAACAATGTTTTAGCAAAGCTGGTAGGATCAGTAATTACATGTCTATTGTAAAACTTAGCAAATACTGCAGAAGAATCAGACCATCCCGCAGTTTTGCGTATAACATCAATGTTGACCCCAAGTCTATTGGCAGTGGAAGTGGACGCATGGCGAGTACTATGAGCACTAAATATAGAAGTATCTACTCCGCTGTTATGAAGCGTGTCCTTTATCCATTTACTGAGCGTCTGGGAGGTAACTTTTGAGTATGGTTTTTTAAAACTAATAAATAAATGATCATTATGTCGAAGTGTTGATGTTTTATTTACGTACGATTCTAGACATTTGGCTGGACAGATTTCCGAGCGACTATTGAAGTAAGGAATTCTTAAAAGAGGCTGTAACGAGTACGGCTTAGAAGTTTTAATTAAATCTGAAATCATTATTATTATTTCACTTGTGCCTCTTATATCAAGGTCCTTTAATTTAATAAGAGCAAGTGTTTGTACTCGATGCGCTGTTACCAAAGCCAATAAAGTTGCAGTCTTTTTGGAAAGAGTTTCCAAACTGAGTTCATTATTTGGCCACTGTTGGGCTAAATATTCGAGAACTATGCTCGGATCCCAGGTTATATGATATTTAGGATTTGTTGGCCTCGATTTGAAAACTCCTTTCATAAAGCGTTTTACCCTATCATCTTCTAAATTAGATAAAATTAATGATAAGGCAGACTTATAGGAGTTAATGGTACCGTATTTAGCACCTTTATTAAATAAATCAGTAAGAAAATGTAAAACTACAGGGACAGATGCCGAGATGTAGCTATAGTTGTGGGTACTGCAGTAGTTTAGCCATGTCTTTATGCAGCCATCGTATTGTTTGTAGGTAGAATCCACAGACATGTATCAAGATAGACTAAGCGAGTGTATGTACTTCCCGTGTCCAAACTAAGTTTATGAAACTTACTTGACGCTGGCCTACACTCAGCCCGCGCTTGCAGTTCGCCAAGGAAAGACGTGAAGCTGAATAAAGTAAAATGCCGAATTGCGCCGTTATAAACTGTAGAAACTCCACAGCTGTGAGTGGCCGAGTTAGCAGAGATGTTTCCTTCCACCGGTAAGTAATTTTCTAATCAGAATATGCACTATTTATTTTAAAATCAAATAAAGAATATCTGTGGAAAACGATCGTGACAAACACGGATACCAAATCATACGAAATTATTCGGAATACATTGCGGCTTTTACTTGGCACGGTAAAGATCGCGTCGTATGATAACAAGCAATGAATAGCGTCTTCTCATTTTTCTGTTCTCATTTTTCTGTCCAATTTTGTGGTTAGTGATGTTCATTTGATGCAACAGTTCTCAATTCTAATCGATTTTATAATCGAACAGAAAAATGATAATTTGAAGGAGCAATTTTTCAGAAAAAAAGGCATAGATTTTTTTTGTCATTTAATAGGACTTGACCTAGAACTTTTAAGTATTTTAATACAAAGGTGGTACTAAAAATAAATATTATGACATGGACGCCATTAGTTAAAGTGTCATCTTGGGAGTTTTTTAAGAAAACTCCTTATTGCTTAGACTATGTTTGTTTTTTCAGTTTTCCAAGTAACCCGAACATAAAAGAAAAATGGATCGATGCAACGGGACATAAAGATTGATTGATTGACAGTTTCATTACTTTCTTTCGATGGCCTCTCTAGTACGTAGTACATGGTAACTCAATGGGCATATGTAAGAAAAAGCTAAAACACATTAGTTTACTTGTTAGAATATTAAAAGGTTTATAACTTTATTTTATCATTCCTCTGTCTATGGTAATTATCATTTTTCTGTCTTGAATCGATTTAGTAATCGATTACGATTCATTTATTTAACTACCTCTTAGACATAGATCTAGTTTGATCTGATTTCTTTCGATTTACTTCGATGGGATAGGACGATACTAGAATCGCCGCGCGAGTGGCGTCCTAATCGATTTAGCGTAAAATGAAATTACCATCACTAAAAAGCGCTCGTGACGTCATAACGCGTCAAGGTCAGTACAAAAAATATGACACGCTTGGTTTTCATACAGATCGCGGTACTTGCGTTGTCTACTTAATATACATGTCTGTGGTAGAATCAGATAACGATGATAACATTTATATCTGTACCGTACTTGGTGACAAGCCTTTCCTTAGTAAAGCTTGCCTGAAAGCTTCGCGGCAACCAACTTCAGAGTTCTGTGTAGGTTGTGGTTGATCCTGAAGGGAGAAGTTAATAAATTAATATCAGGTGCAAAATATATGGGCTTGGTTGTCATTAATTTCTGAAAAATTGGGAACCAGGGTCGCGTAGGCCAATACGGTACCACAACTATACCCTCTGCCTTTTCTTTTATAATCTTTTGCATTACCTTTGTTATTAAACAAAACGGGGGAAATGCGTAAAAGAACTTATTTTTCCATGAAACCGTAAATGCATCTACCGCCCATGCATCAGGATCGTTTTTCCAAGTTACATATGTATGACACTTTGCATTACATCTACTTGCAAACAAATCTATTTCAGGGACACCAAAATTAATAGTTATCTCATCGTATGCATTTTGGTTTAGTTCCCATTCTGTATCGTGAAATTTCTTCCGCGATAATTGGTCTGCTTCACAATTATCCTTTGTATTTATATAGGATGCAAAAATAGTTATTTTACGCATTTCACACCACTGCCAGATTTCTCTGGAAACCACATTAAGGTGATCATATTGAATACTACCCATTCTATTTATACAAGAAATTGCGGTGACATTATCAATTCTTAGCAAGATTCGAGAAGAACATAAATTCTTCGCGAAGGATTTAAGGGCAAGAAAAGCTGCTTTTAATTCTAACTCATTAATATGCAATGTTTTTTCACATTCTTTCCAGTAGCCAAAACATTTATTGTTATTACAATAGGCGCCCCAACCGGTGTTAGATGCATCTGAATAAATCTCTAAATTAAAATCTTCAATCCCGAGAGGACAATTATCTATATATCTATATTACGGATCCACCATAGCATATCCGATTTTAAATTATCTGGAATTTTAATTATCTGTTCGTAGCTAGCATTTTTAAGCAAACACATTTAATTATACTGTTCGAAAATTTTAGTATATAACCAAGCATATTGAATTGCGGGACAAGCTGAAATTAATAAACCGATAAATTGAGCAAATTCTCGTAATTTGCATTTTTTAGTATTTAAGACGGTGGAAACTTTTTCTTTAATTTTTAACTTCTTATCATCGGGTAGTTTTAATAACATATTATTGGAGTCGAATGCGAAACCTAAAAATTTGCATTGCATCTTTGGTACTAACGAACTTTTCTCTAAGTTAATCAAAAAACCTAGTCTTTCAAAAAGTGTTTTGGTCAAAGTTATGTTTTCTTGGCATTCTAATAGTGTTCTACCAATACAAAAGACATCATCAAGATAAACGACTGATATCATACGATGAGTTTTTCTTAAAAATTCAAATATAGGTTTTAGAAGTTTTGTAAACACGAACGGTGCGGTGCATACCTAAACCAAATGGCAAACAATTAAATTCGTAAAGGACTCCATCATACTCAAACCGTAAGTACTTTATGTGCATTTTATTTACTGGCACTAAAAAATAAGCATCTTTTAAATCGATAGTTGCCATGAAACAGTTTGGAGTTATCAACTTTGACGCAGTACGATAATCCTCCATTTTGAAATGTTTAGTTTGGTGAGATGCACGATAGCCGGCTGCACGCACGAAAAAACATGACTCATGCGGCGTTACCTCGCTCTGAGGCGTTCCATGTAAGGCTTGAAGTGCAAGCGAGAGCGCGGAACGAGTGACAAAGAAGCACAATCGGCCGTTGTCACGTTCAACTATCGTCAGTAAACCGACTTTACAGACAACCAATTTTTTTGGTATAAATTTCATCAATCATCAATATCATCATCATCATCATAAATTTTTGATGGAGTTGGTGTCATTATAACACCTATTTATTATTGTTTTATCGTAAAGATTACGCTAATATAAGCATGTTTTATAGGGACAACTTTTCTCTAAAATCAAAAATGGCCGAGATATTCGCCCTCAATTCGTCAGGTTAGGTTTAGGTTAGGTTAGCCTTTAGGTTAGGTTAGGTTAGGTTTCTTAAAAAAAAAACTACACAGAAATAGGAGCCCCGCGAAGCGGGGCTCCGTGGACGCGCAAAAAAAAAATCAAGGTTAGGTTAGCCGTTAGGTTAGGTTAGGTTAGGTTTCTTAAAAAAAAAACTACACAGAAATAGGAGCCCCGCGTAGCGGGGCTCCGTCGACGCGCAAAAAAAAATCAAGTTTAGGTTAGGTTAGCCGTTAGGTTAGGTTAGGTTAGGTTTCTTAAAAAAAAAAACTACACAGAAATAGGATACCCCGCGAAGCGGGGCTCCGTCGACGCGCAAAAAAAAAACTCAAGTTCAGGTTAGGTTAGCCGTTAGGTTAGGTTAGGTTAGGTTTCTTAAAAAAAAAAACTACAATTTCTGGCCACGAAATTTATAATCATAATATAATATATTAGCTGTTTCGTTTCTCTTTTCTCAGAAAATTCGAAAAAAAATTCGGCTATTCAACAACAAAAATAGTAAGGTTAGGTTAGGTATAAAACATAGGTGAAAAAAGGCAAGAAGATAATTTTAGATACTGATTACATAAATTGTTTTACGAAATGTAAGTCTCTCTTAACGAATGATCCGATTTTACAGTATCCAGATTTTAGTAAAGATTTCATTTTAACAACGGACGCTTCAAATTTTGCTTTAGGAGCTATCTTATCGCAAGGTCCTATTGGTTCTGATAAGCCTATCTGTTACGCATCTAGAACACTTAATGACAGTGAATTAAATTATAGTACTATAGAAAAAGAGCTTTTAGCTATAGTCTGGGCAACAAAGTACTTTCGCCCTTATTTATTTGGCCGTAAATTCAAAATCGTTACAGATCATAAGCCATTACAGTGGGTTATGAGTATGAAAGAACCGAATGCAAGACTAACGCGGTGGAAACTTAAGCTTAGTGAATATGATTTTTCGGTAATTTATAAAAAAGGAAAAGCTAACACAAACGCAGATGCGTTATCTCGCGTTGAAATTCATAACGAAGAAATTAGTTCCGTATTAGTTAACACATCAGTAGATAATATTTTAATTAGCTCATCCACAGAGACAGTTCATCTTAGTTCACCTAGACGTAATCAGAACGCAATGAGGTCTTCAACCGAAACGGCTTATTCACCATCAGGTGACCATATATCGCTAGGCTCATCCACGGAAACAGCACACACTAGTAGAGAGGTAAAATATGACAGGAAACCCATTAAACAGCAATTCAAGGTTGTTCCACCAGCTACAAAGCCTTTCGAAATTGTTCACATAGATACTTTTACAGTTGAGTCCGAAAAATATCTAACTATTATAGACGTGTTTTCCAAGTACGCGCAAGCTTATTACCTCCGAGATATTACTGCTATAAGTATTGTGCAAGCTCTTTTAACATTTTCAACGCATCACGGTCTGCCATTAACGATTGTAACTGATAATGGCACGGAATTTACGAACCAAATTTTTTCTGAATTCGTTAACTTACATAAAATTAATCATCACAAAATACTTCCAAATTCGCCGAATGACAACGGTAATATAGAAAGATTCCATTCCACGCTTTTAGAACACCTTAGAATACTTAGATTAAAAAATAGAGAGGCTATGGTGACGCATTTAATACCTTACGCACTTTTAGCATACAATAGTACTATCCATAGTTTTACAAAATG
This sequence comes from Colias philodice, assembly GCF_061535455.1. NCBI lineage: Eukaryota > Metazoa > Arthropoda > Insecta > Lepidoptera > Pieridae > Colias > Colias philodice. The sequence goes on along the minus strand of NC_143117.1, from coordinate 1,488,316 downwards.
TAGGCCGTATGACCGCATACTTGGTCATATGGATCCTAGAGACCCTATAGATATTGATCTAACAAAACATTGAATGCAGCAATATATATTAATACACAGGAGTAGAGTACAGGAAGTATATAAAACGATTAACGAATTTTCTTTACAAAATAGAACTAATCTAATAGAAAATAGGAATAGAGATCGGGATCCCGAGATCCAGTACGAACCTGGTCAGACAGTATTTGTCAATAACCCATTAGCTGCCCGTAAGAAATTAGCACCCCGTTATACTAAAGATAAGGTTTTAACTAACTTGCCTATACATATATATACCTCTCGTAAAAAGGACCCCGTTGCAAAACACAGACTTAAACGTGTGCCTAAGACCGCCAAATTGTTACAGGATACTGATGCTTCTCACGATCCCCGTAGTAATGACACAGGAGATAAAACTTGACGACTTAGGAAATGGACCAGGACTACTGCCGTTTAAACTTGGACAAGCGAGACTTTTGACGCACTATCATACGTTTTTAGAATACATAGAACTTAATGACATTGACATTAAATTAAGGACATTACAGGACCAACTTATACACTATAAAAAGACTCTAGACAGTGAAGCTTTAAGTTTGTACGAAAATCAAATTGAGCACCTTTCTTCTAAATTAGTGCAAGTTTTAGAACAGCTTAAATCGCTTGAGCCAAGTCGTGTAAAAAGAGGTCTCATTGATGGGCTAGGATCGGTAATAAAAGGCATAACTGGTAATTTAGATTATACAGACGCAATAAGATACGATAGTGTTATCAAAAATTTAGAACACAATCAGGATCAAATAGTTAATGAATTCAATAGTCATATTAGTATAAGCAAAGAATGGATGAAACGTCATTCTGAACTTATATCCAAAATTGTCGAAAATCAGGTAAAAATAAATTCTACTTTATTATTTTTTATGACGCAACAAGACTATAAAATATCCCGTTTGATAAAATATGCTAAATTTGCCCAAATCCTTAGCATAATGACAGAAAATGTAGATGATATATTGCAAGAATTGGTTAGAATTGAAAATACATTAGCTTTCAATCGTACGTCCTCAACACATCATTCTATGTTAAGTTCAAATGTGTTAAAGGATATATTAATAAAATTAAATACTATATATGGTAAGGATAGAATTTTAGAGTTAGAATTAAGACAATATTACGATATAATAAAACCAGGATATTATTTTAATGGAAAAAAGATTATAATTGTTCTTAAATTTCCGATAGTGTCTAAGGATTCATTTACTTTTTATAAATTAGCTGTTTTTCCTAATAAGTACATGCAGGCTCTCATCCCTCCTTATCCTTTCATTGCCACAAGTACACAGTCTTTCTTGTACATGGAGGCTGAATGCCCGAAGTACGGTAACGGGTATCTTTGTGAGATAAAAACCAATCAGATCCAGACGAAAGCAGACTGCATACAGGATTTTATTCAAAGTCAAGTCTTGGGCCAAGGATGCAGGATGACGGAAGTAATCCTTTCTCAAGAAATGATACTAGGACTGGATGACAGACACTACATCCTATCTATGCCACACCAGACGAAAATACACCTAAAATGCAAACAGGACGATTTCATGACTGTTAATGGCAGCTTCCTCATAACCGTTCCTGAAAATTGTATCCTGGAATCAGATAAATTTAAAGTCAATAACGTTCAAGATAGAATTCGAGGACAACCACTGAAAATAAGTAATATCGACTTAAATGAAATACACTTCAACCACAGCCCTGAAAATCATGTAAAGTTGAATTCAATAAATTTGGAAGATCTGCATAAGATTCATACTAAGGTACTGATGCAAGCACCGATTGAACTAGAAAAGAATACATCGACGATATACCATACCACTGTCCCAATTTATACATTCCTTTTGGGCACTTTGCTACTTTTCGCAACTTACAAAGTAATCCGTTATAAGAACGTTACGTGCTGGAAGAATCAAGACGACCCTAATACAAAGACGGAAGATCAAGACAGTCAAAATTGTACCGAATCTTCGCCAGGACCACAGTTTCCAGCAACATTTTATCACACCGTGCTCAAATAGTTGCTGGTCTTCGGGGGGAGGAGTTACGCCAACGGATCCCCAAGACATTGCTGCGTCGACGTTTCTCACGGGAACGTATTGTACGGACGTAGCAGATTCCATTGGCGCAACGTAATTTTAAGTTTTCATTTTATATTCAATTAGCTTTATAGTTATTAATTGTTAAGACTTGCATCGAGCAAGACGTATTGTAATAAGTTTATATTAAAGTATTTCTAAGTGAATTCGTAGTTTTTTTTGGGGCCTCCGGCTGTCTGAAACATAATTTGTGTAATTGTTTATTTATTCTGAATCTTTAAGTTTATTGATTTTTATCCTTTACATAAGCTGTATTTAATAAAAAATGTTTAAAACTCGAATTTTCGAAATTTTTGATTTATAAGTTCTATGTAACGTTTTATAATTAAGTTATGGTATAATTAAATGTAGATTTCACTTTTGTACAGCTTAGACATTTTTCTGTATGGATACAGTGCCTTTCGATTTGAAGTTGGATAACATTTCATTTTATAGGTACTATTATAAAATTAAGAGCATGAAAGAAAAAAAAAAGCATTTCTTCATAATGCTATTGTTACCACAAAAAATATTTTCTTAATCGCAAATTTTAAGAGAAAATAAATTAAAATTAAAATTGATGTGGCGACGTTATACATACAGACGTTAGAACAAAGTCCACCATAAGAATGACGTCATTTAGGAATAAGACGATTTTTAAACATTAATAAAAACCTAAATATTTTCAAAAAGTAAAAATTACTGTTAGTTTTTATCTAGTTTTAATTAAAATAAAAATAAAAACAAGTAGCAAAAAATTTTGAAATGTTGTAATTTTGGAGCACCCTGTAAAGTCTGTATTTGTATGAACATAAGTGGAGATCGCGTCCACTTATTTTCATGCGTAAACGATGATATTCATACTCAACAGGTAACTTGGATTAACAAATAGGATAGGTTATATCCCGTAAATCCCACGGGAACGGGAACTATTTATTTATTGCACGCCTCATAAGCGAAGCGTTGAGGTGGGTACTACTGTCACTTCGCGCAAAACATCTGATTTTTCAAACTTAAAATGTCTTTATGTATCATACATTGCACTTGTAAGATAATAAATACACACACATATTAAGAAAAAAACACTATTTTTAACATTCATGATATTTTTGATGTCATTTTTGTTATTTAAACTAGTTAAAAAACAGTTTAAAAAAGTTCTGTCTTGGACGTCCGTGTGTCTGTATGTGCGGAGGATTTTCTTGTTAACACGATAGCGACCGAAATACTTTACTAATCGAGTCTTTTTTTTTCTCTTACGCTTGAGTATGCTCAGGAATAGAACCCTTTCATTTTTCAGGGTCTGATTCGATGTGGTTTAATTGTTATTAAATAAACAAAAATAATAATTAATAAATAATTATTAAAAAAAAATTATGAGGCGTGCACTTTTGGATTTTCCAAACTTTTTTCGTTTATTTCTATCTGAATAACCTATCAAAAGTAACATTCAATTGTGTAAATTTTATTTATTACGGATTCAACATCAAACAACTCTACGGTAAGTATCAAGGTGCGTATTAACTATAGAGCTATTATTTATTACCTTACCTATATGTTATAGCTAATTACTGCTGGGCGCTGCAGCTGGCTGCGATTTCGTCCATGTATCTACTGAAAGGTTTCATGACATAATATGAGCACAGGGGAATAAAATAAAAAGACCAGTATGTACATCCAAAAATATTTATTTCAATGATTACAAATTATCCTTAATCTAATTTTGAAAATCTAACACTGAATTAGATTCCTTACAATATTATTCAAATTAATAACAAAATAACGTATTTTACGACAAATTAATATTTTTTTTTTTTTTTTTTTTTTTTTATAGTTAAGCGGGCAAACGAGCAGGCGGGTCACCTGATGGAAAGTGATGCCCGCCGCCCATAAGCATTCGCGTTGTCAGGGGCACCGCGAATGTGTTGCCGGCCTTTGAGAAATTTATATGCCCTTTTTTTGAAGGTCTCCTTGTCAAAGACGTTTGGAAACACCTCAGATGGTAATTCATTCCACAACGATGTTGTTCTTGGCAAAAAATTCCGGGAGAATCGCACTGTAGTAGATCGCCATGCATCCAGATGGTGAGGATGATACTTAAGTTTGTGACGCGAAGTGCGGTTGTGGAAATCAGCGGCTGGAATCAGGTCGAAGAGTTCCTCAGAACATTCCCCATTATAAATTTTGTAAAAAACACAGAGAGAGGAGACGTCTCTCCGCAGTGTCAGAGGATCAAGCGATTTGGCAATCTCGGCGTCGTCAATGATGCGGATTGCCCGACGCTGTACGCGGTCTAGTGGTAGGAGCTGGTATTGGGGTGCTCCGGCCCAGAGGTGCGAGCAGTACTCCATATGGGGCCGGACTTGAGCCTTATAAAGTTGCAATAGGTGAGCGGGTGTGAAGTACCGTCTCGCCCTGGCGAGCACCCCTAACTTCTTCGAAGCAATCTTGGCTTTGTCCTCCAAAAATCCACGGAACTGCACGTCAGACGTAATCTCGACGCCGAGAATGCTGATGCTTGGATTGATATTCAGGGGACTGTTCTGGAAGGTAAGTGGTACGACAAAGGGACTTTTCTTGGTTGTAAATGCGCAGACCTGTGTCTTCGCTGGGTTGAAGTCGACAAGGTTGGATTGGCCCCACGCAGAAATTTCCTCGAGAGTATGCTCAATGTTCGATACAAGCTCGTTTCGATGCTGGTTTGTTAGTTCCAGAGAGGTTTTTGCTTGGCCGGCATAGTGCGTGTCACAGGTGCTGTCATCCGCATAACAATGAATGCTACGTATTCGCAACATATCATTGAAATGCAGAAGGAACAACGTAGGCGACAACACACAGCCTTGTGGGACACCAGCGCTAATAGGCATAGATTCAGAGCATGCTCCGTCGACGACGACTTGGATGCTACGTGCCTGGAGAAAGCTAGCTACCCAATTGCATAACCTCTCCGGTAGTCCATACGATGGAAGTTTGGAAAGGAGCCCCCTGTGCCACACCCGATCAAAGGCCTTCGCTACATCTAAACTTACAGCCAGCGCTTCCCCCTTATTCTCCACTGTTTTTGCCCATCGGTGAGTCAGAAATGCTAGGAGGTCACCTGCAGAGCGACCATGACGAAAGCCGTATTGATGGTCACTTAACAGTTGGTTGTCCTCAAGATATCGCAAGAGCTGACTATTAATGATGGACTCCATCACTTTAGAGAATAAGGAGGTAACTGCGATTGGCCTATAGTTAGATGGATCGGAGCGTGTGCCTTTCTTAGGGATCGGATGTATCAAGGAGGTCTTCCAGGATCTAGGGACAATACCAGTGGCATACGAGTATCGAAAGAGATGTGTTAAGACCGGAGCCAGCTCGGGAGCGCAGGTCTTTAAAACTACAGCAGGGATGCCGTCAGGCCCATTTGACTTATGAATGATGAGAGATCGAAGGGCTTTACGCACTGCAGATTGCGTGAATTTCACTTCGGGCATCGTGCTATTGCAGTTTGAGATGGACGGTGGTGTTTTTCCCTCATCATCCAGCGACGAATTTAATGCGAAAAGAGTCGCCAAAGTATCAGCTTTTTCTTTAGCTGAGTGAGCTAAAGAGTCGTCGGCCCTGCGTAGTGGTGGAAATGACGATCGGCAGAAGTTACCCAGGATGGCCTTAGCAAGAGACCAAAAAGCTCGTGTGCCTGAAGGGTAATGTGTCAGCTTTTTACCAATTCTGTTGATGAAGCTTGACTTTGCTTCAGCGATTTTCCTCTTTAGTGATCTGGAGGCAGAGTTGTACAATTTCTTGAGATGCTTAGCTTCAGGATCTTCCGCAGCAAGAGCTTCTGCCCAGTTTCGATAGCGATCTTGCTTCGTTCGAGATGCTTCTCTGCAAGATTGCCCAAACCAGGGCTGTGACTTGCCGCCGACAGGTACCACAGAGTTCGGGATGAAAAGCTCCATGCCCTGTAGCACAACATCAGCGACACAGTCAGCACAAGCATCGGGATCTTCATCTGCGAAGCAGACCTGTCTCCATGGGTAGGAGGAAAAGAACGTGCGCATCCCATCCCAGTCCGCCGACCTAAAGTGCCAGACACGTCGGGTATTAGCTGGGCGAGACCGAGATTGATATGTGAGAGGCACTGTACTCTGTATAAGACAATGATCGGAAGATCCAAGAGGGGCTGCGACGCTCACTTTGTAGTTGTCTGGAGAGGAAGTTAGAAATAGATCTAGCAGAGATGGAGTGTGGTCCTCGACATCAGGTATAATTATTTTATTGAACTAATTATGTAGTTAAAACACGAAAGCGCATTACCTTATTATACCAGCTGCATTAACCAAAAATTTTATATGATAATAAGTATAATATTTTCAACTGATATCAAAATGTACGAAAAATAGTACTTAATAAGTAATTGAACTGAGAACATAATTTAATATTCACACAAAGCTGTATTGTTTCGATATACGTTGTTTTTATTGTAAACTGCATTACATATTTTGATAAAAAAATACTGTAAAACAACAGATGATGAAATTTTCAAAATGAAAAAAAAATACAAATTTGCCGCGCAATCGACATTTGACAGCTCTACGACTGAATGAGGCGGTTAAAAAAGTTTGTATAATATTAATAGAAATAATTATCGAGATTTAAATTGCTCTACACAAGATTTATTTTGTTTGTTTTATTACTATACTTCTTAAAGACACAATTAACTCGTACTCGTAATACGATACCTTGGAGTTGGAGCGAAAATATTGTTTGTAATAATTTGGCTAGGAAAATACAACAAATCAAAAACACTATTTACTATGGAAAAAAAACCAGGAAGGTGAAAAACATATATTTACGATTTCGATGCACTCGACTTTTAGTAAAATAATAGGTAGGTAAAAATATTATTATGGTTTTGATCACAGACATATCTGTGGTTTTGATTTTAGCTACTAGTATCAGAAAGCTGCGTGTTCAATGCACGTCGGGGTCACACAACTGTGGAGGATACAGTAGACAATATACCTAATGAAGTTTTTCATCTTTTTATTTTACTGCAAATACAAAATAAAAATTAAACAATGGTAATGTAAATTCTAAACAAACTACTACCAAAATACAATTAGAACAAAAATCATTTGACTGGTTGATTTCACCCAGAGGCCAGAGGCGGCTCGTGACAAAATTGTATGGGTGTTCACTTGAAATAAAACAACGAAAATACAATAGCGTAGCGGGATAATTTATTACAAAAAAAAATGAGCACCACATTTTATAAATGTCTATAACACTAAAAATTACAAAGTACAGGCTATTTCAAAACGAATTCAATGATTATCAATAATTAGTAAATCACCGAATTTGCATTCGCGAGCGTACCTACGCGTAGGTATCCATAGTGTTTGTTTATACTAAAGGAATGGCAACGTCGCAATTGCTGCTGTCATGCGATGCGGCAACGTTGCGTGAGACTCAAAACGCTACCTGCTACGGTATGAACGATTGTTATAAAAATAAAAGTTATACATATTTGTTGGCGTAAACTATTTTATTCATCATTAATTTTGGAAAATAAATAATGTCAAAATTGATTACAATAAAACGCAGTTTTATTTTATTACATTACAGGTAAATTAGCTTGGAGAAATTTTTGCGTTTGTAGTAGTGTATGGTCAGCAAATAAAAAAAAACAACATTTTATTTTTAGTTTTTATTCAAGTATATAATATTAGTATTATTAATATTTTATTAGTTCCAAACATTACAAGCAGTGCCGATTTTTACTTCAGTGAAGACGTGTATGAATTAGGTGTTCTCCGGCCAAAAATGTAAACCACGGTAAAAGTGAAACTGTTCGAACGGTTCCGAACACTGCTTTGTGTAGCGCATGTCGCGTGACGGTCGGCTGCCGAGTAGGTATACCTACTCGGCAGCCGCGATACACGCGACATGCGCTACACAGACCAAAAAGTTTGAGACGATGTAATAAAAGTTTCACTTTAATAACAAACAATAACAACAATAACAAACAATAACAACAATCAACAAATACAAAATTTAACAATTAAACTACGTAATAATTATAATTTTCGAATGAAATGTGTGCTTTATGTTCTAACGGTACCAAGCGACTGACGCCGGACTGCACGAGGCACCTGCGGACAGCGTAAACTGGTTTATTCTGGTTTTGTGCGTGTTTCCACTTTCCACTATCAAGACGTGACGATTTATTTATTTGTTTTGTTTCGTAATTATTATGGTCAAATATTAATTACGAAACAAATTATTATGAACAAGATATTTTATTGTTTCACGGTATTCGCCTTGTCATTGGCTCAAGGACGTAAAATTGAATGATATATTATTTTTTTTATAAAGTCAAAACCATTTTCTTTAAAACATAAATCAGAGTATTGCTAGGGATAAGTATAAAATTAAATAGTAATGTTAGGATATCGAAACATTTTTGTATAGGCTAGAACGATATAATGGAAACGCGCTCTAAGATCTGAGTAATATACACACCACTACATATGCAAAAATTTCTCGAGACTAATTTCACTGTACACTATTGTTTTTTTTTATCAAAACATGTATGTATTTGAGTAGTTAGCAGCATATAATATTCTGAATTTCTGATCCATGCCTATTCACTCAAAACTAATAACACTAATGATTTGTAACAGTAAATTATTTCAATAGGTATTTGAACATTTCATAACCAACAAGTAAGAATAATTCGTATACAAGATACAATAACAAATCTAATACACTATTTATTATTTTATTATATTTCATTATGTGAAAATAACCAGGAAGGTGAAAAACATATTTACGAAAACAAAGTAACATATGGTTTTGCTATTAGCTATCAGGAAAAAAAATCGTATTGGAACAAAAGAAGGATTGTAACTGAATTAGGTAATTAGGTATGTTTGTTTCTGGGTGCACCGTTTTCGACGACGCGACGGCCGACGCGTGACGTAAACAGAGTAGGTACCTACTTTGCTAAAACAAACTAAGTAATAAAATTGTGTGTCTGTCTGAAAATTCGCTAAAGCATATTTTACCAATGTTTGCAAGTTTGTGATTACTTTGATAGTTTATCGATTTATAATAATTGTATACTTATATCATTGTTTAAAAATATTCAAACACAATATGATATAGGTACTGATTTATCACTGGTTTCAGTGATGAACTGATGAGTCAATGTTAGCCACAATACTAATCACTTTCGTCATACATGTTAAAGCGTGGTTGTATTACGTATTGAAATACTGATATAATACTTTTTAGTCATCTTGACTCGACCAAAGTCGGTACAAGAATGACTCGCAACTGCAAACGACCGTTATTTATAGGACGATCAAAACAACTATTCGAGTGGCGTGACTGTGTGAGTCAGCGCAGGTGTTATTTGTGTTGTTTTGATCGTTATTTTGAATATAACTTGTAATATTATTATTATTTGATAATTAAATGATTATTAATACTTTTATCTATTTGATTATTATTAAAATAATTAATTAAGTTCATCAATTGATTTACTTTTAAAATATAATTTTATCTTTAAATTAAACGCGCTAACACGGCCATTCTGAAAAAAGCTCGTGCTCTGAGCGGTAATTCAAAACTCAAAATATCAATGATATAATTCACTTCAGCTGGTGACATTCCGACTTATTTTAAGTAGTACATTATATTCAAATTATTTGTTTCTTTGTCCAGTTGTCAGGCTAAACCACTGTCTGGATCCATACTGACAAGTGACAATCAGGTTATTATTATTTCCCGCCCAGTTGTAAGACTAAGTCACAGAAAACCCGTACAGACAAGTGGCATTCAATTCTATTATTATCTGCCCAGTTGCCAGCCTAAGTCACAGAAGACCCGAACAGACAAGTGGCATCCGATTATATTGTTTGCCCAGTTGTAAGACTAAGTCACAGAAGACCCGTACAGACAAGTGGCATTCGATTGTATTATTATCTGCCCAGTTGTCAGACTAAGTCATAGAAGACCCGTACAGACAAGTGGCAGTCGGTTACCATAATTAGTTTCCATTACCGCTAACACGGTCATCTAAATTTGGCTTTGGTACTACGTACGTGTAACGTACGTGTAAGAATAGTCTTACTCGTATATAGGACAATAGTAGTCTAGCAATTGCTTGTACTTTTCGCTTCATAGCAATCATTGTCGAGTATTATTGTGATTTACATAGGATTCGATAGCTCAACGAGTTTTTCTAGCTGCGAACAGCGACTTCTGTATCTCATCTGTATCTCAACTCTCAAGTGATAACCATAAGTCCTGGAACATAATTAAAAGTTAAAACACAAGTTATATCCGGCTTGGCCATAGTAAAACAATAACACAATAACGTCCTCGTACGTTCATTTGAAATGAGTACGGTAATTTATCTCGTGATGCCAAAACACAATGTATTATAACACAAACATAACCGCTCGGCCAAACTGACCTTATAGAACACCATCACATCCACATGATGAACTCAAACTCAAATATTGATTCATTCAACTGGACTTCGCTTAGAAGCGTTTTTCAATCGTCAAAATATAGAAAAATAATAATTTACCAACACAATAGCTTACACTGGGCGCCATCGAAGGCACCACATTGGATTCAAATTCCCTAGGATCAAAACCTTATTATTTGTGACATAAGCACGTCGTTCGCTTACCAGTTACCACAATTAAAGGCTCAAATATCCTGGACAACCGCCCGGATTGCACATCAGATTATAATATTGATGAACTACATTACCGTTATTCCACACCACAAACATTTACTTCACACAACGCACAAGAAAACACACATTGTGCGAGTTCCTTCATCCTTGTATAATTGAAGTCAATTCAATCCAATTTTTTTCGAAGGTTGAAGTCCACAGTGGTATACTGTCATGAATCATGATGGTGACAGTGACAGTTGCACACTGTCACGTAGTATGATGGAAGAATTTGTGCCAGCCTGTCAGGATTCCGAGTAAGGGCTGGTTCATCTTCTACTTCTGATGTTAAAGCGTGGTTGTATTACGTATTGAAATACTGATATAATACTTTTTAGTCATCTTGACTCGACCAAAGTCGGTACAAGAATGACTCGCAACTGCAAACGACCGTTATTTATAGGACGATCAAAACAACTATTCGAGTGGCGTGACTGTGTGAGTCAGCGCAGGTGTTATTTGTGTTGTTTTGATCGTTATTTTGAATATAACTTGTAATATTATTATTATTTGATAATTAAATGATTATTAATACTTTTATCTATTTGATTATTATTAAAATAATTAATAAAGTTCATCAATTGATTTACTTTTAAAATATAATTTTATCTTTAAATTAAACGCGCTAACATACATGTGTATGAACTATGATTGATGTGATTTGCAATGTGGTGAAATTTCATAAAAATCACGGGCCAATTTTTTGTTTTGAATCCCACCGAAAATACATATACATATTACTAATTGCGTTATTAGAATAATTAATTACTATACCCACGATCAATTATTACAATTTACAATATAGTCTCAAATGCATACTAGAGAAATATTGCAATTTGAATCAAAAAATGCATAGCATACAAAAATAAATTCACAACACAAGAAATTCCGCGCGCAAATCATAGCGCGTGTCAATGAAATCAAGAATGTAATTTTATATCAAGCCGACGACGACGCCGAACTAAAGTACCTACAGTACCATTTACCTTCAGTGTACAATACAGTTTACAGACCTACGACGGACGAACAATAATGAGTAATAAATTGTTTACAAAAAAAAACATAGTTTCTAAGGTCATTAGTTTTATTTTATTTTATTGTTATTTTCTTTGAACGATTGGAAATGAAATTACTCAATTATTACACATAGAACTTTGATTTATTAGAATTATGCGAATTATGTATAAGATAACGAACGCGAATGCACGACATCTAGCGCGTCAATGTCTAAACATCGCCATTCGTTTAGACATTGACGCGCTAGATGTCGTGCTTTATGTCGTGTTTCGCTTGGCAAAAGTCACGCACACTACTGTAGAAGTGTCAAATTTTGCCGGTATTTCACTGTTGTTTTTCTAAGTAAATAATGTAAGTTATTGATTAAAAAGGTCGAACGCGGACACATTTCATTGTAGAGAAGTGATAAAATGATTAGTTTTAAAGAAATAGTGTCTGTGTTAAGTGTTTAGTCGTCATCAAAAATGTATGGAGGGACGGTCGGAACATCCACCTTAAACAAGAATTATTTCATATAGGTTTTCTATTCAAGAACTGCTCTTACCAATTCAAGATCCTTGGCATCTTGTGGATGTGGATAACCTGAGCATGATGGTTGATCAGTAGTATTTGATATGTCAATTAAGGCAAATTGAGATGGATGGTCTGCCTGAAAGAGATAAAAATGTTACTTATAACATTGGATATGGTCCCAAGTAATAATAAATAGATTGCTACAGAAACATGGACTCAATGTTTGGTAAATTGTAAAACTTTTAGTATTTTTTTTATTAAAAGCATTTATTGAACAAACATAGTGTATTATACTTATGGATAGTGTAGCTTTCCAACAACGAAAGAATTAAAAAAATTGGACCAGTACAACAGTAGGACAACTAAAAAAATAACTCAGTAGGTTTTAAGTACCAGTCATCACACCACTTGTCTCATGACACTCTAGGTCTCTAGAGCATATCAGTCAAAAAAGATATTGTGAAGCTTAAGTAAATGAATCCTTAGACACTATCGGAAATTTAAGAACAATTATAATCTTTTTTCCATTAAAATAATATCCTGGTTTTATTATATCGTAATATTGTCTTAATTCTAACTCTAAAATTCTATCCTTACCATATATAGTATTTAATTTTATTAATATATCCTTTAACACATTTGAACTTAACATAGAATGATGTGTTGAGGACGTACGAATGAAAGCTAATGTATTTTCAATTCTAACCAATTCTTGCAATATATCATCTACATTTTCTGTCATTATGCTAAGGATTTGGGCAAATTTAGCATATTTTATCAAACGGGATATTTGTATCCTGGAATCAGATAAATTTAAAGTCAATAACGTTCAAGATAGAATTCGAGGACAACCACTGAAAATAAGTAATATCGACTTAAATGAAATACACTTCAACCACAGCCCTGAAAATCATGTAAAGTTGAATTCAATAAATTTGGAAGATCTGCATAAGATTCATACTAAGGTACTGATGCAAGCACCGATTGAACTAGAAAAGAATACATCGACGATATACCATACCACTGTCCCAATTTATACATTCCTTTTGGGCACTTTGCTACTTTTCGCAACTTACAAAGTAATCCGTTATAAGAACGTTACGTGCTGGAAGAATCAAGACGACCCTAATACAAAGACGGAAGATCAAGACAGTCAAAATTGTACCGAATCTTCGCCAGGACCACAGTTTCCAGCAACATTTTATCACACCGTGCTCAAATAGTTGCTGGTCTTCGGGGGGAGGAGTTACGCCAACGGATCCCCAAGACATTGCTGCGTCGACGTTTCTCACGGGAACGTATTGTACGGACGTAGCAGCTAGGCTATTCTGTAAAAAACGCGCCCGAACTCGCATCTCACCTGAGTGAGTCGACTCACTTCACTTTCGAACGTTCGAGTTTTTGGTTTCGCATTCTGTAAACATCCGCTCGGCAGAGGCGAAGCGAAGTGAGTCTCACTTCGAAACTCACTTGCCTAGTGAAGGGATCTTATAGATTTGAATTTATCGACATTGTTATTATCTTTAAAATGCGGCAATTTAACACATTTTGAAGACATAATAACACTTTAGTATTGTACCGTGGGTGGAATTAAACTAAAATTGCAATTTTACACTGATAAATTCTTTAAAATCAAAATAATTCTAGCGTCACTGAAAAAAAAGGACGCTTGTCTGTGGTTCGTTTGACTTATGTTTATTTCTCAAGTGGTTTTTTGTACCTAATTTTAAAGTGTTTCGTGTTGCATTCTTTCTAAAAGTTATGTTGGAGTTTTGGCTGCATATTACATTCGATGTCCCCGAATTTCATTATTTTGTGTTGTTTAATCGATAGCTGGTAGTGGATTTTCTTAACAAACTGCTTTTCTTTTCCATCAAAAATGCGTAGTTTTTGTGAAAATCGAAATTGAAAATGATATTTTTTAAGGTTATTTTTGTACTAAAAACGCAACTTAAAGTAAAATCTTAAGCCATTATAGTATCAAAATGTCTAATTATCACACTCACACGCATTATTTTTAAATATATTTACGTACCTATTACTTTATTTACATATTACAATTTATTTTGTCAAAATAGTATTTTAACAATTTAGTATAGCCAAAAATCGTTCCATATTTTGTATTCACAACAAGCCACAGATAACACAGATTAGTTAATATGACGCAGATCACAGATTAGCAATACAAATATACTAGCTTATCATAGAGTATAAATGATACATTTTAATTTTTAATGTTTTTTTTATAGCTCACTTGCTTCAGTTTTAAAAATCGATTAACTTTTACTTTTAGTATTCAAATGGGTAGCGAGGAGCGAAGCGACGAGCGTGTTAGGTTAACTGTTGAACTGCCGCACGAGCCGAGCGAGCGAAGCGAGCGTGCCGCGGCAGCGGCCGGCGAGTGCCAGAAGCGACTTTAGGGCGATTCCCACTCAAACAAAAAAAAACTACGTAGGTTTAAACAACCTGTTTGTATTTTATTTATGTATCGTAAAATTTTTGTTATTATCAAATGCTATCTAAATTAAAATTACGAAGTGTCTAGTCGTCCGCTAAACGGATGAATAAAATAAATTAGTCGTCCGATTACCGGATGAATAAAATAATTTAATCGTCCGATTATTCGGATTACTAGATAACCTTTTAACACTAAAGCTAGTTGTGTTGGACTAAAGCAAAGGGGGCTCAGGACTTAGAAAATTTTTGATGGAGTTGGTGTCATTATAACACCTATTTATTATTGTTTTATCGTAAAGATTACGCTAATATAAGCATGTTTTATAGGAACAACTTTTCTCTAAAATCAAAAATGGCCGAGATATTCGCCCTCAATTCGTTAGGTTAGGTTTAGGTTAGGTTAGGTTAGGTTTCTTAAAAAAAAAACTACACAGAAATAGGAGCCCCGCGAAGCGGGGCTCCGTCGACGCGCAAAAAAAATCAAGTTTAGGTTAGGTTAGCCGTTAGGTTAGGTTAGGTTAGGTTTCTTAAAAAAAAAACTACACAGAAACAGGAGCCCCGCGAAGCGGGGCTCCGTCGACGCGCAAAAAAAAATCAAGTTTAGGTTAGGTTAGCCGTTAGGTTAGGTTAGGTTAGGTTTCTCAAAAAAAAAACTACACAGAAATAGGAGCCCCGCGAAGCGGGGCTCCGTCGACGCGCAAAAAAAATCAAATACCTACGTGTGCCCTCCTCCCCCCTCTCCTCCCCCCACAAAAAACCTATAATACGTGCGGCAGTTCTCTAAAGAATTATTATTTTATTCATCCGGTAATCGGACAACTAATTTATTTTATTCATCCGTTTAGCGGACGACTAGCGCTGTCCTTAAAATTATTTTTGACAAATTCATTTTAAAAATCACTTTCGAATTATATTTATTATCTACAATTGTGAACGCGTCATAATATAACATTTATTATCTATAATGGCATGTCGTAAATACGTGGTAAATACAAACTTACATTTTCCAGGTAATATAATTTAAGAAATTGTTATAAATAAATTAATAATACGGCATTATATTTAAAAATATTGCCTGTGTGCGAGATTACTAGAAGTTTTAATACGACAATGGTATAAAAGTGTCGTTTTTAGTACAAAAATAACCTTAAAAAAAATAATTTTCATTTTCGATTTTCACAAAAACTACGCATTTTTGTTGGAAAAGAAAAGCAGTTTGTTAAGAAAATCCACTACCAGCTATCGATTAAACAGCACAAAATAATGAAATTCGGGGACATCGAATCAAATATTTAACCGGAGTTTTAGTTAATGTTTCAGTTTGGCTTTATTAAGTTGTTGTGTAATTGGTGTTAAACGTGTTGCATAAATTATTTAAAGGAGAAAACTGCAAAAATAACAACTATGAGGTGAGTAATGTGATTCTTGTATTTAACTAAAATATTATCTTATACAACAAGCTTATTGAAATATTTAACTTAAAATCTTAAACATTGTAGCTCCTCGGAAAGGTCGTCTCATCCCTCCCGTGCCCAAGTAGAGTATCTAGTCGACTATCTTAGCAAACATCCTAGCTTAGCCAAGGGTTTTTCAAAAGTCCCGAGCGCTAGAGACGAAGCTAGAAAAACATGGGAGGAGTTGACTATCAAATTAAATAGCTTGGGAGGCTGCACTAAAACATGGAAACAGTGGACAAAGGTAGGCAATAGGCATATAGAAAACTATTCATCTTATACCGTGTAGGTATCTGGCTTACCTATATATTATTAATAAACTTTTAATTTTGCTTTAGTATTGGTCTGACAAAAAGAGTGCCGTGAAGAAAAAAGCTGCCCTAAGATACCGGGCACGCAATAAGACTGGTGGTGGATGTGAATCGGTGGTGGAGCTTTCAGAGGTGGAGGAGAAAATACTCACATTAATGGGCGGGGAAGGTTTTGCAATTGGTGATAGGCATTTGGAAATTAATCCATTTGAAGTAAGCTATTGTTATCGATTTTGTTGATCCGATACATGTATGTATGTAAAATATAATTATTCAATGTCATGTTCTTTTTTTAGGAAATCCCCGTCCTTACTGATGCCAACGAAAGCCCCACATTGTCGACTTCATCTATGATAAATGAAACCACAACTATTGTAAGTAAATACCTAGTGTATTAATAAAATATTACTTAATAATAAACAACTTATTAGTAAATGTTTCTTATATTGTTCTAGGAATACCAAGTCTTGGATGAGACTGCTATAAATACGGAAAATGTTAGTATGGCAGATACTGAGGTATATATTAATAAGATATTATGAAAATGGTACTTTTTTATTGATTCCAGTATTTGAAATACTATGTTTTTTTTTTCAGAGACCTCAACTAATTCAGCAATATGTTAACTGTATCCCGAATCCCGAACCTTCCCCTGCTCATACACCACCGAGAGCGGAGGTAACGAGCCCTCTGCAAGCAGTTACCCCCTCTGGCTCAGGCAACTTTCCTGCTCGACGTCAATTGAACGTCGCGGGTCCATCACCACGTCGTACTACAAGTAATTATGAGATTTATGAATTGATTTACAATATTTATAATCCATACTAATATTATAAATGCGAAAGTAACTCTGTCTGTCTGTCTGTTACTCAATCACGCCTTAACTACTGAACCAATTTGCATGAAATTTGGTATAGAGATATTTTGATACCCGAGAAAGGACATAGGATAGGTTTTATCCCGGAAATCCTACGGGAACGGGTTTTTCTTTGAAAACGCGGGCGAAGCCGCGGGCGGAAAGCTAGTCAACAATAAAAATTTGGAAATACATACAAATAAAACTAAATAATACTTGATAATGAATTAAGGAAATAATAATAACATCAGAAGACTTGTCAAAAATGCGTCACCGCGACCGGTGGAAATAATAATAAATTAATATTTATTTTACGTTTCAGGGTCATCGAGTCGTCCACAACAACGGCAAAGAAGACGATCACCTCCATCACAAAGGCGGCAATCTCAATTAACAACCTTTACTGAAAGGTTTCTTAGCTTGGAAGAGCAACGGATTGAGATTGACCGTCGCTACTGTGAGTTACAGGAGGTGATGGTCAACTCACAAAGGGAGACCAACAGAATGACAGCAGAGGGCCTGATTGCCGTCGGGGAAGGTCTTAAATTATTAGCTGAAAATTTAAAAAAATAAAATACTTTTATACTTAAATACATTTATTAGTTCTTAACTTATTTTAGTAGTAAAAAATTATCTGTGGTTTTACTTATAGTTTCTTAATTTACTAACATTAGTTTATAAGCCCTAATTGAGTTACTAACACCTATGAATATAATTTTCCGGAATAAATAATTTGCATTGATTTTTGATTGAATTAATTACAATTACCGCGTGTTCCTTGCCCTCCATAATTCATTTATCAATCTTTGTCTACATAGCTGACCAAGTGCAGTTTCATTAGGTACATCCTCATTTGAAGCTACACTTTGTCTGGTCCTATGAAAACCAGCCTCAACCTCTAGCTCTGAATTGAATATGGCTGGAGCTGGCAGGCCGGCACGATTACAAATATTGTGAAGCACGCAACATGCTATTACAATCTTCGAAACCGTGTCGGGGTCATAATGTAGGACTCTATGTGCTAATAGGCATCTAAATCTGGCTTTAAGGACCCCAATTGTTCTTTCTACGGTGTTTCTTGCAGTAGCATGCAGCTAGTTATAGTGATGTTCTGGTGTTCCCTCGTCTGCATTTGGAACTGGCACCATTAGGTACTGACGCTGCGGATACCCAGAATCACCTGTAACAATGAATATTGTTAAAAAATAAAATGTTTTGTCATCAACAATTATATTTTTATTAGGAGTTAGGAGTTTTCAATGATTTCGCCTGCTCTCCAATTTTTATGAATTCCGTGAACTTCGGTAATAAAGCCTAAATTACTCAGAAATAAAGTAGTTTTTTTAATGATGAAAGAATTTTTGAAGGAATTAATCCAGTAGTTTTTGAGTTAAATATTTACAAACAAACAAAGATTCGTCTTTATAATTAATTAGCTAAGAGGTAACTCACCTAACAAGTACACAGATTCGCCTGTTTGTACTAATTGTTCGAGGTGGTCCCGAATGATGCAATTATTAAAAATAAGGCTGTCGTGAGTCGCTCCGCCATATGTTGCATCTACATGTATTATGTTCAAATCTGCATCTGTGAACTGCAAAAAGAATTATTTTACAACTATTTTTATGTGGCTGTTCTAATGAATGTTAAAAAAAATATAGGTACTAGCAGCGTCTTGTGATTTATACTGCTTCGTTAATGATCCTATGGAATTGGTCCAAATTTCATTAAATCGATTTTCTGTGGTTCAAGTGCGAAAGCGTATACAGACATTATTATATCAGGCTTACCATTTGTACATTTCTTGCATGATATCCTTTGCGACAGTAGTATCGTTCTTCATGGCAAGTTGGTCTCACCATTGTCACAAAAGTCCCATCTACACATCCTATTACCCCAGGAATACTGAATTTCTCATAGAATCTGCAATAAGAAATAAAAAAATCATTAAATATTTTTCATTAACATGATAGGTTTATTTAGGTAGGTACACAAACCTTGTTTTGAGTCTCAGTCTTTCTTCAGAATTTTGGGGAAATCTTATGTATTTTTTTACTATACTTGGATGGCTTAGGGCTTCTATGACCTCGTGGATACTACGAGATGCTGATGGCTGCGACACAAACGAATTTATGTGTTTTCCACATATCCTTTGATAGCTCCCAGTCGCAAAGAAAGAAAGTGCACATAACAACTGAAAAAAATTAATGAAATTTCTTGAAACTATCAAAATAAAAGGTACTTAATCTGATAAGGAAACCATCCATAATTAAAGTCGGTTAACACGTTCAAGACGGGGCCCGATTTTGGCTACTTATCGTTGGGCCGGCATAGGGCTTAGAAGACCTGTTGGTGAACTTCATTTACGGCCGGCATCAGGTGGAAAGGACCTGTTACACCTTTTGACATTAAAATCAAATGTGTCATCCAGTTGAAGACTTTTTTGAAAATTCTTTCTTGAAATGTATTGTTATTGAATCACTGCATAACAACATTAGACCCGTTTTTGAAAAAAATATCATTAAAGGAGGTTAAATTAGTAGTAAAATTATAGGATCTTATACACCTGATCCCGGCACTAGTGAATATGATTGCTAGTGATGTCAAATGAATCGACTATATAATTAAAAAAAATCAATTCATTTTTACCTCAAAAACAGTATGCGCTTCATTATAACAGTTATGACAATACGAGGGTGAATCAAAAAGTTCTTGGAATCACTATAAAAATGTAAAATCTATTTTCCAAATTTTGTTTTTCTCTTTGTAAAAAATGTTTTTTTCTAACTATCAAAAATCTCAACCACGGCTACCATTGCCGCATCATAATCGTAAAATTTTGTTAGATATATAATAATAGATATCAATACAATATCGCAACGTCTAATTATTATGCACATCACTAATTAACTGACCTGTCACCAAGGGCCGGCTATCGGGTTATCAGGCATCGGGTCTTTTAGATCCGATATCCGTCCTGCAAGGACAAAATTTCTTTGCAGGCCGTATCAGGTCTTTAAGATCCGATACAATATTTTTCCTTTAATGGGTACTATTTAGTGGCAGAATACCAGTCAATATATCTGTCACACTCTCACTACAAAAAATCCTAAAGTAAACTACCCCGGCCCATGCGATAGCAATAGAAATCTCTCTCCGGCCCGCGCGAATAGTTCACTTCAGGTGTTTTCGACCCGATGCCGTACTGAACGTGTTAATAACCCAAAACGTTTTTAAAGAAACCGTAAGGGAGAGAAACTTTGGACTTTAACATAGGGTACCTACCACTTGAAAGGGTGACATCATAAAAAATAATCGGGGATTAGATGACGTTATCGTTAGTGGTTCTATGTTCTATGCGAGGAAGTTATGTTACCTACCTACATAATGGAATGTTTTACAGAGTTATGGGAAAGTTATCCCAATATTCACACGGGATCGGGACTTCCGCAGATGAAATCACGGGACCGATGACTATTGTAACAGTAACTTTTCATGACATTATGAATACACATATAAAGCACTTAGATACATACCTTGACTCTAGCAGTTAATCCTCTTCGTCGACGTTGAGGTTTTTTAACTAAAACTTTAATGTCTTCCATCACTTGAGAAACTAGTTCTTCCGATAAACGGTAGCATTCAACAAAATTTTTATTTCGATTAATAATTTGCATTTCCCGAATGCTGGTACTTTGCCGGCGACTTTCTATTATATCCACAGCATTAGCTTCTCGTATTATAGCACTTAATATAAAATAACGCGCCATTTTAGTAAAAAAATATATAAAATTTGTATCAAATTTGTTCCACAACCACTAACTCACTCACGAACTCGGCACCTAATAGGCGAGTGAATTGCTGACAGGTGAATTCGTATTTGTAAATACTCGAACTCGACGTTCGAGGTGTAAAATTACCTTACAGAATGCCGAATTCATACTATAAACGTCAAAATCACAGACATGTATATTTAAGTAGACAACGCAAGTACCGCGATCTGTATGAAAACCAAGCGTGTCATATTTTTTGTACTGACCTTGACGCGTTATGACGTCACGAGCGCTTTTTAGTGATGTTAATTTCATTTTACGCTAAATCGATTAGGCCGCCACTCGCGCGGCGATTCTAGTATCGTCCTATCCCATCGAAGTAAATCGAAAGAAATCAGATCAAACTAGATCTATGTCTAAGAGGTAGTCAAATAAATGAATCGTAATCGATTACTAAATCGATTCAAGACAGAAAAATGATAATTACCATAGACAGAGGGATGATAAAATAAAGTTATAAACCTTTTAATATTCTAACAAGTAAACTAATGTGTTTTAGCTTTTTCTTACATATGCCCATTGAGTTACCATGTACTACGTACTAGAGAGGCCATCGAAAGAAAGTAATGAAACTGTCAATCAATCAATCTTTATGTCCCGTTGCATCGATCCATTTTCCTTTTATGTTCGGGTTACTTGGAAAACTGAAAAAACAAACATAGTCTAAGCAATAAGGAGTTTTCTTAAAAAACTCCCAAGATGACACTTTATAACTAATGGCGTCCATGTCATAATATTTATTTTTAGTACCTTTGTATTAAAATACTTAAAAGTTCTAGGTCAAGTCGTATTAAATGACAAAAAAAATCTATGCCTTTTTTTCTGAAAAATTGCTCCTTCAAATTATCATTTTTCTGTTCGATTATAAAATCGATTAGAATCGAGAACTGTTGCATCAAATGAACATCACTAACCACAAAATTGGACAGAAAAATGAGAACAGAAAAATGAGAAGACGCTATTCATTGCTTGTTATCATACGACGCGATCTTTACCGTGCCAAGTAAAAGCCGCAATGTATTCCGAATCATTTCGTATGATTTGGTATCCGTGTTTGTCACGATCGTTTTCCACAGATATTCTTTATTTGATTTTAAAATAAATAGTGCATATTCTGATTAGAAAATTACTTACCGGTGGAAGGAAACATCTATGCTAACTCGGCCACTCACAGCTGTGGAGTTTCTACAGTTTATAACGGCGCAATTCGGCATTTTACTTTATTCAGCTTCACGTCTTTCCTTGGCGAACTGCAAGCGCGGACTGAGTGTAGGCCAGCGTCAAGTAAGTTTCATAAACTTAGTTTGGACACGGGAAGTACATACACTCGCTTAGTCTATCTTGATACATGTCTGTGGTCAAAATACTCACTTAGCACAGTTCGCCTCGTCGCCGCTCTCGACGATGTGGCGCCACTAGTACTGTCGAGTTTTACAGAATACGAAATCGAAAACTCACCGCGGATTCCGCGTTCGAGTTTTTATAATAACCTTACAGAATAGCACTGCAGATTCCATTGGCGCAACGTAATTTTAAGTTTTCATTTTATATTCAATTAGCTTTATAGTTATTAATTGTTAAGACTTGCATCGAGCAAGACGTATTGTAATAAGTTTATATTAAAGTATTTCTAAGTGAATTCGTAGTTTTTTTTGGGGCCTCCGGCTGTCTGAAACATAATTTGTGTAATTGTTTATTTATTCTGAATCTTTAAGTTTATTGATTTTTATCCTTTACATAAGCTGTATTTAATAAAAAATGTTTAAAACTCGAATTTTCGAAATTTTTGATTTATAAGTTCTATGTAACGTTTTATAATTAAGTTATGGTATAATTAAATGTAGATTTTACTTTTGTACAGCTTAGACATTTTTCTGTATGGATACAGTGCCTTTCGATTTGAAGTTGGATAACATTTCATTTTATAGGTACTATTATAAAATTAAGAGCATGAAAGAAAAAAAAAAGCATTTCTTCATAATGCTATTGTTACCACAAAAAATATTTTCTTAATCGCAAATTTTAAGAGAAAATAAATTAAAATTAAAATTGATGTGGCGACGTTATACATACAGACGTTAGAACAAAGTCCACCATAAGAATGACGTCATTTAGGAATAAGACGATTTTTAAACATTAATAAAAACCTAAATATTTTCAAAAAGTAAAAATTACTGTTAGTTTTTATCTAGTTTTAATTAAAATAAAAATAAAAACAAGTAGCAAAAAATTTTGAAATGTTGTAATTTTGGAGCACCCTGTAAAGTCTGTATTTGTATGAACATAAGTGGAGATCGCGTCCACTTATTTTCATGCGTAAACGATGATATTCATACTCAACAGGTAACTTGGATTAACAAATAGGATAGGTTATATCCCGTAAATCCCACGGGAACGGGAACTATTTATTTATTGCACGCCTCATAAGCGAAGCGTTGAGGTGGGTACTACTGTCACTTCGCGCAAAACATCTGATTTTTCAAACTTAAAATGTCTTTATGTATCATACATTGCACTTGTAAGATAATAAATACACACACATATTAAGAAAAAAACACTATTTTTAACATTCATGATATTTTTGATGTCATTTTTGTTATTTAAACTAGTTAAAAAACAGTTTAAAAAAGTTCTGTCTTGGACGTCCGTGTGTCTGTATGTGCGGAGGATTTTCTTGTTAACACGATAGCGACCGAAATACTTTACTAATCGAGTCTTTTTTTTTCTCTTACGCTTGAGTATGCTCAGGAATAGAACCCTTTCATTTTTCAGGGTCTGATTCGATGTGGTTTAATTGTTATTAAATAAACAAAAATAATAATTAATAAATAATTATTTAAAAAAAATTATGAGGCGTGCACTTTTGGATTTTCCAAACTTTTTTCGTTTATTTCTATCTGAATAACCTATCAAAAGTAACATTCAATTGTGTAAATTTTATTTATTACGGATTCAACATCAAACAACTCTACGGTAAGTATCAAGGTGCGTATTAACTATAGAGCTATTATTTATTACCTTACCTATATGTTATAGCTAATTACTGCTGGGCGCTGCAGCTGGCTGCGATTTCGTCCATGTATCTACTGAAAGGTTTCATGACATAATATGAGCACAGGGGAATAAAATAAAAAGACCAGTATGTACATCCAAAAATATTTATTTCAATGATTACAAATTATCCTTAATCTAATTTTGAAAATCTAACACTGAATTAGATTCCTTACAATATTATTCAAATTAATAACAAAATAACGTATTTTACGACAAATTAATATTGAACTAATTATGTAGTTAAAACACGAAAGCGCATTACCTTATTATACCAGCTGCATTAACCAAAAATTTTATATGATAATAAGTATAATATTTTCAACTGATATCAAAATGTACGAAAAATAGTACTTAATAAGTAATTGAACTGAGAACATAATTTAATATTCACACAAAGCTGTATTGTTTCGATATACGTTGTTTTTATTGTAAACTGCATTACATATTTTGATAAAAAAATACTGTAAAACAACAGATGATGAAATTTTCAAAATGAAAAAAAAAATACAAATTTGCCGCGCAATCGACATTTGACAGCTCTACGACTGAATGAGGCGGTTAAAAAAGTTTGTATTATATTAATAGAAATAATTATCGAGATTTAAATTGCTCTACACAAGATTTATTTTGTTTGTTTTATTACTATACTTCTTAAAGACACAATTAACTCGTACTCGTAATACGATACCTTGGAGTTGGAGCGAAAATATTGTTTGTAATAATTTGGCTAGGAAAATACAACAAATCAAAAACACTATTTACTATGGAAAAAAAACCAGGAAGGTGAAAAACATATATTTACGATTTCGATGCACTCGACTTTTAGTAAAATAATAGGTAGGTAAAAATATTATTATGGTTTTGATCACAGACATATCTGTGGTTTTGATTTTAGCTACTAGTATCAGAAAGCTGCGTGTTCAATGCACGTCGGGGTCACACAACTGTGGAGGATACAGTAGACAATATACCTAATGAAGTTTTTCATCTTTTTATTTTACTGCAAATACAAAATAAAAATTAAACAATGGTAATGTAAATTCTAAACAAACTACTACCAAAATACAATTAGAACAAAAATCATTTGACTGGTTGATTTCACCCAGAGGCCAGAGGCGGCTCGTGACAAAATTGTATGGGTGTTCACTTGAAATAAAACAACGAAAATACAATAGCGTAGCGGGATAATTTATTACAAAAAAAAATGAGCACCACATTTTATAAATGTCTATAACACTAAAAATTACAAAGTACAGGCTATTTCAAAACGAATTCAATGATTATCAATAATTAGTAAATCACCGAATTTGCATTCGCGAGCGTACCTACGCGTAGGTATCCATAGTGTTTGTTTATACTAAAGGAATGGCAACGTCGCAATTGCTGCTGTCATGCGATGCGGCAACGTTGCGTGAGACTCAAAACGCTACCTGCTACGGTATGAACGATTGTTATAAAAATAAAAGTTATACATATTTGTTGGCGTAAACTATTTTATTCATCATTAATTTTGGAAAATAAATAATGCCAAAATTGATTACAATAAAACGCAGTTTTATTTTATTACATTACAGGTAAATTAGCTTGGAGAAATTTTTGCGTTTGTAGTAGTGTATGGTCAGCAAATAAAAAAAAACAACATTTTATTTTTAGTTTTTATTCAAGTATATAATATTAGTATTATTAATATTTTATTAGTTCCAAACATTACAAGCAGTGCCGATTTTTACTTCAGTGAAGACGTGTATAAATTAGGTGTTCTCCGGCCAAAAATGTAAACCACGGTAAAAGTGAAACTGTTCGAACGGTTCCGAACACTGCTTTGTGTAGCGCATGTCGCGTGACGGTCGGCTGCCGAGTAGGTATACCTACTCGGCAGCCGCGATACACGCGACATGCGCTACACAGACCAAAAAGTTTGAGACGATGTAATAAAAGTTTCACTTTAATAACAAACAATAACAACAATAACAAACAATAACAACAATCAACAAATACAAAATTTAACAATTAAACTACGTAATAATTATAATTTTCGAATGAAATGTGTGCTTTATGTTCTAACGGTACCAAGCGACTGACGCCGGACTGCACGAGGCACCTGCGGACAGCGTAAACTGGTTTATTCTGGTTTTGTGCGTGTTTCCACTTTCCACTATCAAGTGACGATTTATTTATTTGTTTTGTTTCGTAATTATTATGGTCAAATATTAATTACGAAACAAATTATTATGAACAAGATATTTTATTGTTTCACGGTATTCGCCTTGTCATTGGCTCAAGGACGTAAAATTGAATGATATATTATTTTTTTTATAAAGTCAAAACCATTTTCTTT
This sequence comes from Colias philodice, assembly GCF_061535455.1. Classification (NCBI taxonomy): domain Eukaryota; kingdom Metazoa; phylum Arthropoda; class Insecta; order Lepidoptera; family Pieridae; genus Colias; species Colias philodice. Next base: position 1,461,602 of record NC_143117.1, on the reverse strand, counting down.
AAAACATAAATCAGAGTATTGCTAGGGATAAGTATAAAATTAAATAGTAATGTTAGGATATCGAAACATTTTTGTATAGGCTAGAACGATATAATGGAAACGCGCTCTAAGATCTGAGTAATATACACACCACTACATATGCAAAAATTTCTCGAGACTAATTTCACTGTACACTATTGTTTTTTTTTATCAAAACATGTATGTATTTGAGTAGTTAGCAGCATATAATATTCTGAATTTCTGATCCATGCCTATTCACTCAAAACTAATAACACTAATGATTTGTAACAGTAAATTATTTCAATAGGTATTTGAACATTTCATAACCAACAAGTAAGAATAATTCGTATACAAGATACAATAACAAATCTAATACACTATTTATTATTTTATTATATTTCATTATGTGAAAATAACCAGGAAGGTGAAAAACATATTTACGAAAACAAAGTAACATATGGTTTTGCTATTAGCTATCAGGAAAAAAAATCGTATTGGAACAAAAGAAGGATTGTAACTGAATTAGGTAATTAGGTATGTTTGTTTCTGGGTGCACCGTTTTCGACGACGCGACGGCCGACGCGTGACGTAAACAGAGTAGGTACCTACTTTGCTAAAACAAACTAAGTAATAAAATTGTGTGTCTGTCTGAAAATTCGCTAAAGCATATTTTACCAATGTTTGCAAGTTTGTGATTACTTTGATAGTTTATCGATTTATAATAATTGTATACTTATATCATTGTTTAAAAATATTCAAACACAATATGATATAGGTACTGATTTATCACTGGTTTCAGTGATGAACTGATGAGTCAATGTTAGCCACAATACTAATCACTTTCGTCATACATGTGTATGAACTATGATTGATGTGATTTGCAATGTGGTGAAATTTCATAAAAATCACGGGCCAATTTTTTGTTTTGAATCCCACCGAAAATACATATACATATTACTAATTGCGTTATTAGAATAATTAATTACTATACCCACGATCAATTATTACAATTGTAATGTAGGTATTAGGTATAGGTGAGTACTTATACCTATATATAAATATAATGTGACTCCTATCAGATATCACTAAGGAATTTAGGTCACACGTGTCTTTAAAAACTATAAAGAATATCATATTTAATTATTTTAATTGTTACTGGAATATCATATTATTTTTCCTTAATTAGTAACTAGAGACTAGCAATCCGACGCCTGTAATCGGATAGATATTTAGTTTAAGTACCTATTTACATTTTAATATAAAAAGGGGTAATTTCTCTAATAAAAGTCAGTGTATAACCAACCATCAATCGTTTTATTTCTCTCCACGCACACCACACATCACATGGCGACCCTGCCAGCGCGGGCGCGTCGGATAACAGTGTTCTAGAATTACGTTCCGTATTTGGCACCGAAATCGGAGTTTCATCTTCATACGGAGAGCCGAAGGCTTCATAATAAATTATTATGGAGAATTACGCCAGTCGCACCGATAATCGGACGTACTTGCAAAGATGGAAGTCTTTTCATATATCGATTTTATTAAAAGCAGACTATTAATAGTATGCCAGATATACGAAGTTAAATTTCAAGCCATTCGCTTAATTCAAGACCAACATCGTGACAAAATAGAGGCTTACGTAGAGGGTCACATTAATCAAAATACATCCCCTACAAAAATAAGCCTAATGCAAAAAATATCATTAGAATGCAGCTTGGATGTGGACTTCCCCGACGGAACGAGAGCTATTGCAAAGATTGAAGAAGTTTATAGCGGTAGCGTGTTATTTTTATACAAAATAAGTTGGGAAAGAGATTCTACATACGCAGATTGGTAAAGACAAAATGGGCAAGCAGCAATCTAAAGAAGTCGAAAAAGAAGAAGTATTTATAACACAGAGCGGACAGAACAACTACGCACCAAACAACATCGCACCCTGGGAAAAATCAGAAACTATGTTCAATTTGATCGTGGTAATAGCAGTCATTTGTGGAATAATATTTGCGTATTCTGTTTACAAGAAGATGCACAAGCGACTTACAAAGAAGATACAGCGGCAAGCTACGGAAATAGTTTTGAAGTCACGTCGCGCCTCGGTTTAAAGGGACATAAAAAGTAAAACAGAACTTGAAAACCCAGTTCAAAAGTGGCAATTAGTGTGTGCAGTGACTCGCAGTATACTTAAGTAAGTGGCAATTTTTCCTTTCTCTCTAATCTATTTTTATTTAATCACGTTTATCCTTTATGTAGAAATATAATTAACATATTAATTAAACTTATGTTTAAAAAAAATATATATATATAAATATATAAACATAAATGTCTAATATAATATTACAAAAATATTTAAATGATTTGCTAGAAATTAAGCAATATTTAGTTAAGTTTGGAATTAAACGTCTTAAAAGTGAAACAGCATTCGAAAAATACGAAGTAGCTAAACAAGTATATAAGGAGTATAAAAACTATATACAAGTGGTAGAAATTAAAGTAGAAGAATTAAGTGTAACATTAGAAATAGATAGTCTTTTTGATAAAATCAAAAATCTTATGACAATCATGTCGACAAAACCAGAATTTGAGTTAAAAACGGCAGTTTCTCTGTTGCCCGTAATGGACGACACAGAAAATGTCACTCTGCAGTTAATAGATGCTATTGAATTATATGTGACAATGATTTCAAAAGAAAGTATTACAAATCTTATTCAATTTGTTTGCAAGACACGGTTGTCACGAAACGCGAAATTAAGATTAAAAGATACCTATAGTAGCGTAGAAGAAATGGTTAGTGACATGAAAAAGCACCTCCTAACTACTAAGTCAGAAATCGCCTTGCAGAAAAAATTATTAAATTGTTATCAAGGAAATCGGTCGATAGATAAATTTGGAACAGAGCTCGAGCAACTGTTTGTTAACCTTACCATCTCACAATCAAAAGGAAATTCAGACACGTTCAGTATTCTGAAATCCATAAATGAAAAACAGGCAATACATAAATTCGCCGATGGTCTACGGAATGACAGATTGAAAACTGTTATAGCTGCACGAAATTACAATTCGTTAAAGGACGCTATTCAAGGCGCAAAGGATGAGGAAGTAACGATGACTTCTCCATCATCTAACCAAGTATTCTTTGCAAAAGGAAGACCCTATCATCGGGGACTCCAAGGATCTAAACACTGTGGAAAATCATATTCCTATACTAATTCAAGGTCACCAAAAACACAATTTAAGAATACATTCACCAACTATTCATGTGGTAGGAATCAAGGGAATTTTCAAAGAGGTCGAGGTAAAACAAACGGAAGGAATAAATCAAATACCCGTAGTACTCAACCATATACTCATAATAACCGGCCAAGTGCGAGTCGGGCTCGCGCACAAAGGGTTCCGTAGCAGCAAATATAATAAATTACAGTTAAATCAACCTATCTCAAAAACTATAAGAGATACTTTGATCAAACCAAAAATCGTTGAAAGAGTTAATTAGCATGCATCACCTCTATTTTTTTTAGAATTTTATACCCCGTAGTTATAAAAATAGAGGGGGGGGGACATACTTTTTACGACTTTGAGAGCTGATATCTCAAAAACCGTTCACTTTAAGAAAAATGTTTTTTAGAAAACTTTATATCATTTTAAAAGACCTTTCCATTGATACCCCACACGGGTATGTACATCGAAAAAAAAAATTTCATCCCTCAGTTACATGTATGGGGGGCCCCACCCCCAATTCTTTTTTTTACTATTTAGTGTCATATTTTTGTAGCGGTTCATACAACACATATTCCCATCAAATTTCATCACTGTAGTACTTATAGTTTCCGAGTAAATCGGCTGTGACAGACGGACAGACGGACAGACGGACAGACGGACATGACGAAACTATAAGGGTTCCGTTTTTGCCATTTTGGCTACGGAACCCTAAAAACAGAAACCAGCATCAGCAGGTAAATTTGGCCCAAAGTTCGCAAAACGAAGAGGACGAAGATGAGCAAAGCTCGATACCGAAGTGGTTTTTTCGACAATAATGAATACGTATTAAGTTATAACAACATGAATTCAGTAAAATTTTATATAAATCATAAAAAACTAAATTTTCTATTAGACACTGGAGCATCCTTATCTATAATTAAAGATATTGCTATACAACATACTAAACACAAAGTTACCCAAAAAACAACACAAATTAAGGGCATTGGTGGAAAAATAACCTCAGACAGATATACAAAATTAACATTGAAATATAAAAATGAAAAATTTGAACATAAATTTCATATATTTAAAACATTACCATTAAACATTGACGGTATACTCGGGCAAGACTTTTTGTCAAGATACAAATCATTACTAAATTTTGAAAACCAAACATTAACGCTTCAAACAGATTCAAAGTATACAACAATACCAATAGACATGTTTTCAACAGAAGATATAAACACAACAAGCATAAAACTGCCACCCAGATGTGAAAAAATAATTAATATAAAAACGAACCATACTAGCAACTGTGTAATAACTTCAAAAGAGGTGTGTGATGGAGTATTCATAGCTAATACTTTGAATAAAGCCAGAAATGGAAAAATATCGATACATATTATGAATACTAGGGAAACAGAAGTAGTTTTACATTGTTTCACACCAGAGATAATACCTTTAGACGAGTTTGAGTGCTTCACATTTGAAGAAGTAACAAACAATGGAGAAAGAGTTAAAAGGTTATTCGATTTACTGAAACTAGAAAACATGAACGCAGAAGAACAGAAAAGTATTGCAAGTATATGTGCTAAGTTTGCAGATATATTCCACTTGTCGGGTGATCGACTGAACACTTGCAATTTATACGAACAGAAAATACACCTAAAAGAAAATACCAATCCAGTTTACTCTAAACCTTACAGACTACCTCATTCACAGAAAGCGGAAATTAGTAAACAAATACAGGAAATGATAGACAACGATATTATCGAGGAATCAACTTCAGAATGGTCAAGCCCATTACTGATAGTGCCTAAGAAAATAGGAGCAAATGGTGAAAAGAAATGGAGAGTTGTACTAGATTACAGAAAACTAAATGATTGTATCAAAGACGATAAATTCCCATTGCCAAATATTACCGAAATATTGGACTCTTTATCAGGAGCTATGTATTTTAGTCACTTAGATCTCAATCAGGGCTATTATCAAATGAAATTAGATGCAGAAAGCCGAAAATATACAGCATTCGTAGCTGATAAACATTATCAAATGAAACGTTTACCAATGGGTCTAAAAACAAGCCCTAGCGCATTCAGTAGAGCGATGACAATTGCATTATCAGGATTAAATTATGAAAAATGCATAGTCTACCTGGATGATATTATTGTGATGGGAAGAAATTTAAATCAGCATAATAAAAATCTTATTGATGTATTCTCACGTTTAAGAAAAGTAAATATGAAATTAAACCCATTAAAATGTAATTTTTTGAAAAAAGATCTTTTGTACCTAGGTCACATCGTTACACCAGAAGGTATAAGACCAGATCCAGAAAAGATTAAAGTCATGCAAAATTATCCAACTCCTAAAAACGCAGATGAAGTCAAAAGGTTTGTTGCGTTTGCCAATTATTATAGAAAGTTCATACCAAATTTTGCAAACATTACAGCAAGTTTAAATAATTTAACCAGAAAAAATGTTAACTTCAATTGGACTACAGATTGTCAAAATTCTTTTGAAACTTTAAAACATACACTATGTAACCCGCCTTTATTGCAATATCCAAATTTTGAAGAAAGTAATGAGTTCATTATTCATACAGACGCTTCAGGGTTAGCGATTGGAGCTGTTTTATCAAATCAAGACAAAAGACCAGTAGCATATGCCAGTCGTACTTTAAACAAAGCTGAAAGAAACTATCCTGTGATAGAAAAGGAACTTTTAGCAATTGTGTGGGCTATCAAATATTTTCGACCATACATTTATGGAAGAAAGTTCAAAATTTGTACAGATCATAGACCATTGATATACTTATTCAACATGAAAGACCCATCGAGTCGACTTACCAAATTCAGGCTATGTTTAGAAGAATACGATTTTGTAATAGAATACACGCGAGGAAAAGATAATGTCGCTGCAGACGCTTTATCTCGTATAGTATTAACAACGGACGACCTAAAGTCTATTAATAATAAAGTCAATTGCCTCATGGTTATGACTAGAAGACAAAGAAAAATGATGGATGAAACGGAAAATAAGAAGAAGGATAACGATGAAAAAGCTGACGATTGGACTGATCACCCAAGAGTCGTAGAAATACTTAAACGGACAAAAAATTCGATAGAATTCAATTTTGAGACTAACGAATATACGAAGAACGAGACATGTTCAGAAAATGTCCATAGTAAAGAAAAAACATTTATGTATACACCTTCAAGGAATATGGTTACAATGAATCCTAATTCTAGATCATGGTTGAAACGAGCTTTCGCAGTGAGAGAATTAGAACAATTCTGTAACAAAGAAAATATTCAAGAATTATGCATAATAAAAAATGAAAGAAATGAAAAATTAATAAAAGAGCTAGCTCAGGAAGTAAAAAATATAAATAAGTGGCAAGGACCACGGATATGCATAATAAAAGGTGTAGTAAAAATAGAAAATATGGATGACAAAAAGGTCATACTAAATGATTTTCATATATTACCAAGCAGTGGACATGCTGGTATAAGAAGAATGACGAATAACATAAAGAAACGTTACTACTGGACAAATATGGACAATGACATAACTAACTTTGTGAATAAGTGTGAGCAATGTCAAAAGCAGAAATTTCATAAGCAAGTGAAGCAACCTATGTGCATTACTAGCACTGCATCTTCAGCTTTTGAAAAAATATTTCTTGATACAGTTGGTCCAATAACACGAGATGTTAATGGAAATGCCTATATACTAACACTACAATGTGAGTTGACGAAATACGTGGAAGCATACCCAATACCAAATAAGGAAACAGACACAGTAGCTCGTGCTTTCGTTGATAATTTTATTTTACGTTACGGTATTCCGCAGACGATTGCAACTGACAGAGGTACTGAGTTCATTTCAGCAACTATGAAAGATGTTTGTAGATTGTTAGAAGTAAAGCAAATACAATCAACAGCATATCACCACGAAAGTATTGGTTCTTTAGAAAACTCGCACAAAACATTGGGAGCGTTTCTAAGGATTCAAACTAACAACCAAACTCAAAATTGGAGCTCTTGGTTACAATATTGGTGTTTTGGATATAATACAACGGTTCATAGTGAAACACAATATACACCTTATGAACTTGTATTTGGTAAATTGTGTGGTATACCAAGTAATCTTGTAAATAAAATTGATCCAATTTACAATTTTGATAACTACCCTATTGAATTAAAATACAGGCTACAAAAATCCCAGCAAGAAGCAAGAGAAAATTTAATACAGTCCAAATTACGCAGAAAAATCAATTATGATAAAACAACAAATTCAATAAACTATAAAGAGGGAGATCTATTACTTGTTAAAAAAGAAAATAGAGAAAAGTTGGATCAAGTTTATATGGGACCATACAAAGTAATAAGTGATATGGATTTCAATGTAAAAATATTACAAAATGGTAAAGAAAATATAGTTCATAAAAATAGAACAATACCGTATCATATACATATAAAAAAAAATGTATTAGATATTTTTTTTTTAAAAAAAGGAGAGAGATGTAATGTAGGTATTAGGTATAGGTGAGTACTTATACCTATATATAAATATAATGTGACTCCTATCAGATATCACTAAGGAATTTAGGTCACACGTGTCTTTAAAAACTATAAAGAATATCATATTTAATTATTTTATTATTAATTAATTATATTAATTCAATTATTTATTTATTTCTCTCCACGCACACCACACATCACACAATTTACAATATAGTCTCAAATGCATACTAGAGAAATATTGCAATTTGAATCAAAAAATGCATAGCATACAAAAATAAATTCACAACACAAGAAATTCCGCGCGCAAATCATAGCGCGTGTCAATGAAATCAAGAATGTAATTTTATATCAAGCCGACGACGACGCCGAACTAAAGTACCTACAGTACCATTTACCTTCAGTGTACAATACAGTTTACAGACCTACGACGGACGAACAATAATGAGTAATAAATTGTTTACAAAAAAAAACATAGTTTCTAAGGTCATTAGTTTTATTTTATTTTATTGTTATTTTCTTTGAACGATTGGAAATGAAATTACTCAATTATTACACATAGAACTTTGATTTATTAGAATTATGCGAATTATGTATAAGATAACGAACGCGAATGCACGACATCTAGCGCGTCAATGTCTAAACATCGCCATTCGTTTAGACATTGACGCGCTAGATGTCGTGCTTTATGTCGTGTTTCGCTTGGCAAAAGTCACGCACACTACTGTAGAAGTGTCAAATTTTGCCGGTATTTCACTGTTGTTTTTCTAAGTAAATAATGTAAGTTATTGATTAAAAAGGTCGAACGCGGACACATTTCATTGTAGAGAAGTGATAAAATGATTAGTTTTAAAGAAATAGTGTCTGTGTTAAGTGTTTAGTCGTCATCAAAAATGTATGGAGGGACGGTCGGAACATCCACCTTAAACAAGAATTATTTCATATAGGTTTTCTATTCAAGAACTGCTCTTACCAATTCAAGATCCTTGGCATCTTATGGATGTGGATAACCTGAGCATGATGGTTGATCAGTAGTATTTGATATGTCAATTAAGGCAAATTGAGATGGATGGTCTGCCTGAAAGAGATAAAAATGTTACTTATAACATTGGATATGGTCCCAAGTAATAATAAATAGATTGCTACAGAAACATGGACTCAATGTTTGGTAAATTGTAAAACTTTTAGTATTTTTTTTATTAAAAGCATTTATTGAACAAACATAGTGTATTATACTTATGGATAGTGTAGCTTTCCAACAACGAAAGAATTAAAAAAATTGGACCAGTACAACAGTAGGACAACTAAAAAAATAACTCAGTAGGTTTTAAGTACCAGTCATCACACCACTTGTCTCATGACACTCTAGGTCTCTAGAGCATATCAGTCAAAAAAGATATTGTGAAGCTTAAGTAAATGAATCCTTAGACACTATCGGAAATTTAAGAACAATTATAATCTTTTTTCCATTAAAATAATATCCTGGTTTTATTATATCGTAATATTGTCTTAATTCTAACTCTAAAATTCTATCCTTACCATATATAGTATTTAATTTTATTAATATATCCTTTAACACATTTGAACTTAACATAGAATGATGTGTTGAGGACGTACGAATGAAAGCTAATGTATTTTCAATTCTAACCAATTCTTGCAATATATCATCTACATTTTCTGTCATTATGCTAAGGATTTGGGCAAATTTAGCATATTTTATCAAACGGGATATTTGTATCCTGGAATCAGATAAATTTAAAGTCAATAACGTTCAAGATAGAATTCGAGGACAACCACTGAAAATAAGTAATATCGACTTAAATGAAATACACTTCAACCACAGCCCTGAAAATCATGTAAAGTTGAATTCAATAAATTTGGAAGATCTGCATAAGATTCATACTAAGGTACTGATGCAAGCACCGATTGAACTAGAAAAGAATACATCGACGATATACCATACCACTGTCCCAATTTATACATTCCTTTTGGGCACTTTGCTACTTTTCGCAACTTACAAAGTAATCCGTTATAAGAACGTTACGTGCTGGAAGAATCAAGACGACCCTAATACAAAGACGGAAGATCAAGACAGTCAAAATTGTACCGAATCTTCGCCAGGACCACAGTTTCCAGCAACATTTTATCACACCGTGCTCAAATAGTTGCTGGTCTTCGGGGGGAGGAGTTACGCCAACGGATCCCCAAGACATTGCTGCGTCGACGTTTCTCACGGGAACGTATTGTACGGACGTAGCAGCTAGGCTATTCTGTAAAAAACGCGCCCGAACTCGCATCTCACCTGAGTGAGTCGACTCACTTCACTTTCGAACGTTCGAGTTTTTGGTTTCGCATTCTGTAAACATCCGCTCGGCAGAGGCGAAGCGAAGTGAGTCTCACTTCGAAACTCACTTGCCTAGTGAAGGGATCTTATAGATTTGAATTTATCGACATTGTTATTATCTTTAAAATGCGGCAATTTAACACATTTTGAAGACATAATAACACTTTAGTATTGTACCGTGGGTGGAATTAAACTAAAATTGCAATTTTACACTGATAAATTCTTTAAAATCAAAATAATTCTAGCGTCACTGAAAAAAAAGGACGCTTGTCTGTGGTTCGTTTGACTTATGTTTATTTCTCAAGTGGTTTTTTGTACCTAATTTTAAAGTGTTTCGTGTTGCATTCTTTCTAAAAGTTATGTTGGAGTTTTGGCTGCATATTACATTCGATGTCCCCGAATTTCATTATTTTGTGTTGTTTAATCGATAGCTGGTAGTGGATTTTCTTAACAAACTGCTTTTCTTTTCCATCAAAAATGCGTAGTTTTTGTGAAAATCGAAATTGAAAATGATATTTTTTAAGGTTATTTTTGTACTAAAAACGCAACTTAAAGTAAAATCTTAAGCCATTATAGTATCAAAATGTCTAATTATCACACTCACACGCATTATTTTTAAATATATTTACGTACCTATTACTTTATTTACATATTACAATTTATTTTGTCAAAATAGTATTTTAACAATTTAGTATAGCCAAAAATCGTTCCATATTTTGTATTCACAACAAGCCACAGATAACACAGATTAGTTAATATGACGCAGATCACAGATTAGCAATACAAATATACTAGCTTATCATAGAGTATAAATGATACATTTTAATTTTTAATGTTTTTTTTATAGCTCACTTGCTTCAGTTTTAAAAATCGATTAACTTTTACTTTTAGTATTCAAATAGGTAGCGAGGAGCGAAGCGACGAGCGTGTTAGGTTAACTGTTGAACTGCCGCACGAGCCGAGCGAGCGAAGCGAGCGTGCCGCGGCAGCGGCCGGCGAGTGCCAGAAGCGACTTTAGGGCGATTCCCACTCAAACAAAAAAAAACTACGTAGGTTTAAACAACCTGTTTGTATTTTATTTATGTATCGTAAAATTTTTGTTATTATCAAATGCAATCTAAATTAAAATTACGAAGTGTCTAGTCGTCCGCTAAACGGATGAATAAAATAAATTAGTCGTCCGATTACCGGATGAATAAAATAATTTAATCGTCCGATTATTCGGATTACTAGATAACCTTTTAACACTAAAGCTAGTTGGGTTGGACTAAAGCAAAGGGGGCTCAGGACTTAGAAAATTTTTGATGGAGTTGGTGTCATTATAACACCTATTTATTATTGTTTTATCGTAAAGATTACGCTAATATAAGCATGTTTTATAGGAACAACTTTTCTCTAAAATCAAAAATGGCCGAGATATTCGCCCTCAATTCGTTAGGTTAGGTTTAGGTTAGGTTAGGTTAGGTTTCTTAAAAAAAAAACTACACAGAAATAGGAGCCCCGCGAAGCGGGGCTCCGTCGACGCGCAAAAAAAATCAAGTTTAGGTTAGGTTAGCCGTTAGGTTAGGTTAGGTTAGGTTTCTTAAAAAAAAAACTACACAGAAACAGGAGCCCCGCGAAGCGGGGCTCCGTCGACGCGCCAAAAAAAATCAAGTTTAGGTTAGGTTAGCCGTTAGGTTAGGTTAGGTTAGGTTTCTTAAAAAAAAAACTACACAGAAATAGGAGCCCCGCGAAGCGGGGCTCCGTCGACGCGCAAAAAAAATCAAATACCTACGTGTGCCCTCCTCCCCCCTCTCCTCCCCCCACAAAAAACCTATAATACGTGCGGCAGTTCTCTAAAGAATTATTATTTTATTCATCCGGTAATCGGACAACTAATTTATTTTATTCATCCGTTTAGCGGACGACTAGCGCTGTCCTTAAAATTATTTTTGACAAATTCATTTTAAAAATCACTTTCGAATTATATTTATTATCTACAATTGTGAACGCGTCATAATATAACATTTATTATCTATAATGGCATGTCGTAAATACGTGGTAAATACAAACTTACATTTTCCAGGTAATATAATTTAAGAAATTGTTATAAATAAATTAATAATACGGCATTATATTTAAAAATATTGCCTGTGTGCGAGATTACTAGAAGTTTTAATACGACAATGGTATAAAAGTGTCGTTTTTAGTACAAAAATAACCTTAAAAAAAATAATTTTCATTTTCGATTTTCACAAAAACTACGCATTTTTGTTGGAAAAGAAAAGCAGTTTGTTAAGAAAATCCACTACCAGCTATCGATTAAACAGCACAAAATAATGAAATTCGGGGACATCGAATCAAATATTTAACCGGAGTTTTAGTTAATGTTTCAGTTTGGCTTTATTAAGTTGTTGTGTAATTGGTGTTAAACGTGTTGCATAAATTATTTAAAGGAGAAAACTGCAAAAATAACAACTATGAGGTGAGTAATGTGATTCTTGTATTTAACTAAAATATTATCTTATACAACAAGCTTATTGAAATATTTAACTTAAAATCTTAAACATTGTAGCTCCTCGGAAAGGTCGTCTCATCCCTCCCGTGCCCAAGTAGAGTATCTAGTCGACTATCTTAGCAAACATCCTAGCTTAGCCAAGGGTTTTTCAAAAGTCCCGAGCGCTAGAGACGAAGCTAGAAAAACATGGGAGGAGTTGACTATCAAATTAAATAGCTTGGGAGGCTGCACTAAAACATGGAAACAGTGGACAAAGGTAGGCAATAGGCATATAGAAAACTATTCATCTTATACCGTGTAGGTATCTGGCTTACCTATATATTATTAATAAACTTTTAATTTTGCTTTAGTATTGGTCTGACAAAAAGAGTGCCGTGAAGAAAAAAGCTGCCCTAAGATACCGGGCACGCAATAAGACTGGTGGTGGATGTGAATCGGTGGTGGAGCTTTCAGAGGTGGAGGAGAAAATACTCACATTAATGGGCGGGGAAGGTTTTGCAATTGGTGATAGGCATTTGGAAATTAATCCATTTGAAGTAAGCTATTGTTATCGATTTTGTTGATCCGATACATGTATGTATGTAAAATATAATTATTCAATGTCATGTTCTTTTTTTAGGAAATCCCCGTCCTTACTGATGCCAACGAAAGCCCCACATTGTCGACTTCATCTATGATAAATGAAACCACAACTATTGTAAGTAAATACCTAGTGTATTAATAAAATATTACTTAATAATAAACAACTTATTAGTAAATGTTTCTTATATTGTTCTAGGAATACCAAGTCTTGGATGAGACTGCTATAAATACGGAAAATGTTAGTATGGCAGATACTGAGGTATATATTAATAAGATATTATGAAAATGGTACTTTTTTATTGATTCCAGTATTTGAAATACTATGTTTTTTTTTTCAGAGACCTCAACTAATTCAGCAATATGTTAACTGTATCCCGAATCCCGAACCTTCCCCTGCTCATACACCACCGAGAGCGGAGGTAACGAGCCCTCTGCAAGCAGTTACCCCCTCTGGCTCAGGCAACTTTCCTGCTCGACGTCAATTATTGAACGTCGCGGGTCCATCACCACGTCGTACTACAAGTAATTATGAGATTTATGAATTGATTTACAATATTTATAATCCATACTAATATTATAAATGCGAAAGTAACTCTGTCTGTCTGTCTGTTACTCAATCACGCCTTAACTACTGAACCAATTTGCATGAAATTTGGTATAGAGATATTTTGATACCCGAGAAAGGACATAGGATAGGTTTTATCCCGGAAATCCTACGGGAACGGGTTTTTCTTTGAAAACGCGGGCGAAGCCGCGGGCGGAAAGCTAGTCAACAATAAAAATTTGGAAATACATACAAATAAAACTAAATAATACTTGATAATGAATTAAGGAAATAATAATAACATCAGAAGACTTGTCAAAAATGCGTCACCGCGACCGGTGGAAATAATAATAAATTAATATTTATTTTACGTTTCAGGGTCATCGAGTCGTCCACAACAACGGCAAAGAAGACGATCACCTCCATCACAAAGGCGGCAATCTCAATTAACAACCTTTACTGAAAGGTTTCTTAGCTTGGAAGAGCAACGGATTGAGATTGACCGTCGCTACTGTGAGTTACAGGAGTGAGTGATGGTCAACTCACAAAGGGAGACCAACAGAATGACAGCAGAGGGCCTGATTGCCGTCGGGGAAGGTCTTAAATTATTAGCTGAAAATTTAAAAAAATAAAATACTTTTATACTTAAATACATTTATTAGTTCTTAACTTATTTTAGTAGTAAAAAATTATCTGTGGTTTTACTTATAGTTTCTTAATTTACTAACATTAGTTTATAAGCCCTAATTGAGTTACTAACACCTATGAATATAATTTTCCGGAATAAATAATTTGCATTGATTTTTGATTGAATTAATTACAATTACCGCGTGTTCCTTGCCCTCCATAATTCATTTATCAATCTTTGTCTACATAGCTGACCAAGTGCAGTTTCATTAGGTACATCCTCATTTGAAGCTACACTTTGTCTGGTCCTATGAAAACCAGCCTCAACCTCTAGCTCTGAATTGAATATGGCTGGAGCTGGCAGGCCGGCACGATTACAAATATTGTGAAGCACGCAACATGCTATTACAATCTTCGAAACCGTGTCGGGGTCATAATGTAGGACTCTATGTGCTAATAGGCATCTAAATCTGGCTTTAAGGACCCCAATTGTTCTTTCTACGGTGTTTCTTGCAGTAGCATGCAGCTAGTTATAGTGATGTTCTGGTGTTCCCTCGTCTGCATTTGGAACTGGCACCATTAGGTACTGACGCTGCGGATACCCAGAATCACCTGTAACAATGAATATTGTTAAAAAATAAAATGTTTTGTCATCAACAATTATATTTTTATTAGGAGTTAGGAGTTTTCAATGATTTCGCCTGCTCTCCAATTTTTATGAATTCCGTGAACTTCGGTAATAAAGCCTAAATTACTCAGAAATAAAGTAGTTTTTTTAATGATGAAAGAATTTTTGAAGGAATTAATCCAGTAGTTTTTGAGTTAAATATTTACAAACAAACAAAGATTCGTCTTTATAATTAATTAGCTAAGAGGTAACTCACCTAACAAGTACACAGATTCGCCTGTTTGTACTAATTGTTCGAGGTGGTCCCGAATGATGCAATTATTAAAAATAAGGCTGTCGTGAGTCGCTCCGCCATATGTTGCATCTACATGTATTATGTTCAAATCTGCATCTGTGAACTGCAAAAAGAATTATTTTACAACTATTTTTATGTGGCTGTTCTAATGAATGTTAAAAAAAATATAGGTACTAGCAGCGTCTTGTGATTTATACTGCTTCGTTAATGATCCTATGGAATTGGTCCAAATTTCATTAAATCGATTTTCTGTGGTTCAAGTGCGAAAGCGTATACAGACATTATTATATCAGGCTTACCATTTGTACATTTCTTGCATGATATCCTTTGCGACAGTAGTATCGTTCTTCATGGCAAGTTGGTCTCACCATTGTCACAAAAGTCCCATCTACACATCCTATTACCCCAGGAATACTGAATTTCTCATAGAATCTGCAATAAGAAATAAAAAAATCATTAAATATTTTTCATTAACATGATAGGTTTATTTAGGTAGGTACACAAACCTTGTTTTGAGTCTCAGTCTTTCTTCAGAATTTTGGGGAAATCTTATGTATTTTTTTACTATACTTGGATGGCTTAGGGCTTCTATGACCTCGTGGATACTACGAGATGCTGATGGCTGCGACACAAACGAATTTATGTGTTTTCCACATATCCTTTGATAGCTCCCAGTCGCAAAGAAAGAAAGTGCACATAACAACTGAAAAAAATTAATGAAATTTCTTGAAACTATCAAAATAAAAGGTACTTAATCTGATAAGGAAACCATCCATAATTAAAGTCGGTTAATAACTCAAAACGTTTTTAAAGAAACCGTAAGGGAGAGAAACTTTGGACTTTAACATAGGGTACCTACCACTTGAAAGGGTGACATCATAAAAAATAATCGGGGATTAGATGACGTTATCGTTAGTGGTTCTATGTTCTATGCGAGGAAGTTATGTTACCTACCTACATAATGGAATGTTTTACAGAGTTATGGGAAAGTTATCCCAATATTCACACGGGATCGGGACTTCCGCAGATGAAATCACGGGACCGATGACTATTGTAACAGTAACTTTTCATGACATTATGAATACACATATAAAGCACTTAGATACATACCTTGACTCTAGCAGTTAATCCTCTTCGTCGACGTTGAGGTTTTTTAACTAAAACTTTAATGTCTTCCATCACTTGAGAAACTAGTTCTTCCGATAAACGGTAGCATTCAACAAAATTTTTATTTCGATTAATAATTTGCATTTCCCGAATGCTGGTACTTTGCCGGCGACTTTCTATTATATCCACAGCATTAGCTTCTCGTATTATAGCACTTAATATAAAATAACGCGCCATTTTAGTAAAAAAATATATAAAATTTGTATCAAATTTGTTCCACAACCACTAACTCACTCACGAACTCGGCACCTAATAGGCGAGTGAATTGCTGACAGGTGAATTCGTATTTGTAAATACTCGAACTCGACGTTCGAGGTGTAAAATTACCTTACAGAATGCCGAATTCATACTATAAACGTCAAAATCACAGACATGTATATTTAAGTAGACAACGCAAGTACCGCGATCTGTATGAAAACCAAGCGTGTCATATTTTTTGTACTGACCTTGACGCGTTATGACGTCACGAGCGCTTTTTAGTGATGTTAATTTCATTTTACGCTAAATCGATTAGGCCGCCACTCGCGCGGCGATTCTAGTATCGTCCTATCCCATCGAAGTAAATCGAAAGAAATCAGATCAAACTAGATCTATGTCTAAGAGGTAGTCAAATAAATGAATCGTAATCGATTACTAAATCGATTCAAGACAGAAAAATGATAATTACCATAGACAGAGGGATGATAAAATAAAGTTATAAACCTTTTAATATTCTAACAAGTAAACTAATGTGTTTTAGCTTTTTCTTACATATGCCCATTGAGTTACCATGTACTACGTACTAGAGAGGCCATCGAAAGAAAGTAATGAAACTGTCAATCAATCAATCTTTATGTCCCGTTGCATCGATCCATTTTCCTTTTATGTTCGGGTTACTTGGAAAACTGAAAAAACAAACATAGTCTAAGCAATAAGGAGTTTTCTTAAAAAACTCCCAAGATGACACTTTATAACTAATGGCGTCCATGTCATAATATTTATTTTTAGTACCTTTGTATTAAAATACTTAAAAGTTCTAGGTCAAGTCGTATTAAATGACAAAAAAAATCTATGCCTTTTTTTCTGAAAAATTGCTCCTTCAAATTATCATTTTTCTGTTCGATTATAAAATCGATTAGAATCGAGAACTGTTGCATCAAATGAACATCACTAACCACAAAATTGGACAGAAAAATGAGAACAGAAAAATGAGAAGACGCTATTCATTGCTTGTTATCATACGACGCGATCTTTACCGTGCCAAGTAAAAGCCGCAATGTATTCCGAATCATTTCGTATGATTTGGTATCCGTGTTTGTCACGATCGTTTTCCACAGATATTCTTTATTTGATTTTAAAATAAATAGTGCATATTCTGATTAGAAAATTACTTACCGGTGGAAGGAAACATCTATGCTAACTCGGCCACTCACAGCTGTGGAGTTTCTACAGTTTATAACGGCGCAATTCGGCATTTTACTTTATTCAGCTTCACGTCTTTCCTTGGCGAACTGCAAGCGCGGACTGAGTGTAGGCCAGCGTCAAGTAAGTTTCATAAACTTAGTTTGGACACGGGAAGTACATACACTCGCTTAGTCTATCTTGATACATGTCTGTGGTCAAAATACTCACTTAGCACAGTTCGCCTCGTCGCCGCTCTCGACGATGTGGCGCCACTAGTACTGTCGAGTTTTACAGAATACGAAATCGAAAACTCACCGCGGATTCCGCGTTCGAGTTTTTATAATAACCTTACAGAATAGCACTGCAGATTCCATTGGCGCAACGTAATTTTAAGTTTTCATTTTATATTCAATTAGCTTTATAGTTATTAATTGTTAAGACTTGCATCGAGCAAGACGTATTGTAATAAGTTTATATTAAAGTATTTCTAAGTGAATTCGTAGTTTTTTTTGGGGCCTCCGGCTGTCTGAAACATAATTTGTGTAATTGTTTATTTATTCTGAATCTTTAAGTTTATTGATTTTTATCCTTTACATAAGCTGTATTTAATAAAAAATGTTTAAAACTCGAATTTTCGAAATTTTTGATTTATAAGTTCTATGTAACGTTTTATAATTAAGTTATGGTATAATTAAATGTAGATTTCACTTTTGTACAGCTTAGACATTTTTCTGTATGGATACAGTGCCTTTCGATTTGAAGTTGGATAACATTTCATTTTATAGGTACTATTATAAAATTAAGAGCATGAAAGAAAAAAAAAAGCATTTCTTCATAATGCTATTGTTACCACAAAAAATATTTTCTTAATCGCAAATTTTAAGAGAAAATAAATTAAAATTAAAATTGATGTGGCGACGTTATACATACAGACGTTAGAACAAAGTCCACCATAAGAATGACGTCATTTAGGAATAAGACGATTTTTAAACATTAATAAAAACCTAAATATTTTCAAAAAGTAAAAATTACTGTTAGTTTTTATCTAGTTTTAATTAAAATAAAAATAAAAACAAGTAGCAAAAAATTTTGAAATGTTGTAATTTTGGAGCACCCTGTAAAGTCTGTATTTGTATGAACATAAGTGGAGATCGCGTCCACTTATTTTCATGCGTAAACGATGATATTCATACTCAACAGGTAACTTGGATTAACAAATAGGATAGGTTATATCCCGTAAATCCCACGGGAACGGGAACTATTTATTTATTGCACGCCTCATAAGCGAAGCGTTGAGGTGGGTACTACTGTCACTTCGCGCAAAACATCTGATTTTTCAAACTTAAAATGTCTTTATGTATCATACATTGCACTTGTAAGATAATAAATACACACACATATTAAGAAAAAAACACTATTTTTAACATTCATGATATTTTTGATGTCATTTTTGTTATTTAAACTAGTTAAAAAACAGTTTAAAAAAGTTCTGTCTTGGACGTCCGTGTGTCTGTATGTGCGGAGGATTTTCTTGTTAACACGATAGCGACCGAAATACTTTACTAATCGAGTCTTTTTTTTTCTCTTACGCTTGAGTATGCTCAGGAATAGAACCCTTTCATTTTTCAGGGTCTGATTCGATGTGGTTTAATTGTTATTAAATAAACAAAAATAATAATTAATAAATAATTATTAAAAAAAAATTATGAGGCGTGCACTTTTGGATTTTCCAAACTTTTTTCGTTTATTTCTATCTGAATAACCTATCAAAAGTAACATTCAATTGTGTAAATTTTATTTATTACGGATTCAACATCAAACAACTCTACGGTAAGTATCAAGGTGCGTATTAACTATAGAGCTATTATTTATTACCTTACCTACCTATATGTTATAGCTAATTACTGCTGGGCGCTGCAGCTGGCTGCGATTTCGTCCATGTATCTACTGAAAGGTTTCATGACATAATATGAGCACAGGGGAATAAAATAAAAAGACCAGTATGTACATCCAAAAATATTTATTTCAATGATTACAAATTATCCTTAATCTAATTTTGAAAATCTAACACTGAATTAGATTCCTTACAATATTATTCAAATTAATAACAAAATAACGTATTTTACGACAAATTAATATTGAACTAATTATGTAGTTAAAACACGAAAGCGCATTACCTTATTATACCAGCTGCATTAACCAAAAATTTTATATGATAATAAGTATAATATTTTCAACTGATATCAAAATGTACGAAAAATAGTACTTAATAAGTAATTGAACTGAGAACATAATTTAATATTCACACAAAGCTGTATTGTTTCGATATACGTTGTTTTTATTGTAAACTGCATTACATATTTTGATAAAAAAATACTGTAAAACAACAGATGATGAAATTTTCAAAATGAAAAAAAAAATACAAATTTGCCGCGCAATCGACATTTGACAGCTCTACGACTGAATGAGGCGGTTAAAAAAGTTTGTATAATATTAATAGAAATAATTATCGAGATTTAAATTGCTCTACACAAGATTTATTTTGTTTGTTTTATTACTATACTTCTTAAAGACACAATTAACTCGTACTCGTAATACGATACCTTGGAGTTGGAGCGAAAATATTGTTTGTAATAATTTGGCTAGGAAAATACAACAAATCAAAAACACTATTTACTATGGAAAAAAAACCAGGAAGGTGAAAAACATATATTTACGATTTCGATGCACTCGACTTTTAGTAAAATAATAGGTAGGTAAAAATATTATTATGGTTTTGATCACAGACATATCTGTGGTTTTGATTTTAGCTACTAGTATCAGAAAGCTGCGTGTTCAATGCACGTCGGGGTCACACAACTGTGGAGGATACAGTAGACAATATACCTAATGAAGTTTTTCATCTTTTTATTTTACTGCAAATACAAAATAAAAATTAAACAATGGTAATGTAAATTCTAAACAAACTACTACCAAAATACAATTAGAACAAAAATCATTTGACTGGTTGATTTCACCCAGAGGCCAGAGGCGGCTCGTGACAAAATTGTATGGGTGTTCACTTGAAATAAAACAACGAAAATACAATAGCGTAGCGGGATAATTTATTACAAAAAAAAATGAGCACCACATTTTATAAATGTCTATAACACTAAAAATTACAAAGTACAGGCTATTTCAAAACGAATTCAATGATTATCAATAATTAGTAAATCACCGAATTTGCATTCGCGAGCGTACCTACGCGTAGGTATCCATAGTGTTTGTTTATACTAAAGGAATGGCAACGTCGCAATTGCTGCTGTCATGCGATGCGGCAACGTTGCGTGAGACTCAAAACGCTACCTGCTACGGTATGAACGATTGTTATAAAAATAAAAGTTATACATATTTGTTGGCGTAAACTATTTTATTCATCATTAATTTTGGAAAATAAATAATGTCAAAATTGATTACAATAAAACGCAGTTTTATTTTATTACATTACAGGTAAATTAGCTTGGAGAAATTTTTGCGTTTGTAGTAGTGTATGGTCAGCAAATAAAAAAAAACAACATTTTATTTTTAGTTTTTATTCAAGTATATAATATTAGTATTATTAATATTTTATTAGTTCCAAACATTACAAGCAGTGCCGATTTTTACTTCAGTGAAGACGTGTATGAATTAGGTGTTCTCCGGCCAAAAATGTAAACCACGGTAAAAGTGAAACTGTTCGAACGGTTCCGAACACTGCTTTGTGTAGCGCATGTCGCGTGACGGTCGGCTGCCGAGTAGGTATACCTACTCGGCAGCCGCGATACACGCGACATGCGCTACACAGACCAAAAAGTTTGAGACGATGTAATAAAAGTTTCACTTTAATAACAAACAATAACAACAATAACAAACAATAACAACAATCAACAAATACAAAATTTAACAATTAAACTACGTAATAATTATAATTTTCGAATGAAATGTGTGCTTTATGTTCTAACGGTACCAAGCGACTGACGCCGGACTGCACGAGGCACCTGCGGACAGCGTAAACTGGTTTATTCTGGTTTTGTGCGTGTTTCCACTTTCCACTATCAAGTGACGATTTATTTATTTGTTTTGTTTCGTAATTATTATGGTCAAATATTAATTACGAAACAAATTATTATGAACAAGATATTTTATTGTTTCACGGTATTCGCCTTGTCATTGGCTCAAGGACGTAAAATTGAATGATATATTATTTTTTTTATAAAGTCAAAACCATTTTCTTTAAAACATAAATCAGAGTATTGCTAGGGATAAGTATAAAATTAAATAGTAATGTTAGGATATCGAAACATTTTTGTATAGGCTAGAACGATATAATGGAAACGCGCTCTAAGATCTGAGTAATATACACACCACTACATATGCAAAAATTTCTCGAGACTAATTTCACTGTACACTATTGTTTTTTTTTATCAAAACATGTATGTATTTGAGTAGTTAGCAGCATATAATATTCTGAATTTCTGATCCATGCCTATTCACTCAAAACTAATAACACTAATGATTTGTAACAGTAAATTATTTCAATAGGTATTTGAACATTTCATAACCAACAAGTAAGAATAATTCGTACCTATACAAGATACAATAACAAATCTAATACACTATTTATTATTTTATTATATTTCATTATGTGAAAATAACCAGGAAGGTGAAAAACATATTTACGAAAACAAAGTAACATATGGTTTTGCTATTAGCTATCAGGAAAAAAAATCGTATTGGAACAAAAGAAGGATTGTAACTGAATTAGGTAATTAGGTATGTTTGTTTCTGGGTGCACCGTTTTCGACGACGCGACGGCCGACGCGTGACGTAAACAGAGTAGGTACCTACTTTGCTAAAACAAACTAAGTAATAAAATTGTGTGTCTGTCTGAAAATTCGCTAAAGCATATTTTACCAATGTTTGCAAGTTTGTGATTACTTTGATAGTTTATCGATTTATAATAATTGTATACTTATATCATTGTTTAAAAATATTCAAACACAATATGATATAGGTACTGATTTATCACTGGTTTCAGTGATGAACTGATGAGTCAATGTTAGCCACAATACTAATCACTTTCGTCATACATGTGTATGAACTATGATTGATGTGATTTGCAATGTGGTGAAATTTCATAAAAATCACGGGCCAATTTTTTGTTTTGAATCCCACCGAAAATACATATACATATTACTAATTGCGTTATTAGAATAATTAATTACTATACCCACGATCAATTATTACAATTTACAATATAGTCTCAAATGCATACTAGAGAAATATTGCAATTTGAATCAAAAAATGCATAGCATACAAAAATAAATTCACAACACAAGAAATTCCGCGCGCAAATCATAGCGCGTGTCAATGAAATCAAGAATGTAATTTTATATCAAGCCGACGACGACGCCGAACTAAAGTACCTACAGTACCATTTACCTTCAGTGTACAATACAGTTTACAGACCTACGACGGACGAACAATAATGAGTAATAAATTGTTTACAAAAAAAAACATAGTTTCTAAGGTCATTAGTTTTATTTTATTTTATTGTTATTTTCTTTGAACGATTGGAAATGAAATTACTCAATTATTACACATAGAACTTTGATTTATTAGAATTATGCGAATTATGTATAAGATAACGAACGCGAATGCACGACATCTAGCGCGTCAATGTCTAAACATCGCCATTCGTTTAGACATTGACGCGCTAGATGTCGTGCTTTATGTCGTGTTTCGCTTGGCAAAAGTCACGCACACTACTGTAGAAGTGTCAAATTTTGCCGGTATTTCACTGTTGTTTTTCTAAGTAAATAATGTAAGTTATTGATTAAAAAGGTCGAACGCGGACACATTTCATTGTAGAGAAGTGATAAAATGATTAGTTTTAAAGAAATAGTGTCTGTGTTAAGTGTTTAGTCGTCATCAAAAATGTATGGAGGGACGGTCGGAACATCCACCTTAAACAAGAATTATTTCATATAGGTTTTCTATTCAAGAACTGCTCTTACCAATTCAAGATCCTTGGCATCTTTTGGATGTGGATAACCTGAGCATGATGGTTGATCAGTAGTATTTGATATGTCAATTAAGGCAAATTGAGATGGATGGTCTGCCTGAAAGAGATAAAAATGTTACTTATAACATTGGATATGGTCCCAAGTAATAATAAATAGATTGCTACAGAAACATGGACTCAATGTTTGGTAAATTGTAAAACTTTTAGTATTTTTTTTATTAAAAGCATTTATTGAACAAACATAGTGTATTATACTTATGGATAGTGTAGCTTTCCAACAACGAAAGAATTAAAAAAATTGGACCAGTACAACAGTAGGACAACTAAAAAAATAACTCAGTAGGTTTTAAGTACCAGTCATCACACCACTTGTCTCATGACACTCTAGGTCTCTAGAGCATATCAGTCAAAAAAGATATTGTGAAGCTTAAGTAAATGAATCCTTAGACACTATCGGAAATTTAAGAACAATTATAATCTTTTTTCCATTAAAATAATATCCTGGTTTTATTATATCGTAATATTGTCTTAATTCTAACTCTAAAATTCTATCCTTACCATATATAGTATTTAATTTTATTAATATATCCTTTAACACATTTGAACTTAACATAGAATGATGTGTTGAGGACGTACGAATGAAAGCTAATGTATTTTCAATTCTAACCAATTCTTGCAATATATCATCTACATTTTCTGTCATTATGCTAAGGATTTGGGCAAATTTAGCATATTTTATCAAACGGGATATTTGTATCCTGGAATCAGATAAATTTAAAGTCAATAACGTTCAAGATAGAATTCGAGGACAACCACTGAAAATAAGTAATATCGACTTAAATGAAATACACTTCAACCACAGCCCTGAAAATCATGTAAAGTTGAATTCAATAAATTTGGAAGATCTGCATAAGATTCATACTAAGGTACTGATGCAAGCACCGATTGAACTAGAAAAGAATACATCGACGATATACCATACCACTGTCCCAATTTATACATTCCTTTTGGGCACTTTGCTACTTTTCGCAACTTACAAAGTAATCCGTTATAAGAACGTTACGTGCTGGAAGAATCAAGACGACCCTAATACAAAGACGGAAGATCAAGACAGTCAAAATTGTACCGAATCTTCGCCAGGACCACAGTTTCCAGCAACATTTTATCACACCGTGCTCAAATAGTTGCTGGTCTTCGGGGGGAGGAGTTACGCCAACGGATCCCCAAGACATTGCTGCGTCGACGTTTCTCACGGGAACGTATTGTACGGACGTAGCAGCTAGGCTATTCTGTAAAAAACGCGCCCGAACTCGCATCTCACCTGAGTGAGTCGACTCACTTCACTTTCGAACGTTCGAGTTTTTGGTTTCGCATTCTGTAAACATCCGCTCGGCAGAGGCGAAGCGAAGTGAGTCTCACTTCGAAACTCACTTGCCTAGTGAAGGGATCTTATAGATTTGAATTTATCGACATTGTTATTATCTTTAAAATGCGGCAATTTAACACATTTTGAAGACATAATAACACTTTAGTATTGTACCGTGGGTGGAATTAAACTAAAATTGCAATTTTACACTGATAAATTCTTTAAAATCAAAATAATTCTAGCGTCACTGAAAAAAAAGGACGCTTGTCTGTGGTTCGTTTGACTTATGTTTATTTCTCAAGTGGTTTTTTGTACCTAATTTTAAAGTGTTTCGTGTTGCATTCTTTCTAAAAGTTATGTTGGAGTTTTGGCTGCATATTACATTCGATGTCCCCGAATTTCATTATTTTGTGTTGTTTAATCGATAGCTGGTAGTGGATTTTCTTAACAAACTGCTTTTCTTTTCCATCAAAAATGCGTAGTTTTTGTGAAAATCGAAATTGAAAATGATATTTTTTAAGGTTATTTTTGTACTAAAAACGCAACTTAAAGTAAAATCTTAAGCCATTATAGTATCAAAATGTCTAATTATCACACTCACACGCATTATTTTTAAATATATTTACGTACCTATTACTTTATTTACATATTACAATTTATTTTGTCAAAATAGTATTTTAACAATTTAGTATAGCCAAAAATCGTTCCATATTTTGTATTCACAACAAGCCACAGATAACACAGATTAGTTAATATGACGCAGATCACAGATTAGCAATACAAATATACTAGCTTATCATAGAGTATAAATGATACATTTTAATTTTTAATGTTTTTTTTATAGCTCACTTGCTTCAGTTTTAAAAATCGATTAACTTTTACTTTTAGTATTCAAATAGGTAGCGAGGAGCGAAGCGACGAGCGTGTTAGGTTAACTGTTGAACTGCCGCACGAGCCGAGCGAGCGAAGCGAGCGTGCCGCGGCAGCGGCCGGCGAGTGCCAGAAGCGACTTTAGGGCGATTCCCACTCAAACAAAAAAAAACTACGTAGGTTTAAACAACCTGTTTGTATTTTATTTATGTATCGTAAAATTTTTGTTATTATCAAATGCTATCTAAATTAAAATTACGAAGTGTCTAGTCGTCCGCTAAACGGATGAATAAAATAAATTAGTCGTCCGATTACCGGATGAATAAAATAATTTAATCGTCCGATTATTCGGATTACTAGATAACCTTTTAACACTAAAGCTAGTTGGGTTGGACTAAAGCAAAGGGGGCTCAGGACTTAGAAAATTTTTGATGGAGTTGGTGTCATTATAACACCTATTTATTATTGTTTTATCGTAAAGATTACGCTAATATAAGCATGTTTTATAGGAACAACTTTTCTCTAAAATCAAAAATGGCCGAGATATTCGCCCTCAATTCGTTAGGTTAGGTTTAGGTTAGGTTAGGTTAGGTTTCTTAAAAAAAAAACTACACAGAAATAGGAGCCCCGCGAAGCGGGGCTCCGTCGACGCGCAAAAAAAATCAAGTTTAGGTTAGGTTAGCCGTTAGGTTAGGTTAGGTTAGGTTTCTTAAAAAAAAAACTACACAGAAACAGGAGCCCCGCGAAGCGGGGCTCCGTCGACGCGCAAAAAAAAATCAAGTTTAGGTTAGGTTAGCCGTTAGGTTAGGTTAGGTTAGGTTTCTTAAAAAAAAAACTACACAGAAATAGGAGCCCCGCGAAGCGGGGCTCCGTCGACGCGCAAAAAAAATCAAATACCTACGTGTGCCCTCCTCCCCCCTCTCCTCCCCCCACAAAAAACCTATAATACGTGCGGCAGTTCTCTAAAGAATTATTATTTTATTCATCCGGTAATCGGACAACTAATTTATTTTATTCATCCGTTTAGCGGACGACTAGCGCTGTCCTTAAAATTATTTTTGACAAATTCATTTTAAAAATCACTTTCGAATTATATTTATTATCTACAATTGTGAACGCGTCATAATATAACATTTATTATCTATAATGGCATGTCGTAAATACGTGGTAAATACAAACTTACATTTTCCAGGTAATATAATTTAAGAAATTGTTATAAATAAATTAATAATACGGCATTATATTTAAAAATATTGCCTGTGTGCGAGATTACTAGAAGTTTTAATACGACAATGGTATAAAAGTGTCGTTTTTAGTACAAAAATAACCTTAAAAAAAATAATTTTCATTTTCGATTTTCACAAAAACTACGCATTTTTGTTGGAAAAGAAAAGCAGTTTGTTAAGAAAATCCACTACCAGCTATCGATTAAACAGCACAAAATAATGAAATTCGAGGACATCGAATCAAATATTTAACCGGAGTTTTAGTTAATGTTTCAGTTTGGCTTTATTAAGTTGTTGTGTAATTGCTGTTAAACGTGTTGCATAAATTATTTAAAGGAGAAAACTGCAAAAATAACAACTATGAGGTGAGTAATGTGATTCTTGTATTTAACTAAAATATTATCTTATACAACAAGCTTATTGAAATATTTAACTTAAAATCTTAAACATTGTAGCTCCTCGGAAAGGTCGTCTCATCCCTCCCGTGCCCAAGTAGAGTATCTAGTCGACTATCTTAGCAAACATCCTAGCTTAGCCAAGGGTTTTTCAAAAGTCCCGAGCGCTAGAGACGAAGCTAGAAAAACATGGGAGGAGTTGACTATCAAATTAAATAGCTTGGGAGGCTGCACTAAAACATGGAAACAGTGGACAAAGGTAGGCAATAGGCATATAGAAAACTATTCATCTTATACCGTGTAGGTATCTGGCTTACCTATATATTATTAATAAACTTTTAATTTTGCTTTAGTATTGGTCTGACAAAAAGAGTGCCGTGAAGAAAAAAGCTGCCCTAAGATACCGGGCACGCAATAAGACTGGTGGTGGATGTGAATCGGTGGTGGAGCTTTCAGAGGTGGAGGAGAAAATACTCACATTAATGGGCGGGGAAGGTTTTGCAATTGGTGATAGGCATTTGGAAATTAATCCATTTGAAGTAAGCTATTGTTATCGATTTTGTTGATCCGATACATGTATGTATGTAAAATATAATTATTCAATGTCATGTCATGGAGGGTAGTTTGCGCCTCGAAAGTTAACAGCTGTTTTTAAAAGTTCTGTGAATAATTAATTGTATTTAAAGTATATAAGTTACATTTCACTGTGTAATTGGTGAATTTAGTGGGACATATTTATGTGAAGCAGGTTTGCAAGTAAAAATTGTTTCTTAACTTTACTATTTACGTATTAATCTATCATGAATTGTGCTGCGTGTAAGAAATTTTTAAGGCATGATGAAAAACTTGACTGTACTACCTGTGCGGGGTCTTATCACTACAAGTGTATCAATATTTCCGTCGACTACTTCAAGAAAAATCTTAAAGAATTAAAACGATCGTGGCTTTGTCCTCTCTGTAAGAACGTTACATCTCGACGTAAAGGCGATGAAACACCCGCTAAAGCCCAGTTAGAAAACACTTCTCATGAAACCAGCTCATCATCAAATAGTTCCCCTGTAGTCCCACCTTCCCCATTTACTTACGATCAGTTGAAATCCCTACTTGAAAGTAATATAAGTGCCGCCCTCACTGAGATAAAAAAAGAATTCTCGAACACTATTAACATCTTGCGTGATCAACTGGCTGATTATCAAAACGAGCTGCATACTCACAAGGAGAAAATCCTGGCACTGGAAAACGATAACGTCTCACTGAGGGCCGAATTAAGCACCATACGCGATCAACTTTCTTCCCGGGACACAACTAATCTTAGTGATACCGTTAATGCATTACAATCCGAGTTAAACGAACGTTATCAGCTTGATTTACTCAATGATATAGAAATATCTGGCATTCCCGAAACTAACAACGAGTCCCTGACTCATCTTGTTATCACCACTGCACTAAAACTCGGCATCGAAATCGAAGAACGCGACATCGTATGTGCTTATCGCATAGGGTCTAAACATCGTACTAATGATTCTACGATTTCTACGAATGGCTTGCACCTTGATTCCCGCTCCCCGCGTCCCCGGCTTATCGCTGTAAAACTCACGCGCCGATCAATAAAAAATGATTTTATAAAGCAGGCTCGCATTAAACGCAACTTGACAACAGCTGATCTTGGACTCCCACCTCACCATCAAAAATCAATTTATATTAATGAAAGATTAACTAAATCTAATCGCCTACTTTTCGGTAAGTGTACCGTAGTTACGTGAAATGTGTAAGGCACAAAATTGGAGATTTGCCTGGACGAAGGAGGGACGTATATATGCAAGACAAAGTGAAACCACAAAAATTTGTTTATTTCGTAATGAACACGATATTACCCGTGTATTCAGAAACAAAAATGTGCCGTACAATGTTGATAACAAAAATTAGATATAATATTGTATTATTTAATAAGCTTGAGTTTTATATATTTCAATATTTTCTATGTATTTGTAGTGGATTGCGCCGTATATTTGAATATGATATTAATCTGTTAATGAACTATTCATTTTCTATCTTGAATTCAATTTCAATACCTAAAATTATGTACTTTATATTGTGGTCAGACCCTTTCTTTGTACTCAACTTTTTTCTAAATAATGTGTTACGTTTAAACTGTATGAACTTATATTATAGTATTGTGAAAATTGTTTTAATTCTTAATTTAATATTACTTTTTGTCGCTATTTTAATTAAACATAAGGTAGATAACTGTGATTGCGTTGTGGTTGTGCGAAACTTGGTATCGTGGTCAGTTATGGCAATATTATATGTTAATTCTATTATTCTGTTTATTTACTTCCTACTCCACGATACAGCTGATAATTCTTCAGGTACCATTTTGGACAATGAACATATAAAAAAATATAAAATCATATCATATTATGAACTTTTAAGAATTTTGGGAATGCTATTGAATAAATTTTATCCTATATCTTTTATCATACACAATCAAATAATATTACTTTATTATTTATATATTACAACATACCTACTACCATATGAGATTATAACATATGCTAACATTATCTTTAATATTATTTTTGTTATTCCTGTTGTATCTAAAAGTATTTATTTTCACAAAACATTATTTATTACCTTAAATTTTTATTATAGTTTACCATACAATTATTCTTATCAATTAAATAATCGCACCCGGGATACGTATGATTTTAAAATTATTGCATTAGGTAGTTACTATTTATTATTTAATTGTTATGGCCAAGTCTACTAGTTTAATTATTGGATTTTTTAATGCGGGTTCTCTGGGTACACGACAGGATGAGTTCCGTGCTGCATTTGATCGCTCACAACCAGATATCTTTGCGATCAATGAGACCTGGCTTCGGGATGGGCAGGAAGCACATGCTCCTTCATTGCCCGGCTTTAATCTCCGTCACCGACCCCGCCCTCCCGAAGTACGCAGTAGGGGTGGAGGTGTAGGGTTCTACGTAAGGCGTGGTATGAGAGCGCGAGACTGTACCATTCCCTCTTCTCCTGCATCTGTCGAACAGATGTGGCTGAGGATGAAGATAAACTCTCGTCGCGTCATTGTCGGCACAGCATACCGCCCGCCATGGCTTAGCGTCGATGTCTTTTTGGACACTTTAACCCGCCATTGGTGACCTCATATGTCTGTGAGACCGGGCAGTTAAAGAAACCCAAATATTTTTGTCACCGTTTATCGAATTGCACTGTGGTTTCGAGTAGCTGCCTAATTTCGCGCCCCCTACCCTACCCCTACCCCACGAGAGCGACGCGGGCGCACGTTACTGAGTTTTGGCCCCAACCCGGTGCGTGAGACCGGCGTCACCAACTAAGTAAGTAAAATGGTTATTGTGTATTTTTTTTATTTTACTTATTTTGATAAAGCTGTTGATGTAATTTATAGTTTAATCATATAATTCTATTATTAGTAAGCGTTTTGCTAGATTCGATCGATATTTTAAAAGAAATTCCGTGTTTTTTGTTCAAATTGTGAACACTGTTTCAGCATGTCTTACGAAAGTAATCAGTGTCGTCTCGAGGCTCTTTTGCAAGAAGCAGTATCTGATGAGGACAGATTACAAACGTCATCGGAAAGTGAATCTGGAAGTGACTTCGAACCAGATAATTTCGAACCAGATCGCACGTAGTACCAATAACTTGCTCTAGTTGTTTGGCTGTTGAAGATGAGTGATTTTAGTATTGTATATTTTTTTTTTTTTGGTCGTAGTATTACCATTTATGTTACTTCATTTTATGTTTTCAGTGTCATAAGACTGACTAAGCCTAATTTTACTGTTAAATAATTAAGATTAATGCTTTATTTTTGAGTTTTAAAAAAACTTTGTTAAAATACTTGACAATTTTAGTTATTTCAAAGATGTTGTCTTATGCTAATAAAAGAGATTTGATTTATTAAATACCTATGTTTTATTGACAATAAAAGATCAAATTTTATATCTATCCCAATAAAAAGTAGCATGAACCGTAAATTACAGATAAACTCGTAGTTAAAAACCCCGGTGCGTGAGACCGGGGTCACCAACGCTGTAAGTCAAATTCACGTCACCAATGGCGGGTTAACAGACACTATATCTGCATTCAGTGACTACGACTATCTGGTGCTAACTGGTGATTTTAATATAAATCTCATTAACAAACGAGACCCAAATACCGCACGCTTGAATGCATTCTTACAATCTCTGCAATTGGTAAATCATGTCAATGAGCCTACACACTTCACCGATCATAGTCAGTCACTTATTGATGTTGTTTGTACAAATGCTCCTGTAGCTAAAATAAAAGTTGAGCATATCCCAGACCTTGGTGCTCATGCATTTATCACAACAGAATTCAAATTAAGAAAAAACACCTTGTCCCCCAAACACATAATATTTAGACCCTTAAAGGACATAGATATTAATAATTTTAATAAAGCTGTTTCTGTTCTTCCCTGGGATACAATTGTGCGTTTATCCAATGTGAATCAGATGGTAGATGCATTCAATCACTTGATTATAAACTTATTTGACTCATTTGCCCCTATAAAGAAGTCTTTAATAAAAAAAGTGTCGTATCCATGGTTAACTAGTAACGTAAGGTACATGATGAAGTTGAGAGATGAGCAACATTATAAATATCGAAAAACTAACCTTGACGTTCATCTTCAGGACTATAAAAATTTGAAAGGATTAGTGAACACTAGCTTGTTCTATGAAAAGAAAGCCTTCTTCGATCATAACATAAACCAACACAAGAATAACGCTAAACTTCTGTGGAAAAATTTGAAAAGAAATATTATCCCTGATTTTAAATGCACTGGTGAGATCCCGCAACATTTGTGTGACGCCGACGCAATAAATAAACATTTCCTGGATGTTCCCGGTCAAAGTA
Source organism: Colias philodice (assembly GCF_061535455.1). Classification (NCBI taxonomy): domain Eukaryota; kingdom Metazoa; phylum Arthropoda; class Insecta; order Lepidoptera; family Pieridae; genus Colias; species Colias philodice. The sequence goes on along the minus strand of NC_143117.1, from coordinate 1,429,000 downwards.
CTGCTGACCCTGTCGACCTTGCTTATTTTAACGAAAATCGTTACTGTGACAGTACTTTTACATTCGAACCCGTTAGTGAAAGCTATGTCGGAAAACTTATTCTGGACATCAAAAGTAATGCAGAAGGAGTTGATGGAATAACCAGGGACATGTTTCTTTTAACACTTCCACATTCTCTTCATGCTTTTACTGAAATTATTAATACATCTCTCTCTTCTTCACTTTTCCCATCGCAGTGGAAGACAGCCCTGGTGCGGCCCATACCAAAAAACAACAATCCCACTGCCCTCAAGGACCTTAGGCCAATCAGTATTCTTCCTTACCTCTCCAAGATCTTAGAGCGAGTTGTCTACAACCAAGTCACTAAGTACTGCGAATCAAATAATATCTTACCGGAGTACCAGTCAGGTTTTAGAAAACTTCGTAGTACCTGTACTGCATTGATTGATGTTGTGGATAACTTGCTCTCTGCATGCGACAATGGCCAGCCATCGATTCTAACTCTGCTTGATTTTTCTAGGGCCTTTGACTGTATAAATATTTCTCTTCTTCTCTCAAAGCTTAATTTCTATGGTTTCAATTCTATTGCTTCATCTTGGTTTGATAGCTATCTTCGCCAACGTCACCAAAGAGTAATGCTGGTTAAAGGTGACGGCAACAGAGATCTTTCTTCGCTTGTGCCTGTCAATAGAGGGGTTCCTCAGGGCTCTATTCTCGGTCCTCTTTTATTTATCATGTACTCGGCAGATATCACCTCTTGCATAAATAACTCCCAATATCATTTATATGCCGATGATTTGCAACTTTACATTCCTATTGATAGAGACCGAATAGAAGAATGCACCAGGAAAATGAATGAGGATTTGGAACGCATATCAGACTGGTCTCATAAAAACTCATTGGTTCTTAATCCATCCAAGTCTAAATATCTTGTTGTTGGGTCTAAGAAGCAAGTCTCTGACTTGGTTAAAGCAGATCCCACCGTTTTTGTAAATTCCACCCCTATAGAGCGGGTTACAATTGCTCGTAACCTGGGCATCGATTTCGACGCTCAGTTAAGGTTCGAAGATTATGTCACTAATTTAGTTAGTAATTGCTTTTATCGACTCAAAGTTCTTTACAATATTCGGCCTTTTCTGAGTGTCGATCTACGAATACGACTGTGCGAAAGCATCGTACTATCTAAATTAAATTATGCTCTCCCTGTTTATGGACCTTGTCTAACGGCAAAAGCACACCGTCTTATTCAGAGGGTCCAAAACTCCTGTGCCAGATTTTGCGTCACAATCCCACCCAGGTCTCACGTCACCCCTTTTCTTAATAGCATAAAGTTTTTAAAAATGAAAGGTCGGCAAGATTTATTATTAGCTTGCCTTTTATTTGATACGATCAATACAAAGCAGCCTGAATATCTGTACACAAAACTATTGTGGCGTAAGTATACTAAAAGAGGTGAAATAAGAAGTGGGACCCAAGAGTTATCAATTCCCCAACATAAAACTACCGCCTTTCGTGGGTCATTTAAATATAATGCGACGAAATGTTGGAACAACATACCACCTCCAATAAAAAAACTCAAGTGCAAATCCAACTTTCGTCGCACTTACAAATCACTACTGCTCAAATTACAATCATCATAATTTTATTTCCTTTGACTATACGTATCCAAACTTATAAATTAACATATTATACATACATATATACCTACCTATATACCTACATATAAATACTGATTTTACTTGACCAAATATATCTATTCTACTGCTTATATATTATTATTATTACACATTTATTATTTCTTTACATTCATAATTAATTATTCTATTTTTATTATACTTATATATACCTACTTGATTGGAGGCGCAAACTATTCATCTGGGTATCTGGCAGAATTATCAGCGTTGTGGAGCTTGCTCCCACAACACTATGCTGAGCCAGGGCCTAATTGCAGCCAGCGCGCAACACAGATAATACATTCGTGTACTTTTTTAACTATAAGTGTAACTAATAACTGTAAGTGTTGTAAATTCCTTATAATTTTGTGTTATTTTATGTCTGTTTTCCTTTTTTTGTATTGTGTATTATTATGTATGTTCTGTTGGTTGCAATAAATCTTTTGTATTATTATTATTATTATCATGTTCTTTTTAGGGTTCCGTAGCCAAAATGGCAAAAACGGAACCCTTATAGTTTCGTCATGTCCGTCTGTCCGTCTGTCCGTCTGTCCGTCTGTCACAGCCGATTTACTCGGAAACTATAAGTACTACAGTGATGAAATTTGATGGGAATATGTGTTGTATGAACCGCTACAAAAATATGACACTAAATAGTAAAAAAAAGAATTGGGGGTGGGGCCCCCCATACATGTAACTGAGGGATGAAATTTTTTTTTTCGATGTACATACCCGTGTGGGGTATCAATGGAAAGGTCTTTTAAAATGATATAAAGTTTTCTAAAAAACATTTTTCTTAAAGTGAACGGTTTTTGAGATATCAGCTCTCAAAGTCGTAAAAAGTATGTCCCCCCCCCTCTATTTTTATAACTACGGGGTATAAAATTCTAAAAAAAATAGAGGTGATGCATGCTAATTAACTCTTTCAACGATTTTTGGTTTGATCAAAGTATCTCTTATAGTTTTTGAGATAGGTTGATTTAACTGTAATTTATTATATTTGCTGCTACGGAACCCTTTGTGCGCGAGCCCGACTCGCACTTGGCCGGTTTTATTTTAGGAAATCCCCGTCCTTACTGATGCCAACGAAAGCCCCACATTGCCGACTTCATCTATGATAAATGAAACCACAACTATTGTAAGTAAATACCTAGTGTATTAATAAAATATTACTTAATAATAAACAACTTATTAGTAAATGTTTCTTATATTGTTCTAGGAATACCAAGTCTTGGATGAGACTGCTATAAATACGGAAAATGTTAGTATGGCAGATACTGAGGTATATATTAATAAGATATTATGAAAATGGTACTTTTTTATTGATTCCAGTATTTGAAATACTATGTTTTTTTTTTTCAGAGACCTCAACTAATTCAGCAATATGTTAACTGTATCCCGAATCCCGAACCTTCCCCTGCTCATACACCACCGAGAGCGGAGGTAACGAGCCCTCTGCAAGCAGTTACCCCCTCTGGCTCAGGCAACTTTCCTGCTCGACGTCAATTGAACGTCGCGGGTCCATCACCACGTCGTACTACAAGTAATTATGAGATTTATGAATTGATTTACAATATTTATAATCTATACTTATAATAAATCTGTAGAGAGGCCAATTCTGTACATGAAATATATTTAAAAAAAAACTATGAAGGGGTGATAAGGGATCGCTACTGATGCCAAAAATGCAATCAGTAAAATTTTTGTCTGTCTGTCTGTCTGTCTGTCTGTCTGTCTGTCTGTATATTCGTTATAGAAACAAAAACTACACGACGGATTTTAACCAAATTTGGCACAATTATTCTTCATACTCCTGGGCAGGTTATAGTAAAAGAATCATGTAAATCGGTGTAGAAACACCAAAGTTATACATACATTAAGTCATCGCGCGAGAATACAGAATCATGCCATAAGGATTATTTTTGTGTATCAGTTGCCGCGTTCGACGCGCTTCGCGGCGGGAGCTATAAAAAGAAGGCGGGTCTGCACCCGTTTCGCGTTGTCACGGCATCACGTGTGAACGGCTGAACCGATTTCGATAATTCTTTTCTATTATATTCATTGAAGTACGAGGATGGTTCTTATGTAGAGAAAACGTAAATATGTACCACGGGCGAAGCCGGGGCGGACCGCTAGTCCATACTAATATTATAAATGCGAAAGTAACTCTGTCTGTCTGTCTGTTACTCAATCACGCCTTAACTACTGAACCAATTTGCATGAAATTTGGTATAGAGATATTTTGATACCCGAGAAAGGACATAGGATAGGTTTTATCCCGGAAATCCTACGGGAACGGGTTTTTCTTTGAAAACGCGGGCGAAGCCGCGGGCGGAAAGCTAGTCAACAATAAAAATTTGGAAATACATACAAATAAAACTAAATAATACTTGATAATGAATTAAGGAAATAATAATAACATCAGAAGACTTGTCAAAAATGCGTCACCGCGACCGGTGGAAATAATAATAAATTAATATTTATTTTACGTTTCAGGGTCATCGAGTCGTCCACAACAACGGCAAAGAAGACGATCACCTCCATCACAAAGGCGGCAATCTCAATTAACAACCTTTACTGAAAGGTTTCTTAGCTTGGAAGAGCAACGGATTGAGATTGACCGTCGCTACTGTGAGTTACAGGAGTGAGTGATGGTCAACTCACAAAGGGAGACCAACAGAATGACAGCAGAGGGCCTGATTGCCGTCGGGGAAGGTCTTAAATTATTAGCTGAAAATTTAAAAAAATAAAATACTTTTATACTTAAATACATTTATTAGTTCTTAACTTATTTTAGTAGTAAAAAATTATCTGTGGTTTTACTTATAGTTTCTTAATTTACTAACATTAGTTTATAAGCCCTAATTGAGTTACTAACACCTATGAATATAATTTTCCGGAATAAATAATTTGCATTGATTTTTGATTGAATTAATTACAATTACCGCGTGTTCCTTGCCCTCCATAATTCATTTATCAATCTTTGTCTACATAGCTGACCAAGTGCAGTTTCATTAGGTACATCCTCATTTGAAGCTACACTTTGTCTGGTCCTATGAAAACCAGCCTCAACCTCTAGCTCTGAATTGAATATGGCTGGAGCTGGCAGGCCGGCACGATTACAAATATTGTGAAGCACGCAACATGCTATTACAATCTTCGAAACCGTGTCGGGGTCATAATGTAGGACTCTATGTGCTAATAGGCATCTAAATCTGGCTTTAAGGACCCCAATTGTTCTTTCTACGGTGTTTCTTGCAGTAGCATGCAGCTAGTTATAGTGATGTTCTGGTGTTCCCTCGTCTGCATTTGGAACTGGCACCATTAGGTACTGACGCTGCGGATACCCAGAATCACCTGTAACAATGAATATTGTTAAAAAATAAAATGTTTTGTCATCAACAATTATATTTTTATTAGGAGTTAGGAGTTTTCAATGATTTCGCCTGCTCTCCAATTTTTATGAATTCCGTGAACTTCGGTAATAAAGCCTAAATTACTCAGAAATAAAGTAGTTTTTTTAATGATGAAAGAATTTTTGAAGGAATTAATCCAGTAGTTTTTGAGTTAAATATTTACAAACAAACAAAGATTCGTCTTTATAATTAATTAGCTAAGAGGTAACTCACCTAACAAGTACACAGATTCGCCTGTTTGTACTAATTGTTCGAGGTGGTCCCGAATGATGCAATTATTAAAAATAAGGCTGTCGTGAGTCGCTCCGCCATATGTTGCATCTACATGTATTATGTTCAAATCTGCATCTGTGAACTGCAAAAAGAATTATTTTACAACTATTTTTATGTGGCTGTTCTAATGAATGTTAAAAAAAATATAGGTACTAGCAGCGTCTTGTGATTTATACTGCTTCGTTAATGATCCTATGGAATTGGTCCAAATTTCATTAAATCGATTTTCTGTGGTTCAAGTGCGAAAGCGTATACAGACATTATTATATCAGGCTTACCATTTGTACATTTCTTGCATGATATCCTTTGCGACAGTAGTATCGTTCTTCATGGCAAGTTGGTCTCACCATTGTCACAAAAGTCCCATCTACACATCCTAATACCCCAGGAATACTGAATTTCTCATAGAATCTGCAATAAGAAATAAAAAAATCATTAAATATTTTTCATTAACATGATAGGTTTATTTAGGTAGGTACACAAACCTTGTTTTGAGTCTCAGTCTTTCTTCAGAATTTTGGGGAAATCTTATGTATTTTTTTACTATACTTGGATGGCTTAGGGCTTCTATGACCTCGTGGATACTACGAGATGCTGATGGCTGCGACACAAACGAATTTATGTGTTTTCCACATATCCTTTGATAGCTCCCAGTCGCAAAGAAAGAAAGTGCACATAACAACTGAAAAAAATTAATGAAATTTCTTGAAACTATCAAAATAAAAGGTACTTAATCTGATAAGGAAACCATCCATAATTAAAGTCGGTTAATAACTCAAAACGTTTTTAAAGAAACCGTAAGGGAGAGAAACTTTGGACTTTAACATAGGGTACCTACCACTTGAAAGGGTGACATCATAAAAAATAATCGGGGATTAGATGACGTTATCGTTAGTGGTTCTATGTTCTATGCGAGGAAGTTATGTTACCTACCTACATAATGGAATGTTTTACAGAGTTATGGGAAAGTTATCCCAATATTCACACGGGATCGGGACTTCCGCAGATGAAATCACGGGACCGATGACTATTGTAACAGTAACTTTTCATGACATTATGAATACACATATAAAGCACTTAGATACATACCTTGACTCTAGCAGTTAATCCTCTTCGTCGACGTTGAGGTTTTTTAACTAAAACTTTAATGTCTTCCATCACTTGAGAAACTAGTTCTTCCGATAAACGGTAGCATTCAACAAAATTTTTATTTCGATTAATAATTTGCATTTCCCGAATGCTGGTACTTTGCCGGCGACTTTCTATTATATCCACAGCATTAGCTTCTCGTATTATAGCACTTAATATAAAATAACGCGCCATTTTAGTAAAAAAATATATAAAATTTGTATCAAATTTGTTCCACAACCACTAACTCACTCACGAACTCGGCACCTAATAGGCGAGTGAATTGCTGACAGGTGAATTCGTATTTGTAAATACTCGAACTCGACGTTCGAGGTGTAAAATTACCTTACAGAATGCCGAATTCATACTATAAACGTCAAAATCACAGACATGTACATATATTTAAGTAGACAACGCAAGTACCGCGATCTGTATGAAAACCAAGCGTGTCATATTTTTTGTACTGACCTTGACGCGTTATGACGTCACGAGCGCTTTTTAGTGATGTTAATTTCATTTTACGCTAAATCGATTAGGCCGCCACTCGCGCGGCGATTCTAGTATCGTCCTATCCCATCGAAGTAAATCGAAAGAAATCAGATCAAACTAGATCTATGTCTAAGAGGTAGTCAAATAAATGAATCGTAATCGATTACTAAATCGATTCAAGACAGAAAAATGATAATTACCATAGACAGAGGGATGATAAAATAAAGTTATAAACCTTTTAATATTCTAACAAGTAAACTAATGTGTTTTAGCTTTTTCTTACATATGCCCATTGAGTTACCATGTACTACGTACTAGAGAGGCCATCGAAAGAAAGTAATGAAACTGTCAATCAATCAATCTTTATGTCCCGTTGCATCGATCCATTTTCCTTTTATGTTCGGGTTACTTGGAAAACTGAAAAAACAAACATAGTCTAAGCAATAAGGAGTTTTCTTAAAAAACTCCCAAGATGACACTTTATAACTAATGGCGTCCATGTCATAATATTTATTTTTAGTACCTTTGTATTAAAATACTTAAAAGTTCTAGGTCAAGTCGTATTAAATGACAAAAAAAATCTATGCCTTTTTTTCTGAAAAATTGCTCCTTCAAATTATCATTTTTCTGTTCGATTATAAAATCGATTAGAATCGAGAACTGTTGCATCAAATGAACATCACTAACCACAAAATTGGACAGAAAAATGAGAACAGAAAAATGAGAAGACGCTATTCATTGCTTGTTATCATACGACGCGATCTTTACCGTGCCAAGTAAAAGCCGCAATGTATTCCGAATCATTTCGTATGATTTGGTATCCGTGTTTGTCACGATCGTTTTCCACAGATATTCTTTATTTGATTTTAAAATAAATAGTGCATATTCTGATTAGAAAATTACTTACCGGTGGAAGGAAACATCTATGCTAACTCGGCCACTCACAGCTGTGGAGTTTCTACAGTTTATAACGGCGCAATTCGGCATTTTACTTTATTCAGCTTCACGTCTTTCCTTGGCGAACTGCAAGCGCGGACTGAGTGTAGGCCAGCGTCAAGTAAGTTTCATAAACTTAGTTTGGACACGGGAAGTACATACACTCGCTTAGTCTATCTTGATACATGTCTGTGGTCAAAATACTCACTTAGCACAGTTCGCCTCGTCGCCGCTCTCGACGATGTGGCGCCACTAGTACTGTCGAGTTTTACAGAATACGAAATCGAAAACTCACCGCGGATTCCGCGTTCGAGTTTTTATAATAACCTTACAGAATAGCACTGCAGATTCCATTGGCGCAACGTAATTTTAAGTTTTCATTTTATATTCAATTAGCTTTATAGTTATTAATTGTTAAGACTTGCATCGAGCAAGACGTATTGTAATAAGTTTATATTAAAGTATTTCTAAGTGAATTCGTAGTTTTTTTTGGGGCCTCCGGCTGTCTGAAACATAATTTGTGTAATTGTTTATTTATTCTGAATCTTTAAGTTTATTGATTTTTATCCTTTACATAAGCTGTATTTAATAAAAAATGTTTAAAACTCGAATTTTCGAAATTTTTGATTTATAAGTTCTATGTAACGTTTTATAATTAAGTTATGGTATAATTAAATGTAGATTTCACTTTTGTACAGCTTAGACATTTTTCTGTATGGATACAGTGCCTTTCGATTTGAAGTTGGATAACATTTCATTTTATAGGTACTATTATAAAATTAAGAGCATGAAAGAAAAAAAAAAGCATTTCTTCATAATGCTATTGTTACCACAAAAAATATTTTCTTAATCGCAAATTTTAAGAGAAAATAAATTAAAATTAAAATTGATGTGGCGACGTTATACATACAGACGTTAGAACAAAGTCCACCATAAGAATGACGTCATTTAGGAATAAGACGATTTTTAAACATTAATAAAAACCTAAATATTTTCAAAAAGTAAAAATTACTGTTAGTTTTTATCTAGTTTTAATTAAAATAAAAATAAAAACAAGTAGCAAAAAATTTTGAAATGTTGTAATTTTGGAGCACCCTGTAAAGTCTGTATTTGTATGAACATAAGTGGAGATCGCGTCCACTTATTTTCATGCGTAAACGATGATATTCATACTCAACAGGTAACTTGGATTAACAAATAGGATAGGTTATATCCCGTAAATCCCACGGGAACGGGAACTATTTATTTATTGCACGCCTCATAAGCGAAGCGTTGAGGTGGGTACTACTGTCACTTCGCGCAAAACATCTGATTTTTCAAACTTAAAATGTCTTTATGTATCATACATTGCACTTGTAAGATAATAAATACACACACATATTAAGAAAAAAACACTATTTTTAACATTCATGATATTTTTGATGTCATTTTTGTTATTTAAACTAGTTAAAAAACAGTTTAAAAAAGTTCTGTCTTGGACGTCCGTGTGTCTGTATGTGCGAAGGATTTTCTTGTTAACACGATAGCGACCGAAATACTTTACTAATCGAGTCTTTTTTTTTCTCTTACGCTTGAGTATGCTCAGGAATAGAACCCTTTCATTTTTCAGGGTCTGATTCGATGTGGTTTAATTGTTATTAAATAAACAAAAATAATAATTAATAAATAATTATTAAAAAAAAATTATGAGGCGTGCACTTTTGGATTTTCCAAACTTTTTTCGTTTATTTCTATCTGAATAACCTATCAAAAGTAACATTCAATTGTGTAAATTTTATTTATTACGGATTCAACATCAAACAACTCTACGGTAAGTATCAAGGTGCGTATTAACTATAGAGCTATTATTTATTACCTTACCTACCTATATGTTATAGCTAATTACTGCTGGGCGCTGCAGCTGGCTGCGATTTCGTCCATGTATCTACTGAAAGGTTTCATGACATAATATGAGCACAGGGGAATAAAATAAAAAGACCAGTATGTACATCCAAAAATATTTATTTCAATGATTACAAATTATCCTTAATCTAATTTTGAAAATCTAACACTGAATTAGATTCCTTACAATATTATTCAAATTAATAACAAAATAACGTATTTTACGACAAATTAATATTGAACTAATTATGTAGTTAAAACACGAAAGCGCATTACCTTATTATACCAGCTGCATTAACCAAAAATTTTATATGATAATAAGTATAATATTTTCAACTGATATCAAAATGTACGAAAAATAGTACTTAATAAGTAATTGAACTGAGAACATAATTTAATATTCACACAAAGCTGTATTGTTTCGATATACGTTGTTTTTATTGTAAACTGCATTACATATTTTGATAAAAAAATACTGTAAAACAACAGATGATGAAATTTTCAAAATGAAAAAAAAAAATACAAATTTGCCGCGCAATCGACATTTGACAGCTCTACGACTGAATGAGGCGGTTAAAAAAGTTTGTATAATATTAATAGAAATAATTATCGAGATTTAAATTGCTCTACACAAGATTTATTTTGTTTGTTTTATTACTATACTTCTTAAAGACACAATTAACTCGTACTCGTAATACGATACCTTGGAGTTGGAGCGAAAATATTGTTTGTAATAATTTGGCTAGGAAAATACAACAAATCAAAAACACTATTTACTATGGAAAAAAAACCAGGAAGGTGAAAAACATATATTTACGATTTCGATGCACTCGACTTTTAGTAAAATAATAGGTAGGTAAAAATATTATTATGGTTTTGATCACAGACATATCTGTGGTTTTGATTTTAGCTACTAGTATCAGAAAGCTGCGTGTTCAATGCACGTCGGGGTCACACAACTGTGGAGGATACAGTAGACAATATACCTAATGAAGTTTTTCATCTTTTTATTTTACTGCAAATACAAAATAAAAATTAAACAATGGTAATGTAAATTCTAAACAAACTACTACCAAAATACAATTAGAACAAAAATCATTTGACTGGTTGATTTCACCCAGAGGCCAGAGGCGGCTCGTGACAAAATTGTATGGGTGTTCACTTGAAATAAAACAACGAAAATACAATAGCGTAGCGGGATAATTTATTACAAAAAAAATGAGCACCACATTTTATAAATGTCTATAACACTAAAAATTACAAAGTACAGGCTATTTCAAAACGAATTCAATGATTATCAATAATTAGTAAATCACCGAATTTGCATTCGCGAGCGTACCTACGCGTAGGTATCCATAGTGTTTGTTTATACTAAAGCGTAGAGTGAGAATGAACCATAGAGGAGGCACTAAAATGACAAGGAATGCGTGAGAGAAATACACTTATGACTATAAAGCTAAGAGCAAGAGAGACAGAAACATTGTTTTTTGTTTCTCTCATGTTATGCGATTTCTTTTGTTGGGGACAAAGGCAGTTTGTCCCAAACAAGCGGCTACAGTCCATTGTTTTGCTAGTTTTCTGTTTTTTCTCGCTGTTAAGTGACTTCAAAGTTTAATAAACGTTGACAGTGATCTGTTTTAATCCGACTTTAAGTGAAAATATGGTGCGTTGTAGTGTGATTGGTTGTAAAAATCGGCCGGAACGAAGATTACCAAATATTACCTTTCACACGTAAGTAAACTTATTTGAAGTATATTGTTTTATAGAACTGGATATAGTTGATACATTTTCATTAACTCTAATGTGAAATTATCTACAAATATATAATATTTTCATCGAAATAGACGTAAACATTTTTTTGTGTTATCCGACTAAATTACGAAGTGTTCTTGTTGTTCAGGACGCCATTTGTTTTTACGTAGTTTCAAATTTATGGTATAATCATGTGATTAACATTAGGGATACCAGTACAGGGTAAAATTTTCCCCAAAATCGTGAAATGTTTTTTTAATATTAAATGTTAATGTTTGTGTAAAGTTTGTTACACGGTTCGGTTTTCCGGTTCAGCTTTCCTCATTTGCATTGGTTTAAGTATTTTTTTTTTCAATGTCGGTTTTTTTGTATATTCCAGGTTACGATGCACATCATAACGCTGAAGACTGCGAAGCTGGCCCTTCCACACGAGCTGCAGCTGCCACTGAAGGCAGCGAGGACCCTGCCCCGTCAGGAGAGGCGGTGTTGGAGTAAAATCCGGAAGGCCACCCCCCGCGCCTTCCTCACCGAGGTGCGGCGCGCCTTTATAAGAACGAACGAGCGGCGGAGTCGTCCATTTTCGTCTGCTACTCGCGCGCACATTATCGCGGACCCTCTGCCCATTTATTTCTACCGTCATTTTGCTGTTCATTTTCAAATAAATGTATTTCGTTTAATTTGCTTTTAATTTGAACTATTTCCAGTACGTTTTTATTAGACTACATTTACGGCTGTATCTTCTAATTGCGTTGACATAGAAATTTGATTTTATTACTGCTTAAAGGTATAATAGACCTAAGTTTTTGATGTGAATATCAATTATTGAATACCTACATTACATTTGCGTTCATGAGTAAAGGGGTTATAAGATTAATTTTTTTTTTTATATAATGTAATAAAAAATTCATGTTTTTCGTAATTATTCCCGTATCTGTTTTATAAGATATTATTCTGTCTTCTGATTCAAATTCAATTTGAATCTGAATCAGAAGAAATAGCAATTAAAACCGCATATTCTGAAACTAGCAACTACTTGCAAGGGAATCACAACCTACAAGGTACTCCCCACGTCCTATAGCACAGACAAAGAAAAAATTGCTACAAGCAACATTTAAAGATACAACATAATAAAACAATTAGGTTTGTTCGAAGCCCTCGGTGCGCGAGTCCGACTCGCACTTGACCTTTTTTGTCCTAATTTTACTGTATTTTCTATTATTATTTACCATTGATTGAAATGATATCTAAACTTTAGCCTTGTTTTTTTATAAAAAATATATGAACTGGGATATTTCGATATTTGTGGTTAATTGCGAGAAGTGTAAAAGCAAAAGTTGTAATAAATATTTTAAATACCTACAACTTTACCATTAAACTTTATTCCGCAGTTATAGTTTTTTTAATCCCGATCTCAGATCGATCGTAAATAACTTTTCCTCTAATTTTTGTTACCTATATTCTCTTCCGTTTGAAATTGATTTCATTGTTCTATAATATTACTTTTATGTTTCAAAAGTTAATAAAAAATCATGTTGAACAATATTACTTTGTTAATTTCAAAAGTTAATATTAAATTAGTGGTCCACTTAGGTCGTGCACATGGCCCAGGGGGGGGCATGGCCCATGACCCCCATGACCCCCCCCCCTGGATCCGCGCTTGTACCGGCCGGCCGCCCGGCTATATATTTTATACCCGTGCGAAGCCGGAGCGGGCCGCTATGTTTTTATATACAACGTTCACAGTTTTTCTGTAGTGTATTTACTATTTAGTATCAGCATTGCACCCGTGCGAAGCCGGGGCGGGTCGCTAGTTAAGTTAATAAATAACAAAATCTTTTCAAATCTGTCTTTTTCTTCATAAACCTATCTTACAAAAAAATACCCAAACATTTATAGATATTTTGCCAGTTTTTCGGATAAAAAGTTTTTGTAATAGTTGGCAACATTGACGTAAGGATTCGCCATCTCGTTCGGGTATACGCCGATGTCGTCTCTAGTACATTCTCCCTCTACGTACTAAAGGAATGGCAACGTCGCAATTGCTGCTGTCATGCGATGCGGCAACGTTGCGTGAGACTCAAAACGCTACCTGCTACGGTATGAACGATTGTTATAAAAATAAAAGTTATACATATTTGTTGGCGTAAACTATTTTATTCATCATTAATTTTGGAAAATAAATAATGTCAAAATTGATTACAATAAAACGCAGTTTTATTTTATTACATTACAGGTAAATTAGCTTGGAGAAATTTTTGCGTTTGTAGTAGTGTATGGTCAGCAAATAAAAAAAAACAACATTTTATTTTTAGTTTTTATTCAAGTATATAATATTAGTATTATTAATATTTTATTAGTTCCAAACATTACAAGCAGTGCCGATTTTTACTTCAGTGAAGACGTGTATGAATTAGCTGGTGTTCTCCGGCCAAAAATGTAAACCACGGTAAAAGTGAAACTGTTCGAACGGTTCCGAACACTGCTTTGTGTAGCGCATGTCGCGTGACGGTCGGCTGCCGAGTAGGTATACCTACTCGGCAGCCGCGATACACGCGACATGCGCTACACAGACCAAAAAGTTTGAGACGATGTAATAAAAGTTTCACTTTAATAACAAACAATAACAACAATAACAAACAATAACAACAATCAACAAATACAAAATTTAACAATTAAACTACGTAATAATTATAATTTTCGAATGAAATGTGTGCTTTATGTTCTAACGGTACCAAGCGACTGACGCCGGACTGCACGAGGCACCTGCGGACAGCGTAAACTGGTTTATTCTGGTTTTGTGCGTGTTTCCACTTTCCACTATCAAGTGACGATTTATTTATTTGTTTTGTTTCGTAATTATTATGGTCAAATATTAATTACGAAACAAATTATTATGAACAAGATATTTTATTGTTTCACGGTATTCGCCTTGTCATTGGCTCAAGGACGTAAAATTGAATGATATATTATTTTTTTTATAAAGTCAAAACCATTTTCTTTAAAACATAAATCAGAGTATTGCTAGGGATAAGTATAAAATTAAATAGTAATGTTAGGATATCGAAACATTTTTGTATAGGCTAGAACGATATAATGGAAACGCGCTCTAAGATCTGAGTAATATACACACCACTACATATGCAAAAATTTCTCGAGACTAATTTCACTGTACACTATTGTTTTTTTTTATCAAAACATGTATGTATTTGAGTAGTTAGCAGCATATAATATTCTGAATTTCTGATCCATGCCTATTCACTCAAAACTAATAACACTAATGATTTGTAACAGTAAATTATTTCAATAGGTATTTGAACATTTCATAACCAACAAGTAAGAATAATTCGTATACAAGATACAATAACAAATCTAATACACTATTTATTATTTTATTATATTTCATTATGTGAAAATAACCAGGAAGGTGAAAAACATATTTACGAAAACAAAGTAACATATGGTTTTGCTATTAGCTATCAGGAAAAAAAATCGTATTGGAACAAAAGAAGGATTGTAACTGAATTAGGTAATTAGGTATGTTTGTTTCTGGGTGCACCGTTTTCGACGACGCGACGGCCGACGCGTGACGTAAACAGAGTAGGTACCTACTTTGCTAAAACAAACTAAGTAATAAAATTGTGTGTCTGTCTGAAAATTCGCTAAAGCATATTTTACCAATGTTTGCAAGTTTGTGATTACTTTGATAGTTTATCGATTTATAATAATTGTATACTTATATCATTGTTTAAAAATATTCAAACACAATATGATATAGGTACTGATTTATCACTGGTTTCAGTGATGAACTGATGAGTCAATGTTAGCCACAATACTAATCACTTTCGTCATACATGTGTATGAACTATGATTGATGTGATTTGCAATGTGGTGAAATTTCATAAAAATCACGGGCCAATTTTTTGTTTTGAATCCCACCGAAAATACATATACATATTACTAATTGCGTTATTAGAATAATTAATTACTATACCCACGATCAATTATTACAATTTACAATATAGTCTCAAATGCATACTAGAGAAATATTGCAATTTGAATCAAAAAATGCATAGCATACAAAAATAAATTCACAACACAAGAAATTCCGCGCGCAAATCATAGCGCGTGTCAATGAAATCAAGAATGTAATTTTATATCAAGCCGACGACGACGCCGAACTAAAGTACCTACAGTACCATTTACCTTCAGTGTACAATACAGTTTACAGACCTACGACGGACGAACAATAATGAGTAATAAATTGTTTACAAAAAAAAACATAGTTTCTAAGGTCATTAGTTTTATTTTATTTTATTGTTATTTTCTTTGAACGATTAAAATTGAAATTACTCAATTATTACACATAGAACTTTGATTTATTAGAATTATGCGAATTATGTATAAGATAACGAACGCGAATGCACGACATCTAGCGCGTCAATGTCTAAACATCGCCATTCGTTTAGACATTGACGCGCTAGATGTCGTGCTTTATGTCGTGTTTCGCTTGGCAAAAGTCACGCACACTACTGTAGAAGTGTCAAATTTTGCCGGTATTTCACTGTTGTTTTTCTAAGTAAATAATGTAAGTTATTGATTAAAAAGGTCGAACGCGGACACATTTCATTGTAGAGAAGTGATAAAATGATTAGTTTTAAAGAAATAGTGTCTGTGTTAAGTGTTTAGTCGTCATCAAAAATGTATGGAGGGACGGTCGGAACATCCACCTTAAACAAGAATTATTTCATATAGGTTTTCTATTCAAGAACTGCTCTTACCAATTCAAGATCCTTGGCATCTTGTGGATGTGGATAACCTGAGCATGATGGTTGATCAGTAGTATTTGATATGTCAATTAAGGCAAATTGAGATGGATGGTCTGCCTGAAAGAGATAAAAATGTTACTTATAACATTGGATATGGTCCCAAGTAATAATAAATAGATTGCTACAGAAACATGGACTCAATGTTTGGTAAATTGTAAAACTTTTAGTATTTTTTTTATTAAAAGCATTTATTGAACAAACATAGTGTATTATACTTATGGATAGTGTAGCTTTCCAACAACGAAAGAATTAAAAAAATTGGACCAGTACAACAGTAGGACAACTAAAAAAATAACTCAGTAGGTTTTAAGTACCAGTCATCACACCACTTGTCTCATGACACTCTAGGTCTCTAGAGCATATCAGTCAAAAAAGATATTGTGAAGCTTAAGTAAATGAATCCTTAGACACTATCGGAAATTTAAGAACAATTATAATCTTTTTTCCATTAAAATAATATCCTGGTTTTATTATATCGTAATATTGTCTTAATTCTAACTCTAAAATTCTATCCTTACCATATATAGTATTTAATTTTATTAATATATCCTTTAACACATTTGAACTTAACATAGAATGATGTGTTGAGGACGTACGAATGAAAGCTAATGTATTTTCAATTCTAACCAATTCTTGCAATATATCATCTACATTTTCTGTCATTATGCTAAGGATTTGGGCAAATTTAGCATATTTTATCAAACGGGATATTTGTATCCTGGAATCAGATAAATTTAAAGTCAATAACGTTCAAGATAGAATTCGAGGACAACCACTGAAAATAAGTAATATCGACTTAAATGAAATACACTTCAACCACAGCCCTGAAAATCATGTAAAGTTGAATTCAATAAATTTGGAAGATCTGCATAAGATTCATACTAAGGTACTGATGCAAGCACCGATTGAACTAGAAAAGAATACATCGACAATATACCATACCACTGTCCCAATTTATACATTCCTTTTGGGCACTTTGCTACTTTTCGCAACTTACAAAGTAATCCGTTATAAGAACGTTACGTGCTGGAAGAATCAAGACGACCCTAATACAAAGACGGAAGATCAAGACAGTCAAAATTGTACCGAATCTTCGCCAGGACCACAGTTTCCAGCAACATTTTATCACACCGTGCTCAAATAGTTGCTGGTCTTCGGGGGGAGGAGTTACGCCAACGGATCCCCAAGACATTGCTGCGTCGACGTTTCTCACGGGAACGTATTGTACGGACGTAGCAGCTAGGCTATTCTGTAAAAAACGCGCCCGAACTCGCATCTCACCTGAGTGAGTCGACTCACTTCACTTTCGAACGTTCGAGTTTTTGGTTTCGCATTCTGTAAACATCCGCTCGGCAGAGGCGAAGCGAAGTGAGTCTCACTTCGAAACTCACTTGCCTAGTGAAGGGATCTTATAGATTTGAATTTATCGACATTGTTATTATCTTTAAAATGCGGCAATTTAACACATTTTGAAGACATAATAACACTTTAGTATTGTACCGTGGGTGGAATTAAACTAAAATTGCAATTTTACACTGATAAATTCTTTAAAATCAAAATAATTCTAGCGTCACTGAAAAAAAAGGACGCTTGTCTGTGGTTCGTTTGACTTATGTTTATTTCTCAAGTGGTTTTTTGTACCTAATTTTAAAGTGTTTCGTGTTGCATTCTTTCTAAAAGTTATGTTGGAGTTTTGGCTGCATATTACATTCGATGTCCCCGAATTTCATTATTTTGTGTTGTTTAATCGATAGCTGGTAGTGGATTTTCTTAACAAACTGCTTTTCTTTTCCATCAAAAATGCGTAGTTTTTGTGAAAATCGAAATTGAAAATGATATTTTTTAAGGTTATTTTTGTACTAAAAACGCAACTTAAAGTAAAATCTTAAGCCATTATAGTATCAAAATGTCTAATTATCACACTCACACGCATTATTTTTAAATATATTTACGTACCTATTACTTTATTTACATATTACAATTTATTTTGTCAAAATAGTATTTTAACAATTTAGTATAGCCAAAAATCGTTCCATATTTTGTATTCACAACAAGCCACAGATAACACAGATTAGTTAATATGACGCAGATCACAGATTAGCAATACAAATATACTAGCTTATCATAGAGTATAAATGATACATTTTAATTTTTAATGTTTTTTTTATAGCTCACTTGCTTCAGTTTTAAAAATCGATTAACTTTTACTTTTAGTATTCAAATGGGTAGCGAGGAGCGAAGCGACGAGCGTGTTAGGTTAACTGTTGAACTGCCGCACGAGCCGAGCGAGCGAAGCGAGCGTGCCGCGGCAGCGGCCGGCGAGTGCCAGAAGCGACTTTAGGGCGATTCCCACTCAAACAAAAAAAAACTACGTAGGTTTAAACAACCTGTTTGTATTTTATTTATGTATCGTAAAATTTTTGTTATTATCAAATGCTATCTAAATTAAAATTACGAAGTGTCTAGTCGTCCGCTAAACGGATGAATAAAATAAATTAGTCGTCCGATTACCGGATGAATAAAATAATTTAATCGTCCGATTATTCGGATTACTAGATAACCTTTTAACACTAAAGCTAGTTGGGTTGGACTAAAGCAAAGGGGGCTCAGGACTTAGAAAATTTTTGATGGAGTTGGTGTCATTATAACACCTATTTATTATTGTTTTATCGTAAAGATTACGCTAATATAAGCATGTTTTATAGGAACAACTTTTCTCTAAAATCAAAAATGGCCGAGATATTCGCCCTCAATTCGTTAGGTTAGGTTTAGGTTAGGTTAGGTTAGGTTTCTTAAAAAAAAAACTACACAGAAATAGGAGCCCCGCGAAGCGGGGCTCCGTCGACGCGCAAAAAAAATCAAGTTTAGGTTAGGTTAGCCGTTAGGTTAGGTTAGGTTAGGTTTCTTAAAAAAAAAACTACACAGAAACAGGAGCCCCGCGAAGCGGGGCTCCGTCGACGCGCAAAAAAAAATCAAGTTTAGGTTAGGTTAGCCGTTAGGTTAGGTTAGGTTAGGTTTCTTAAAAAAAAAACTACACAGAAATAGGAGCCCCGCGAAGCGGGGCTCCGTCGACGCGCAAAAAAAATCAAATACCTACGTGTGCCCTCCTCCCCCCTCTCCTCCCCCCACAAAAAACCTATAATACGTGCGGCAGTTCTCTAAAGAATTATTATTTTATTCATCCGGTAATCGGACAACTAATTTATTTTATTCATCCGTTTAGCGGACGACTAGCGCTGTCCTTAAAATTATTTTTGACAAATTCATTTTAAAAATCACTTTCGAATTATATTTATTATCTACAATTGTGAACGCGTCATAATATAACATTTATTATCTATAATGGCATGTCGTAAATACGTGGTAAATACAAACTTACATTTTCCAGGTAATATAATTTAAGAAATTGTTATAAATAAATTAATAATACGGCATTATATTTAAAAATATTGCCTGTGTGCGAGATTACTAGAAGTTTTAATACGACAATGGTATAAAAGTGTCGTTTTTAGTACAAAAATAACCTTAAAAAAAATAATTTTCATTTTCGATTTTCACAAAAACTACGCATTTTTGTTGGAAAAGAAAAGCAGTTTGTTAAGAAAATCCACTACCAGCTATCGATTAAACAGCACAAAATAATGAAATTCGGGGACATCGAATCAAATATTTAACCGGAGTTTTAGTTAATGTTTCAGTTTGGCTTTATTAAGTTGTTGTGTAATTGCTGTTAAACGTGTTGCATAAATTATTTAAAGGAGAAAACTGCAAAAATAACAACTATGAGGTGAGTAATGTGATTCTTGTATTTAACTAAAATATTATCTTATACAACAAGCTTATTGAAATATTTAACTTAAAATCTTAAACATTGTAGCTCCTCGGAAAGGTCGTCTCATCCCTCCCGTGCCCAAGTAGAGTATCTAGTCGACTATCTTAGCAAACATCCTAGCTTAGCCAAGGGTTTTTCAAAAGTCCCGAGCGCTAGAGACGAAGCTAGAAAAACATGGGAGGAGTTGACTATCAAATTAAATAGCTTGGGAGGCTGCACTAAAACATGGAAACAGTGGACAAAGGTAGGCAATAGGCATATAGAAAACTATTCATCTTATACCGTGTAGGTATCTGGCTTACCTATATATTATTAATAAACTTTTAATTTTGCTTTAGTATTGGTCTGACAAAAAGAGTGCCGTGAAGAAAAAAGCTGCCCTAAGATACCGGGCACGCAATAAGACTGGTGGTGGATGTGAATCGGTGGTGGAGCTTTCAGAGGTGGAGGAGAAAATACTCACATTAATGGGCGGGGAAGGTTTTGCAATTGGTGATAGGCATTTGGAAATTAATCCATTTGAAGTAAGCTATTGTTATCGATTTTGTTGATCCGATACATGTATGTATGTAAAATATAATTATTCAATGTCATGTTCTTTTTTTAGGAAATCCCCGTCCTTACTGATGCCAACGAAAGCCCCACATTGCCGACTTCATCTATGATAAATGAAACCACAACTATTGTAAGTAAATACCTAGTGTATTAATAAAATATTACTTAATAATAAACAACTTATTAGTAAATGTTTCTTATATTGTTCTAGGAATACCAAGTCTTGGATGAGACTGCTATAAATACGGAAAATGTTAGTATGGCAGATACTGAGGTATATATTAATAAGATATTATGAAAATGGTACTTTTTTATTGATTCCAGTATTTGAAATACTATGTTTTTTTTTCAGAGACCTCAACTAATTCAGCAATATGTTAACTGTATCCCGAATCCCGAACCTTCCCCTGCTCATACACCACCGAGAGCGGAGGTAACGAGCCCTCTGCAAGCAGTTACCCCCTCTGGCTCAGGCAACTTTCCTGCTCGACGTCAATTGAACGTCGCGGGTCCATCACCACGTCGTACTACAAGTAATTATGAGATTTATGAATTGATTTACAATATTTATAATCCATACTAATATTATAAATGCGAAAGTAACTCTGTCTGTCTGTCTGTTACTCAATCACGCCTTAACTACTGAACCAATTTGCATGAAATTTGGTATAGAGATATTTTGATACCCGAGAAAGGACATAGGATAGGTTTTATCCCGGAAATCTTACGGGAACGGGTTTTTCTTTGAAAACGCGGGCGAAGCCGCGGGCGGAAAGCTAGTCAACAATAAAAATTTGGAAATACATACAAATAAAACTAAATAATACTTGATAATGAATTAAGGAAATAATAATAACATCAGAAGACTTGTCAAAAATGCGTCACCGCGACCGGTGGAAATATAATTAATATTTATTTTACGTTTCAGGGTCATCGAGTCGTCCACAACAACGGCAAAGAAGACGATCACCTCCATCACAAAGGCGGCAATCTCAATTAACAACCTTTACTGAAAGGTTTCTTAGCTTGGAAGAGCAACGGATTGAGATTGACCGTCGCTACTGTGAGTTACAGGAGGTGATGGTCAACTCACAAAGGGAGACCAACAGAATGACAGCAGAGGGCCTGATTGCCGTCGGGGAAGGTCTTAAATTATTAGCTGAAAATTTAAAAAAATAAAATACTTTTATACTTAAATACATTTATTAGTTCTTAACTTATTTTAGTAGTAAAAAATTATCTGTGGTTTTACTTATAGTTTCTTAATTTACTAACATTAGTTTATAAGCCCTAATTGAGTTACTAACACCTATGAATATAATTTTCCGGAATAAATAATTTGCATTGATTTTTGATTGAATTAATTACAATTACCGCGTGTTCCTTGCCCTCCATAATTCATTTATCAATCTTTGTCTACATAGCTGACCAAGTGCAGTTTCATTAGGTACATCCTCATTTGAAGCTACACTTTGTCTGGTCCTATGAAAACCAGCCTCAACCTCTAGCTCTGAATTGAATATGGCTGGAGCTGGCAGGCCGGCACGATTACAAATATTGTGAAGCACGCAACATGCTATTACAATCTTCGAAACCGTGTCGGGGTCATAATGTAGGACTCTATGTGCTAATAGGCATCTAAATCTGGCTTTAAGGACCCCAATTGTTCTTTCTACGGTGTTTCTTGCAGTAGCATGCAGCTAGTTATAGTGATGTTCTGGTGTTCCCTCGTCTGCATTTGGAACTGGCACCATTAGGTACTGACGCTGCGGATACCCAGAATCACCTGTAACAATGAATATTGTTAAAAAATAAAATGTTTTGTCATCAACAATTATATTTTTATTAGGAGTTAGGAGTTTTCAATGATTTCGCCTGCTCTCCAATTTTTATGAATTCCGTGAACTTCGGTAATAAAGCCTAAATTACTCAGAAATAAAGTAGTTTTTTTAATGATGAAAGAATTTTTGAAGGAATTAATCCAGTAGTTTTTGAGTTAAATATTTACAAACAAACAAAGATTCGTCTTTATAATTAATTAGCTAAGAGGTAACTCACCTAACAAGTACACAGATTCGCCTGTTTGTACTAATTGTTCGAGGTGGTCCCGAATGATGCAATTATTAAAAATAAGGCTGTCGTGAGTCGCTCCGCCATATGTTGCATCTACATGTATTATGTTCAAATCTGCATCTGTGAACTGCAAAAAGAATTATTTTACAACTATTTTTATGTGGCTGTTCTAATGAATGTTAAAAAAAATATAGGTACTAGCAGCGTCTTGTGATTTATACTGCTTCGTTAATGATCCTATGGAATTGGTCCAAATTTCATTAAATCGATTTTCTGTGGTTCAAGTGCGAAAGCGTATACAGACATTATTATATCAGGCTTACCATTTGTACATTTCTTGCATGATATCCTTTGCGACAGTAGTATCGTTCTTCATGGCAAGTTGGTCTCACCATTGTCACAAAAGTCCCATCTACACATCCTATTACCCCAGGAATACTGAATTTCTCATAGAATCTGCAATAAGAAATAAAAAAATCATTAAATATTTTTCATTAACATGATAGGTTTATTTAGGTAGGTACACAAACCTTGTTTTGAGTCTCAGTCTTTCTTCAGAATTTTGGGGAAATCTTATGTATTGCACGCCTCATAAGCGAAGCGTTGAGGTGGGTACTACTGTCACTTCGCGCAAAACATCTGATTTTTCAAACTTAAAATGTCTTTATGTATCATACATTGCACTTGTAAGATAATACATACACACACATATTAAGAAAAAACACTATTTTTAACGTTCATGATATTTTTGATGTCATTTTTGTTATTTAAACTAGTTAAAAAACAGTTTAAAAAAGTTCTGTCTTGGACGTCCGTGTGTCTGTATGTGCGGATCCTTTTTCTTGTTAACACGATAGCGACCGAAATACTTTACTAATCGAGTCTTTTTTTTTCTCTTACGCTTGAGTATTCTCAGGAATAGAACCCTTTCATTTTTCAGGGTCTGATTCGATGTGGTTTATTTGTTATTAAATAAACAAAAATAATAATTAATAAATATTTATTAAAAAAAAAATTATGAGGCGTGCACTTTTGGATTTTCCAAATTATTTTTTTACTATACTTGGATGGCTTAGGGCTTCTATGACCTCGTGGATACTACGAGATGCTGATGGCTGCGACACAAACGAATTTATGTGTTTTCCACATATCCTTTGATAGCTCCCAGTCGCAAAGAAAGAAAGTGCACATAACAACTGAAAAAAATTAATGAAATTTCTTGAAACTATCAAAATAAAAGGTACTTAATCTGATAAGGAAACCATCCATAATTAAAGTCGGTTAATAACTCAAAACGTTTTTAAAGAAACCGTAAGGGAGAGAAACTTTGGACTTTAACATAGGGTACCTACCACTTGAAAGGGTGACATCATAAAAAATAATCGGGGATTAGATGACGTTATCGTTAGTGGTTCTATGTTCTATGCGAGGAAGTTATGTTACCTACCTACATAATGGAATGTTTTACAGAGTTATGGGAAAGTTATCCCAATATTCACACGGGATCGGGACTTCCGCAGATGAAATCACGGGACCGATGACTATTGTAACAGTAACTTTTCATGACATTATGAATACACATATAAAGCACTTAGATACATACCTTGACTCTAGCAGTTAATCCTCTTCGTCGACGTTGAGGTTTTTTAACTAAAACTTTAATGTCTTCCATCACTTGAGAAACTAGTTCTTCCGATAAACGGTAGCATTCAACAAAATTTTTATTTCGATTAATAATTTGCATTTCCCGAATGCTGGTACTTTGCCGGCGACTTTCTATTATATCCACAGCATTAGCTTCTCGTATTATAGCACTTAATATAAAATAACGCGCCATTTTAGTAAAAAAATATATAAAATTTGTATCAAATTTGTTCCACAACCACTAACTCACTCACGAACTCGGCACCTAATAGGCGAGTGAATTGCTGACAGGTGAATTCGTATTTGTAAATACTCGAACTCGACGTTCGAGGTGTAAAATTACCTTACAGAATGCCGAATTCATACTATAAACGTCAAAATCACAGACATGTACATATATTTAAGTAGACAACGCAAGTACCGCGATCTGTATGAAAACCAAGCGTGTCATATTTTTTGTACTGACCTTGACGCGTTATGACGTCACGAGCGCTTTTTAGTGATGTTAATTTCATTTTACGCTAAATCGATTAGGCCGCCACTCGCGCGGCGATTCTAGTATCGTCCTATCCCATCGAAGTAAATCGAAAGAAATCAGATCAAACTAGATCTATGTCTAAGAGGTAGTCAAATAAATGAATCGTAATCGATTACTAAATCGATTCAAGACAGAAAAATGATAATTACCATAGACAGAGGGATGATAAAATAAAGTTATAAACCTTTTAATATTCTAACAAGTAAACTAATGTGTTTTAGCTTTTTCTTACATATGCCCATTGAGTTACCATGTACTACGTACTAGAGAGGCCATCGAAAGAAAGTAATGAAACTGTCAATCAATCAATCTTTATGTCCCGTTGCATCGATCCATTTTCCTTTTATGTTCGGGTTACTTGGAAAACTGAAAAAACAAACATAGTCTAAGCAATAAGGAGTTTTCTTAAAAAACTCCCAAGATGACACTTTATAACTAATGGCGTCCATGTCATAATATTTATTTTTAGTACCTTTGTATTAAAATACTTAAAAGTTCTAGGTCAAGTCGTATTAAATGACAAAAAAAATCTATGCCTTTTTTTCTGAAAAATTGCTCCTTCAAATTATCATTTTTCTGTTCGATTATAAAATCGATTAGAATCGAGAACTGTTGCATCAAATGAACATCACTAACCACAAAATTGGACAGAAAAATGAGAACAGAAAAATGAGAAGACGCTATTCATTGCTTGTTATCATACGACGCGATCTTTACCGTGCCAAGTAAAAGCCGCAATGTATTCCGAATCATTTCGTATGATTTGGTATCCGTGTTTGTCACGATCGTTTTCCACAGATATTCTTTATTTGATTTTAAAATAAATAGTGCATATTCTGATTAGAAAATTACTTACCGGTGGAAGGAAACATCTATGCTAACTCGGCCACTCACAGCTGTGGAGTTTCTACAGTTTATAACGGCGCAATTCGGCATTTTACTTTATTCAGCTTCACGTCTTTCCTTGGCGAACTGCAAGCGCGGACTGAGTGTAGGCCAGCGTCAAGTAAGTTTCATAAACTTAGTTTGGACACGGGAAGTACATACACTCGCTTAGTCTATCTTGATACATGTCTGTGGTCAAAATACTCACTTAGCACAGTTCGCCTCGTCGCCGCTCTCGACGATGTGGCGCCACTAGTACTGTCGAGTTTTACAGAATACGAAATCGAAAACTCACCGCGGATTCCGCGTTCGAGTTTTTATAATAACCTTACAGAATAGCACTGCAGATTCCATTGGCGCAACGTAATTTTAAGTTTTCATTTTATATTCAATTAGCTTTATAGTTATTAATTGTTAAGACTTGCATCGAGCAAGACGTATTGTAATAAGTTTATATTAAAGTATTTCTAAGTGAATTCGTAGTTTTTTTTGGGGCCTCCGGCTGTCTGAAACATAATTTGTGTAATTGTTTATTTATTCTGAATCTTTAAGTTTATTGATTTTTATCCTTTACATAAGCTGTATTTAATAAAAAATGTTTAAAACTCGAATTTTCGAAATTTTTGATTTATAAGTTCTATGTAACGTTTTATAATTAAGTTATGGTATAATTAAATGTAGATTTCACTTTTGTACAGCTTAGACATTTTTCTGTATGGATACAGTGCCTTTCGATTTGAAGTTGGATAACATTTCATTTTATAGGTACTATTATAAAATTAAGAGCATGAAAGAAAAAAAAAAGCATTTCTTCATAATGCTATTGTTACCACAAAAAATATTTTCTTAATCGCAAATTTTAAGAGAAAATAAATTAAAATTAAAATTGATGTGGCGACGTTATACATACAGACGTTAGAACAAAGTCCACCATAAGAATGACGTCATTTAGGAATAAGACGATTTTTAAACATTAATAAAAACCTAAATATTTTCAAAAAGTAAAAATTACTGTTAGTTTTTATCTAGTTTTAATTAAAATAAAAATAAAAACAAGTAGCAAAAAATTTTGAAATGTTGTAATTTTGGAGCACCCTGTAAAGTCTGTATTTGTATGAACATAAGTGGAGATCGCGTCCACTTATTTTCATGCGTAAACGATGATATTCATACTCAACAGGTAACTTGGATTAACAAATAGGATAGGTTATATCCCGTAAATCCCACGGGAACGGGAACTATTTATTTATTGCACGCCTCATAAGCGAAGCGTTGAGGTGGGTACTACTGTCACTTCGCGCAAAACATCTGATTTTTCAAACTTAAAATGTCTTTATGTATCATACATTGCACTTGTAAGATAATAAATACACACACATATTAAGAAAAAAACACTATTTTTAACATTCATGATATTTTTGATGTCATTTTTGTTATTTAAACTAGTTAAAAAACAGTTTAAAAAAGTTCTGTCTTGGACGTCCGTGTGTCTGTATGTGCGGAGGATTTTCTTGTTAACACGATAGCGACCGAAATACTTTACTAATCGAGTCTTTTTTTTTTCTCTTACGCTTGAGTATGCTCAGGAATAGAACCCTTTCATTTTTCAGGGTCTGATTCGATGTGGTTTAATTGTTATTAAATAAACAAAAATAATAATTAATAAATAATTATTAAAAAAAAATTATGAGGCGTGCACTTTTGGATTTTCCAAACTTTTTTCGTTTATTTCTATCTGAATAACCTATCAAAAGTAACATTCAATTGTGTAAATTTTATTTATTACGGATTCAACATCAAA
The DNA here is from genome assembly GCF_061535455.1 of Colias philodice. NCBI lineage: Eukaryota > Metazoa > Arthropoda > Insecta > Lepidoptera > Pieridae > Colias > Colias philodice. The sequence goes on along the minus strand of NC_143117.1, from coordinate 1,401,298 downwards.
CAACTCTACGGTAAGTATCAAGGTGCGTATTAACTATAGAGCTATTATTTATTACCTTACCTACCTATATGTTATAGCTAATTACTGCTGGGCGCTGCAGCTGGCTGCGATTTCGTCCATGTATCTACTGAAAGGTTTCATGACATAATATGAGCACAGGGGAATAAAATAAAAAGACCAGTATGTACATCCAAAAATATTTATTTCAATGATTACAAATTATCCTTAATCTAATTTTGAAAATCTAACACTGAATTAGATTCCTTACAATATTATTCAAATTAATAACAAAATAACGTATTTTACGACAAATTAATATTGAACTAATTATGTAGTTAAAACACGAAAGCGCATTACCTTATTATACCAGCTGCATTAACCAAAAATTTTATATGATAATAAGTATAATATTTTCAACTGATATCAAAATGTACGAAAAATAGTACTTAATAAGTAATTGAACTGAGAACATAATTTAATATTCACACAAAGCTGTATTGTTTCGATATACGTTGTTTTTATTGTAAACTGCATTACATATTTTGATAAAAAAATACTGTAAAACAACAGATGATGAAATTTTCAAAATGAAAAAAAAAATACAAATTTGCCGCGCAATCGACATTTGACAGCTCTACGACTGAATGAGGCGGTTAAAAAAGTTTGTATAATATTAATAGAAATAATTATCGAGATTTAAATTGCTCTACACAAGATTTATTTTGTTTGTTTTATTACTATACTTCTTAAAGACACAATTAACTCGTACTCGTAATACGATACCTTGGAGTTGGAGCGAAAATATTGTTTGTAATAATTTGGCTAGGAAAATACAACAAATCAAAAACACTATTTACTATGGAAAAAAAACCAGGAAGGTGAAAAACATATATTTACGATTTCGATGCACTCGACTTTTAGTAAAATAATAGGTAGGTAAAAATATTATTATGGTTTTGATCACAGACATATCTGTGGTTTTGATTTTAGCTACTAGTATCAGAAAGCTGCGTGTTCAATGCACGTCGGGGTCACACAACTGTGGAGGATACAGTAGACAATATACCTAATGAAGTTTTTCATCTTTTTATTTTACTGCAAATACAAAATAAAAATTAAACAATGGTAATGTAAATTCTAAACAAACTACTACCAAAATACAATTAGAACAAAAATCATTTGACTGGTTGATTTCACCCAGAGGCCAGAGGCGGCTCGTGACAAAATTGTATGGGTGTTCACTTGAAATAAAACAACGAAAATACAATAGCGTAGCGGGATAATTTATTACAAAAAAAAATGAGCACCACATTTTATAAATGTCTATAACACTAAAAATTACAAAGTACAGGCTATTTCAAAACGAATTCAATGATTATCAATAATTAGTAAATCACCGAATTTGCATTCGCGAGCGTACCTACGCGTAGGTATCCATAGTGTTTGTTTATACTAAAGGAATGGCAACGTCGCAATTGCTGCTGTCATGCGATGCGGCAACGTTGCGTGAGACTCAAAACGCTACCTGCTACGGTATGAACGATTGTTATAAAAATAAAAGTTATACATATTTGTTGGCGTAAACTATTTTATTCATCATTAATTTTGGAAAATAAATAATGTCAAAATTGATTACAATAAAACGCAGTTTTATTTTATTACATTACAGGTAAATTAGCTTGGAGAAATTTTTGCGTTTGTAGTAGTGTATGGTCAGCAAATAAAAAAAAACAACATTTTATTTTTAGTTTTTATTCAAGTATATAATATTAGTATTATTAATATTTTATTAGTTCCAAACATTACAAGCAGTGCCGATTTTTACTTCAGTGAAGACGTGTATGAATTAGGTGTTCTCCGGCCAAAAATGTAAACCACGGTAAAAGTGAAACTGTTCGAACGGTTCCGAACACTGCTTTGTGTAGCGCATGTCGCGTGACGGTCGGCTGCCGAGTAGGTATACCTACTCGGCAGCCGCGATACACGCGACATGCGCTACACAGACCAAAAAGTTTGAGACGATGTAATAAAAGTTTCACTTTAATAACAAACAATAACAACAATAACAAACAATAACAACAATCAACAAATACAAAATTTAACAATTAAACTACGTAATAATTATAATTTTCGAATGAAATGTGTGCTTTATGTTCTAACGGTACCAAGCGACTGACGCCGGACTGCACGAGGCACCTGCGGACAGCGTAAACTGGTTTATTCTGGTTTTGTGCGTGTTTCCACTTTCCACTATCAAGTGACGATTTATTTATTTGTTTTGTTTCGTAATTATTATGGTCAAATATTAATTACGAAACAAATTATTATGAACAAGATATTTTATTGTTTCACGGTATTCGCCTTGTCATTGGCTCAAGGACGTAAAATTGAATGATATATTATTTTTTTTATAAAGTCAAAACCATTTTCTTTAAAACATAAATCAGAGTATTGCTAGGGATAAGTATAAAATTAAATAGTAATGTTAGGATATCGAAACATTTTTGTATAGGCTAGAACGATATAATGGAAACGCGCTCTAAGATCTGAGTAATATACACACCACTACATATGCAAAAATTTCTCGAGACTAATTTCACTGTACACTATTGTTTTTTTTTATCAAAACATGTATGTATTTGAGTAGTTAGCAGCATATAATATTCTGAATTTCTGATCCATGCCTATTCACTCAAAACTAATAACACTAATGATTTGTAACAGTAAATTATTTCAATAGGTATTTGAACATTTCATAACCAACAAGTAAGAATAATTCGTATACAAGATACAATAACAAATCTAATACACTATTTATTATTTTATTATATTTCATTATGTGAAAATAACCAGGAAGGTGAAAAACATATTTACGAAAACAAAGTAACATATGGTTTTGCTATTAGCTATCAGGAAAAAAAATCGTATTGGAACAAAACTCAAACTCAAACTCAAACTCAAACTCAAACATTTATTTATTCAATTAGACTACTTTTAGTAGCACTTTCGAATCGTCATTACATAAGTATTTTTAACATTTACCACCGATTCGGAAAGCAGTATCTATGGAGAAGAACCGGCAAGAAACTCCATAGTTGCTCTTTTAAAATTATATTGTCAATATTACATAATCTGTAACTTAAATCTAACTACATAATATATCATAATATGCCAAAGAACTGTCCTGTGGTTCTTACGCGACAACCCTCCATGGATTTTCATCTTCCATATATTCCTTAATGCTATAATAGGCTCTCTGAACTAATATATTTTTTACATAAGTTTTAAATTTAGCACTACCAAACTCTTTAATATTATGAGGAATTCTATTGTAAAAGCGTATACCTTGACCCATAAATGAATTTTTAACTTTAGCTAATCGGAAAAATGGCATTTCAATTCTATTTCTGTTCCTTGTGCCATAACAGTGTCTATCTCCTACTCTTGTGTGTACGTCGGCATTTTTGTGTACATGCAAAATATTATTAAATATATACTGTGATGGTACAGTAAGGATACCAGTATTCTTAAAGAGATCTCTTAGTGAGTCCCGAGCACGTAAATTATATATAGAGCGAATGGCTCTTTTCTGTAAGATAAATATAGTTTCTATATCTGCTGCCCTGCCCCATAGTAGAATTCCATAGGACATAATACTATGAAAGTAGCTGAAATAAACCAATCTAGCTGTATCTTCATCGGTGAGATGCCTTACCTTTCGGACTGCATATGCTGCTGAACTGAGCTTACCTGCAGCGGTGTTGACATGGGCTCCCCACTGTAGTTTCTCGTCCAATGTTAACCCAAGAAATACAGTCGATTCTGTAGGGTGTAATACCTCCCCGTTCAAGGTAATATTTCTGCTCAACTTTTTAACGTTAGGTAGTAAAAATTCAACACAAGTTGTTTTTTTGGCATTTAATAATAAATTATTAGCAGTAAACCAGTCGGATATGTGTAAAAGAGTACTGTTCACTTCGTCAACATTTGGGTCATGCCTATCCACATTGAATATTAATGAGGTATCATCTGCAAACAGAACTATTTCACACCTATCCTGTAAATAATAAGGTAGATCATTGATATATACCAAGAACAAGAAGGGTCCTAAAATAGATCCTTGTGGAACACCAATGTTAATTGACGCACCGCTAGAACGTTCTTCATTAACAACTACAGTTTGTATCCTATCATGCAGGTATGAGGCTATGAGGTTCTGAGCTTGTCCTTTAATCCCATAGTGATTAAGTTTACGCAATAATGTACAATGTTCAACGCAGTCAAATGCCTTGGAGAGGTCACAAAATATCCCCAAAGCATTTTTTGAGTTTTCCCATGCCTTATATATATGTGTTAGTAGTGCAACTCCAGCATCTGTGGTTGAGCGCCCCTTTGTGAAACCAAACTGTTTGGTGTGCAGCAAATTATTAGAAGCAAAGTGACTAGTCAATTGGTTTAATATTAACTTTTCGAATACCTTACTTAATGTTGGTAAAATCGAGATAGGTCTATAGTTGTTACAGTCTTCTTGATCGCCTTTCTTAAATAGAGGTATAACTTTACTAAGCTTTAGTAAATTAGGAAATGTACCATAGTCACAACACTTATTAAATATGAAAGCTAAATTGTTTGCAATATTTTCTATTATATTATTAACTAAATTTACGGACATTCCCCAAAGATCACAAGTGTTTTTTAAATTAAGTGTCTTAAATGCTGTAACAATATCATTAGCAGTTACGTGACGCAATTGAAATAATGTACTGCACCCCGCAACATGGTCCCTCAAAAAGGTCTCTGCAAGTACTGAAGACGAGTTTAAATTATTAGTAATGCTAGCAGGGACACTACTAAAGAAATCTTCAAAAGCAAGCGCAACATCAGCATTTTTGTCAATAACCATGCCATTATGTACAAGTTTTATGGTATTACTTGATTTGCTTTTACCCATTTCACCATTAATAATAGACCAAACTGTTTTAACTTTATTATCCGAGTCGCGTATTTTATCTCTGATATACAAACGCTTCGCAGTAAAACAAACAATTTTAAAAGTTTTTGAGTAATTTCTAACATATCTAAGAAAAGATGGGTCTTTATTATATTGCTTCATACCATATAACTCATAAAGAACGATCCTACACCTATGTATGCTAGGTGTCGCCCATTTACTAAATGGTAAATCCTTGGTAATATTTAAAGATTTAACTTTAAATATTTTTTCAAATTCATTATGAACTAAATTAAAAAGATTTTTAAACATTTCACAAGGATTATTATGACAGGATTGATCATTCAGTACGGGCAGGTTTTTATTAATATTATCTCTAAATTTATTAATGCCTTTTTTAGTTATAGGCCTAACATTAATTCTTTTAAATTCAGGTAAGCAATCCCATTCAAAAACTACTTTCTGGCCACAGTGATCCGAAGTGAGTGTATTGAGAATATTTTTCTCTAAACAGATGCAGTCGCAGTATATATTATCAATACAGGTTGCAGAAGTAGGTGTAATTCGTGTGGGTTCATTAAAAAGTTTATACAGATTAAATGACTGAAACAAATTAACAATTCGTGTTGCCGTTTGTGTTTGTAAAAGTATATCAATATTAAAATCACCACATACTATAACTTTTTTTTTACTCCTACTTAAACGCTTTAATATTTCTTCCATGACTGTCTCAAACATATTATAGTCACTGGAAGGGGGTCTATAAACGCAAACAATAATGTAACGCTCCAGTTCAACACAGGACAGTTCAATGGTCCGTTCTACAGAAAGACTAACAATGTCAGTTCGTTCTTTGCATTTTACACTATTATGTACAAAAATAAGAGAACCTCCATGAATAGCATATGTCCTGAAGTATATACTTTTTAATTTATAATTATCAATATTTATTAACAACTGACATTGTTTAAGCCAATGTTCTGTTACACAAAAAACCTTAATACTATTATGATTTAAAAACAATTCTATTTCTAATAATTTGCTAGCCAAGCCTTGAATGTTTTGATGTACAATAGAAAAGGTCTGCTTAGCTGTTGTCAAAAGAAGGATTGTAACTGAATTAGGTAATTAGGTATGTTTGTTTCTGGGTGCACCGTTTTCGACGACGCGACGGCCGACGCGTGACGTAAACAGAGTAGGTACCTACTTTGCTAAAACAAACTAAGTAATAAAATTGTGTGTCTGTCTGAAAATTCGCTAAAGCATATTTTACCAATGTTTGCAAGTTTGTGATTACTTTGATAGTTTATCGATTTATAATAATTGTATACTTATATCATTGTTTAAAAATATTCAAACACAATATGATATAGGTACTGATTTATCACTGGTTTCAGTGATGAACTGATGAGTCAATGTTAGCCACAATACTAATCACTTTCGTCATACATGTGTATGAACTATGATTGATGTGATTTGCAATGTGGTGAAATTTCATAAAAATCACGGGCCAATTTTTTGTTTTGAATCCCACCGAAAATACATATACATATTACTAATTGCGTTATTAGAATAATTAATTACTATACCCACGATCAATTATTACAATTTACAATATAGTCTCAAATGCATACTAGAGAAATATTGCAATTTGAATCAAAAAATGCATAGCATACAAAAATAAATTCACAACACAAGAAATTCCGCGCGCAAATCATAGCGCGTGTCAATGAAATCAAGAATGTAATTTTATATCAAGCCGACGACGACGCCGAACTAAAGTACCTACAGTACCATTTACCTTCAGTGTACAATACAGTTTACAGACCTACGACGGACGAACAATAATGAGTAATAAATTGTTTACAAAAAAAAACATAGTTTCTAAGGTCATTAGTTTTATTTTATTTTATTGTTATTTTCTTTGAACGATTGGAAATGAAATTACTCAATTATTACACATAGAACTTTGATTTATTAGAATTATGCGAATTATGTATAAGATAACGAACGCGAATGCACGACATCTAGCGCGTCAATGTCTAAACATCGCCATTCGTTTAGACATTGACGCGCTAGATGTCGTGCTTTATGTCGTGTTTCGCTTGGCAAAAGTCACGCACACTACTGTAGAAGTGTCAAATTTTGCCGGTATTTCACTGTTGTTTTTCTAAGTAAATAATGTAAGTTATTGATTAAAAAGGTCGAACGCGGACACATTTCATTGTAGAGAAGTGATAAAATGATTAGTTTTAAAGAAATAGTGTCTGTGTTAAGTGTTTAGTCGTCATCAAAAATGTATGGAGGGACGGTCGGAACATCCACCTTAAACAAGAATTATTTCATATAGGTTTTCTATTCAAGAACTGCTCTTACCAATTCAAGATCCTTGGCATCTTGTGGATGTGGATAACCTGAGCATGATGGTTGATCAGTAGTATTTGATATGTCAATTAAGGCAAATTGAGATGGATGGTCTGCCTGAAAGAGATAAAAATGTTACTTATAACATTGGATATGGTCCCAAGTAATAATAAATAGATTGCTACAGAAACATGGACTCAATGTTTGGTAAATTGTAAAACTTTTAGTATTTTTTTTATTAAAAGCATTTATTGAACAAACATAGTGTATTATACTTATGGATAGTGTAGCTTTCCAACAACGAAAGAATTAAAAAAATTGGACCAGTACAACAGTAGGACAACTAAAAAAATAACTCAGTAGGTTTTAAGTACCAGTCATCACACCACTTGTCTCATGACACTCTAGGTCTCTAGAGCATATCAGTCAAAAAAGATATTGTGAAGCTTAAGTAAATGAATCCTTAGACACTATCGGAAATTTAAGAACAATTATAATCTTTTTTCCATTAAAATAATATCCTGGTTTTATTATATCGTAATATTGTCTTAATTCTAACTCTAAAATTCTATCCTTACCATATATAGTATTTAATTTTATTAATATATCCTTTAACACATTTGAACTTAACATAGAATGATGTGTTGAGGACGTACGAATGAAAGCTAATGTATTTTCAATTCTAACCAATTCTTGCAATATATCATCTACATTTTCTGTCATTATGCTAAGGATTTGGGCAAATTTAGCATATTTTATCAAACGGGATATTTGTATCCTGGAATCAGATAAATTTAAAGTCAATAACGTTCAAGATAGAATTCGAGGACAACCACTGAAAATAAGTAATATCGACTTAAATGAAATACACTTCAACCACAGCCCTGAAAATCATGTAAAGTTGAATTCAATAAATTTGGAAGATCTGCATAAGATTCATACTAAGGTACTGATGCAAGCACCGATTGAACTAGAAAAGAATACATCGACAATATACCATACCACTGTCCCAATTTATACATTCCTTTTGGGCACTTTGCTACTTTTCGCAACTTACAAAGTAATCCGTTATAAGAACGTTACGTGCTGGAAGAATCAAGACGACCCTAATACAAAGACGGAAGATCAAGACAGTCAAAATTGTACCGAATCTTCGCCAGGACCACAGTTTCCAGCAACATTTTATCACACCGTGCTCAAATAGTTGCTGGTCTTCGGGGGGAGGAGTTACGCCAACGGATCCCCAAGACATTGCTGCGTCGACGTTTCTCACGGGAACGTATTGTACGGACGTAGCAGCTAGGCTATTCTGTAAAAAACGCGCCCGAACTCGCATCTCACCTGAGTGAGTCGACTCACTTCACTTTCGAACGTTCGAGTTTTTGGTTTCGCATTCTGTAAACATCCGCTCGGCAGAGGCGAAGCGAAGTGAGTCTCACTTCGAAACTCACTTGCCTAGTGAAGGGATCTTATAGATTTGAATTTATCGACATTGTTATTATCTTTAAAATGCGGCAATTTAACACATTTTGAAGACATAATAACACTTTAGTATTGTACCGTGGGTGGAATTAAACTAAAATTGCAATTTTACACTGATAAATTCTTTAAAATCAAAATAATTCTAGCGTCACTGAAAAAAAAGGACGCTTGTCTGTGGTTCGTTTGACTTATGTTTATTTCTCAAGTGGTTTTTTGTACCTAATTTTAAAGTGTTTCGTGTTGCATTCTTTCTAAAAGTTATGTTGGAGTTTTGGCTGCATATTACATTCGATGTCCCCGAATTTCATTATTTTGTGTTGTTTAATCGATAGCTGGTAGTGGATTTTCTTAACAAACTGCTTTTCTTTTCCATCAAAAATGCGTAGTTTTTGTGAAAATCGAAATTGAAAATGATATTTTTTAAGGTTATTTTTGTACTAAAAACGCAACTTAAAGTAAAATCTTAAGCCATTATAGTATCAAAATGTCTAATTATCACACTCACACGCATTATTTTTAAATATATTTACGTACCTATTACTTTATTTACATATTACAATTTATTTTGTCAAAATAGTATTTTAACAATTTAGTATAGCCAAAAATCGTTCCATATTTTGTATTCACAACAAGCCACAGATAACACAGATTAGTTAATATGACGCAGATCACAGATTAGCAATACAAATATACTAGCTTATCATAGAGTATAAATGATACATTTTAATTTTTAATGTTTTTTTTATAGCTCACTTGCTTCAGTTTTAAAAATCGATTAACTTTTACTTTTAGTATTCAAATGGGTAGCGAGGAGCGAAGCGACGAGCGTGTTAGGTTAACTGTTGAACTGCCGCACGAGCCGAGCGAGCGAAGCGAGCGTGCCGCGGCAGCGGCCGGCGAGTGCCAGAAGCGACTTTAGGGCGATTCCCACTCAAACAAAAAAAAACTACGTAGGTTTAAACAACCTGTTTGTATTTTATTTATGTATCGTAAAATTTTTGTTATTATCAAATGCTATCTAAATTAAAATTACGAAGTGTCTAGTCGTCCGCTAAACGGATGAATAAAATAAATTAGTCGTCCGATTACCGGATGAATAAAATAATTTAATCGTCCGATTATTCGGATTACTAGATAACCTTTTAACACTAAAGCTAGTTGGGTTGGACTAAAGCAAAGGGGGCTCAGGACTTAGAAAATTTTTGATGGAGTTGGTGTCATTATAACACCTATTTATTATTGTTTTATCGTAAAGATTACGCTAATATAAGCATGTTTTATAGGAACAACTTTTCTCTAAAATCAAAAATGGCCGAGATATTCGCCCTCAATTCGTTAGGTTAGGTTTAGGTTAGGTTAGGTTAGGTTTCTTAAAAAAAAAACTACACAGAAATAGGAGCCCCGCGAAGCGGGGCTCCGTCGACGCGCAAAAAAAATCAAGTTTAGGTTAGGTTAGCCGTTAGGTTAGGTTAGGTTAGGTTTCTTAAAAAAAAAACTACACAGAAACAGGAGCCCCGCGAAGCGGGGCTCCGTCGACGCGCAAAAAAAAATCAAGTTTAGGTTAGGTTAGCCGTTAGGTTAGGTTAGGTTAGGTTTCTTAAAAAAAAAACTACACAGAAATAGGAGCCCCGCGAAGCGGGGCTCCGTCGACGCGCAAAAAAAATCAAATACCTACGTGTGCCCTCCTCCCCCCTCTCCTCCCCCCACAAAAAACCTATAATACGTGCGGCAGTTCTCTAAAGAATTATTATTTTATTCATCCGGTAATCGGACAACTAATTTATTTTATTCATCCGTTTAGCGGACGACTAGCGCTGTCCTTAAAATTATTTTTGACAAATTCATTTTAAAAATCACTTTCGAATTATATTTATTATCTACAATTGTGAACGCGTCATAATATAACATTTATTATCTATAATGGCATGTCGTAAATACGTGGTAAATACAAACTTACATTTTCCAGGTAATATAATTTAAGAAATTGTTATAAATAAATTAATAATACGGCATTATATTTAAAAATATTGCCTGTGTGCGAGATTACTAGAAGTTTTAATACGACAATGGTATAAAAGTGTCGTTTTTAGTACAAAAATAACCTTAAAAAAAATAATTTTCATTTTCGATTTTCACAAAAACTACGCATTTTTGTTGGAAAAGAAAAGCAGTTTGTTAAGAAAATCCACTACCAGCTATCGATTAAACAGCACAAAATAATGAAATTCGGGGACATCGAATCAAATATTTAACCGGAGTTTTAGTTAATGTTTCAGTTTGGCTTTATTAAGTTGTTGTGTAATTGCTGTTAAACGTGTTGCATAAATTATTTAAAGGAGAAAACTGCAAAAATAACAACTATGAGGTGAGTAATGTGATTCTTGTATTTAACTAAAATATTATCTTATACAACAAGCTTATTGAAATATTTAACTTAAAATCTTAAACATTGTAGCTCCTCGGAAAGGTCGTCTCATCCCTCCCGTGCCCAAGTAGAGTATCTAGTCGACTATCTTAGCAAACATCCTAGCTTAGCCAAGGGTTTTTCAAAAGTCCCGAGCGCTAGAGACGAAGCTAGAAAAACATGGGAGGAGTTGACTATCAAATTAAATAGCTTGGGAGGCTGCACTAAAACATGGAAACAGTGGACAAAGGTAGGCAATAGGCATATAGAAAACTATTCATCTTATACCGTGTAGGTATCTGGCTTACCTATATATTATTAATAAACTTTTAATTTTGCTTTAGTATTGGTCTGACAAAAAGAGTGCCGTGAAGAAAAAAGCTGCCCTAAGATACCGGGCACGCAATAAGACTGGTGGTGGATGTGAATCGGTGGTGGAGCTTTCAGAGGTGGAGGAGAAAATACTCACATTAATGGGCGGGGAAGGTTTTGCAATTGGTGATAGGCATTTGGAAATTAATCCATTTGAAGTAAGCTATTGTTATCGATTTTGTTGATCCGATACATGTATGTATGTAAAATATAATTATTCAATGTCATGTTCTTTTTTTAGGAAATCCCCGTCCTTACTGATGCCAACGAAAGCCCCACATTGCCGACTTCATCTATGATAAATGAAACCACAACTATTGTAAGTAAATACCTAGTGTATTAATAAAATATTACTTAATAATAAACAACTTATTAGTAAATGTTTCTTATATTGTTCTAGGAATACCAAGTCTTGGATGAGACTGCTATAAATACGGAAAATGTTAGTATGGCAGATACTGAGGTATATATTAATAAGATATTATGAAAATGGTACTTTTTTATTGATTCCAGTATTTGAAATACTATGTTTTTTTTTTTCAGAGACCTCAACTAATTCAGCAATATGTTAACTGTATCCCGAATCCCGAACCTTCCCCTGCTCATACACCACCGAGAGCGGAGGTAACGAGCCCTCTGCAAGCAGTTACCCCCTCTGGCTCAGGCAACTTTCCTGCTCGACGTCAATTGAACGTCGCGGGTCCATCACCACGTCGTACTACAAGTAATTATGAGATTTATGAATTGATTTACAATATTTATAATCCATACTAATATTATAAATGCGAAAGTAACTCTGTCTGTCTGTCTGTTACTCAATCACGCCTTAACTACTGAACCAATTTGCATGAAATTTGGTATAGAGATATTTTGATACCCGAGAAAGGACATAGGATAGGTTTTATCCCGGAAATCCTACGGGAACGGGTTTTTCTTTGAAAACGCGGGCGAAGCCGCGGGCGGAAAGCTAGTCAACAATAAAAATTTGGAAATACATACAAATAAAACTAAATAATACTTGATAATGAATTAACCCGTGACGCGTCCTATGTACAGACGGTTGCTCATAACTAAAACTGTACTGTAGCGTCCTGCGTAACAACGACTGTTCATAACGCGGCCAATGACTTTGAAGGTCACCTGTAGTTCTTACAAGTGAATGTTTCCAGTATAAAAAATATTTCTCTATGCCTTAAACATTTATAATTCGAATCGACACGACTCCGAGACAGGCAATAGAGACCAAAACCACAAAATAAAAAAAAAAAGTGAATCATTGATTGAGTTGCGTCATCGGCCATAGTTTGTGACATTTGTCTTGTTCAACGAATATTTGGATTGTGAATTATGCCGAGAGGAATAATTAGATGAGTGATAATTGAGACGTATATTACTGGAAATTTTACGTAGAATACGTTTATGATATTGGTTTTAGGGATATTTGAAGAATACTCAGTGAAAAAGTGTCTCAACTTTTCAGTGCGGAAGACGCAAAATGGCGCTTTTTTTCTTGTTTGTGAATAATGGAGATTTGTTATTATTCATAGTGAAATACGTTGTGTTAAATGTGTGAAAATATAAGTGAATGTATTTGGCAATCGTGTAGTGATATGAAAACGTGAATATGATCATTTGATGACTCAGCATTATCATGTAAGTGTTAGTATGTAAGCAATTAAAATTAAAACAAAAGAAAATCAATTTTTTATAATTTTATAGAAAAAATATATCGTCATGATTACATTTTTATGCTATAACTAGTTTCTTCCTCTTTCCAAAAATATATCATACATGGCATATAATTATAGAACAATAGGGTAAATAAAATTTTCAAACTCGGTAGTCATAAAAAAGCTAGATTTCGTGAACTCCCTTGACACTATCGGGATCGGTGACGGCTGAGCGCCGGACGCGTCACGGGTTAAGGAAATAATAATAACATCAGAAGACTTGTCAAAAATGCGTCACCGCGACCGGTGGAAATAATAATAAATTAATATTTATTTTACGTTTCAGGGTCATCGAGTCGTCCACAACAACGGCAAAGAAGACGATCACCTCCATCACAAAGGCGGCAATCTCAATTAACAACCTTTACTGAAAGGTTTCTTAGCTTGGAAGAGCAACGGATTGAGATTGACCGTCGCTACTGTGAGTTACAGGAGGTGATGGTCAACTCACAAAGGGAGACCAACAGAATGACAGCAGAGGGCCTGATTGCCGTCGGGGAAGGTCTTAAATTATTAGCTGAAAATTTAAAAAAATAAAATACTTTTATACTTAAATACATTTATTAGTTCTTAACTTATTTTAGTAGTAAAAAATTATCTGTGGTTTTACTTATAGTTTCTTAATTTACTAACATTAGTTTATAAGCCCTAATTGAGTTACTAACACCTATGAATATAATTTTCCGGAATAAATAATTTGCATTGATTTTTGATTGAATTAATTACAATTACCGCGTGTTCCTTGCCCTCCATAATTCATTTATCAATCTTTGTCTACATAGCTGACCAAGTGCAGTTTCATTAGGTACATCCTCATTTGAAGCTACACTTTGTCTGGTCCTATGAAAACCAGCCTCAACCTCTAGCTCTGAATTGAATATGGCTGGAGCTGGCAGGCCGGCACGATTACAAATATTGTGAAGCACGCAACATGCTATTACAATCTTCGAAACCGTGTCGGGGTCATAATGTAGGACTCTATGTGCTAATAGGCATCTAAATCTGGCTTTAAGGACCCCAATTGTTCTTTCTACGGTGTTTCTTGCAGTAGCATGCAGCTAGTTATAGTGATGTTCTGGTGTTCCCTCGTCTGCATTTGGAACTGGCACCATTAGGTACTGACGCTGCGGATACCCAGAATCACCTGTAACAATGAATATTGTTAAAAAATAAAATGTTTTGTCATCAACAATTATATTTTTATTAGGAGTTAGGAGTTTTCAATGATTTCGCCTGCTCTCCAATTTTTATGAATTCCGTGAACTTCGGTAATAAAGCCTAAATTACTCAGAAATAAAGTAGTTTTTTTAATGATGAAAGAATTTTTGAAGGAATTAATCCAGTAGTTTTTGAGTTAAATATTTACAAACAAACAAAGATTCGTCTTTATAATTAATTAGCTAAGAGGTAACTCACCTAACAAGTACACAGATTCGCCTGTTTGTACTAATTGTTCGAGGTGGTCCCGAATGATGCAATTATTAAAAATAAGGCTGTCGTGAGTCGCTCCGCCATATGTTGCATCTACATGTATTATGTTCAAATCTGCATCTGTGAACTGCAAAAAGAATTATTTTACAACTATTTTTATGTGGCTGTTCTAATGAATGTTAAAAAAAATATAGGTACTAGCAGCGTCTTGTGATTTATACTGCTTCGTTAATGATCCTATGGAATTGGTCCAAATTTCATTAAATCGATTTTCTGTGGTTCAAGTGCGAAAGCGTATACAGACATTATTATATCAGGCTTACCATTTGTACATTTCTTGCATGATATCCTTTGCGACAGTAGTATCGTTCTTCATGGCAAGTTGGTCTCACCATTGTCACAAAAGTCCCATCTACACATCCTATTACCCCAGGAATACTGAATTTCTCATAGAATCTGCAATAAGAAATAAAAAAATCATTAAATATTTTTCATTAACATGATAGGTTTATTTAGGTAGGTACACAAACCTTGTTTTGAGTCTCAGTCTTTCTTCAGAATTTTGGGGAAATCTTATGTATTTTTTTACTATACTTGGATGGCTTAGGGCTTCTATGACCTCGTGGATACTACGAGATGCTGATGGCTGCGACACAAACGAATTTATGTGTTTTCCACATATCCTTTGATAGCTCCCAGTCGCAAAGAAAGAAAGTGCACATAACAACTGAAAAAAATTAATGAAATTTCTTGAAACTATCAAAATAAAAGGTACTTAATCTGATAAGGAAACCATCCATAATTAAAGTCGGTTAATAACTCAAAACGTTTTTAAAGAAACCGTAAGGGAGAGAAACTTTGGACTTTAACATAGGGTACCTACCACTTGAAAGGGTGACATCATAAAAAATAATCGGGGATTAGATGACGTTATCGTTAGTGGTTCTATGTTCTATGCGAGGAAGTTATGTTACCTACCTACATAATGGAATGTTTTACAGAGTTATGGGAAAGTTATCCCAATATTCACACGGGATCGGGACTTCCGCAGATGAAATCACGGGACCGATGACTATTGTAACAGTAACTTTTCATGACATTATGAATACACATATAAAGCACTTAGATACATACCTTGACTCTAGCAGTTAATCCTCTTCGTCGACGTTGAGGTTTTTTAACTAAAACTTTAATGTCTTCCATCACTTGAGAAACTAGTTCTTCCGATAAACGGTAGCATTCAACAAAATTTTTATTTCGATTAATAATTTGCATTTCCCGAATGCTGGTACTTTGCCGGCGACTTTCTATTATATCCACAGCATTAGCTTCTCGTATTATAGCACTTAATATAAAATAACGCGCCATTTTAGTAAAAAAATATATAAAATTTGTATCAAATTTGTTCCACAACCACTAACTCACTCACGAACTCGGCACCTAATAGGCGAGTGAATTGCTGACAGGTGAATTCGTATTTGTAAATACTCGAACTCGACGTTCGAGGTGTAAAATTACCTTACAGAATGCCGAATTCATACTATAAACGTCAAAATCACAGACATGTATATTTAAGTAGACAACGCAAGTACCGCGATCTGTATGAAAACCAAGCGTGTCATATTTTTTGTACTGACCTTGACGCGTTATGACGTCACGAGCGCTTTTTAGTGATGTTAATTTCATTTTACGCTAAATCGATTAGGCCGCCACTCGCGCGGCGATTCTAGTATCGTCCTATCCCATCGAAGTAAATCGAAAGAAATCAGATCAAACTAGATCTATGTCTAAGAGGTAGTCAAATAAATGAATCGTAATCGATTACTAAATCGATTCAAGACAGAAAAATGATAATTACCATAGACAGAGGGATGATAAAATAAAGTTATAAACCTTTTAATATTCTAACAAGTAAACTAATGTGTTTTAGCTTTTTCTTACATATGCCCATTGAGTTACCATGTACTACGTACTAGAGAGGCCATCGAAAGAAAGTAATGAAACTGTCAATCAATCAATCTTTATGTCCCGTTGCATCGATCCATTTTCCTTTTATGTTCGGGTTACTTGGAAAACTGAAAAAACAAACATAGTCTAAGCAATAAGGAGTTTTCTTAAAAAACTCCCAAGATGACACTTTATAACTAATGGCGTCCATGTCATAATATTTATTTTTAGTACCTTTGTATTAAAATACTTAAAAGTTCTAGGTCAAGTCGTATTAAATGACAAAAAAAATCTATGCCTTTTTTTCTGAAAAATTGCTCCTTCAAATTATCATTTTTCTGTTCGATTATAAAATCGATTAGAATCGAGAACTGTTGCATCAAATGAACATCACTAACCACAAAATTGGACAGAAAAATGAGAACAGAAAAATGAGAAGACGCTATTCATTGCTTGTTATCATACGACGCGATCTTTACCGTGCCAAGTAAAAGCCGCAATGTATTCCGAATCATTTCGTATGATTTGGTATCCGTGTTTGTCACGATCGTTTTCCACAGATATTCTTTATTTGATTTTAAAATAAATAGTGCATATTCTGATTAGAAAATTACTTACCGGTGGAAGGAAACATCTATGCTAACTCGGCCACTCACAGCTGTGGAGTTTCTACAGTTTATAACGGCGCAATTCGGCATTTTACTTTATTCAGCTTCACGTCTTTCCTTGGCGAACTGCAAGCGCGGACTGAGTGTAGGCCAGCGTCAAGTAAGTTTCATAAACTTAGTTTGGACACGGGAAGTACATACACTCGCTTAGTCTATCTTGATACATGTCTGTGGTCAAAATACTCACTTAGCACAGTTCGCCTCGTCGCCGCTCTCGACGATGTGGCGCCACTAGTACTGTCGAGTTTTACAGAATACGAAATCGAAAACTCACCGCGGATTCCGCGTTCGAGTTTTTATAATAACCTTACAGAATAGCACTGCAGATTCCATTGGCGCAACGTAATTTTAAGTTTTCATTTTATATTCAATTAGCTTTATAGTTATTAATTGTTAAGACTTGCATCGAGCAAGACGTATTGTAATAAGTTTATATTAAAGTATTTCTAAGTGAATTCGTAGTTTTTTTTGGGGCCTCCGGCTGTCTGAAACATAATTTGTGTAATTGTTTATTTATTCTGAATCTTTAAGTTTATTGATTTTTATCCTTTACATAAGCTGTATTTAATAAAAAATGTTTAAAACTCGAATTTTCGAAATTTTTGATTTATAAGTTCTATGTAACGTTTTATAATTAAGTTATGGTATAATTAAATGTAGATTTCACTTTTGTACAGCTTAGACATTTTTCTGTATGGATACAGTGCCTTTCGATTTGAAGTTGGATAACATTTCATTTTATAGGTACTATTATAAAATTAAGAGCATGAAAGAAAAAAAAAAGCATTTCTTCATAATGCTATTGTTACCACAAAAAATATTTTCTTAATCGCAAATTTTAAGAGAAAATAAATTAAAATTAAAATTGATGTGGCGACGTTATACATACAGACGTTAGAACAAAGTCCACCATAAGAATGACGTCATTTAGGAATAAGACGATTTTTAAACATTAATAAAAACCTAAATATTTTCAAAAAGTAAAAATTACTGTTAGTTTTTATCTAGTTTTAATTAAAATAAAAATAAAAACAAGTAGCAAAAAATTTTGAAATGTTGTAATTTTGGAGCACCCTGTAAAGTCTGTATTTGTATGAACATAAGTGGAGATCGCGTCCACTTATTTTCATGCGTAAACGATGATATTCATACTCAACAGGTAACTTGGATTAACAAATAGGATAGGTTATATCCCGTAAATCCCACGGGAACGGGAACTATTTATTTATTGCACGCCTCATAAGCGAAGCGTTGAGGTGGGTACTACTGTCACTTCGCGCAAAACATCTGATTTTTCAAACTTAAAATGTCTTTATGTATCATACATTGCACTTGTAAGATAATAAATACACACACATATTAAGAAAAAAACACTATTTTTAACATTCATGATATTTTTGATGTCATTTTTGTTATTTAAACTAGTTAAAAAACAGTTTAAAAAAGTTCTGTCTTGGACGTCCGTGTGTCTGTATGTGCGGAGGATTTTCTTGTTAACACGATAGCGACCGAAATACTTTACTAATCGAGTCTTTTTTTTTCTCTTACGCTTGAGTATGCTCAGGAATAGAACCCTTTCATTTTTCAGGGTCTGATTCGATGTGGTTTAATTGTTATTAAATAAACAAAAATAATAATTAATAAATAATTATTAAAAAAAAATTATGAGGCGTGCACTTTTGGATTTTCCAAACTTTTTTCGTTTATTTCTATCTGAATAACCTATCAAAAGTAACATTCAATTGTGTAAATTTTATTTATTACGGATTCAACATCAAACAACTCTACGGTAAGTATCAAGGTGCGTATTAACTATAGAGCTATTATTTATTACCTTACCTATATGTTATAGCTAATTACTGCTGGGCGCTGCAGCTGGCTGCGATTTCGTCCATGTATCTACTGAAAGGTTTCATGACATAATATGAGCACAGGGGAATAAAATAAAAAGACCAGTATGTACATCCAAAAATATTTATTTCAATGATTACAAATTATCCTTAATCTAATTTTGAAAATCTAACACTGAATTAGATTCCTTACAATATTATTCAAATTAATAACAAAATAACGTATTTTACGACAAATTAATATTGAACTAATTATGTAGTTAAAACACGAAAGCGCATTACCTTATTATACCAGCTGCATTAACCAAAAATTTTATATGATAATAAGTATAATATTTTCAACTGATATCAAAATGTACGAAAAATAGTACTTAATAAGTAATTGAACTGAGAACATAATTTAATATTCACACAAAGCTGTATTGTTTCGATATACGTTGTTTTTATTGTAAACTGCATTACATATTTTGATAAAAAAATACTGTAAAACAACAGATGATGAAATTTTCAAAATGAAAAAAAAAATACAAATTTGCCGCGCAATCGACATTTGACAGCTCTACGACTGAATGAGGCGGTTAAAAAAGTTTGTATAATATTAATAGAAATAATTATCGAGATTTAAATTGCTCTACACAAGATTTATTTTGTTTGTTTTATTACTATACTTCTTAAAGACACAATTAACTCGTACTCGTAATACGATACCTTGGAGTTGGAGCGAAAATATTGTTTGTAATAATTTGGCTAGGAAAATACAACAAATCAAAAACACTATTTACTATGGAAAAAAAACCAGGAAGGTGAAAAACATATATTTACGATTTCGATGCACTCGACTTTTAGTAAAATAATAGGTAGGTAAAAATATTATTATGGTTTTGATCACAGACATATCTGTGGTTTTGATTTTAGCTACTAGTAT
The DNA here is from genome assembly GCF_061535455.1 of Colias philodice. Taxonomy (NCBI): domain Eukaryota; kingdom Metazoa; phylum Arthropoda; class Insecta; order Lepidoptera; family Pieridae; genus Colias; species Colias philodice. The sequence goes on along the minus strand of NC_143117.1, from coordinate 1,381,174 downwards.
CAGAAAGCTGCGTGTTCAATGCACGTCGGGGTCACACAACTGTGGAGGATACAGTAGACAATATACCTAATGAAGTTTTTCATCTTTTTATTTTACTGCAAATACAAAATAAAAATTAAACAATGGTAATGTAAATTCTAAACAAACTACTACCAAAATACAATTAGAACAAAAATCATTTGACTGGTTGATTTCACCCAGAGGCCAGAGGCGGCTCGTGACAAAATTGTATGGGTGTTCACTTGAAATAAAACAACGAAAATACAATAGCGTAGCGGGATAATTTATTACAAAAAAAAATGAGCACCACATTTTATAAATGTCTATAACACTAAAAATTACAAAGTACAGGCTATTTCAAAACGAATTCAATGATTATCAATAATTAGTAAATCACCGAATTTGCATTCGCGAGCGTACCTACGCGTAGGTATCCATAGTGTTTGTTTATACTAAAGGAATGGCAACGTCGCAATTGCTGCTGTCATGCGATGCGGCAACGTTGCGTGAGACTCAAAACGCTACCTGCTACGGTATGAACGATTGTTATAAAAATAAAAGTTATACATATTTGTTGGCGTAAACTATTTTATTCATCATTAATTTTGGAAAATAAATAATGTCAAAATTGATTACAATAAAACGCAGTTTTATTTTATTACATTACAGGTAAATTAGCTTGGAGAAATTTTTGCGTTTGTAGTAGTGTATGGTCAGCAAATAAAAAAAAACAACATTTTATTTTTAGTTTTTATTCAAGTATATAATATTAGTATTATTAATATTTTATTAGTTCCAAACATTACAAGCAGTGCCGATTTTTACTTCAGTGAAGACGTGTATGAATTAGGTGTTCTCCGGCCAAAAATGTAAACCACGGTAAAAGTGAAACTGTTCGAACGGTTCCGAACACTGCTTTGTGTAGCGCATGTCGCGTGACGGTCGGCTGCCGAGTAGGTATACCTACTCGGCAGCCGCGATACACGCGACATGCGCTACACAGACCAAAAAGTTTGAGACGATGTAATAAAAGTTTCACTTTAATAACAAACAATAACAACAATAACAAACAATAACAACAATCAACAAATACAAAATTTAACAATTAAACTACGTAATAATTATAATTTTCGAATGAAATGTGTGCTTTATGTTCTAACGGTACCAAGCGACTGACGCCGGACTGCACGAGGCACCTGCGGACAGCGTAAACTGGTTTATTCTGGTTTTGTGCGTGTTTCCACTTTCCACTATCAAGTGACGATTTATTTATTTGTTTTGTTTCGTAATTATTATGGTCAAATATTAATTACGAAACAAATTATTATGAACAAGATATTTTATTGTTTCACGGTATTCGCCTTGTCATTGGCTCAAGGACGTAAAATTGAATGATATATTATTTTTTTTATAAAGTCAAAACCATTTTCTTTAAAACATAAATCAGAGTATTGCTAGGGATAAGTATAAAATTAAATAGTAATGTTAGGATATCGAAACATTTTTGTATAGGCTAGAACGATATAATGGAAACGCGCTCTAAGATCTGAGTAATATACACACCACTACATATGCAAAAATTTCTCGAGACTAATTTCACTGTACACTATTGTTTTTTTTTATCAAAACATGTATGTATTTGAGTAGTTAGCAGCATATAATATTCTGAATTTCTGATCCATGCCTATTCACTCAAAACTAATAACACTAATGATTTGTAACAGTAAATTATTTCAATAGGTATTTGAACATTTCATAACCAACAAGTAAGAATAATTCGTATACAAGATACAATAACAAATCTAATACACTATTTATTATTTTATTATATTTCATTATGTGAAAATAACCAGGAAGGTGAAAAACATATTTACGAAAACAAAGTAACATATGGTTTTGCTATTAGCTATCAGGAAAAAAAATCGTATTGGAACAAAAGAAGGATTGTAACTGAATTAGGTAATTAGGTATGTTTGTTTCTGGGTGCACCGTTTTCGACGACGCGACGGCCGACGCGTGACGTAAACAGAGTAGGTACCTACTTTGCTAAAACAAACTAAGTAATAAAATTGTGTGTCTGTCTGAAAATTCGCTAAAGCATATTTTACCAATGTTTGCAAGTTTGTGATTACTTTGATAGTTTATCGATTTATAATAATTGTATACTTATATCATTGTTTAAAAATATTCAAACACAATATGATATAGGTACTGATTTATCACTGGTTTCAGTGATGAACTGATGAGTCAATGTTAGCCACAATACTAATCACTTTCGTCATACATGTGTATGAACTATGATTGATGTGATTTGCAATGTGGTGAAATTTCATAAAAATCACGGGCCAATTTTTTGTTTTGAATCCCACCGAAAATACATATACATATTACTAATTGCGTTATTAGAATAATTAATTACTATACCCACGATCAATTATTACAATTTACAATATAGTCTCAAATGCATACTAGAGAAATATTGCAATTTGAATCAAAAAATGCATAGCATACAAAAATAAATTCACAACACAAGAAATTCCGCGCGCAAATCATAGCGCGTGTCAATGAAATCAAGAATGTAATTTTATATCAAGCCGACGACGACGCCGAACTAAAGTACCTACAGTACCATTTACCTTCAGTGTACAATACAGTTTACAGACCTACGACGGACGAACAATAATGAGTAATAAATTGTTTACAAAAAAAAACATAGTTTCTAAGGTCATTAGTTTTATTTTATTTTATTGTTATTTTCTTTGAACGATTGGAAATGAAATTACTCAATTATTACACATAGAACTTTGATTTATTAGAATTATGCGAATTATGTATAAGATAACGAACGCGAATGCACGACATCTAGCGCGTCAATGTCTAAACATCGCCATTCGTTTAGACATTGACGCGCTAGATGTCGTGCTTTATGTCGTGTTTCGCTTGGCAAAAGTCACGCACACTACTGTAGAAGTGTCAAATTTTGCCGGTATTTCACTGTTGTTTTTCTAAGTAAATAATGTAAGTTATTGATTAAAAAGGTCGAACGCGGACACATTTCATTGTAGAGAAGTGATAAAATGATTAGTTTTAAAGAAATAGTGTCTGTGTTAAGTGTTTAGTCGTCATCAAAAATGTATGGAGGGACGGTCGGAACATCCACCTTAAACAAGAATTATTTCATATAGGTTTTCTATTCAAGAACTGCTCTTACCAATTCAAGATCCTTGGCATCTTGTGGATGTGGATAACCTGAGCATGATGGTTGATCAGTAGTATTTGATATGTCAATTAAGGCAAATTGAGATGGATGGTCTGCCTGAAAGAGATAAAAATGTTACTTATAACATTGGATATGGTCCCAAGTAATAATAAATAGATTGCTACAGAAACATGGACTCAATGTTTGGTAAATTGTAAAACTTTTAGTATTTTTTTTATTAAAAGCATTTATTGAACAAACATAGTGTATTATACTTATGGATAGTGTAGCTTTCCAACAACGAAAGAATTAAAAAAATTGGACCAGTACAACAGTAGGACAACTAAAAAAATAACTCAGTAGGTTTTAAGTACCAGTCATCACACCACTTGTCTCATGACACTCTAGGTCTCTAGAGCATATCAGTCAAAAAAGATATTGTGAAGCTTAAGTAAATGAATCCTTAGACACTATCGGAAATTTAAGAACAATTATAATCTTTTTTCCATTAAAATAATATCCTGGTTTTATTATATCGTAATATTGTCTTAATTCTAACTCTAAAATTCTATCCTTACCATATATAGTATTTAATTTTATTAATATATCCTTTAACACATTTGAACTTAACATAGAATGATGTGTTGAGGACGTACGAATGAAAGCTAATGTATTTTCAATTCTAACCAATTCTTGCAATATATCATCTACATTTTCTGTCATTATGCTAAGGATTTGGGCAAATTTAGCATATTTTATCAAACGGGATATTTGTATCCTGGAATCAGATAAATTTAAAGTCAATAACGTTCAAGATAGAATTCGAGGACAACCACTGAAAATAAGTAATATCGACTTAAATGAAATACACTTCAACCACAGCCCTGAAAATCATGTAAAGTTGAATTCAATAAATTTGGAAGATCTGCATAAGATTCATACTAAGGTACTGATGCAAGCACCGATTGAACTAGAAAAGAATACATCGACAATATACCATACCACTGTCCCAATTTATACATTCCTTTTGGGCACTTTGCTACTTTTCGCAACTTACAAAGTAATCCGTTATAAGAACGTTACGTGCTGGAAGAATCAAGACGACCCTAATACAAAGACGGAAGATCAAGACAGTCAAAATTGTACCGAATCTTCGCCAGGACCACAGTTTCCAGCAACATTTTATCACACCGTGCTCAAATAGTTGCTGGTCTTCGGGGGGAGGAGTTACGCCAACGGATCCCCAAGACATTGCTGCGTCGACGTTTCTCACGGGAACGTATTGTACGGACGTAGCAGCTAGGCTATTCTGTAAAAAACGCGCCCGAACTCGCATCTCACCTGAGTGAGTCGACTCACTTCACTTTCGAACGTTCGAGTTTTTGGTTTCGCATTCTGTAAACATCCGCTCGGCAGAGGCGAAGCGAAGTGAGTCTCACTTCGAAACTCACTTGCCTAGTGAAGGGATCTTATAGATTTGAATTTATCGACATTGTTATTATCTTTAAAATGCGGCAATTTAACACATTTTGAAGACATAATAACACTTTAGTATTGTACCGTGGGTGGAATTAAACTAAAATTGCAATTTTACACTGATAAATTCTTTAAAATCAAAATAATTCTAGCGTCACTGAAAAAAAAGGACGCTTGTCTGTGGTTCGTTTGACTTATGTTTATTTCTCAAGTGGTTTTTTGTACCTAATTTTAAAGTGTTTCGTGTTGCATTCTTTCTAAAAGTTATGTTGGAGTTTTGGCTGCATATTACATTCGATGTCCCCGAATTTCATTATTTTGTGTTGTTTAATCGATAGCTGGTAGTGGATTTTCTTAACAAACTGCTTTTCTTTTCCATCAAAAATGCGTAGTTTTTGTGAAAATCGAAATTGAAAATGATATTTTTTAAGGTTATTTTTGTACTAAAAACGCAACTTAAAGTAAAATCTTAAGCCATTATAGTATCAAAATGTCTAATTATCACACTCACACGCATTATTTTTAAATATATTTACGTACCTATTACTTTATTTACATATTACAATTTATTTTGTCAAAATAGTATTTTAACAATTTAGTATAGCCAAAAATCGTTCCATATTTTGTATTCACAACAAGCCACAGATAACACAGATTAGTTAATATGACGCAGATCACAGATTAGCAATACAAATATACTAGCTTATCATAGAGTATAAATGATACATTTTAATTTTTAATGTTTTTTTTATAGCTCACTTGCTTCAGTTTTAAAAATCGATTAACTTTTACTTTTAGTATTCAAATGGGTAGCGAGGAGCGAAGCGACGAGCGTGTTAGGTTAACTGTTGAACTGCCGCACGAGCCGAGCGAGCGAAGCGAGCGTGCCGCGGCAGCGGCCGGCGAGTGCCAGAAGCGACTTTAGGGCGATTCCCACTCAAACAAAAAAAAACTACGTAGGTTTAAACAACCTGTTTGTATTTTATTTATGTATCGTAAAATTTTTGTTATTATCAAATGCTATCTAAATTAAAATTACGAAGTGTCTAGTCGTCCGCTAAACGGATGAATAAAATAAATTAGTCGTCCGATTACCGGATGAATAAAATAATTTAATCGTCCGATTATTCGGATTACTAGATAACCTTTTAACACTAAAGCTAGTTGGGTTGGACTAAAGCAAAGGGGGCTCAGGACACCAACTCCATCAAAAATTTTTTTCAGAAATTTTTGATGGAGTTGGTGTCATTATAACACCTATTTATTATTGTTTTATCGTAAAGATTACGCTAATATAAGCATGTTTTATAGGAACAACTTTTCTCTAAAATCAAAAATGGCCGAGATATTCGCCCTCAATTCGTTAGGTTAGGTTTAGGTTAGGTTAGGTTAGGTTTCTTAAAAAAAAAACTACACAGAAATAGGAGCCCCGCGAAGCGGGGCTCCGTCGACGCGCAAAAAAAATCAAGTTTAGGTTAGGTTAGCCGTTAGGTTAGGTTAGGTTAGGTTTCTTAAAAAAAAAACTACACAGAAACAGGAGCCCCGCGAAGCGGGGCTCCGTCGACGCGCAAAAAAAAATCAAGTTTAGGTTAGGTTAGCCGTTAGGTTAGGTTAGGTTAGGTTTCTTAAAAAAAAAACTACACAGAAATAGGAGCCCCGCGAAGCGGGGCTCCGTCGACGCGCAAAAAAAATCAAATACCTACGTGTGCCCTCCTCCCCCCTCTCCTCCCCCCACAAAAAACCTATAATACGTGCGGCAGTTCTCTAAAGAATTATTATTTTATTCATCCGGTAATCGGACAACTAATTTATTTTATTCATCCGTTTAGCGGACGACTAGCGCTGTCCTTAAAATTATTTTTGACAAATTCATTTTAAAAATCACTTTCGAATTATATTTATTATCTACAATTGTGAACGCGTCATAATATAACATTTATTATCTATAATGGCATGTCGTAAATACGTGGTAAATACAAACTTACATTTTCCAGGTAATATAATTTAAGAAATTGTTATAAATAAATTAATAATACGGCATTATATTTAAAAATATTGCCTGTGTGCGAGATTACTAGAAGTTTTAATACGACAATGGTATAAAAGTGTCGTTTTTAGTACAAAAATAACCTTAAAAAAAATAATTTTCATTTTCGATTTTCACAAAAACTACGCATTTTTGTTGGAAAAGAAAAGCAGTTTGTTAAGAAAATCCACTACCAGCTATCGATTAAACAGCACAAAATAATGAAATTCGGGGACATCGAATCAAATATTTAACCGGAGTTTTAGTTAATGTTTCAGTTTGGCTTTATTAAGTTGTTGTGTAATTGCTGTTAAACGTGTTGCATAAATTATTTAAAGGAGAAAACTGCAAAAATAACAACTATGAGGTGAGTAATGTGATTCTTGTATTTAACTAAAATATTATCTTATACAACAAGCTTATTGAAATATTTAACTTAAAATCTTAAACATTGTAGCTCCTCGGAAAGGTCGTCTCATCCCTCCCGTGCCCAAGTAGAGTATCTAGTCGACTATCTTAGCAAACATCCTAGCTTAGCCAAGGGTTTTTCAAAAGTCCCGAGCGCTAGAGACGAAGCTAGAAAAACATGGGAGGAGTTGACTATCAAATTAAATAGCTTGGGAGGCTGCACTAAAACATGGAAACAGTGGACAAAGGTAGGCAATAGGCATATAGAAAACTATTCATCTTATACCGTGTAGGTATCTGGCTTACCTATATATTATTAATAAACTTTTAATTTTGCTTTAGTATTGGTCTGACAAAAAGAGTGCCGTGAAGAAAAAAGCTGCCCTAAGATACCGGGCACGCAATAAGACTGGTGGTGGATGTGAATCGGTGGTGGAGCTTTCAGAGGTGGAGGAGAAAATACTCACATTAATGGGCGGGGAAGGTTTTGCAATTGGTGATAGGCATTTGGAAATTAATCCATTTGAAGTAAGCTATTGTTATCGATTTTGTTGATCCGATACATGTATGTATGTAAAATATAATTATTCAATGTCATGTTCTTTTTTTAGGAAATCCCCGTCCTTACTGATGCCAACGAAAGCCCCACATTGCCGACTTCATCTATGATAAATGAAACCACAACTATTGTAAGTAAATACCTAGTGTATTAATAAAATATTACTTAATAATAAACAACTTATTAGTAAATGTTTCTTATATTGTTCTAGGAATACCAAGTCTTGGATGAGACTGCTATAAATACGGAAAATGTTAGTATGGCAGATACTGAGGTATATATTAATAAGATATTATGAAAATGGTACTTTTTTATTGATTCCAGTATTTGAAATACTATGTTTTTTTTTCAGAGACCTCAACTAATTCAGCAATATGTTAACTGTATCCCGAATCCCGAACCTTCCCCTGCTCATACACCACCGAGAGCGGAGGTAACGAGCCCTCTGCAAGCAGTTACCCCCTCTGGCTCAGGCAACTTTCCTGCTCGACGTCAATTGAACGTCGCGGGTCCATCACCACGTCGTACTACAAGTAATTATGAGATTTATGAATTGATTTACAATATTTATAATCCATACTAATATTATAAATGCGAAAGTAACTCTGTCTGTCTGTCTGTTACTCAATCACGCCTTAACTACTGAACCAATTTGCATGAAATTTGGTATAGAGATATTTTGATACCCGAGAAAGGACATAGGATAGGTTTTATCCCGGAAATCTTACGGGAACGGGTTTTTCTTTGAAAACGCGGGCGAAGCCGCGGGCGGAAAGCTAGTCAACAATAAAAATTTGGAAATACATACAAATAAAACTAAATAATACTTGATAATGAATTAAGGAAATAATAATAACATCAGAAGACTTGTCAAAAATGCGTCACCGCGACCGGTGGAAATAATAATAAATTAATATTTATTTTACGTTTCAGGGTCATCGAGTCGTCCACAACAACGGCAAAGAAGACGATCACCTCCATCACAAAGGCGGCAATCTCAATTAACAACCTTTACTGAAAGGTTTCTTAGCTTGGAAGAGCAACGGATTGAGATTGACCGTCGCTACTGTGAGTTACAGGAGGTGATGGTCAACTCACAAAGGGAGACCAACAGAATGACAGCAGAGGGCCTGATTGCCGTCGGGGAAGGTCTTAAATTATTAGCTGAAAATTTAAAAAAATAAAATACTTTTATACTTAAATACATTTATTAGTTCTTAACTTATTTTAGTAGTAAAAAATTATCTGTGGTTTTACTTATAGTTTCTTAATTTACTAACATTAGTTTATAAGCCCTAATTGAGTTACTAACACCTATGAATATAATTTTCCGGAATAAATAATTTGCATTGATTTTTGATTGAATTAATTACAATTACCGCGTGTTCCTTGCCCTCCATAATTCATTTATCAATCTTTGTCTACATAGCTGACCAAGTGCAGTTTCATTAGGTACATCCTCATTTGAAGCTACACTTTGTCTGGTCCTATGAAAACCAGCCTCAACCTCTAGCTCTGAATTGAATATGGCTGGAGCTGGCAGGCCGGCACGATTACAAATATTGTGAAGCACGCAACATGCTATTACAATCTTCGAAACCGTGTCGGGGTCATAATGTAGGACTCTATGTGCTAATAGGCATCTAAATCTGGCTTTAAGGACCCCAATTGTTCTTTCTACGGTGTTTCTTGCAGTAGCATGCAGCTAGTTATAGTGATGTTCTGGTGTTCCCTCGTCTGCATTTGGAACTGGCACCATTAGGTACTGACGCTGCGGATACCCAGAATCACCTGTAACAATGAATATTGTTAAAAAATAAAATGTTTTGTCATCAACAATTATATTTTTATTAGGAGTTAGGAGTTTTCAATGATTTCGCCTGCTCTCCAATTTTTATGAATTCCGTGAACTTCGGTAATAAAGCCTAAATTACTCAGAAATAAAGTAGTTTTTTTAATGATGAAAGAATTTTTGAAGGAATTAATCCAGTAGTTTTTGAGTTAAATATTTACAAACAAACAAAGATTCGTCTTTATAATTAATTAGCTAAGAGGTAACTCACCTAACAAGTACACAGATTCGCCTGTTTGTACTAATTGTTCGAGGTGGTCCCGAATGATGCAATTATTAAAAATAAGGCTGTCGTGAGTCGCTCCGCCATATGTTGCATCTACATGTATTATGTTCAAATCTGCATCTGTGAACTGCAAAAAGAATTATTTTACAACTATTTTTATGTGGCTGTTCTAATGAATGTTAAAAAAAATATAGGTACTAGCAGCGTCTTGTGATTTATACTGCTTCGTTAATGATCCTATGGAATTGGTCCAAATTTCATTAAATCGATTTTCTGTGGTTCAAGTGCGAAAGCGTATACAGACATTATTATATCAGGCTTACCATTTGTACATTTCTTGCATGATATCCTTTGCGACAGTAGTATCGTTCTTCATGGCAAGTTGGTCTCACCATTGTCACAAAAGTCCCATCTACACATCCTATTACCCCAGGAATACTGAATTTCTCATAGAATCTGCAATAAGAAATAAAAAAATCATTAAATATTTTTCATTAACATGATAGGTTTATTTAGGTAGGTACACAAACCTTGTTTTGAGTCTCAGTCTTTCTTCAGAATTTTGGGGAAATCTTATGTATTGCACGCCTCATAAGCGAAGCGTTGAGGTGGGTACTACTGTCACTTCGCGCAAAACATCTGATTTTTCAAACTTAAAATGTCTTTATGTATCATACATTGCACTTGTAAGATAATACATACACACACATATTAAGAAAAAACACTATTTTTAACGTTCATGATATTTTTGATGTCATTTTTGTTATTTAAACTAGTTAAAAAACAGTTTAAAAAAGTTCTGTCTTGGACGTCCGTGTGTCTGTATGTGCGGATCCTTTTTCTTGTTAACACGATAGCGACCGAAATACTTTACTAATCGAGTCTTTTTTTTTCTCTTACGCTTGAGTATTCTCAGGAATAGAACCCTTTCATTTTTCAGGGTCTGATTCGATGTGGTTTATTTGTTATTAAATAAACAAAAATAATAATTAATAAATATTTATTAAAAAAAAATTATGAGGCGTGCACTTTTGGATTTTCCAAATTATTTTTTTACTATACTTGAATGGCTTAGGGCTTCTATGACCTCGTGGATACTACGAGATGCTGATGGCTGCGACACAAACGAATTTATGTGTTTTCCACATATCCTTTGATAGCTCCCAGTCGCAAAGAAAGAAAGTGCACATAACAACTGAAAAAAATTAATGAAATTTCTTGAAACTATCAAAATAAAAGGTACTTAATCTGATAAGGAAACCATCCATAATTAAAGTCGGTTAATAACTCAAAACGTTTTTAAAGAAACCGTAAGGGAGAGAAACTTTGGACTTTAACATAGGGTACCTACCACTTGAAAGGGTGACATCATAAAAAATAATCGGGGATTAGATGACGTTATCGTTAGTGGTTCTATGTTCTATGCGAGGAAGTTATGTTACCTACCTACATAATGGAATGTTTTACAGAGTTATGGGAAAGTTATCCCAATATTCACATGGGATCGGGACTTCCGCAGATGAAATCACGGGACCGATGACTATTGTAACAGTAACTTTTCATGACATTATGAATACACATATAAAGCACTTAGATACATACCTTGACTCTAGCAGTTAATCCTCTTCGTCGACGTTGAGGTTTTTTAACTAAAACTTTAATGTCTTCCATCACTTGAGAAACTAGTTCTTCCGATAAACGGTAGCATTCAACAAAATTTTTATTTCGATTAATAATTTGCATTTCCCGAATGCTGGTACTTTGCCGGCGACTTTCTATTATATCCACAGCATTAGCTTCTCGTATTATAGCACTTAATATAAAATAACGCGCCATTTTAGTAAAAAAATATATAAAATTTGTATCAAATTTGTTCCACAACCACTAACTCACTCACGAACTCGGCACCTAATAGGCGAGTGAATTGCTGACAGGTGAATTCGTATTTGTAAATACTCGAACTCGACGTTCGAGGTGTAAAATTACCTTACAGAATGCCGAATTCATACTATAAACGTCAAAATCACAGACATGTATATTTAAGTAGACAACGCAAGTACCGCGATCTGTATGAAAACCAAGCGTGTCATATTTTTTGTACTGACCTTGACGCGTTATGACGTCACGAGCGCTTTTTAGTGATGTTAATTTCATTTTACGCTAAATCGATTAGGCCGCCACTCGCGCGGCGATTCTAGTATCGTCCTATCCCATCGAAGTAAATCGAAAGAAATCAGATCAAACTAGATCTATGTCTAAGAGGTAGTCAAATAAATGAATCGTAATCGATTACTAAATCGATTCAAGACAGAAAAATGATAATTACCATAGACAGAGGGATGATAAAATAAAGTTATAAACCTTTTAATATTCTAACAAGTAAACTAATGTGTTTTAGCTTTTTCTTACATATGCCCATTGAGTTACCATGTACTACGTACTAGAGAGGCCATCGAAAGAAAGTAATGAAACTGTCAATCAATCAATCTTTATGTCCCGTTGCATCGATCCATTTTCCTTTTATGTTCGGGTTACTTGGAAAACTGAAAAAACAAACATAGTCTAAGCAATAAGGAGTTTTCTTAAAAAACTCCCAAGATGACACTTTATAACTAATGGCGTCCATGTCATAATATTTATTTTTAGTACCTTTGTATTAAAATACTTAAAAGTTCTAGGTCAAGTCGTATTAAATGACAAAAAAAATCTATGCCTTTTTTTCTGAAAAATTGCTCCTTCAAATTATCATTTTTCTGTTCGATTATAAAATCGATTAGAATCGAGAACTGTTGCATCAAATGAACATCACTAACCACAAAATTGGACAGAAAAATGAGAACAGAAAAATGAGAAGACGCTATTCATTGCTTGTTATCATACGACGCGATCTTTACCGTGCCAAGTAAAAGCCGCAATGTATTCCGAATCATTTCGTATGATTTGGTATCCGTGTTTGTCACGATCGTTTTCCACAGATATTCTTTATTTGATTTTAAAATAAATAGTGCATATTCTGATTAGAAAATTACTTACCGGTGGAAGGAAACATCTATGCTAACTCGGCCACTCACAGCTGTGGAGTTTCTACAGTTTATAACGGCGCAATTCGGCATTTTACTTTATTCAGCTTCACGTCTTTCCTTGGCGAACTGCAAGCGCGGACTGAGTGTAGGCCAGCGTCAAGTAAGTTTCATAAACTTAGTTTGGACACGGGAAGTACATACACTCGCTTAGTCTATCTTGATACATGTCTGTGGTCAAAATACTCACTTAGCACAGTTCGCCTCGTCGCCGCTCTCGACGATGTGGCGCCACTAGTACTGTCGAGTTTTACAGAATACGAAATCGAAAACTCACCGCGGATTCCGCGTTCGAGTTTTTATAATAACCTTACAGAATAGCACTGCAGATTCCATTGGCGCAACGTAATTTTAAGTTTTCATTTTATATTCAATTAGCTTTATAGTTATTAATTGTTAAGACTTGCATCGAGCAAGACGTATTGTAATAAGTTTATATTAAAGTATTTCTAAGTGAATTCGTAGTTTTTTTTGGGGCCTCCGGCTGTCTGAAACATAATTTGTGTAATTGTTTATTTATTCTGAATCTTTAAGTTTATTGATTTTTATCCTTTACATAAGCTGTATTTAATAAAAAATGTTTAAAACTCGAATTTTCGAAATTTTTGATTTATAAGTTCTATGTAACGTTTTATAATTAAGTTATGGTATAATTAAATGTAGATTTCACTTTTGTACAGCTTAGACATTTTTCTGTATGGATACAGTGCCTTTCGATTTGAAGTTGGATAACATTTCATTTTATAGGTACTATTATAAAATTAAGAGCATGAAAGAAAAAAAAAAGCATTTCTTCATAATGCTATTGTTACCACAAAAAATATTTTCTTAATCGCAAATTTTAAGAGAAAATAAATTAAAATTAAAATTGATGTGGCGACGTTATACATACAGACGTTAGAACAAAGTCCACCATAAGAATGACGTCATTTAGGAATAAGACGATTTTTAAACATTAATAAAAACCTAAATATTTTCAAAAAGTAAAAATTACTGTTAGTTTTTATCTAGTTTTAATTAAAATAAAAATAAAAACAAGTAGCAAAAAATTTTGAAATGTTGTAATTTTGGAGCACCCTGTAAAGTCTGTATTTGTATGAACATAAGTGGAGATCGCGTCCACTTATTTTCATGCGTAAACGATGATATTCATACTCAACAGGTAACTTGGATTAACAAATAGGATAGGTTATATCCCGTAAATCCCACGGGAACGGGAACTATTTATTTATTGCACGCCTCATAAGCGAAGCGTTGAGGTGGGTACTACTGTCACTTCGCGCAAAACATCTGATTTTTCAAACTTAAAATGTCTTTATGTATCATACATTGCACTTGTAAGATAATAAATACACACACATATTAAGAAAAAAACACTATTTTTAACATTCATGATATTTTTGATGTCATTTTTGTTATTTAAACTAGTTAAAAAACAGTTTAAAAAAGTTCTGTCTTGGACGTCCGTGTGTCTGTATGTGCGGAGGATTTTCTTGTTAACACGATAGCGACCGAAATACTTTACTAATCGAGTCTTTTTTTTTCTCTTACGCTTGAGTATGCTCAGGAATAGAACCCTTTCATTTTTCAGGGTCTGATTCGATGTGGTTTAATTGTTATTAAATAAACAAAAATAATAATTAATAAATAATTATTAAAAAAAAATTATGAGGCGTGCACTTTTGGATTTTCCAAACTTTTTTCGTTTATTTCTATCTGAATAACCTATCAAAAGTAACATTCAATTGTGTAAATTTTATTTACTACGGATTCAACATCAAACAACTCTACGGTAAGTATCAAGGTGCGTATTAACTATAGAGCTATTATTTATTACCTTACCTATATGTTATAGCTAATTACTGCTGGGCGCTGCAGCTGGCTGCGATTTCGTCCATGTATCTACTGAAAGGTTTCATGACATAATATGAGCACAGGGGAATAAAATAAAAAGACCAGTATGTACATCCAAAAATATTTATTTCAATGATTACAAATTATCCTTAATCTAATTTTGAAAATCTAACACTGAATTAGATTCCTTACAATATTATTCAAATTAATAACAAAATAACGTATTTTACGACAAATTAATATTGAATTAATTATGTAGTTAAAACACGAAAGCGCATTACCTTATTATACCAGCTGCATTAACCAAAAATTTTATATGATAATAAGTATAATATTTTCAACTGATATCAAAATGTACGAAAAATAGTACTTAATAAGTAATTGAACTGAGAACATAATTTAATATTCACACAAAGCTGTATTGTTTCGATATACGTTGTTTTTATTGTAAACTGCATTACATATTTTGATAAAAAAATACTGTAAAACAACAGATGATGAAATTTTCAAAATGAAAAAAAAAATACAAATTTGCCGCGCAATCGACATTTGACAGCTCTACGACTGAATGAGGCGGTTAAAAAAGTTTGTATAATATTAATAGAAATAATTATCGAGATTTAAATTGCTCTACACAAGATTTATTTTGTTTGTTTTATTACTATACTTCTTAAAGACACAATTAACTCGTACTCGTAATACGATACCTTGGAGTTGGAGCGAAAATATTGTTTGTAATAATTTGGCTAGGAAAATACAACAAATCAAAAACACTATTTACTATGGAAAAAAAACCAGGAAGGTGAAAAACATATATTTACGATTTCGATGCACTCGACTTTTAGTAAAATAATAGGTAGGTAAAAATATTATTATGGTTTTGATCACAGACATATCTGTGGTTTTGATTTTAGCTACTAGTATCAGAAAGCTGCGTGTTCAATGCACGTCGGGGTCACACAACTGTGGAGGATACAGTAGACAATATACCTAGTGAAGTTTTTCATCTTTTTATTTTACTGCAAATACAAAATAAAAATTAAACAATGGTAATGTAAATTCTAAACAAACTACTATTAAAATACAATTAGAACAAAAATCATTTGACTGGTTGATTTCACCCAGAGGCCAGAGGCGGCTCGTGACAAAATTGTATGGGTGTTCACTTGAAATAAAACAACGAAAATACAATAGCGTAGCGGGATAATTTATTACAAAAAAAAATGAGCACCACATTTTATAAATGTCTATAACACTAAAAATTACAAAGTACAGGCTATTTCAAAACGAATTCAATGATTATCAATAATTAGTAAATCACCGAATTTGCATTCGCGAGCGTACCTACGCGTAGGTATCCATAGTGTTTGTTTATACTAAAGGAATGGCAACGTCGCAATTGCTGCTGTCATGCGATGCGGCAACGTTGCGTGAGACTCAAAACGCTACCTGCTACGGTATGAACGATTGTTATAAAAATAAAAGTTATACATATTTGTTGGCGTAAACTATTTTATTCATCATTAATTTTGGAAAATAAATAATGTCAAAATTGATTACAATAAAACGCAGTTTTATTTTATTACATTACAGGTAAATTAGCTTGGAGAAATTTTTGCGTTTGTAGTAGTGTATGGTCAGCAAATAAAAAAAAACAACATTTTATTTTTAGTTTTTATTCAAGTATATAATATTAGTATTATTAATATTTTATTAGTTCCAAACATTACAAGCAGTGCCGATTTTTACTTCAGTGAAGACGTGTATGAATTAGGTGTTCTCCGGCCAAAAATGTAAACCACGGTAAAAGTGAAACTGTTCGAACGGTTCCGAACACTGCTTTGTGTAGCGCATGTCGCGTGACGGTCGGCTGCCGAGTAGGTATACCTACTCGGCAGCCGCGATACACGCGACATGCGCTACACAGACCAAAAAGTTTGAGACGATGTAATAAAAGTTTCACTTTAATAACAAACAATAACAACAATAACAAACAATAACAACAATCAACAAATACAAAATTTAACAATTAAACTACGTAATAATTATAATTTTCGAATGAAATGTGTGCTTTATGTTCTAACGGTACCAAGCGACTGACGCCGGACTGCACGAGGCACCTGCGGACAGCGTAAACTGGTTTATTCTGGTTTTGTGCGTGTTTCCACTTTCCACTATCAAGACGTGACGATTTATTTATTTGTTTTGTTTCGTAATTATTATGGTCAAATATTAATTACGAAACAAATTATTATGAACAAGATATTTTATTGTTTCACGGTATTCGCCTTGTCATTGGCTCAAGGACGTAAAATTGAATGATATATTATTTTTTTTATAAAGTCAAAACCATTTTCTTTAAAACATAAATCAGAGTATTGCTAGGGATAAGTATAAAATTAAATAGTAATGTTAGGATATCGAAACATTTTTGTATAGGCTAGAACGATATAATGGAAACGCGCTCTAAGATCTGAGTAATATACACACCACTACATATGCAAAAATTTCTCGAGACTAATTTCACTGTACACTATTGTTTTTTTTTATCAAAACATGTATGTATTTGAGTAGTTAGCAGCATATAATATTCTGAATTTCTGATCCATGCCTATTCACTCAAAACTAATAACACTAATGATTTGTAACAGTAAATTATTTCAATAGGTATTTGAACATTTCATAACCAACAAGTAAGAATAATTCGTATACAAGATACAATAACAAATCTAATACACTATTTATTATTTTATTATATTTCATTATGTGAAAATAACCAGGAAGGTGAAAAACATATTTACGAAAACAAAGTAACATATGGTTTTGCTATTAGCTATCAGGAAAAAAAATCGTATTGGAACAAAAGAAGGATTGTAACTGAATTAGGTAATTAGGTATGTTTGTTTCTGGGTGCACCGTTTTCGACGACGCGACGGCCGACGCGTGACGTAAACAGAGTAGGTACCTACTTTGCTAAAACAAACTAAGTAATAAAATTGTGTGTCTGTCTGAAAATTCGCTAAAGCATATTTTACCAATGTTTGCAAGTTTGTGATTACTTTGATAGTTTATCGATTTATAATAATTGTATACTTATATCATTGTTTAAAAATATTCAAACACAATATGATATAGGTACTGATTTATCACTGGTTTCAGTGATGAACTGATGAGTCAATGTTAGCCACAATACTAATCACTTTCGTCATACATGTGTATGAACTATGATTGATGTGATTTGCAATGTGGTGAAATTTCATAAAAATCACGGGCCAATTTTTTGTTTTGAATCCCACCGAAAATACATATACATATTACTAATTGCGTTATTAGAATAATTAATGACTATACCCACGATCAATTATTACAATTTACAATATAGTCTCAAATGCATACTAGAGAAATATTGCAATTTGAATCAAAAAATGCATAGCATACAAAAATAAATTCACAACACAAGAAATTCCGCGCGCAAATCATAGCGCGTGTCAATGAAATCAAGAATGTAATTTTATATCAAGCCGACGACGACGCCGAACTAAAGTACCTACAGTACCATTTACCTTCAGTGTACAATACAGTTTACAGACCTACGACGGACGAACAATAATGAGTAATAAATTGTTTACAAAAAAAAACATAGTTTCTAAGGTCATTAGTTTTATTTTATTTTATTGTTATTTTCTTTGAACGATTGGAAATGAAATTACTCAATTATTACACATAGAACTTTGATTTATTAGAATTATGCGAATTATGTATAAGATAACGAACGCGAATGCACGACATCTAGCGCGTCAATGTCTAAACATCGCCATTCGTTTAGACATTGACGCGCTAGATGTCGTGCTTTATGTCGTGTTTCGCTTGGCAAAAGTCACGCACACTACTGTAGAAGTGTCAAATTTTGCCGGTATTTCACTGTTGTTTTTCTAAGTAAATAATGTAAGTTATTGATTAAAAAGGTCGAACGCGGACACATTTCATTGTAGAGAAGTGATAAAATGATTAGTTTTAAAGAAATAGTGTCTGTGTTAAGTGTTTAGTCGTCATCAAAAATGTATGGAGGGACGGTCGGAACATCCACCTTAAACAAGAATTATTTCATATAGGTTTTCTATTCAAGAACTGCTCTTACCAATTCAAGATCCTTGGCATCTTGTGGATGTGGATAACCTGAGCATGATGGTTGATCAGTAGTATTTGATATGTCAATTAAGGCAAATTGAGATGGATGGTCTGCCTGAAAGAGATAAAAATGTTACTTATAACATTGGATATGGTCCCAAGTAATAATAAATAGATTGCTACAGAAACATGGACTCAATGTTTGGTAAATTGTAAAACTTTTAGTATTTTTTTTATTAAAAGCATTTATTGAACAAACATAGTGTATTATACTTATGGATAGTGTAGCTTTCCAACAACGAAAGAATTAAAAAAATTGGACCAGTACAACAGTAGGACAACTAAAAAAATAACTCAGTAGGTTTTAAGTACCAGTCATCACACCACTTGTCTCATGACACTCTAGGTCTCTAGAGCATATCAGTCAAAAAAGATATTGTGAAGCTTAAGTAAATGAATCCTTAGACACTATCGGAAATTTAAGAACAATTATAATCTTTTTTCCATTAAAATAATATCCTGGTTTTATTATATCGTAATATTGTCTTAATTCTAACTCTAAAATTCTATCCTTACCATATATAGTATTTAATTTTATTAATATATCCTTTAACACATTTGAACTTAACATAGAATGATGTGTTGAGGACGTACGAATGAAAGCTAATGTATTTTCAATTCTAACCAATTCTTGCAATATATCATCTACATTTTCTGTCATTATGCTAAGGATTTGGGCAAATTTAGCATATTTTATCAAACGGGATATTTGTATCCTGGAATCAGATAAATTTAAAGTCAATAACGTTCAAGATAGAATTCGAGGACAACCACTGAAAATAAGTAATATCGACTTAAATGAAATACACTTCAACCACAGCCCTGAAAATCATGTAAAGTTGAATTCAATAAATTTGGAAGATCTGCATAAGATTCATACTAAGGTACTGATGCAAGCACCGATTGAACTAGAAAAGAATACATCGACGATATACCATACCACTGTCCCAATTTATACATTCCTTTTGGGCACTTTGCTACTTTTCGCAACTTACAAAGTAATCCGTTATAAGAACGTTACGTGCTGGAAGAATCAAGACGACCCTAATACAAAGACGGAAGATCAAGACAGTCAAAATTGTACCGAATCTTCGCCAGGACCACAGTTTCCAGCAACATTTTATCACACCGTGCTCAAATAGTTGCTGGTCTTCGGGGGGAGGAGTTACGCCAACGGATCCCCAAGACATTGCTGCGTCGACGTTTCTCACGGGAACGTATTGTACGGACGTAGCAGCTAGGCTATTCTGTAAAAAACCGGCCAAGTGCGAGTCGGGCTCGCGCACAAAGGGTTCCGTAGCAGCAAATATAATAAATTACAGTTAAATCAACCTATCTCAAAAACTATAAGAGATACTTTGATCAAACCAAAAATCGTTGAAAGAGTTAATTAGCATGCATCACCTCTATTTTTTTTAGAATTTTATACCCCGTAGTTATAAAAATAGAGGGGGGGGGACATACTTTTTACGACTTTGAGAGCTGATATCTCAAAAACCGTTCACTTTAAGAAAAATGTTTTTAAGAAAACTTTATATCATTTTAAAAGACCTTTCCATTGATACCCCACACGGGTATGTACATCGAAAAAAAAAATTTCATCCCTCAGTTACATGTATGGGGGGCCCCACCCCCAATTCTTTTTTTTACTATTTAGTGTCATATTTTTGTAGCGGTTCATACAACACATATTCCCATCAAATTTCATCACTGTAGTACTTATAGTTTCCGAGTAAATCGGCTGTGACAGACGGACAGACGGACAGACGGACAGACGGACATGACGAAACTATAAGGGTTCCGTTTTTGCCATTTTGGCTACGGAACCCTAAAAACGCGCCCGAACTCGCATCTCACCTGAGTGAGTCGACTCACTTCACTTTCGAACGTTCGAGTTTTTGGTTTCGCATTCTGTAAACATCCGCTCGGCAGAGGCGAAGCGAAGTGAGTCTCACTTCGAAACTCACTTGCCTAGTGAAGGGATCTTATAGATTTGAATTTATCGACATTGTTATTATCTTTAAAATGCGGCAATTTAACACATTTTGAAGACATAATAACACTTTAGTATTGTACCGTGGGTGGAATTAAACTAAAATTGCAATTTTACACTGATAAATTCTTTAAAATCAAAATAATTCTAGCGTCACTGAAAAAAAAGGACGCTTGTCTGTGGTTCGTTTGACTTATGTTTATTTCTCAAGTGGTTTTTTGTACCTAATTTTAAAGTGTTTCGTGTTGCATTCTTTCTAAAAGTTATGTTGGAGTTTTGGCTGCATATTACATTCGATGTCCCCGAATTTCATTATTTTGTGTTGTTTAATCGATAGCTGGTAGTGGATTTTCTTAACAAACTGCTTTTCTTTTCCATCAAAAATGCGTAGTTTTTGTGAAAATCGAAATTGAAAATGATATTTTTTAAGGTTATTTTTGTACTAAAAACGCAACTTAAAGTAAAATCTTAAGCCATTATAGTATCAAAATGTCTAATTATCACACTCACACGCATTATTTTTAAATATATTTACGTACCTATTACTTTATTTACATATTACAATTTATTTTGTCAAAATAGTATTTTAACAATTTAGTATAGCCAAAAATCGTTCCATATTTTGTATTCACAACAAGCCACAGATAACACAGATTAGTTAATATGACGCAGATCACAGATTAGCAATACAAATATACTAGCTTATCATAGAGTATAAATGATACATTTTAATTTTTAATGTTTTTTTTATAGCTCACTTGCTTCAGTTTTAAAAATCGATTAACTTTTACTTTTAGTATTCAAATAGGTAGCGAGGAGCGAAGCGACGAGCGTGTTAGGTTAACTGTTGAACTGCCGCACGAGCCGAGCGAGCGAAGCGAGCGTGCCGCGGCAGCGGCCGGCGAGTGCCAGAAGCGACTTTAGGGCGATTCCCACTCAAACAAAAAAAAACTACGTAGGTTTAAACAACCTGTTTGTATTTTATTTATGTATCGTAAAATTTTTGTTATTATCAAATGCTATCTAAATTAAAATTACGAAGTGTCTAGTCGTCCGCTAAACGGATGAATAAAATAAATTAGTCGTCCGATTACCGGATGAATAAAATAATTTAATCGTCCGATTATTCGGATTACTAGATAACCTTTTAACACTAAAGCTAGTTGGGTTGGACTAAAGCAAAGGGGGCTCAGGACTTAGAAAATTTTTGATGGAGTTGGTGTCATTATAACACCTATTTATTATTGTTTTATCGTAAAGATTACGCTAATATAAGCATGTTTTATAGGAACAACTTTTCTCTAAAATCAAAAATGGCCGAGATATTCGCCCTCAATTCGTTAGGTTAGGTTTAGGTTAGGTTAGGTTAGGTTTCTTAAAAAAAAAACTACACAGAAATAGGAGCCCCGCGAAGCGGGGCTCCGTCGACGCGCAAAAAAAATCAAGTTTAGGTTAGGTTAGCCGTTAGGTTAGGTTAGGTTAGGTTTCTTAAAAAAAAAACTACACAGAAACAGGAGCCCCGCGAAGCGGGGCTCCGTCGACGCGCAAAAAAAAATCAAGTTTAGGTTAGGTTAGCCGTTAGGTTAGGTTAGGTTAGGTTTCTTAAAAAAAAAACTACACAGAAATAGGAGCCCCGCGAAGCGGGGCTCCGTCGACGCGCAAAAAAAATCAAATACCTACGTGTGCCCTCCTCCCCCCTCTCCTCCCCCCACAAAAAACCTATAATACGTGCGGCAGTTCTCTAAAGAATTATTATTTTATTCATCCGGTAATCGGACAACTAATTTATTTTATTCATCCGTTTAGCGGACGACTAGCGCTGTCCTTAAAATTATTTTTGACAAATTCATTTTAAAAATCACTTTCGAATTATATTTATTATCTACAATTGTGAACGCGTCATAATATAACATTTATTATCTATAATGGCATGTCGTAAATACGTGGTAAATACAAACTTACATTTTCCAGGTAATATAATTTAAGAAATTGTTATAAATAAATTAATAATACGGCATTATATTTAAAAATATTGCCTGTGTGCGAGATTACTAGAAGTTTTAATACGACAATGGTATAAAAGTGTCGTTTTTAGTACAAAAATAACCTTAAAAAAAATAATTTTCATTTTCGATTTTCACAAAAACTACGCATTTTTGTTGGAAAAGAAAAGCAGTTTGTTAAGAAAATCCACTACCAGCTATCGATTAAACAGCACAAAATAATGAAATTCGGGGACATCGAATCAAATATTTAACCGGAGTTTTAGTTAATGTTTCAGTTTGGCTTTATTAAGTTGTTGTGTAATTGCTGTTAAACGTGTTGCATAAATTATTTAAAGGAGAAAACTGCAAAAATAACAACTATGAGGTGAGTAATGTGATTCTTGTATTTAACTAAAATATTATCTTATACAACAAGCTTATTGAAATATTTAACTTAAAATCTTAAACATTGTAGCTCCTCGGAAAGGTCGTCTCATCCCTCCCGTGCCCAAGTAGAGTATCTAGTCGACTATCTTAGCAAACATCCTAGCTTAGCCAAGGGTTTTTCAAAAGTCCCGAGCGCTAGAGACGAAGCTAGAAAAACATGGGAGGAGTTGACTATCAAATTAAATAGCTTGGGAGGCTGCACTAAAACATGGAAACAGTGGACAAAGGTAGGCAATAGGCATATAGAAAACTATTCATCTTATACCGTGTAGGTATCTGGCTTACCTATATATTATTAATAAACTTTTAATTTTGCTTTAGTATTGGTCTGACAAAAAGAGTGCCGTGAAGAAAAAAGCTGCCCTAAGATACCGGGCACGCAATAAGACTGGTGGTGGATGTGAATCGGTGGTGGAGCTTTCAGAGGTGGAGGAGAAAATACTCACATTAATGGGCGGGGAAGGTTTTGCAATTGGTGATAGGCATTTGGAAATTAATCCATTTGAAGTAAGCTATTGTTATCGATTTTGTTGATCCGATACATGTATGTATGTAAAATATAATTATTCAATGTCATGTTCTTTTTTTAGGAAATCCCCGTCCTTACTGATGCCAACGAAAGCCCCACATTGCCGACTTCATCTATGACAAATGAAACCACAACTATTGTAAGTAAATACCTAGTGTATTAATAAAATATTACTTAATAATAAACAACTTATTAGTAAATGTTTCTTATATTGTTCTAGGAATACCAAGTCTTGGATGAGACTGCTATAAATACGGAAAATGTTAGTATGGCAGATACTGAGGTATATATTAATAAGATATTATGAAAATGGTACTTTTTTATTGATTCCAGTATTTGAAATACTATGTTTTTTTTTTCAGAGACCTCAACTAATTCAGCAATATGTTAACTGTATCCCGAATCCCGAACCTTCCCCTGCTCATACACCACCGAGAGCGGAGGTAACGAGCCCTCTGCAAGCAGTTACCCCCTCTGGCTCAGGCAACTTTCCTGCTCGACGTCAATTGAACGTCGCGGGTCCATCACCACGTCGTACTACAAGTAATTATGAGATTTATGAATTGATTTACAATATTTATAATCCATACTAATATTATAAATGCGAAAGTAACTCTGTCTGTCTGTCTGTTACTCAATCACGCCTTAACTACTGAACCAATTTGCATGAAATTTGGTATAGAGATATTTTGATACCCGAGAAAGGACATAGGATAGGTTTTATCCCGGAAATCTTACGGGAACGGGTTTTTCTTTGAAAACGCGGGCGAAGCCGCGGGCGGAAAGCTAGTCAACAATAAAAATTTGGAAATACATACAAATAAAACTAAATAATACTTGATAATGAATTAAGGAAATAATAATAACATCAGAAGACTTGTCAAAAATGCGTCACCGCGACCGGTGGAAATAATAATAAATTAATATTTATTTTACGTTTCAGGGTCATCGAGTCGTCCACAACAACGGCAAAGAAGACGATCACCTCCATCACAAAGGCGGCAATCTCAATTAACAACCTTTACTGAAAGGTTTCTTAGCTTGGAAGAGCAACGGATTGAGATTGACCGTCGCTACTGTGAGTTACAGGAGGTGATGGTCAACTCACAAAGGGAGACCAACAGAATGACAGCAGAGGGCCTGATTGCCGTCGGGGAAGGTCTTAAATTATTAGCTGAAAATTTAAAAAAATAAAATACTTTTATACTTAAATACATTTATTAGTTCTTAACTTATTTTAGTAGTAAAAAATTATCTGTGGTTTTACTTATAGTTTCTTAATTTACTAACATTAGTTTATAAGCCCTAATTGAGTTACTAACACCTATGAATATAATTTTCCGGAATAAATAATTTGCATTGATTTTTGATTGAATTAATTACAATTACCGCGTGTTCCTTGCCCTCCATAATTCATTTATCAATCTTTGTCTACATAGCTGACCAAGTGCAGTTTCATTAGGTACATCCTCATTTGAAGCTACACTTTGTCTGGTCCTATGAAAACCAGCCTCAACCTCTAGCTCTGAATTGAATATGGCTGGAGCTGGCAGGCCGGCACGATTACAAATATTGTGAAGCACGCAACATGCTATTACAATCTTCGAAACCGTGTCGGGGTCATAATGTAGGACTCTATGTGCTAATAGGCATCTAAATCTGGCTTTAAGGACCCCAATTGTTCTTTCTACGGTGTTTCTTGCAGTAGCATGCAGCTAGTTATAGTGATGTTCTGGTGTTCCCTCGTCTGCATTTGGAACTGGCACCATTAGGTACTGACGCTGCGGATACCCAGAATCACCTGTAACAATGAATATTGTTAAAAAATAAAATGTTTTGTCATCAACAATTATATTTTTATTAGGAGTTAGGAGTTTTCAATGATTTCGCCTGCTCTCCAATTTTTATGAATTCCGTGAACTTCGGTAATAAAGCCTAAATTACTCAGAAATAAAGTAGTTTTTTTAATGATGAAAGAATTTTTGAAGGAATTAATCCAGTAGTTTTTGAGTTAAATATTTACAAACAAACAAAGATTCGTCTTTATAATTAATTAGCTAAGAGGTAACTCACCTAACAAGTACACAGATTCGCCTGTTTGTACTAATTGTTCGAGGTGGTCCCGAATGATGCAATTATTAAAAATAAGGCTGTCGTGAGTCGCTCCGCCATATGTTGCATCTACATGTATTATGTTCAAATCTGCATCTGTGAACTGCAAAAAGAATTATTTTACAACTATTTTTATGTGGCTGTTCTAATGAATGTTAAAAAAAATATAGGTACTAGCAGCGTCTTGTGATTTATACTGCTTCGTTAATGATCCTATGGAATTGGTCCAAATTTCATTAAATCGATTTTCTGTGGTTCAAGTGCGAAAGCGTATACAGACATTATTATATCAGGCTTACCATTTGTACATTTCTTGCATGATATCCTTTGCGACAGTAGTATCGTTCTTCATGGCAAGTTGGTCTCACCATTGTCACAAAAGTCCCATCTACACATCCTATTACCCCAGGAATACTGA
Source organism: Colias philodice (assembly GCF_061535455.1). Classification (NCBI taxonomy): domain Eukaryota; kingdom Metazoa; phylum Arthropoda; class Insecta; order Lepidoptera; family Pieridae; genus Colias; species Colias philodice. The sequence goes on along the minus strand of NC_143117.1, from coordinate 1,354,822 downwards.
ATTTCTCATAGAATCTGCAATAAGAAATAAAAAAATCATTAAATATTTTTCATTAACATGATAGGTTTATTTAGGTAGGTACACAAACCTTGTTTTGAGTCTCAGTCTTTCTTCAGAATTTTGGGGAAATCTTATGTATTTTTTTACTATACTTGGATGGCTTAGGGCTTCTATGACCTCGTGGATACTACGAGATGCTGATGGCTGCGACACAAACGAATTTATGTGTTTTCCACATATCCTTTGATAGCTCCCAGTCGCAAAGAAAGAAAGTGCACATAACAACTGAAAAAAATTAATGAAATTTCTTGAAACTATCAAAATAAAAGGTACTTAATCTGATAAGGAAACCATCCATAATTAAAGTCGGTTAATAACTCAAAACGTTTTTAAAGAAACCGTAAGGGAGAGAAACTTTGGACTTTAACATAGGGTACCTACCACTTGAAAGGGTGACATCATAAAAAATAATCGGGGATTAGATGACGTTATCGTTAGTGGTTCTATGTTCTATGCGAGGAAGTTATGTTACCTACCTACATAATGGAATGTTTTACAGAGTTATGGGAAAGTTATCCCAATATTCACACGGGATCGGGACTTCCGCAGATGAAATCACGGGACCGATGACTATTGTAACAGTAACTTTTCATGACATTATGAATACACATATAAAGCACTTAGATACATACCTTGACTCTAGCAGTTAATCCTCTTCGTCGACGTTGAGGTTTTTTAACTAAAACTTTAATGCCTTCCATCACTTGAGAAACTAGTTCTTCCGATAAACGGTAGCATTCAACAAAATTTTTATTTCGATTAATAATTTGCATTTCCCGAATGCTGGTACTTTGCCGGCGACTTTCTATTATATCCACAGCATTAGCTTCTCGTATTATAGCACTTAATATAAAATAACGCGCCATTTTAGTAAAAAAATATATAAAATTTGTATCAAATTTGTTCCACAACCACTAACTCACTCACGAACTCGGCACCTAATAGGCGAGTGAATTGCTGACAGGTGAATTCGTATTTGTAAATACTCGAACTCGACGTTCGAGGTGTAAAATTACCTTACAGAATGCCGAATTCATACTATAAACGTCAAAATCACAGACATGTATATTTAAGTAGACAACGCAAGTACCGCGATCTGTATGAAAACCAAGCGTGTCATATTTTTTGTACTGACCTTGACGCGTTATGACGTCACGAGCGCTTTTTAGTGATGTTAATTTCATTTTACGCTAAATCGATTAGGCCGCCACTCGCGCGGCGATTCTAGTATCGTCCTATCCCATCGAAGTAAATCGAAAGAAATCAGATCAAACTAGATCTATGTCTAAGAGGTAGTCAAATAAATGAATCGTAATCGATTACTAAATCGATTCAAGACAGAAAAATGATAATTACCATAGACAGAGGGATGATAAAATAAAGTTATAAACCTTTTAATATTCTAACAAGTAAACTAATGTGTTTTAGCTTTTTCTTACATATGCCCATTGAGTTACCATGTACTACGTACTAGAGAGGCCATCGAAAGAAAGTAATGAAACTGTCAATCAATCAATCTTTATGTCCCGTTGCATCGATCCATTTTCCTTTTATGTTCGGGTTACTTGGAAAACTGAAAAAACAAACATAGTCTAAGCAATAAGGAGTTTTCTTAAAAAACTCCCAAGATGACACTTTATAACTAATGGCGTCCATGTCATAATATTTATTTTTAGTACCTTTGTATTAAAATACTTAAAAGTTCTAGGTCAAGTCGTATTAAATGACAAAAAAAATCTATGCCTTTTTTTCTGAAAAATTGCTCCTTCAAATTATCATTTTTCTGTTCGATTATAAAATCGATTAGAATCGAGAACTGTTGCATTAAATGAACATCACTAACCACAAAATTGGACAGAAAAATGAGAACAGAAAAATGAGAAGACGCTATTCATTGCTTGTTATCATACGACGCGATCTTTACCGTGCCAAGTAAAAGCCGCAATGTATTCCGAATCATTTCGTATGATTTGGTATCCGTGTTTGTCACGATCGTTTTCCACAGATATTCTTTATTTGATTTTAAAATAAATAGTGCATATTCTGATTAGAAAATTACTTACCGGTGGAAGGAAACATCTATGCTAACTCGGCCACTCACAGCTGTGGAGTTTCTACAGTTTATAACGGCGCAATTCGGCATTTTACTTTATTCAGCTTCACGTCTTTCCTTGGCGAACTGCAAGCGCGGACTGAGTGTAGGCCAGCGTCAAGTAAGTTTCATAAACTTAGTTTGGACACGGGAAGTACATACACTCGCTTAGTCTATCTTGATACATGTCTGTGGTCAAAATACTCACTTAGCACAGTTCGCCTCGTCGCCGCTCTCGACGATGTGGCGCCACTAGTACTGTCGAGTTTTACAGAATACGAAATCGAAAACTCACCGCGGATTCCGCGTTCGAGTTTTTATAATAACCTTACAGAATAGCACTGCAGATTCCATTGGCGCAACGTAATTTTAAGTTTTCATTTTATATTCAATTAGCTTTATAGTTATTAATTGTTAAGACTTGCATCGAGCAAGACGTATTGTAATAAGTTTATATTAAAGTATTTCTAAGTGAATTCGTAGTTTTTTTTGGGGCCTCCGGCTGTCTGAAACATAATTTGTGTAATTGTTTATTTATTCTGAATCTTTAAGTTTATTGATTTTTATCCTTTACATAAGCTGTATTTAATAAAAAATGTTTAAAACTCGAATTTTCGAAATTTTTGATTTATAAGTTCTATGTAACGTTTTATAATTAAGTTATGGTATAATTAAATGTAGATTTCACTTTTGTACAGCTTAGACATTTTTCTGTATGGATACAGTGCCTTTCGATTTGAAGTTGGATAACATTTCATTTTATAGGTACTATTATAAAATTAAGAGCATGAAAGAAAAAAAAAAGCATTTCTTCATAATGCTATTGTTACCACAAAAAATATTTTCTTAATCGCAAATTTTAAGAGAAAATAAATTAAAATTAAAATTGATGTGGCGACGTTATACATACAGACGTTAGAACAAAGTCCACCATAAGAATGACGTCATTTAGGAATAAGACGATTTTTAAACATTAATAAAAACCTAAATATTTTCAAAAAGTAAAAATTACTGTTAGTTTTTATCTAGTTTTAATTAAAATAAAAATAAAAACAAGTAGCAAAAAATTTTGAAATGTTGTAATTTTGGAGCACCCTGTAAAGTCTGTATTTGTATGAACATAAGTGGAGATCGCGTCCACTTATTTTCATGCGTAAACGATGATATTCATACTCAACAGGTAACTTGGATTAACAAATAGGATAGGTTATATCCCGTAAATCCCACGGGAACGGGAACTATTTATTTATTGCACGCCTCATAAGCGAAGCGTTGAGGTGGGTACTACTGTCACTTCGCGCAAAACATCTGATTTTTCAAACTTAAAATGTCTTTATGTATCATACATTGCACTTGTAAGATAATAAATACACACACATATTAAGAAAAAAACACTATTTTTAACATTCATGATATTTTTGATGTCATTTTTGTTATTTAAACTAGTTAAAAAACAGTTTAAAAAAGTTCTGTCTTGGACGTCCGTGTGTCTGTATGTGCGGAGGATTTTCTTGTTAACACGATAGCGACCGAAATACTTTACTAATCGAGTCTTTTTTTTTCTCTTACGCTTGAGTATGCTCAGGAATAGAACCCTTTCATTTTTCAGGGTCTGATTCGATGTGGTTTAATTGTTATTAAATAAACAAAAATAATAATTAATAAATAATTATTAAAAAAAAATTATGAGGCGTGCACTTTTGGATTTTCCAAACTTTTTTCGTTTATTTCTATCTGAATAACCTATCAAAAGTAACATTCAATTGTGTAAATTTTATTTATTACGGATTCAACATCAAACAACTCTACGGTAAGTATCAAGGTGCGTATTAACTATAGAGCTATTATTTATTACCTTACCTATATGTTATAGCTAATTACTGCTGGGCGCTGCAGCTGGCTGCGATTTCGTCCATGTATCTACTGAAAGGTTTCATGACATAATATGAGCACAGGGGAATAAAATAAAAAGACCAGTATGTACATCCAAAAATATTTATTTCAATGATTACAAATTATCCTTAATCTAATTTTGAAAATCTAACACTGAATTAGATTCCTTACAATATTATTCAAATTAATAACAAAATAACGTATTTTACGACAAATTAATATTGAACTAATTATGTAGTTAAAACACGAAAGCGCATTACCTTATTATACCAGCTGCATTAACCAAAAATTTTATATGATAATAAGTATAATATTTTCAACTGATATCAAAATGTACGAAAAATAGTACTTAATAAGTAATTGAACTGAGAACATAATTTAATATTCACACAAAGCTGTATTGTTTCGATATACGTTGTTTTTATTGTAAACTGCATTACATATTTTGATAAAAAAATACTGTAAAACAACAGATGATGAAATTTTCAAAATGAAAAAAAAAATACAAATTTGCCGCGCAATCGACATTTGACAGCTCTACGACTGAATGAGGCGGTTAAAAAAGTTTGTATAATATTAATAGAAATAATTATCGAGATTTAAATTGCTCTACACAAGATTTATTTTGTTTGTTTTATTACTATACTTCTTAAAGACACAATTAACTCGTACTCGTAATACGATACCTTGGAGTTGGAGCGAAAATATTGTTTGTAATAATTTGGCTAGGAAAATACAACAAATCAAAAACACTATTTACTATGGAAAAAAAACCAGGAAGGTGAAAAACATATATTTACGATTTCGATGCACTCGACTTTTAGTAAAATAATAGGTAGGTAAAAATATTATTATGGTTTTGATCACAGACATATCTGTGGTTTTGATTTTAGCTACTAGTATCAGAAAGCTGCGTGTTCAATGCACGTCGGGGTCACACAACTGTGGAGGATACAGTAGACAATATACCTAATGAAGTTTTTCATCTTTTTATTTTACTGCAAATACAAAATAAAAATTAAACAATGGTAATGTAAATTCTAAACAAACTACTACCAAAATACAATTAGAACAAAAATCATTTGACTGGTTGATTTCACCCAGAGGCCAGAGGCGGCTCGTGACAAAATTGTATGGGTGTTCACTTGAAATAAAACAACGAAAATACAATAGCGTAGCGGGATAATTTATTACAAAAAAAAATGAGCACCACATTTTATAAATGTCTATAACACTAAAAATTACAAAGTACAGGCTATTTCAAAACGAATTCAATGATTATCAATAATTAGTAAATCACCGAATTTGCATTCGCGAGCGTACCTACGCGTAGGTATCCATAGTGTTTGTTTATACTAAAGGAATGGCAACGTCGCAATTGCTGCTGTCATGCGATGCGGCAACGTTGCGTGAGACTCAAAACGCTACCTGCTACGGTATGAACGATTGTTATAAAAATAAAAGTTATACATATTTGTTGGCGTAAACTATTTTATTCATCATTAATTTTGGAAAATAAATAATGTCAAAATTGATTACAATAAAACGCAGTTTTATTTTATTACATTACAGGTAAATTAGCTTGGAGAAATTTTTGCGTTTGTAGTAGTGTATGGTCAGCAAATAAAAAAAAACAACATTTTATTTTTAGTTTTTATTCAAGTATATAATATTAGTATTATTAATATTTTATTAGTTCCAAACATTACAAGCAGTGCCGATTTTTACTTCAGTGAAGACGTGTATGAATTAGGTGTTCTCCGGCCAAAAATGTAAACCACGGTAAAAGTGAAACTGTTCGAACGGTTCCGAACACTGCTTTGTGTAGCGCATGTCGCGTGACGGTCGGCTGCCGAGTAGGTATACCTACTCGGCAGCCGCGATACACGCGACATGCGCTACACAGACCAAAAAGTTTGAGACGATGTAATAAAAGTTTCACTTTAATAACAAACAATAACAACAATAACAAACAATAACAACAATCAACAAATACAAAATTTAACAATTAAACTACGTAATAATTATAATTTTCGAATGAAATGTGTGCTTTATGTTCTAACGGTACCAAGCGACTGACGCCGGACTGCACGAGGCACCTGCGGACAGCGTAAACTGGTTTATTCTGGTTTTGTGCGTGTTTCCACTTTCCACTATCAAGTGACGATTTATTTATTTGTTTTGTTTCGTAATTATTATGGTCAAATATTAATTACGAAACAAATTATTATGAACAAGATATTTTATTGTTTCACGGTATTCGCCTTGTCATTGGCTCAAGGACGTAAAATTGAATGATATATTATTTTTTTTATAAAGTCAAAACCATTTTCTTTAAAACATAAATCAGAGTATTGCTAGGGATAAGTATAAAATTAAATAGTAATGTTAGGATATCGAAACATTTTTGTATAGGCTAGAACGATATAATGGAAACGCGCTCTAAGATCTGAGTAATATACACACCACTACATATGCAAAAATTTCTCGAGACTAATTTCACTGTACACTATTGTTTTTTTTTATCAAAACATGTATGTATTTGAGTAGTTAGCAGCATATAATATTCTGAATTTCTGATCCATGCCTATTCACTCAAAACTAATAACACTAATGATTTGTAACAGTAAATTATTTCAATAGGTATTTGAACATTTCATAACCAACAAGTAAGAATAATTCGTATACAAGATACAATAACAAATCTAATACACTATTTATTATTTTATTATATTTCATTATGTGAAAATAACCAGGAAGGTGAAAAACATATTTACGAAAACAAAGTAACATATGGTTTTGCTATTAGCTATCAGGAAAAAAAATCGTATTGGAACAAAAGAAGGATTGTAACTGAATTAGGTAATTAGGTATGTTTGTTTCTGGGTGCACCGTTTTCGACGACGCGACGGCCGACGCGTGACGTAAACAGAGTAGGTACCTACTTTGCTAAAACAAACTAAGTAATAAAATTGTGTGTCTGTCTGAAAATTCGCTAAAGCATATTTTACCAATGTTTGCAAGTTTGTGATTACTTTGATAGTTTATCGATTTATAATAATTGTATACTTATATCATTGTTTAAAAATATTCAAACACAATATGATATAGGTACTGATTTATCACTGGTTTCAGTGATGAACTGATGAGTCAATGTTAGCCACAATACTAATCACTTTCGTCATACATGTGTATGAACTATGATTGATGTGATTTGCAATGTGGTGAAATTTCATAAAAATCACGGGCCAATTTTTTGTTTTGAATCCCACCGAAAATACATATACATATTACTAATTGCGTTATTAGAATAATTAATTACTATACCCACGATCAATTATTACAATTTACAATATAGTCTCAAATGCATACTAGAGAAATATTGCAATTTGAATCAAAAAATGCATAGCATACAAAAATAAATTCACAACACAAGAAATTCCGCGCGCAAATCATAGCGCGTGTCAATGAAATCAAGAATGTAATTTTATATCAAGCCGACGACGACGCCGAACTAAAGTACCTACAGTACCATTTACCTTCAGTGTACAATACAGTTTACAGACCTACGACGGACGAACAATAATGAGTAATAAATTGTTTACAAAAAAAAACATAGTTTCTAAGGTCATTAGTTTTATTTTATTTTATTGTTATTTTCTTTGAACGATTGGAAATGAAATTACTCAATTATTACACATAGAACTTTGATTTATTAGAATTATGCGAATTATGTATAAGATAACGAACGCGAATGCACGACATCTAGCGCGTCAATGTCTAAACATCGCCATTCGTTTAGACATTGACGCGCTAGATGTCGTGCTTTATGTCGTGTTTCGCTTGGCAAAAGTCACGCACACTACTGTAGAAGTGTCAAATTTTGCCGGTATTTCACTGTTGTTTTTCTAAGTAAATAATGTAAGTTATTGATTAAAAAGGTCGAACGCGGACACATTTCATTGTAGAGAAGTGATAAAATGATTAGTTTTAAAGAAATAGTGTCTGTGTTAAGTGTTTAGTCGTCATCAAAAATGTATGGAGGGACGGTCGGAACATCCACCTTAAACAAGAATTATTTCATATAGGTTTTCTATTCAAGAACTGCTCTTACCAATTCAAGATCCTTGGCATCTTGTGGATGTGGATAACCTGAGCATGATGGTTGATCAGTAGTATTTGATATGTCAATTAAGGCAAATTGAGATGGATGGTCTGCCTGAAAGAGATAAAAATGTTACTTATAACATTGGATATGGTCCCAAGTAATAATAAATAGATTGCTACAGAAACATGGACTCAATGTTTGGTAAATTGTAAAACTTTTAGTATTTTTTTTATTAAAAGCATTTATTGAACAAACATAGTGTATTATACTTATGGATAGTGTAGCTTTCCAACAACGAAAGAATTAAAAAAATTGGACCAGTACAACAGTAGGACAACTAAAAAAATAACTCAGTAGGTTTTAAGTACCAGTCATCACACCACTTGTCTCATGACACTCTAGGTCTCTAGAGCATATCAGTCAAAAAAGATATTGTGAAGCTTAAGTAAATGAATCCTTAGACACTATCGGAAATTTAAGAACAATTATAATCTTTTTTCCATTAAAATAATATCCTGGTTTTATTATATCGTAATATTGTCTTAATTCTAACTCTAAAATTCTATCCTTACCATATATAGTATTTAATTTTATTAATATATCCTTTAACACATTTGAACTTAACATAGAATGATGTGTTGAGGACGTACGAATGAAAGCTAATGTATTTTCAATTCTAACCAATTCTTGCAATATATCATCTACATTTTCTGTCATTATGCTAAGGATTTGGGCAAATTTAGCATATTTTATCAAACGGGATATTTGTATCCTGGAATCAGATAAATTTAAAGTCAATAACGTTCAAGATAGAATTCGAGGACAACCACTGAAAATAAGTAATATCGACTTAAATGAAATACACTTCAACCACAGCCCTGAAAATCATGTAAAGTTGAATTCAATAAATTTGGAAGATCTGCATAAGATTCATACTAAGGTACTGATGCAAGCACCGATTGAACTAGAAAAGAATACATCGACGATATACCATACCACTGTCCCAATTTATACATTCCTTTTGGGCACTTTGCTACTTTTCGCAACTTACAAAGTAATCCGTTATAAGAACGTTACGTGCTGGAAGAATCAAGACGACCCTAATACAAAGACGGAAGATCAAGACAGTCAAAATTGTACCGAATCTTCGCCAGGACCACAGTTTCCAGCAACATTTTATCACACCGTGCTCAAATAGTTGCTGGTCTTCGGGGGGAGGAGTTACGCCAACGGATCCCCAAGACATTGCTGCGTCGACGTTTCTCACGGGAACGTATTGTACGGACGTAGCAGCTAGGCTATTCTGTAAAAAACGCGCCCGAACTCGCATCTCACCTGAGTGAGTCGACTCACTTCACTTTCGAACGTTCGAGTTTTTGGTTTCGCATTCTGTAAACATCCGCTCGGCAGAGGCGAAGCGAAGTGAGTCTCACTTCGAAACTCACTTGCCTAGTGAAGGGATCTTATAGATTTGAATTTATCGACATTGTTATTATCTTTAAAATGCGGCAATTTAACACATTTTGAAGACATAATAACACTTTAGTATTGTACCGTGGGTGGAATTAAACTAAAATTGCAATTTTACACTGATAAATTCTTTAAAATCAAAATAATTCTAGCGTCACTGAAAAAAAAGGACGCTTGTCTGTGGTTCGTTTGACTTATGTTTATTTCTCAAGTGGTTTTTTGTACCTAATTTTAAAGTGTTTCGTGTTGCATTCTTTCTAAAAGTTATGTTGGAGTTTTGGCTGCATATTACATTCGATGTCCCCGAATTTCATTATTTTGTGTTGTTTAATCGATAGCTGGTAGTGGATTTTCTTAACAAACTGCTTTTCTTTTCCATCAAAAATGCGTAGTTTTTGTGAAAATCGAAATTGAAAATGATATTTTTTAAGGTTATTTTTGTACTAAAAACGCAACTTAAAGTAAAATCTTAAGCCATTATAGTATCAAAATGTCTAATTATCACACTCACACGCATTATTTTTAAATATATTTACGTACCTATTACTTTATTTACATATTACAATTTATTTTGTCAAAATAGTATTTTAACAATTTAGTATAGCCAAAAATCGTTCCATATTTTGTATTCACAACAAGCCACAGATAACACAGATTAGTTAATATGACGCAGATCACAGATTAGCAATACAAATATACTAGCTTATCATAGAGTATAAAATATAAATGATACATTTTAATTTTTAATGTTTTTTTTTATAGCTCACTTGCTTCAGTTTTAAAAATCGATTAACTTTTACTTTTAGTATTCAAATAGGTAGCGAGGAGCGAAGCGACGAGCGTGTTAGGTTAACTGTTGAACTGCCGCACGAGCCGAGCGAGCGAAGCGAGCGTGCCGCGGCAGCGGCCGGCGAGTGCCAGAAGCGACTTTAGGGCGATTCCCACTCAAACAAAAAAAAACTACGTAGGTTTAAACAACCTGTTTGTATTTTATTTATGTATCGTAAAATTTTTGTTATTATCAAATGCTATCTAAATTAAAATTACGAAGTGTCTAGTCGTCCGCTAAACGGATGAATAAAATAAATTAGTCGTCCGATTACCGGATGAATAAAATAATTTAATCGTCCGATTATTCGGATTACTAGATAACCTTTTAACACTAAAGCTAGTTGGGTTGGACTAAAGCAAAGGGGGCTCAGGACTTAGAAAATTTTTGATGGAGTTGGTGTCATTATAACACCTATTTATTATTGTTTTATCGTAAAGATTACGCTAATATAAGCATGTTTTATAGGAACAACTTTTCTCTAAAATCAAAAATGGCCGAGATATTCGCCCTCAATTCGTTAGGTTAGGTTTAGGTTAGGTTAGGTTAGGTTTCTTAAAAAAAAAACTACACAGAAATAGGAGCCCCGCGAAGCGGGGCTCCGTCGACGCGCAAAAAAAATCAAGTTTAGGTTAGGTTAGCCGTTAGGTTAGGTTAGGTTAGGTTTCTTAAAAAAAAAACTACACAGAAACAGGAGCCCCGCGAAGCGGGGCTCCGTCGACGCGCAAAAAAAAATCAAGTTTAGGTTAGGTTAGCCGTTAGGTTAGGTTAGGTTAGGTTTCTTAAAAAAAAAACTACACAGAAATAGGAGCCCCGCGAAGCGGGGCTCCGTCGACGCGCAAAAAAAATCAAATACCTACGTGTGCCCTCCTCCCCCCTCTCCTCCCCCCACAAAAAACCTATAATACGTGCGGCAGTTCTCTAAAGAATTATTATTTTATTCATCCGGTAATCGGACAACTAATTTATTTTATTCATCCGTTTAGCGGACGACTAGCGCTGTCCTTAAAATTATTTTTGACAAATTCATTTTAAAAATCACTTTCGAATTATATTTATTATCTACAATTGTGAACGCGTCATAATATAACATTTATTATCTATAATGGCATGTCGTAAATACGTGGTAAATACAAACTTACATTTTCCAGGTAATATAATTTAAGAAATTGTTATAAATAAATTAATAATACGGCATTATATTTAAAAATATTGCCTGTGTGCGAGATTACTAGAAGTTTTAATACGACAATGGTATAAAAGTGTCGTTTTTAGTACAAAAATAACCTTAAAAAAAATAATTTTCATTTTCGATTTTCACAAAAACTACGCATTTTTGTTGGAAAAGAAAAGCAGTTTGTTAAGAAAATCCACTACCAGCTATCGATTAAACAGCACAAAATAATGAAATTCGGGGACATCGAATCAAATATTTAACCGGAGTTTTAGTTAATGTTTCAGTTTGGCTTTATTAAGTTGTTGTGTAATTGGTGTTAAACGTGTTGCATAAATTATTTAAAGGAGAAAACTGCAAAAATAACAACTATGAGGTGAGTAATGTGATTCTTGTATTTAACTAAAATATTATCTTATACAACAAGCTTATTGAAATATTTAACTTAAAATCTTAAACATTGTAGCTCCTCGGAAAGGTCGTCTCATCCCTCCCGTGCCCAAGTAGAGTATCTAGTCGACTATCTTAGCAAACATCCTAGCTTAGCCAAGGGTTTTTCAAAAGTCCCGAGCGCTAGAGACGAAGCTAGAAAAACATGGGAGGAGTTGACTATCAAATTAAATAGCTTGGGAGGCTGCACTAAAACATGGAAACAGTGGACAAAGGTAGGCAATAGGCATATAGAAAACTATTCATCTTATACCGTGTAGGTATCTGGCTTACCTATATATTATTAATAAACTTTTAATTTTGCTTTAGTATTGGTCTGACAAAAAGAGTGCCGTGAAGAAAAAAGCTGCCCTAAGATACCGGGCACGCAATAAGACTGGTGGTGGATGTGAATCGGTGGTGGAGCTTTCAGAGGTGGAGGAGAAAATACTCACATTAATGGGCGGGGAAGGTTTTGCAATTGGTGATAGGCATTTGGAAATTAATCCATTTGAAGTAAGCTATTGTTATCGATTTTGTTGATCCGATACATGTATGTATGTAAAATATAATTATTCAATGTCATGTTCTTTTTTTAGGAAATCCCCGTCCTTACTGATGCCAACGAAAGCCCCACATTGTCGACTTCATCTATGATAAATGAAACCACAACTATTGTAAGTAAATACCTAGTGTATTAATAAAATATTACTTAATAATAAACAACTTATTAGTAAATGTTTCTTATATTGTTCTAGGAATACCAAGTCTTGGATGAGACTGCTATAAATACGGAAAATGTTAGTATGGCAGATACTGAGGTATATATTAATAAGATATTATGAAAATGGTACTTTTTTATTGATTCCAGTATTTGAAATACTATGTTTTTTTTTCAGAGACCTCAACTAATTCAGCAATATGTTAACTGTATCCCGAATCCCGAACCTTCCCCTGCTCATACACCACCGAGAGCGGAGGTAACGAGCCCTCTGCAAGCAGTTACCCCCTCTGGCTCAGGCAACTTTCCTGCTCGACGTCAATTGAACGTCGCGGGTCCATCACCACGTCGTACTACAAGTAATTATGAGATTTATGAATTGATTTACAATATTTATAATCCATACTAATATTATAAATGCGAAAGTAACTCTGTCTGTCTGTCTGTTACTCAATCACGCCTTAACTACTGAACCAATTTGCATGAAATTTGGTATAGAGATATTTTGATACCCGAGAAAGGACATAGGATAGGTTTTATCCCGGAAATCCTACGGGAACGGGTTTTTCTTTGAAAACGCGGGCGAAGCCGCGGGCGGAAAGCTAGTCAACAATAAAAATTTGGAAATACATACAAATAAAACTAAATAATACTTGATAATGAATTAAGGAAATAATAATAACATCAGAAGACTTGTCAAAAATGCGTCACCGCGACCGGTGGAAATAATAATAAATTAATATTTATTTTACGTTTCAGGGTCATCGAGTCGTCCACAACAACGGCAAAGAAGACGATCACCTCCATCACAAAGGCGGCAATCTCAATTAACAACCTTTACTGAAAGGTTTCTTAGCTTGGAAGAGCAACGGATTGAGATTGACCGTCGCTACTGTGAGTTACAGGAGGTGATGGTCAACTCACAAAGGGAGACCAACAGAATGACAGCAGAGGGCCTGATTGCCGTCGGGGAAGGTCTTAAATTATTAGCTGAAAATTTAAAAAAATAAAATACTTTTATACTTAAATACATTTATTAGTTCTTAACTTATTTTAGTAGTAAAAAATTATCTGTGGTTTTACTTATAGTTTCTTAATTTACTAACATTAGTTTATAAGCCCTAATTGAGTTACTAACACCTATGAATATAATTTTCTGGAATAAATAATTTGCATTGATTTTTGATTGAATTAATTACAATTACCGCGTGTTCCTTGCCCTCCATAATTCATTTATCAATCTTTGTCTACATAGCTGACCAAGTGCAGTTTCATTAGGTACATCCTCATTTGAAGCTACACTTTGTCTGGTCCTATGAAAACCAGCCTCAACCTCTAGCTCTGAATTGAATATGGCTGGAGCTGGCAGGCCGGCACGATTACAAATATTGTGAAGCACGCAACATGCTATTACAATCTTCGAAACCGTGTCGGGGTCATAATGTAGGACTCTATGTGCTAATAGGCATCTAAATCTGGCTTTAAGGACCCCAATTGTTCTTTCTACGGTGTTTCTTGCAGTAGCATGCAGCTAGTTATAGTGATGTTCTGGTGTTCCCTCGTCTGCATTTGGAACTGGCACCATTAGGTACTGACGCTGCGGATACCCAGAATCACCTGTAACAATGAATATTGTTAAAAAATAAAATGTTTTGTCATCAACAATTATATTTTTATTAGGAGTTAGGAGTTTTCAATGATTTCGCCTGCTCTCCAATTTTTATGAATTCCGTGAACTTCGGTAATAAAGCCTAAATTACTCAGAAATAAAGTAGTTTTTTTAATGATGAAAGAATTTTTGAAGGAATTAATCCAGTAGTTTTTGAGTTAAATATTTACAAACAAACAAAGATTCGTCTTTATAATTAATTAGCTAAGAGGTAACTCACCTAACAAGTACACAGATTCGCCTGTTTGTACTAATTGTTCGAGGTGGTCCCGAATGATGCAATTATTAAAAATAAGGCTGTCGTGAGTCGCTCCGCCATATGTTGCATCTACATGTATTATGTTCAAATCTGCATCTGTGAACTGCAAAAAGAATTATTTTACAACTATTTTTATGTGGCTGTTCTAATGAATGTTAAAAAAAATATAGGTACTAGCAGCGTCTTGTGATTTATACTGCTTCGTTAATGATCCTATGGAATTGGTCCAAATTTCATTAAATCGATTTTCTGTGGTTCAAGTGCGAAAGCGTATACAGACATTATTATATCAGGCTTACCATTTGTACATTTCTTGCATGATATCCTTTGCGACAGTAGTATCGTTCTTCATGGCAAGTTGGTCTCACCATTGTCACAAAAGTCCCATCTACACATCCTATTACCCCAGGAATACTGAATTTCTCATAGAATCTGCAATAAGAAATAAAAAAATCATTAAATATTTTTCATTAACATGATAGGTTTATTTAGGTAGGTACACAAACCTTGTTTTGAGTCTCAGTCTTTCTTCAGAATTTTGGGGAAATCTTATGTATTTTTTTACTATACTTGGATGGCTTAGGGCTTCTATGACCTCGTGGATACTACGAGATGCTGATGGCTGCGACACAAACGAATTTATGTGTTTTCCACATATCCTTTGATAGCTCCCAGTCGCAAAGAAAGAAAGTGCACATAACAACTGAAAAAAATTAATGAAATTTCTTGAAACTATCAAAATAAAAGGTACTTAATCTGATAAGGAAACCATCCATAATTAAAGTCGGTTAATAACTCAAAACGTTTTTAAAGAAACCGTAAGGGAGAGAATCTTTGGACTTTAACATAGGGTACCTACCACTTGAAAGGGTGACATCATAAAAAATAATCGGGGATTAGATGACGTTATCGTTAGTGGTTCTATGTTCTATGCGAGGAAGTTATGTTACCTACCTACATAATGGAATGTTTTACAGAGTTATGGGAAAGTTATCCCAATATTCACACGGGATCGGGACTTCCGCAGATGAAATCACGGGACCGATGACTATTGTAACAGTAACTTTTCATGACATTATGAATACACATATAAAGCACTTAGATACATACCTTGACTCTAGCAGTTAATCCTCTTCGTCGACGTTGAGGTTTTTTAACTAAAACTTTAATGTCTTCCATCACTTGAGAAACTAGTTCTTCCGATAAACGGTAGCATTCAACAAAATTTTTATTTCGATTAATAATTTGCATGTCCCGAATGCTGGTACTTTGCCGGCGACTTTCTATTATATCCACAGCATTAGCTTCTCGTATTATAGCACTTAATATAAAATAACGCGCCATTTTAGTAAAAAAATATATAAAATTTGTATCAAATTTGTTCCACAACCACTAACTCACTCACGAACTCGGCACCTAATAGGCGAGTGAATTGCTGACAGGTGAATTCGTATTTGTAAATACTCGAACTCGACGTTCGAGGTGTAAAATTACCTTACAGAATGCCGAATTCATACTATAAACGTCAAAATCACAGACATGTATATTTAAGTAGACAACGCAAGTACCGCGATCTGTATGAAAACCAAGCGTGTCATATTTTTTGTACTGACCTTGACGCGTTATGACGTCACGAGCGCTTTTTAGTGATGTTAATTTCATTTTACGCTAAATCGATTAGGCCGCCACTCGCGCGGCGATTCTAGTATCGTCCTATCCCATCGAAGTAAATCGAAAGAAATCAGATCAAACTAGATCTATGTCTAAGAGGTAGTCAAATAAATGAATCGTAATCGATTACTAAATCGATTCAAGACAGAAAAATGATAATTACCATAGACAGAGGGATGATAAAATAAAGTTATAAACCTTTTAATATTCTAACAAGTAAACTAATGTGTTTTAGCTTTTTCTTACATATGCCCATTGAGTTACCATGTACTACGTACTAGAGAGGCCATCGAAAGAAAGTAATGAAACTGTCAATCAATCAATCTTTATGTCCCGTTGCATCGATCCATTTTCCTTTTATGTTCGGGTTACTTGGAAAACTGAAAAAACAAACATAGTCTAAGCAATAAGGAGTTTTCTTAAAAAACTCCCAAGATGACACTTTATAACTAATGGCGTCCATGTCATAATATTTATTTTTAGTACCTTTGTATTAAAATACTTAAAAGTTCTAGGTCAAGTCGTATTAAATGACAAAAAAAATCTATGCCTTTTTTTCTGAAAAATTGCTCCTTCAAATTATCATTTTTCTGTTCGATTATAAAATCGATTAGAATCGAGAACTGTTGCATCAAATGAACATCACTAACCACAAAATTGGACAGAAAAATGAGAACAGAAAAATGAGAAGACGCTATTCATTGCTTGTTATCATACGACGCGATCTTTACCGTGCCAAGTAAAAGCCGCAATGTATTCCGAATCATTTCGTATGATTTGGTATCCGTGTTTGTCACGATCGTTTTCCACAGATATTCTTTATTTGATTTTAAAATAAATAGTGCATATTCTGATTAGAAAATTACTTACCGGTGGAAGGAAACATCTATGCTAACTCGGCCACTCACAGCTGTGGAGTTTCTACAGTTTATAACGGCGCAATTCGGCATTTTACTTTATTCAGCTTCACGTCTTTCCTTGGCGAACTGCAAGCGCGGACTGAGTGTAGGCCAGCGTCAAGTAAGTTTCATAAACTTAGTTTGGACACGGGAAGTACATACACTCGCTTAGTCTATCTTGATACATGTCTGTGGTCAAAATACTCACTTAGCACAGTTCGCCTCGTCGCCGCTCTCGACGATGTGGCGCCACTAGTACTGTCGAGTTTTACAGAATACGAAATCGAAAACTCACCGCGGATTCCGCGTTCGAGTTTTTATAATAACCTTACAGAATAGCACTGCAGATTCCATTGGCGCAACGTAATTTTAAGTTTTCATTTTATATTCAATTAGCTTTATAGTTATTAATTGTTAAGACTTGCATCGAGCAAGACGTATTGTAATAAGTTTATATTAAAGTATTTCTAAGTGAATTCGTAGTTTTTTTTGGGGCCTCCGGCTGTCTGAAACATAATTTGTGTAATTGTTTATTTATTCTGAATCTTTAAGTTTATTGATTTTTATCCTTTACATAAGCTGTATTTAATAAAAAATGTTTAAAACTCGAATTTTCGAAATTTTTGATTTATAAGTTCTATGTAACGTTTTATAATTAAGTTATGGTATAATTAAATGTAGATTTCACTTTTGTACAGCTTAGACATTTTTCTGTATGGATACAGTGCCTTTCGATTTGAAGTTGGATAACATTTCATTTTATAGGTACTATTATAAAATTAAGAGCATGAAAGAAAAAAAAAAGCATTTCTTCATAATGCTATTGTTACCACAAAAAATATTTTCTTAATCGCAAATTTTAAGAGAAAATAAATTAAAATTAAAATTGATGTGGCGACGTTATACATACAGACGTTAGAACAAAGTCCACCATAAGAATGACGTCATTTAGGAATAAGACGATTTTTAAACATTAATAAAAACCTAAATATTTTCAAAAAGTAAAAATTACTGTTAGTTTTTATCTAGTTTTAATTAAAATAAAAATAAAAACAAGTAGCAAAAAATTTTGAAATGTTGTAATTTTGGAGCACCCTGTAAAGTCTGTATTTGTATGAACATAAGTGGAGATCGCGTCCACTTATTTTCATGCGTAAACGATGATATTCATACTCAACAGGTAACTTGGATTAACAAATAGGATAGGTTATATCCCGTAAATCCCACGGGAACGGGAACTATTTATTTATTGCACGCCTCATAAGCGAAGCGTTGAGGTGGGTACTACTGTCACTTCGCGCAAAACATCTGATTTTTCAAACTTAAAATGTCTTTATGTATCATACATTGCACTTGTAAGATAATAAATACACACACATATTAAGAAAAAAACACTATTTTTAACATTCATGATATTTTTGATGTCATTTTTGTTATTTAAACTAGTTAAAAAACAGTTTAAAAAAGTTCTGTCTTGGACGTCCGTGTGTCTGTATGTGCGGAGGATTTTCTTGTTAACACGATAGCGACCGAAATACTTTACTAATCGAGTCTTTTTTTTTCTCTTACGCTTGAGTATGCTCAGGAATAGAACCCTTTCATTTTTCAGGGTCTGATTCGATGTGGTTTAATTGTTATTAAATAAACAAAAATAATAATTAATAAATAATTATTAAAAAAAAATTATGAGGCGTGCACTTTTGGATTTTCCAAACTTTTTTCGTTTATTTCTATCTGAATAACCTATCAAAAGTAACATTCAATTGTGTAAATTTTATTTATTACGGATTCAACATCAAACAACTCTACGGTAAGTATCAAGGTGCGTATTAACTATAGAGCTATTATTTATTACCTTACCTACCTATATGTTATAGCTAATTACTGCTGGGCGCTGCAGCTGGCTGCGATTTCGTCCATGTATCTACTGAAAGGTTTCATGACATAATATGAGCACAGGGGAATAAAATAAAAAGACCAGTATGTACATCCAAAAATATTTATTTCAATGATTACAAATTATCCTTAATCTAATTTTGAAAATCTAACACTGAATTAGATTCCTTACAATATTATTCAAATTAATAACAAAATAACGTATTTTACGACAAATTAATATTGAACTAATTATGTAGTTAAAACACGAAAGCGCATTACCTTATTATACCAGCTGCATTAACCAAAAATTTTATATGATAATAAGTATAATATTTTCAACTGATATCAAAATGTACGAAAAATAGTACTTAACCCCTCGTTTTCACCAAGAAACAAGTTAAATACTAGTTTGATACAAAACTTGTAGAATACTTTTCAAAACATAATTATTTGTTTTATACATGTATTTAGACTGTCTCAAACATTCTTTCGTTCACACTTTGTAGCCAACAAGTATTTATACAAGTATAAAACACATTTGCGTTTACACTGAAGTCTGTGACATGGTAGAACTTGTCTGATCCATTGATAGCGTTCTCACCTACAAAACACAGTCGTGGTTTAGATAAGTATTGTTTATTTTATTGCAATTTCTGTATAATACTAGTAACAAACAAGTTTTAAACTTTATCCATGTTTGTTGGATAAAGTTTTCAACATACATACATATCACAAGTTTTTTTTTAATAGAAATTATAAAAGTAGGTACGACTGAATTTGTCTCGAATTCTACAAGTATTGCTACAACAAAAACAAGAGATCATAAACATGTAGGCAACTAGAAGTTTTCAACCAACAAGTTTCATATAAGTTATCCTACATGTATCAAATTTTGTATACAACATGTTTTACACATGTCTATGAGAAACGAAAACATTGCATCAAATTTGTAAAATACATGTATAATACTTTGGTGAAAACGAGGGGTAATAAGTAATTGAACTGAGAACATAATTTAATATTCACACAAAGCTGTATTGTTTCGATATACGTTGTTTTTATTGTAAACTGCATTACATATTTTGATAAAAAAATACTGTAAAACAACAGATGATGAAATTTTCAAAATGAAAAAAAAAATACAAATTTGCCGCGCAATCGACATTTGACAGCTCTACGACTGAATGAGGCGGTTAAAAAAGTTTGTATAATATTAATAGAAATAATTATCGAGATTTAAATTGCTCTACACAAGATTTATTTTGTTTGTTTTATTACTATACTTCTTAAAGACACAATTAACTCGTACTCGTAATACGATACCTTGGAGTTGGAGCGAAAATATTGTTTGTAATAATTTGGCTAGGAAAATACAACAAATCAAAAACACTATTTACTATGGAAAAAAAACCAGGAAGGTGAAAAACATATATTTACGATTTCGATGCACTCGACTTTTAGTAAAATAATAGGTAGGTAAAAATATTATTATGGTTTTGATCACAGACATATCTGTGGTTTTGATTTTAGCTACTAGTATCAGAAAGCTGCGTGTTCAATGCACGTCGGGGTCACACAACTGTGGAGGATACAGTAGACAATATACCTAATGAAGTTTTTCATCTTTTTATTTTACTGCAAATACAAAATAAAAATTAAACAATGGTAATGTAAATTCTAAACAAACTACTACCAAAATACAATTAGAACAAAAATCATTTGACTGGTTGATTTCACCCAGAGGCCAGAGGCGGCTCGTGACAAAATTGTATGGGTGTTCACTTGAAATAAAACAACGAAAATACAATAGCGTAGCGGGATAATTTATTACAAAAAAAAATGAGCACCACATTTTATAAATGTCTATAACACTAAAAATTACAAAGTACAGGCTATTTCAAAACGAATTCAATGATTATCAATAATTAGTAAATCACCGAATTTGCATTCGCGAGCGTACCTACGCGTAGGTATCCATAGTGTTTGTTTATACTAAAGGAATGGCAACGTCGCAATTGCTGCTGTCATGCGATGCGGCAACGTTGCGTGAGACTCAAAACGCTACCTGCTACGGTATGAACGATTGTTATAAAAATAAAAGTTATACATATTTGTTGGCGTAAACTATTTTATTCATCATTAATTTTGGAAAATAAATAATGTCAAAATTGATTACAATAAAACGCAGTTTTATTTTATTACATTACAGGTAAATTAGCTTGGAGAAATTTTTGCGTTTGTAGTAGTGTATGGTCAGCAAATAAAAAAAAACAACATTTTATTTTTAGTTTTTATTCAAGTATATAATATTAGTATTATTAATATTTTATTAGTTCCAAACATTACAAGCAGTGCCGATTTTTACTTCAGTGAAGACGTGTATGAATTAGGTGTTCTCCGGCCAAAAATGTAAACCACGGTAAAAGTGAAACTGTTCGAACGGTTCCGAACACTGCTTTGTGTAGCGCATGTCGCGTGACGGTCGGCTGCCGAGTAGGTATACCTACTCGGCAGCCGCGATACACGCGACATGCGCTACACAGACCAAAAAGTTTGAGACGATGTAATAAAAGTTTCACTTTAATAACAAACAATAACAACAATAACAAACAATAACAACAATCAACAAATACAAAATTTAACAATTAAACTACGTAATAATTATAATTTTCGAATGAAATGTGTGCTTTATGTTCTAACGGTACCAAGCGACTGACGCCGGACTGCACGAGGCACCTGCGGACAGCGTAAACTGGTTTATTCTGGTTTTGTGCGTGTTTCCACTTTCCACTATCAAGTGACGATTTATTTATTTGTTTTGTTTCGTAATTATTATGGTCAAATATTAATTACGAAACAAATTATTATGAACAAGATATTTTATTGTTTCACGGTATTCGCCTTGTCATTGGCTCAAGGACGTAAAATTGAATGATATATTATTTTTTTTATAAAGTCAAAACCATTTTCTTTAAAACATAAATCAGAGTATTGCTAGGGATAAGTATAAAATTAAATAGTAATGTTAGGATATCGAAACATTTTTGTATAGGCTAGAACGATATAATGGAAACGCGCTCTAAGATCTGAGTAATATACACACCACTACATATGCAAAAATTTCTCGAGACTAATTTCACTGTACACTATTGTTTTTTTTTATCAAAACATGTATGTATTTGAGTAGTTAGCAGCATATAATATTCTGAATTTCTGATCCATGCCTATTCACTCAAAACTAATAACACTAATGATTTGTAACAGTAAATTATTTCAATAGGTATTTGAACATTTCATAACCAACAAGTAAGAATAATTCGTATACAAGATACAATAACAAATCTAATACACTATTTATTATTTTATTATATTTCATTATGTGAAAATAACCAGGAAGGTGAAAAACATATTTACGAAAACAAAGTAACATATGGTTTTGCTATTAGCTATCAGGAAAAAAAATCGTATTGGAACAAAAGAAGGATTGTAACTGAATTAGGTAATTAGGTATGTTTGTTTCTGGGTGCACCGTTTTCGACGACGCGACGGCCGACGCGTGACGTAAACAGAGTAGGTACCTACTTTGCTAAAACAAACTAAGTAATAAAATTGTGTGTCTGTCTGAAAATTCGCTAAAGCATATTTTACCAATGTTTGCAAGTTTGTGATTACTTTGATAGTTTATCGATTTATAATAATTGTATACTTATATCATTGTTTAAAAATATTCAAACACAATATGATATAGGTACTGATTTATCACTGGTTTCAGTGATGAACTGATGAGTCAATGTTAGCCACAATACTAATCACTTTCGTCATACATGTGTATGAACTATGATTGATGTGATTTGCAATGTGGTGAAATTTCATAAAAATCACGGGCCAATTTTTTGTTTTGAATCCCACCGAAAATACATATACATATTACTAATTGCGTTATTAGAATAATTAATTACTATACCCACGATCAATTATTACAATTTACAATATAGTCTCAAATGCATACTAGAGAAATATTGCAATTTGAATCAAAAAATGCATAGCATACAAAAATAAATTCACAACACAAGAAATTCCGCGCGCAAATCATAGCGCGTGTCAATGAAATCAAGAATGTAATTTTATATCAAGCCGACGACGACGCCGAACTAAAGTACCTACAGTACCATTTACCTTCAGTGTACAATACAGTTTACAGACCTACGACGGACGAACAATAATGAGTAATAAATTGTTTACAAAAAAAAACATAGTTTCTAAGGTCATTAGTTTTATTTTATTTTATTGTTATTTTCTTTGAACGATTGGAAATGAAATTACTCAATTATTACACATAGAACTTTGATTTATTAGAATTATGCGAATTATGTATAAGATAACGAACGCGAATGCACGACATCTAGCGCGTCAATGTCTAAACATCGCCATTCGTTTAGACATTGACGCGCTAGATGTCGTGCTTTATGTCGTGTTTCGCTTGGCAAAAGTCACGCACACTACTGTAGAAGTGTCAAATTTTGCCGGTATTTCACTGTTGTTTTTCTAAGTAAATAATGTAAGTTATTGATTAAAAAGGTCGAACGCGGACACATTTCATTGTAGAGAAGTGATAAAATGATTAGTTTTAAAGAAATAGTGTCTGTGTTAAGTGTTTAGTCGTCATCAAAAATGTATGGAGGGACGGTCGGAACATCCACCTTAAACAAGAATTATTTCATATAGGTTTTCTATTCAAGAACTGCTCTTACCAATTCAAGATCCTTGGCATCTTGTGGATGTGGATAACCTGAGCATGATGGTTGATCAGTAGTATTTGATATGTCAATTAAGGCAAATTGAGATGGATGGTCTGCCTGAAAGAGATAAAAATGTTACTTATAACATTGGATATGGTCCCAAGTAATAATAAATAGATTGCTACAGAAACATGGACTCAATGTTTGGTAAATTGTAAAACTTTTAGTATTTTTTTTATTAAAAGCATTTATTGAACAAACATAGTGTATTATACTTATGGATAGTGTAGCTTTCCAACAACGAAAGAATTAAAAAAATTGGACCAGTACAACAGTAGGACAACTAAAAAAATAACTCAGTAGGTTTTAAGTACCAGTCATCACACCACTTGTCTCATGACACTCTAGGTCTCTAGAGCATATCAGTCAAAAAAGATATTGTGAAGCTTAAGTAAATGAATCCTTAGACACTATCGGAAATTTAAGAACAATTATAATCTTTTTTCCATTAAAATAATATCCTGGTTTTATTATATCGTAATATTGTCTTAATTCTAACTCTAAAATTCTATCCTTACCATATATAGTATTTAATTTTATTAATATATCCTTTAACACATTTGAACTTAACATAGAATGATGTGTTGAGGACGTACGAATGAAAGCTAATGTATTTTCAATTCTAACCAATTCTTGCAATATATCATCTACATTTTCTGTCATTATGCTAAGGATTTGGGCAAATTTAGCATATTTTATCAAACGGGATATTTGTATCCTGGAATCAGATAAATTTAAAGTCAATAACGTTCAAGATAGAATTCGAGGACAACCACTGAAAATAAGTAATATCGACTTAAATGAAATACACTTCAACCACAGCCCTGAAAATCATGTAAAGTTGAATTCAATAAATTTGGAAGATCTGCATAAGATTCATACTAAGGTACTGATGCAAGCACCGATTGAACTAGAAAAGAATACATCGACGATATACCATACCACTGTCCCAATTTATACATTCCTTTTGGGCACTTTGCTACTTTTCGCAACTTACAAAGTAATCCGTTATAAGAACGTTACGTGCTGGAAGAATCAAGACGACCCTAATACAAAGACGGAAGATCAAGACAGTCAAAATTGTACCGAATCTTCGCCAGGACCACAGTTTCCAGCAACATTTTATCACACCGTGCTCAAATAGTTGCTGGTCTTCGGGGGGAGGAGTTACGCCAACGGATCCCCAAGACATTGCTGCGTCGACGTTTCTCACGGGAACGTATTGTACGGACGTAGCAGCTAGGCTATTCTGTAAAAAACGCGCCCGAACTCGCATCTCACCTGAGTGAGTCGACTCACTTCACTTTCGAACGTTCGAGTTTTTGGTTTCGCATTCTGTAAACATCCGCTCGGCAGAGGCGAAGCGAAGTGAGTCTCACTTCGAAACTCACTTGCCTAGTGAAGGGATCTTATAGATTTGAATTTATCGACATTGTTATTATCTTTAAAATGCGGCAATTTAACACATTTTGAAGACATAATAACACTTTAGTATTGTACCGTGGGTGGAATTAAACTAAAATTGCAATTTTACACTGATAAATTCTTTAAAATCAAAATAATTCTAGCGTCACTGAAAAAAAAGGACGCTTGTCTGTGGTTCGTTTGACTTATGTTTATTTCTCAAGTGGTTTTTTGTACCTAATTTTAAAGTGTTTCGTGTTGCATTCTTTCTAAAAGTTATGTTGGAGTTTTGGCTGCATATTACATTCGATGTCCCCGAATTTCATTATTTTGTGTTGTTTAATCGATAGCTGGTAGTGGATTTTCTTAACAAACTGCTTTTCTTTTCCATCAAAAATGCGTAGTTTTTGTGAAAATCGAAATTGAAAATGATATTTTTTAAGGTTATTTTTGTACTAAAAACGCAACTTAAAGTAAAATCTTAAGCCATTATAGTATCAAAATGTCTAATTATCACACTCACACGCATTATTTTTAAATATATTTACGTACCTATTACTTTATTTACATATTACAATTTATTTTGTCAAAATAGTATTTTAACAATTTAGTATAGCCAAAAATCGTTCCATATTTTGTATTCACAACAAGCCACAGATAACACAGATTAGTTAATATGACGCAGATCACAGATTAGCAATACAAATATACTAGCTTATCATAGAGTATAAATGATACATTTTAATTTTTAATGTTTTTTTTATAGCTCACTTGCTTCAGTTTTAAAAATCGATTAACTTTTACTTTTAGTATTCAAATAGGTAGCGAGGAGCGAAGCGACGAGCGTGTTAGGTTAACTGTTGAACTGCCGCACGAGCCGAGCGAGCGAAGCGAGCGTGCCGCGGCAGCGGCCGGCGAGTGCCAGAAGCGACTTTAGGGCGATTCCCACTCAAACAAAAAAAAACTACGTAGGTTTAAACAACCTGTTTGTATTTTATTTATGTATCGTAAAATTTTTGTTATTATCAAATGCTATCTAAATTAAAATTACGAAGTGTCTAGTCGTCCGCTAAACGGATGAATAAAATAAATTAGTCGTCCGATTACCGGATGAATAAAATAATTTAATCGTCCGATTATTCGGATTACTAGATAACCTTTTAACACTAAAGCTAGTTGGGTTGGACTAAAGCAAAGGGGGCTCAGGACTTAGAAAATTTTTGATGGAGTTGGTGTCATTATAACACCTATTTATTATTGTTTTATCGTAAAGATTACGCTAATATAAGCATGTTTTATAGGAACAACTTTTCTCTAAAATCAAAAATGGCCGAGATATTCGCCCTCAATTCGTTAGGTTAGGTTTAGGTTAGGTTAGGTTAGGTTTCTTAAAAAAAAAACTACACAGAAATAGGAGCCCCGCGAAGCGGGGCTCCGTCGACGCGCAAAAAAAATCAAGTTTAGGTTAGGTTAGCCGTTAGGTTAGGTTAGGTTAGGTTTCTTAAAAAAAAAACTACACAGAAACAGGAGCCCCGCGAAGCGGGGCTCCGTCGACGCGCAAAAAAAAATCAAGTTTAGGTTAGGTTAGCCGTTAGGTTAGGTTAGGTTAGGTTTCTTAAAAAAAAAACTACACAGAAATAGGAGCCCCGCGAAGCGGGGCTCCGTCGACGCGCAAAAAAAATCAAATACCTACGTGTGCCCTCCTCCCCCCTCTCCTCCCCCCACAAAAAACCTATAATACGTGCGGCAGTTCTCTAAAGAATTACTATTTTATTCATCCGGTAATCGGACAACTAATTTATTTTATTCATCCGTTTAGCGGACGACTAGCGCTGTCCTTAAAATTATTTTTGACAAATTCATTTTAAAAATCACTTTCGAATTATATTTATTATCTACAATTGTGAACGCGTCATAATATAACATTTATTATCTATAATGGCATGTCGTAAATACGTGGTAAATACAAACTTACATTTTCCAGGTAATATAATTTAAGAAATTGTTATAAATAAATTAATAATACGGCATTATATTTAAAAATATTGCCTGTGTGCGAGATTACTAGAAGTTTTAATACGACAATGGTATAAAAGTGTCGTTTTTAGTACAAAAATAACCTTAAAAAAAATAATTTTCATTTTCGATTTTCACAAAAACTACGCATTTTTGTTGGAAAAGAAAAGCAGTTTGTTAAGAAAATCCACTACCAGCTATCGATTAAACAGCACAAAATAATGAAATTCGGGGACATCGAATCAAATATTTAACCGGAGTTTTAGTTAATGTTTCAGTTTGGCTTTATTAAGTTGTTGTGTAATTGCTGTTAAACGTGTTGCATAAATTATTTAAAGGAGAAAACTGCAAAAATAACAACTATGAGGTGAGTAATGTGATTCTTGTATTTAACTAAAATATTATCTTATACAACAAGCTTATTGAAATATTTAACTTAAAATCTTAAACATTGTAGCTCCTCGGAAAGGTCGTCTCATCCCTCCCGTGCCCAAGTAGAGTATCTAGTCGACTATCTTAGCAAACATCCTAGCTTAGCCAAGGGTTTTTCAAAAGTCCCGAGCGCTAGAGACGAAGCTAGAAAAACATGGGAGGAGTTGACTATCAAATTAAATAGCTTGGGAGGCTGCACTAAAACATGGAAACAGTGGACAAAGGTAGGCAATAGGCATATAGAAAACTATTCATCTTATACCGTGTAGGTATCTGGCTTACCTATATATTATTAATAAACTTTTAATTTTGCTTTAGTATTGGTCTGACAAAAAGAGTGCCGTGAAGAAAAAAGCTGCCCTAAGATACCGGGCACGCAATAAGACTGGTGGTGGATGTGAATCGGTGGTGGAGCTTTCAGAGGTGGAGGAGAAAATACTCACATTAATGGGCGGGGAAGGTTTTGCAATTGGTGATAGGCATTTGGAAATTAATCCATTTGAAGTAAGCTATTGTTATCGATTTTGTTGATCCGATACATGTATGTATGTAAAATATAATTATTCAATGTCATGTTCTTTTTTTAGGAAATCCCCGTCCTTACTGATGCCAACGAAAGCCCCACATTGCCGACTTCATCTATGATAAATGAAACCACAACTATTGTAAGTAAATACCTAGTGTATTAATAAAATATTACTTAATAATAAACAACTTATTAGTAAATGTTTCTTATATTGTTCTAGGAATACCAAGTCTTGGATGAGACTGCTATAAATACGGAAAATGTTAGTATGGCAGATACTGAGGTATATATTAATAAGATATTATGAAAATGGTACTTTTTTATTGATTCCAGTATTTGAAATACTATGTTTTTTTTTCAGAGACCTCAACTAATTCAGCAATATGTTAACTGTATCCCGAATCCCGAACCTTCCCCTGCTCATACACCACCGAGAGCGGAGGTAACGAGCCCTCTGCAAGCAGTTACCCCCTCTGGCTCAGGCAACTTTCCTGCTCGACGTCAATTATTGAACGTCGCGGGTCCATCACCACGTCGTACTACAAGTAATTATGAGATTTATGAATTGATTTACAATATTTATAATCCATACTAATATTATAAATGCGAAAGTAACTCTGTCTGTCTGTCTGTTACTCAATCACGCCTTAACTACTGAACCAATTTGCATGAAATTTGGTATAGAGATATTTTGATACCCGAGAAAGGACATAGGATAGGTTTTATCCCGGAAATCCTACGGGAACGGGTTTTTCTTTGAAAACGCGGGCGAAGCCGCGGGCGGAAAGCTAGTCAACAATAAAAATTTGGAAATACATACAAATAAAACTAAATAATACTTGATAATGAATTAAGGAAATAATAATAACATCAGAAGACTTGTCAAAAATGCGTCACCGCGACCGGTGGAAATAATAATAAATTAATATTTATTTTACGTTTCAGGGTCATCGAGTCGTCCACAACAACGGCAAAGAAGACGATCACCTCCATCACAAAGGCGGCAATCTCAATTAACAACCTTTACTGAAAGGTTTCTTAGCTTGGAAGAGCAACGGATTGAGATTGACCGTCGCTACTGTGAGTTACAGGAGGTGATGGTCAACTCACAAAGGGAGACCAACAGAATGACAGCAGAGGGCCTGATTGCCGTCGGGGAAGGTCTTAAATTATTAGCTGAAAATTTAAAAAAATAAAATACTTTTATACTTAAATACATTTATTAGTTCTTAACTTATTTTAGTAGTAAAAAATTATCTGTGGTTTTACTTATAGTTTCTTAATTTACTAACATTAGTTTATAAGCCCTAATTGAGTTACTAACACCTATGAATATAATTTTCTGGAATAAATAATTTGCATTGATTTTTGATTGAATTAATTACAATTACCGCGTGTTCCTTGCCCTCCATAATTCATTTATCAATCTTTGTCTACATAGCTGACCAAGTGCAGTTTCATTAGGTACATCCTCATTTGAAGCTACACTTTGTCTGGTCCTATGAAAACCAGCCTCAACCTCTAGCTCTGAATTGAATATGGCTGGAGCTGGCAGGCCGGCACGATTACAAATATTGTGAAGCACGCAACATGCTATTACAATCTTCGAAACCGTGTCGGGGTCATAATGTAGGACTCTATGTGCTAATAGGCATCTAAATCTGGCTTTAAGGACCCCAATTGTTCTTTCTACGGTGTTTCTTGCAGTAGCATGCAGCTAGTTATAGTGATGTTCTGGTGTTCCCTCGTCTGCATTTGGAACTGGCACCATTAGGTACTGACGCTGCGGATACCCAGAATCACCTGTAACAATGAATATTGTTAAAAAATAAAATGTTTTGTCATCAACAATTATATTTTTATTAGGAGTTAGGAGTTTTCAATGATTTCGCCTGCTCTCCAATTTTTATGAATTCCGTGAACTTCGGTAATAAAGCCTAAATTACTCAGAAATAAAGTAGTTTTTTTAATGATGAAAGAATTTTTGAAGGAATTAATCCAGTAGTTTTTGAGTTAAATATTTACAAACAAACAAAGATTCGTCTTTATAATTAATTAGCTAAGAGGTAACTCACCTAACAAGTACACAGATTCGCCTGTTTGTACTAATTGTTCGAGGTGGTCCCGAATGATGCAATTATTAAAAATAAGGCTGTCGTGAGTCGCTCCGCCATATGTTGCATCTACATGTATTATGTTCAAATCTGCATCTGTGAACTGCAAAAAGAATTATTTTACAACTATTTTTATGTGGCTGTTCTAATGAATGTTAAAAAAAATATAGGTACTAGCAGCGTCTTGTGATTTATACTGCTTCGTTAATGATCCTATGGAATTGGTCCAAATTTCATTAAATCGATTTTCTGTGGTTCAAGTGCGAAAGCGTATACAGACATTATTATATCAGGCTTACCATTTGTACATTTCTTGCATGATATCCTTTGCGACAGTAGTATCGTTCTTCATGGCAAGTTGGTCTCACCATTGTCACAAAAGTCCCATCTACACATCCTATTACCCCAGGAATACTGAATTTCTCATAGAATCTGCAATAAGAAATAAAAAAATCATTAAATATTTTTCATTAACATGATAGGTTTATTTAGGTAGGTACACAAACCTTGTTTTGAGTCTCAGTCTTTCTTCAGAATTTTGGGGAAATCTTATGTATTTTTTTACTATACTTGGATGGCTTAGGGCTTCTATGACCTCGTGGATACTACGAGATGCTGATGGCTGCGACACAAACGAATTTATGTGTTTTCCACATATCCTTTGATAGCTCCCAGTCGCAAAGAAAGAAAGTGCACATAACAACTGAAAAAAATTAATGAAATTTCTTGAAACTATCAAAATAAAAGGTACTTAATCTGATAAGGAAACCATCCATAATTAAAGTCGGTTAATAACTCAAAACGTTTTTAAAGAAACCGTAAGGGAGAGAATCTTTGGACTTTAACATAGGGTACCTACCACTTGAAAGGGTGACATCATAAAAAATAATCGGGGATTAGATGACGTTATCGTTAGTGGTTCTATGTTCTATGCGAGGAAGTTATGTTACCTACCTACATAATGGAATGTTTTACAGAGTTATGGGAAAGTTATCCCAATATTCACACGGGATCGGGACTTCCGCAGATGAAATCACGGGACCGATGACTATTGTAACAGTAACTTTTCATGACATTATGAATACACATATAAAGCACTTAGATACATACCTTGACTCTAGCAGTTAATCCTCTTCGTCGACGTTGAGGTTTTTTAACTAAAACTTTAATGTCTTCCATCACTTGAGAAACTAGTTCTTCCGATAAACGGTAGCATTCAACAAAATTTTTATTTCGATTAATAATTTGCATGTCCCGAATGCTGGTACTTTGCCGGCGACTTTCTATTATATCCACAGCATTAGCTTCTCGTATTATAGCACTTAATATAAAATAACGCGCCATTTTAGTAAAAAAATATATAAAATTTGTATCAAATTTGTTCCACAACCACTAACTCACTCACGAACTCGGCACCTAATAGGCGAGTGAATTGCTGACAGGTGAATTCGTATTTGTAAATACTCGAACTCGACGTTCGAGGTGTAAAATTACCTTACAGAATGCCGAATTCATACTATAAACGTCAAAATCACAGACATGTATATTTAAGTAGACAACGCAAGTACCGCGATCTGTATGAAAACCAAGCGTGTCATATTTTTTGTACTGACCTTGACGCGTTATGACGTCACGAGCGCTTTTTAGTGATGTTAATTTCATTTTACGCTAAATCGATTAGGCCGCCACTCGCGCGGCGATTCTAGTATCGTCCTATCCCATCGAAGTAAATCGAAAGAAATCAGATCAAACTAGATCTATGTCTAAGAGGTAGTCAAATAAATGAATCGTAATCGATTACTAAATCGATTCAAGACAGAAAAATGATAATTACCATAGACAGAGGGATGATAAAATAAAGTTATAAACCTTTTAATATTCTAACAAGTAAACTAATGTGTTTTAGCTTTTTCTTACATATGCCCATTGAGTTACCATGTACTACGTACTAGAGAGGCCATCGAAAGAAAGTAATGAAACTGTCAATCAATCAATCTTTATGTCCCGTTGCATCGATCCATTTTCCTTTTATGTTCGGGTTACTTGGAAAACTGAAAAAACAAACATAGTCTAAGCAATAAGGAGTTTTCTTAAAAAACTCCCAAGATGACACTTTATAACTAATGGCGTCCATGTCATAATATTTATTTTTAGTACCTTTGTATTAAAATACTTAAAAGTTCTAGGTCAAGTCGTATTAAATGACAAAAAAAATCTATGCCTTTTTTTCTGAAAAATTGCTCCTTCAAATTATCATTTTTCTGTTCGATTATAAAATCGATTAGAATCGAGAACTGTTGCATCAAATGAACATCACTAACCACAAAATTGGACAGAAAAATGAGAACAGAAAAATGAGAAGACGCTATTCATTGCTTGTTATCATACGACGCGATCTTTACCGTGCCAAGTAAAAGCCGCAATGTATTCCGAATCATTTCGTATGATTTGGTATCCGTGTTTGTCACGATCGTTTTCCACAGATATTCTTTATTTGATTTTAAAATAAATAGTGCATATTCTGATTAGAAAATTACTTACCGGTGGAAGGAAACATCTATGCTAACTCGGCCACTCACAGCTGTGGAGTTTCTACAGTTTATAACGGCGCAATTCGGCATTTTACTTTATTCAGCTTCACGTCTTTCCTTGGCGAACTGCAAGCGCGGACTGAGTGTAGGCCAGCGTCAAGTAAGTTTCATAAACTTAGTTTGGACACGGGAAGTACATACACTCGCTTAGTCTATCTTGATACATGTCTGTGGTCAAAATACTCACTTAGCACAGTTCGCCTCGTCGCCGCTCTCGACGATGTGGCGCCACTAGTACTGTCGAGTTTTACAGAATACGAAATCGAAAACTCACCGCGGATTCCGCGTTCGAGTTTTTATAATAACCTTACAGAATAGCACTGCAGATTCCATTGGCGCAACGTAATTTTAAGTTTTCATTTTATATTCAATTAGCTTTATAGTTATTAATTGTTAAGACTTGCATCGAGCAAGACGTATTGTAATAAGTTTATATTAAAGTATTTCTAAGTGAATTCGTAGTTTTTTTTGGGGCCTCCGGCTGTCTGAAACATAATTTGTGTAATTGTTTATTTATTCTGAATCTTTAAGTTTATTGATTTTTATCCTTTACATAAGCTGTATTTAATAAAAAATGTTTAAAACTCGAATTTTCGAAATTTTTGATTTATAAGTTCTATGTAACGTTTTATAATTAAGTTATGGTATAATTAAATGTAGATTTCACTTTTGTACAGCTTAGACATTTTTCTGTATGGATACAGTGCCTTTCGATTTGAAGTTGGATAACATTTCATTTTATAGGTACTATTATAAAATTAAGAGCATGAAAGAAAAAAAAAGCATTTCTTCATAATGCTATTGTTACCACAAAAAATATTTTCTTAATCGCAAATTTTAAGAGAAAATAAATTAAAATTAAAATTGATGTGGCGACGTTATACATACAGACGTTAGAACAAAGTCCACCATAAGAATGACGTCATTTAGGAATAAGACGATTTTTAAACATTAATAAAAACCTAAATATTTTCAAAAAGTAAAAATTACTGTTAGTTTTTATCTAGTTTTAATTAAAATAAAAATAAAAACAAGTAGCAAAAAATTTTGAAATGTTGTAATTTTGGAGCACCCTGTAAAGTCTGTATTTGTATGAACATAAGTGGAGATCGCGTCCACTTATTTTCATGCGTAAACGATGATATTCATACTCAACAGGTAACTTGGATTAACAAATAGGATAGGTTATATCCCGTAAATCCCACGGGAACGGGAACTATTTATTTATTGCACGCCTCATAAGCGAAGCGTTGAGGTGGGTACTACTGTCACTTCGCGCAAAACATCTGATTTTTCAAACTTAAAATGTCTTTATGTATCATACATTGCACTTGTAAGATAATAAATACACACACATATTAAGAAAAAAACACTATTTTTAACATTCATGATATTTTTGATGTCATTTTTGTTATTTAAACTAGTTAAAAAACAGTTTAAAAAAGTTCTGTCTTGGACGTCCGTGTGTCTGTATGTGCGGAGGATTTTCTTGTTAACACGATAGCGACCGAAATACTTTACTAATCGAGTCTTTTTTTTTTCTCTTACGCTTGAGTATGCTCAGGAATAGAACCCTTTCATTTTTCAGGGTCTGATTCGATGTGGTTTAATTGTTATTAAATAAACAAAAATAATAATTAATAAATAATTATTAAAAAAAAATTATGAGGCGTGCACTTTTGGATTTTCCAAACTTTTTTCGTTTATTTCTATCTGAATAACCTATCAAAAGTAACATTCAATTGTGTAAATTTTATTTATTACGGATTCAACATCAAACAACTCTACGGTAAGTATCAAGGTGCGTATTAACTATAGAGCTATTATTTATTACCTTACCTACCTATATGTTATAGCTAATTACTGCTGGGCGCTGCAGCTGGCTGCGATTTCGTCCATGTATCTACTGAAAGGTTTCATGACATAATATGAGCACAGGGGAATAAAATAAAAAGACCAGTATGTACATCCAAAAATATTTATTTCAATGATTACAAATTATCCTTAATCTAATTTTGAAAATCTAACACTGAATTAGATTCCTTACAATATTATTCAAATTAATAACAAAATAACGTATTTTACGACAAATTAATATTGAACTAATTATGTAGTTAAAACACGAAAGCGCATTACCTTATTATACCAGCTGCATTAACCAAAAATTTTATATGATAATAAGTATAATATTTTCAACTGATATCAAAATGTACGAAAAATAGTACTTAATAAGTAATTGAACTGAGAACATAATTTAATATTCACACAAAGCTGTATTGTTTCGATATACGTTGTTTTTATTGTAAACTGCATTACATATTTTGATAAAAAAATACTGTAAAACAACAGATGATGAAATTTTCAAAATGAAAAAAAAAAATACAAATTTGCCGCGCAATCGACATTTGACAGCTCTACGACTGAATGAGGCGGTTAAAAAAGTTTGTATAATATTAATAGAAATAATTATCGAGATTTAAATTGCTCTACACAAGATTTATTTTGTTTGTTTTATTACTATACTTCTTAAAGACACAATTAACTCGTACTCGTAATACGATACCTTGGAGTTGGAGCGAAAATATTGTTTGTAATAATTTGGCTAGGAAAATACAACAAATCAAAAACACTATTTACTATGGAAAAAAAACCAGGAAGGTGAAAAACATATATTTACGATTTCGATGCACTCGACTTTTAGTAAAATAATAGGTAGGTAAAAATATTATTATGGTTTTGATCACAGACATATCTGTGGTTTTGATTTTAGCTACTAGTATCAGAAAGCTGCGTGTTCAATGCACGTCGGGGTCACACAACTGTGGAGGATACAGTAGACAATATACCTAATGAAGTTTTTCATCTTTTTATTTTACTGCAAATACAAAATAAAAATTAAACAATGGTAATGTAAATTCTAAACAAACTACTACCAAAATACAATTAGAACAAAAATCATTTGACTGGTTGATTTCACCCAGAGGCCAGAGGCGGCTCGTGACAAAATTGTATGGGTGTTCACTTGAAATAAAACAACGAAAATACAATAGCGTAGCGGGATAATTTATTACAAAAAAAAATGAGCACCACATTTTATAAATGTCTATAACACTAAAAATTACAAAGTACAGGCTATTTCAAAACGAATTCAATGATTATCAATAATTAGTAAATCACCGAATTTGCATTCGCGAGCGTACCTACGCGTAGGTATCCATAGTGTTTGTTTATACTAAAGGAATGGCAACGTCGCAATTGCTGCTGTCATGCGATGCGGCAACGTTGCGTGAGACTCAAAACGCTACCTGCTACGGTATGAACGATTGTTATAAAAATAAAAGTTATACATATTTGTTGGCGTAAACTATTTTATTCATCATTAATTTTGGAAAATAAATAATGTCAAAATTGATTACAATAAAACGCAGTTTTATTTTATTACATTACAGGTAAATTAGCTTGGAGAAATTTTTGCGTTTGTAGTAGTGTATGGTCAGCAAATAAAAAAAAACAACATTTTATTTTTAGTTTTTATTCAAGTATATAATATTAGTATTATTAATATTTTATTAGTTCCAAACATTACAAGCAGTGCCGATTTTTACTTCAGTGAAGACGTGTATGAATTAGGTGTTCTCCGGCCAAAAATGTAAACCACGGTAAAAGTGAAACTGTTCGAACGGTTCCGAACACTGCTTTGTGTAGCGCATGTCGCGTGACGGTCGGCTGCCGAGTAGGTATACCTACTCGGCAGCCGCGATACACGCGACATGCGCTACACAGACCAAAAAGTTTGAGACGATGTAATAAAAGTTTCACTTTAATAACAAACAATAACAACAATAACAAACAATAACAACAATCAACAAATACAAAATTTAACAATTAAACTACGTAATAATTATAATTTTCGAATGAAATGTGTGCTTTATGTTCTAACGGTACCAAGCGACTGACGCCGGACTGCACGAGGCACCTGCGGACAGCGTAAACTGGTTTATTCTGGTTTTGTGCGTGTTTCCACTTTCCACTATCAAGTGACGATTTATTTATTTGTTTTGTTTCGTAATTATTATGGTCAAATATTAATTACGAAACAAATTATTATGAACAAGATATTTTATTGTTTCACGGTATTCGCCTTGTCATTGGCTCAAGGACGTAAAATTGAATGATATATTATTTTTTTTATAAAGTCAAAACCATTTTCTTTAAAACATAAATCAGAGTATTGCTAGGGATAAGTATAAAATTAAATAGTAATGTTAGGATATCGAAACATTTTTGTATAGGCTAGAACGATATAATGGAAACGCGCTCTAAGATCTGAGTAATATACACACCACTACATATGCAAAAATTTCTCGAGACTAATTTCACTGTACACTATTGTTTTTTTTTATCAAAACATGTATGTATTTGAGTAGTTAGCAGCATATAATATTCTGAATTTCTGATCCATGCCTATTCACTCAAAACTAATAACACTAATGATTTGTAACAGTAAATTATTTCAATAGGTATTTGAACATTTCATAACCAACAAGTAAGAATAATTCGTATACAAGATACAATAACAAATCTAATACACTATTTATTATTTTATTATATTTCATTATGTGAAAATAACCAGGAAGGTGAAAAACATATTTACGAAAACAAAGTAACATATGGTTTTGCTATTAGCTATCAGGAAAAAAAATCGTATTGGAACAAAAGAAGGATTGTAACTGAATTAGGTAATTAGGTATGTTTGTTTCTGGGTGCACCGTTTTCGACGACGCGACGGCCGACGCGTGACGTAAACAGAGTAGGTACCTACTTTGCTAAAACAAACTAAGTAATAAAATTGTGTGTCTGTCTGAAAATTCGCTAAAGCATATTTTACCAATGTTTGCAAGTTTGTGATTACTTTGATAGTTTATCGATTTATAATAATTGTATACTTATATCATTGTTTAAAAATATTCAAACACAATATGATATAGGTACTGATTTATCACTGGTTTCAGTGATGAACTGATGAGTCAATGTTAGCCACAATACTATTCACTTTCGTCATACATGTGTATGAACTATGATTGATGTGATTTGCAATGTGGTGAAATTTCATAAAAATCACGGGCCAATTTTTTGTTTTGAATCCCACCGAAAATACATATACATATTACTAATTGCGTTATTAGAATAATTAATTACTATACCCACGATCAATTATTACAATTGTAATGTAGGTATTAGGTATAGGTGAGTACTTATACCTATATATAAATATAATGTGACTCCTATCAGATATCACTAAGGAATTTAGGTCACACGTGTCTTTAAAAACTATAAAGAATATCATATTTAATTATTTTAATTGTTACTGGAATATCATATTATTTTTCCTTAATTAGTAACTAGAGACTAGCAATCCGACGCCTGTAATCGGATAGATATTTAGTTTAAGTACCTATTTACATTTTAATATAAAAAGGGGTAATTTCTCTAATAAAAGTCAGTGTATAACCAACCATCAATCGTTTTATTTCTCTCCACGCACACCACACATCACATGGCGACCCTGCCAGCGCGGGCGCGTCGGATAACAGTGTTCTAGAATTACGTTCCGTATTTGGCACCGAAATCGGAGTTTCATCTTCATACGGAGAGCCGAAGGCTTCATAATAAATTATTATGGAGAATTACGCCAGTCGCACCGATAATCGGACGTACTTGCAAAGATGGAAGTCTTTTCATATATCGATTTTATTAAAAGCAGACTATTAATAGTATGCCAGATATACGAAGTTAAATTTCAAGCCATTCGCTTAATTCAAGACCAACATCGTGACAAAATAGAGGCTTACGTAGAGGGTCACATTAATCAAAATACATCCCCTACAAAAATAAGCCTAATGCAAAAAATATCATTAGAATGCAGCTTGGATGTGGACTTCCCCGACGGAACGAGAGCTATTGCAAAGATTGAAGAAGTTTATAGCGGTAGCGTGTTATTTTTATACAAAATAAGTTGGGAAAGAGATTCTACATACGCAGATTGGTAAAGACAAAATGGGCAAGCAGCAATCTAAAGAAGTCGAAAAAGAAGAAGTATTTATAACACAGAGCGGACAGAACAACTACGCACCAAACAACATCGCACCCTGGGAAAAATCAGAAACTATGTTCAATTTGATCGTGGTAATAGCAGTCATTTGTGGAATAATATTTGCGTATTCTGTTTACAAGAAGATGCACAAGCGACTTACAAAGAAGATACAGCGGCAAGCTACGGAAATAGTTTTGAAGTCACGTCGCGCCTCGGTTTAAAGGGACATAAAAAGTAAAACAGAACTTGAAAACCCAGTTCAAAAGTGGCAATTAGTGTGTGCAGTGACTCGCAGTATACTTAAGTAAGTGGCAATTTTTCCTTTCTCTCTAATCTATTTTTATTTAATCACGTTTATCCTTTATGTAGAAATATAATTAACATATTAATTAAACTTATGTTTAAAAAAAATATATATATATAAATATATAAACATAAATGTCTAATATAATATTACAAAAATATTTAAATGATTTGCTAGAAATTAAGCAATATTTAGTTAAGTTTGGAATTAAACGTCTTAAAAGTGAAACAGCATTCGAAAAATACGAAGTAGCTAAACAAGTATATAAGGAGTATAAAAACTATATACAAGTGGTAGAAATTAAAGTAGAAGAATTAAGTGTAACATTAGAAATAGATAGTCTTTTTGATAAAATCAAAAATCTTATGACAATCATGTCGACAAAACCAGAATTTGAGTTAAAAACGGCAGTTTCTCTGTTGCCCGTAATGGACGACACAGAAAATGTCACTCTGCAGTTAATAGATGCTATTGAATTATATGTGACAATGATTTCAAAAGAAAGTATTACAAATCTTATTCAATTTGTTTGCAAGACACGGTTGTCACGAAACGCGAAATTAAGATTAAAAGATACCTATAGTAGCGTAGAAGAAATGGTTAGTGACATGAAAAAGCACCTCCTAACTACTAAGTCAGAAATCGCCTTGCAGAAAAAATTATTAAATTGTTATCAAGGAAATCGGTCGATAGATAAATTTGGAACAGAGCTCGAGCAACTGTTTGTTAACCTTACCATCTCACAATCAAAAGGAAATTCAGACACGTTCAGTATTCTGAAATCCATAAATGAAAAACAGGCAATACATAAATTCGCCGATGGTCTACGGAATGACAGATTGAAAACTGTTATAGCTGCACGAAATTACAATTCGTTAAAGGACGCTATTCAAGGCGCAAAGGATGAGGAAGTAACGATGACTTCTCCATCAT